>NC_064755.1:12029674-12633427 GCF_011397635.1 Epinephelus fuscoguttatus | reverse complement strand
TACATGTATCCATATTCAGAACAGAACAGACTTCTTGTAACCTCCTTTATCTCTTTCCATCTAACGCCAGTTCACATTCTTGATTTGTCCAGTGCTTTTGTTTATGACCAAATGGATTTTTTGTTTTTGTTAGCATGCTAACAGACTAAACTAAGGTAGAAAATGTGGTAAATGTTATACCCGCTAAACATCTGTGTGTTAGCATTAGGGGTGGGAATCACCAGAGGATGCACGATACAATATTATCACGATTCTTAGGTCACGATAATGTTGACATTGTTACTGCGATTTTAAAAATGTTGTGATATGCTGAGTATTATGATAATATATGTATATATATATATATATATATATATATATACATATACATATATATATTAGGGTTGGGAACAATTAACCGATACGACTGGATATCCGGTTTGACAAGCGAGAGATACGGCTACGTCGGTAGCAGCCTCCTCAATCAATACGAATCAGCCAAGAATCCTTAGATGAATCAATTGTAGAGTCATGGATTCGGGTTGACTGGCTTTAACAGTTTGCATCTCTAAAACAACGCGAGAGCTGGCGGCATGCTCCATAGCAGGCATTACTGACAACGATAATGGATGTAAACATCAGCGCCAGTTTGACCGGTGGAGCTGAGGAACAGAAGCTAATGCTGGTTGGATAAACCAGGGAGCAGCCAAGCCGCAGCAGAAACTAAAGGCGAATCCTGCCAGTTGTGGGTTGAACGCGGGGTCACAGACACAGACAGAAATACGTATTCCTGTCAAATACGGTGGCCATAGTGCTCCACGGTGCAAGATAATGGCTTACCGGCGACCGAGAAGCCCGGTCCAAGAAGTCTTCGTCTGTGTCATGACTGCCCAGAAATACCTGAACAGCCGAGCCCTGGCAGCACACAGGTATGTGACACGTTCACATTTCCACAAACCTTAGTGCACTTTAGGGACTGTTCTTTACTTGTCAGGGGAGGAGGGTGGCTGCTTGATTTTTATTTTATTTATTTATTTTATTTTGATCCCCCCCTTATGTTAATCACGTATTCATGCTGTTTTTGAAGTATGAATAAGTCAATAAGTAATTTATTCCATTGAAATATCATTGATGTATTATAGAAAAGTGATTTATCTTTTTATAAATGACAAATGCAGAGTGTAGCAAACACAGAGAAATAGTCTGACATGCTGTCAGTGATAAGCTGCTAGTCATCACAGTCCATGATATCAACTAATAACAGGGGATGTCAGATTCTGCCCCTACATTGCAGGTTATTATTTTATTCTGCTTCATGCTTATATTGTACAGCGTTATAATAAACTTTATTCCAGACTCAAGTCCATATAAGATACATACAAAAACACAGACAATACCATAAAAACAACACAACAAGTAGGTTTAAAACACTTAAATTTTACTTAAAGTTCACTTCACTTAAAGTTTAAAACTTCTTCTCATTTGTATACTGATCCCATCCAACAAAATGATGTTCATTCAGCAAGTCTTTTTTTGGTCCATGTCTAAAAATAAATACATTTGACATGTGATTTTGTTGTTGTTTGACTTTTTATTTTATTTTTGCCAGTGCCATACAGCAACAATGCTTGGGGATGTGGTCTTTTACAAATTTGAAAATACTGTAAGAATGTCACTTTTATAGAATTGGCTTCTTTATTTTATAATGTGTGATTAATGTCTACATCAACAAATGTTAACCATAGAATCGTATCGAATCATATCGAATCGTTCTGTATTAAAATTATATCGTTTTTGAAACGTAACCCGTGTATCTAGATACGTATAGAATTGTCTATCACAGAGAGATTCCCAACCCTAATATATATACACACACATATATATATATATATATATATATATATATATATACACACACACATATATATTGTGATTCAGTACCCTTTTTCAACTGTAAATTATGTCCCTGGAGGAAACTTTGTCAACATCTGTTTTATCTAATATGATTAAGTTTTTAGTCTCTTCATCTCACTTTAGCCATTTTTTTGCAGCAACATGTATCTAGGAGACTGAAAAGCAGCTAATTATATTGTTCTAGTAGGCTACCTAAAGTTTAATTTGTATTTGTCATATTAATAATTTGTATAACAAAAAATCCACCTGGCAGTACCTGGCACTGTGTGACGATACGATATTGACACACAAAAATGTTGTTTTTCTCGCATGTCTCAATGAAAAACAGCAAACATATTGATTATTGGATTGATTGAGGACTATGTTTAACAACAGCAAAACTATATCAAAACTCTCACAACTTCCACCCCCCGGTCCCCAGTTGATCAATACAAGAATATGCTGTTTTCCATGCAGGCATGTGAAAAAACTGCATGACTAACTGATATACAAATGGTCGTTTTGTGGGTGAAGTATTCCTTTAAGCCTGTACACCAGACCAGCAAAGCCAGAAATCAACCTAACTCTATAATGTTATACTATTTTCTACAACTAATCGATGATGATGAAAATGACTGAAGCTTAAGTTAAGCCTTGAAAGCTGTGTCATGGCCATAAGTTACTAAAGTAGTGTATAGTGCCAGCTGACCCTTATGACACTTCTATACACTGTGCAACGACTCTTTGTTGCAGTTTCTCACATATTTGCCATCACTGTCACCTCTGATCTTGGTGTGATTTTAGCTTTTATTTGATAGTTGTCTCCCTTCACACCTGCAACTAGGCCTCCGCCCTCATGTCACAGCTGCTCCCGTATTAACGACACACTTCACTGATTTACCGTTGAGTTAGATTTATGATGCACCGCTGGCATCTCGTACAACATCTGTTAGCTTCAGATATACACCCATGTCACATCACCCAGAGGACTGTTTGCAAAATTCCAATTGTTGTGTGGCTCTGTGGTTTGCACAGCGAGAACGACCTGGGTTTAAATCCCAAACCAGGTCCTCTCTTTATGAAGCTGGCGTTTGTATTCTCATTGTTTTTCATAGAGGTAAGAGAATGAGGTTTTCCGTCACTGTGTTCACACTCCCTGTGCATGTCAGGATAGTCTCAGGCCCTCAGTGACACTGAATAGAAAAAGGCACATGAACAAAATGAATACCTTAGCATTCTTTACATGAATCAGGCACTGCAGGAAATTCTCATGTAAAGATTTGGAAGAACCATCTGTTCCAGGATTTTTCATGTTTAATTCATCCACAGACAAGACTCTTGTTAGTTAAAAGGCCAAAAATTCAGTTCCAGCAGACTAGTATTAGCAGCTCATATAAATTCAGTCAACACGCTGCTCATGCTCTACCCTTTGCTGCTGATTTGTTGACTCGGGGCTAAAATGGTTATCAGTTTCACTGTGTGGAAGTATTGAGTGGCGTAGAGGTGGCAGTATCTCCTGCTCTTCACTGATACACTCAGGTTTATGAAAGGATGTGTTGGCACCACTGGCAGGTTGACAAAAGGATGATCCTTCCCCAAACTGGTATGAATAAATGTTATCTGGAACTGCTGTATGAGGTGTCTTATAGAAAATTAGCTGTCAGTGTAAAGTTTCATTATTCATCTAATTTAAAAAACAATGTTTATTAATCAATAGAGCTGAACACTACGTGAGAATCTTATGATTAATTTTTAGACCAATGTTCCGATTGTGATTTGTGTGTTATTTTTATAGAATATTCCTTACCTTCTAGGAGTAGAGCTGCTGCTCCTTTGCGTCGAAAGGGGCCAGTTGAGGTGGTTTGGGCATCAGGTTGGAACCCTCCTGGGTGCCTTCTGTTCAAGGTGTTCTGGGTACGTCCAACTGGTCAGAGGTCCCGGGGTAGACATGCCTGAGGGATTACATATCTCTGGCCTGGGAACACATCGGGGATCCCTCAGGAGGAGCTGGAAAGCGTTGCTGGGGAGAGGGAGGTCTGGCGTACTTTGCCCAGCCTGCTGCCTTCACTTTCACTTTATTAATAACATATCTTTCTCTAGCTATTGACCCGTAAAACCTTCAATCACATAGAACCTAAGGTCTAGGCTGTAATATATACTACAACTTCAAGCTTGTAAACATGTTATATAACTATCATGACTAAAATATAAAGAACAACAAAACTAGATCTTCCCGATCTCCGGTCAGTTACAGTGACCACTATCAAGGTAAAGTACACACTGACTACACAGGGATCATCACGAACTTTTTAAAGTGGTTGCCAGGCTGGAAACCAGGCATCAGCTTTTGGTTGCGAAACTGAAAATGTGGTTGCCGTTTTTAGTCACCTTGTATTTGGAGAATTTAAGACACTATGCAGTAATACAATAGGTTGATCATGAAAATGTGAGATTTAAGTTTGAGAAATCTTACACTGTGCTTTGCAGTGCATTTATTTCAGCCCAACTTGAGAGAAATATTCAACTGACCATTTGTTTAACAGAGCTGGTGCGATGCTGTCTCTGCAGGTGACGACGGCACTGTACAAGAACTCAGCAGGCTGTTCTGAAATCTGACAGCTGACAGCAGATATGCCAAAAACAACATAATATTGCAACAAACAAACATCATGTTGTTTACTGAGTTAGCTTCTCAAACACTGAGTCCAGATTAGCCAGTATCATCCTCCTCCTGCATATCTGATTCATCCTGTAGCTTGTCAGTTCATTTGTAGGGTTGGGCATCATTTTGTCTTTTTTCCCAGTACTGGTGATATTTTTAAAACAGCACCAGTGCCTTGATTTAATCAAAATCAAGCACATAACGACATCAACAACATGAAAGAATTATTATTTTTTTATTGCAAAGGCAGATTTGAACTTAAAATTGAACAATTAATAAACTCATAACAGTTTTAAGTATACTTAAATATATGAATACAAAATACTATTAACAATTTCACAAAACACATTCACATAATAAATAAACCCTAACTCAACTACAATAATTTAACACTAAATACAGTGACAGTACTAATGACAGCAACATAACCTGTGAGCAAGAATCAGTTAGGGTCTCCCTAAAGCTTCGCGGATTGCGCACGCACCTCAGCAGAGTGCGAAGGCATTTATACTTTGCAGTATTTGCTGCAAAGACAGGGGGCGGTAGAGAAAAAATACTATAGGAAGTAGTAGAAGCAGGCAAAAAACAGTAGAAGTAGAAGCAAGTGGAAAACAATGTAATCAGCAATGATGGCGGCACAAAAAGAATGGATTGCAGAAGAGGAGGAATTGTTAAGTTTATGGCTTTTGACCAGACAAAAATATTGCAAAAGAAGATGGTCTGTCCGCCCGTTACATGTAGCGAGATATCTGACTGGGGAACACAGCCAGCTTGTGAAGCCAATGCGGGCTGTAGATGAAGAGATGCACTTCAGCTAGTCTTCCTCAAATTCATCCATTTTGAACTGAGCGACACAAGCGCGGCTGTCGCCAGGTGCACGATTACGTCATTCGTGATGGGCGAACCTTGTGCACTAGCGACTGCTTCCAGCATAAACTAGGCTTAAGTCAGGACAGACTCAGCAGCCAGACATTTCTTTATTATTTGTTTAGGAGACGCTGAGATCGTCGCAATAATAAGAATAGTAAGTCCACCATAATGGTCTGCCTTAATGTTGACTGGTCAGTTTCCAATGTGAGGCCAGCTTCGCTTGCTAACTTCAAGGCTAATTGCCTTAACTTTAATCAGCAGACAATCTGAACACAGGAACTTGACCTGTGACACTGTCACACACGTTCCATCTCTCGGCCTCACTGGCTGCACACACAGTCTGGCATCAAAATGAGACACCAAATCTGCAGTATGATTTGGTGCGGTAGGTACTGGTCGTGTAGGAACCACTGCGAATATGGCAGCTGAAACTAAAATATTGGGTTCCACTTCTGACTGTGACACCAATATTTAATTAAATCAATCAATAAGGCACTTACACCTGGCCTCGGCCACAGGAGTACTGCGAGCATCAAAACTTGCATGTGGCATTTTGCAAGTTGTTTTCTTTATCTGCTCTCATTTGCATATGTCACGTGGAGCAAAGGGTAGTGTGCGTGCTCTTGACGCCCACAGGGCCAGTTGTTTGTGACTCTCTGGTTGTCGTCTTTTTTTTCCGCAGACTTTGCGATGTGAAAATTGCGTTCTATTGCATCGCGATGTTGGTTTGAATGTGAGTAATCATTCAGTCCTTTCTGTCAAGCTGTTTGGGCCATTTACTGAAAGCTACCAGAGTGGATCCACACTGTTGAGTGTGTGTGTGTGTGTGTGTGTGTGTGCATGCCTTGTTCACTGTCTGCCTCGTTGCCGCTCATCCTTTGCTGGCTTTGCTCACTGACAGAAAATGAATAAAGGCGAACTTTGACCCTTCTCTTCCACTCTCTTCTTCTCTTATCTTCTCTTTTATGAGGATGCCGCATTCCATGGCAGAGAGAGGGGGGGCGGATGGGGTGGAAATATAATTGAAACATTTTAATCCCCTATGGAAATAAAAAGGGGAGTTTTTCATTAGTAGTTCTGTGTGAGGAAGGAGGGAGTAGATATTTGGTTGCAGGAAGGAGGAAAGAAGGAGGGAGGGAAGGGTGAGGAAGATGAGGGAGAGTTCAGCGTGGAAAACAGAGAGAAGGCCTGGAGAATACAAAGCAAAGAGAAGCAAACACATTCGCATTTTTTCTTCTTATTTCGCTTCCTCTCTGATTCCGCTCTCATTTCCTCTCCATTTGTTCCTCACATTGAGTTGAACTCCCTGAGTCTCTCATTCCCTCCCCTCCCAATTCACCGTCTTCACTCTTCAGCATCTCTTTTTTTCTCTACCTGTCAGATATTTCTACAGCTCTATTAATCATTACTCTGCGCAGGCCATGACAACAAGTACTGGCCATGTGAAACTCTTTGTAAACTAAACTGCCATTCCAGCCTGTTCCGTGTAATGGTTGCTGTTGTGGAGCACTTTGGGTCGTCTCAAACAGTTGGTTAGATTTTGGTGAAAGGTGTCAACTGACTCTAACCTTGGCCTTGATTGCTGAGCTGACAAGCTGCAGCCGGTAATGAGGAGGCTGCTGCTGCTCTGAATGGAGCTCCACAATGTCTGTGAAATGCTGAACTTCTCAGGGTTTGAGCTCTAGTGGGATTTGCTCAGCAGGTGA
Source organism: Epinephelus fuscoguttatus (assembly GCF_011397635.1). Taxonomy (NCBI): domain Eukaryota; kingdom Metazoa; phylum Chordata; class Actinopteri; order Perciformes; family Serranidae; genus Epinephelus; species Epinephelus fuscoguttatus. Next base: position 12,626,317 of record NC_064755.1, on the reverse strand, counting down.
TTCAATTTGTATTTGCTTACAAGCAACACTTTAAACTACATTATGAGAGTGATGGAGGAACTGTGTGTTCTGGCATTTATTTGTGAATTTGATTAAAATCAGTCAAGGGTTTAAATAGGCTCAAGCAGTCAAAACAACCCAGTCACCAGAAAAAAACAGTTGGCATTGTATGTTTAAGCACACCATGGATGCATAACATTTGCACTGCATAGCGGATATGCTATAACAACATCAACAACACTGTGGTAATCCATCGTCTTTTTTTCATAAAACTTAGGGTCTACCTGGCTTAAAACCCTGAAGGCAAACTTCTCCCACCAGCCATAAAACATGGATTAATGACAAGATCATTTAACAAAGGTATAAAATTCAGCTCTGAACTGTCAAGGTTCATAGAAATGTTAATTGTTTTTTGCTAGTCACCCATCATAAGTTCAAATAGCCCTGCGGCTAGCAGACTTTCCTCCATTTATAACTTAACAAATTACACATGTTTGTTTAAGTCACTGCATTTCCCGATAGAACAGCACGTTTGAATTTCAGCCTGCATGCATGTTTTTTTCAGCCAAACATTGTTGAAATAGAGCGGCTAATGTTGTTATAGAGAGAGGTTAGCAGGGTGAGAGCCCAGCCAGGCAGGTAGCATTACATCGTGTTTTATCTCACAATGGCATTGTTTACGTACAGCATGTGCTCTGTCTGTTGACCCCTATTTTCTCCATAATCGAAAATATTCCCTCACCGTTGATTTATTTCTGAGTCAATAATGTTACCCTCGTCGTCTTTCTATTGGGTGCTTGCAATCTGCCTGCTGCTCTTTAATGGTGACACAGACTTTCAAAATAAAAGCCTGTCCTAAAGATGACGATATACATTGATATTTTCACTTTGCATTGATGATATTGGATTGTTGATCATTGAATCGATATATTGATCCTGATCGGTGGATCCTTACACCCCTATTGGTTATGGTTAGGAAGAGATTAGGATGTTTTGGCTTGAAATACTTGCTTTTAGTGCCACTATCCCGGCAGGAAATGCAGCAGTGTCTTGCTAAAAAACACTGGCTTTTTGTGGTACTATTCCCACTGGAAAAACAGTGACAGGTCCCTGAAAAACATTGCCTGAGAAAGCAATGGCTTGCAAAAAACAACTAGTCGTGTTGTTTTTTTGGTCCCAAACACTGATCTGAAGATTGGTTGGTGTCAGTGACACACCATCCACCATCCCTTCCACCTCCCAATGACAGAGACATATCTGCTGGTCGTGTAAATGAGCAACTGTCTGCTGCAGTTATTGCAGGTTTAAAGGGGTAGTTTTTTTTTTTTGAAGTAGGGTTAACTGGGCTACTTATCCATAGTCACTCTATTACATACAGTAGATAAGAGTGGGCAGGCCCTCAGACAGCCCTTTCTGATGGGGAACTGAGGCTGTTCTGAAGCTGTTCTCTTTGACAAAAATAGTAATTTTACCTTGCTGGTCTGCTGCTTCCTTGATTAGTTTGTGTTTTTGTGCGATTTTGGTGTCTTAAAGGGTTAGTCTGGATTAACCAAAGTCACACAATAGCCTGGGCATGTTGAACTTAAATGAAAGTAAAACAGGCTTATTCTGCTCTGTCATTTTCTTGCTAGTTCCGTGGTTCCATTTTACAACTTTTGGGACTAGACAATTTAAATAAGGGCTATTTAAGTGTTCATGCTGGGAAAGTGATGTACCTCAAAACAAATTATCTGCAGATTTCATAATGTAAGTCCATAGGGAAAAGTATTTTTGGCCCAGTGGCATCTCGTGATAGACCAGGAAGTTGTAATTCCATGACTTTGCCGCTGTGTCAAATTGGCTTCAAAGCCTGGTGCTGTTCCTGGTGGCAGTTGCCTCTTCTATAGAAACCCGGGACAGTCAAAGTTTGCAAAGCACTCACTTATAACTAAAGGTGATCAACATTTCTCTTGTTTCAGCTGGACGAAAAAACAAATTACTTCCAAGGAGATTTTAGTGGGTAAATCAAACTGAAATAAATCAGGGGACATGTTCCCTTCATGCCCAGTGGAAATTACTTCCTCGTAATCAGAGGCAATAAGTAATAGCATCTCCTTGCTCACAACCGAAGCAGTTTGTTTTAATAAAAGAAGATACTTTGATGCTTGTAATGAGAACAAGTCTGTCTATGCATTTACACAATATGGACAGCTTCCTTGGCAAGCTTGTTAATCTGCCGAGCCACCAGGGCACCATGTGATAACAGCAAAGAGGGCTGACGTGACTCGCAGAAATGACCTCATTTAGTGCACTGACGTTCTATTATCTGCCATTAAACACCATCACGCTGCATTAAAAAAGCACCGTTGTGGGCAATGGTAGTCAATTACTGGCTGGTGAAGGAGCATATCTGGCTGTAACAGGAATCATAAAACACCATTTGTGCAAATAAGGCCTCCTCAGAGGGCTGATTGAAGCAGGAGAGGCTGCCAATGGGTTTCACATGGTAGGATTCGCGGGGAAGGCAGGCACCTGAATGCATCATCCTCACAACGCACTGACACGCTGCTATTATCTCCCATCACCTAGGATTACTCATCATTAGGATAGACCCCCACGCACACACATACACACAGAGTAACTCCTGAATTGTGCGTATAAAGCACACATCTTCTCAACACCATTACACCCATTGTGCTGTGAGCAGCCACACTCCTCTAATAATAACATTATTATGTTCAGCCAGCAGATTGATGATGATTACATATCATTCCACTCTCCGCTGAGACAGAAAATAGATAAGAGTGAATGATGATCATCTACTGTGGCTCATCTCTTCATCTAGACAGACAGATATCGTATTGTTTACACCAGGGAACCATCTGTCACTGAGGAGATGGAGAGTAGGTCATATCCTTTTCATTAAGAAAAATTATGACCCACATCTCTGTTTTTATTAAAAAATTAGGAGGACAGCAATGCTTTAACTGCACACTGCAGAGCAGCTTGTTAAGTCATAGTCACTGCGCATGAATTTCAACTGGGTGTCTTTCTAGATATTTGAAACAGTGTTATGTCGTTGGATGTGAAAGACTGCAGTGATGGTTGTGCATGTCTAACTGCAGCTCATTAAACCCAAATTGACTCACCATGTTGTACTGTCAGGACAGAAACTGAAATGACTCCTGGGTCTCTCCCAGATCTTAGTGATGGACAGGTACCTTGAAACGTGTTTTTTTGGTGCTTTGAGCACAGCAAGCCAAGCGATGTCAAGTTCCATTATCTTTGAGAGAAGGCAGACATCTCTACAGCCAATATCTCCAAAACTCTGCAAATCACACCAAAACAATCTAGATTCATAGATAGTTTTACAGGTAAAGGAAAAAATATGTATTTTTGAGTTTCGGGTGAACTGTCACTTTAACACTCAAATATCTCATACTTGGAGTTTACTTAGTAAACATCAACCTTTTAAACGCAAGAACCAACCAGATTCACTTTATGCTTTTGGTGGTGGCCATGTTTGGTCAATACTGGTGTTTTGAATCAGGTTTTACAACATAGCTTGTGACCACAGTGTTTTTCATGAGGCAGCTCATTAGTTTTCAGTGTCGGAAGAATTTTTCATTGTACCAAGGAGAGCTTTCAAAACTGGGATTCACAGGGCAGCCTGGTGGCCCATTATGTCCCAGGTTAGCATCCAGTCAGGAACCACTGTTGCATGTCATAATCCTCCTGTCTCTACCTCCATTTCCCATAATATTGCACTTTCTATGTCAATAACAGCGAGATGTTTATTGAACGTTATTTTAACGTTGTGTGCTAGATTCTGTAGCATACTGTGCTATGTCATGTGATATTACATTACCTTAGTAACAATTGTACTTATTTTAGGCTAAACTGCAATGTTTTTTTCCAAACCTAACTATATATTTTAAACCTAACCACATACTTTAGTTGGCTAACCGTAAGGAAGTAAATCTCAGAATTTTTTTTACCTACTTTCTAAGTTTATTTTGAAAAGACACTATGCACTCAACTCTTAGAAACTGTACGTTTCCACTGAAAACAGAAGTTTGTATCAAAACGAAACAATGCATGTAATGGGCATTTATTGACATGACACAATGCCATCCATACACATCCAAAACTGATCCTGGAGGGGTATCTGAAGCGTCATAGTTCGACACGTAGGGCCACTTACCAAACATTTGTGTTTGATGAGATCAGAGTGAGAATGTGTTGTCTGATTCCCTCTTCCTGTCCTTGCAGTTCATTCCACAGCAGAACATTATGAGTGGAAACACTGGTCTGTTTTTGCAACGTCAGTATAAGAGACTGTGAAATCTGTTACAACTTCACAAATATCTGCTGTCTTATGTCCAACAAACAGTTCTGAGTCCATTCACTCAGCTCCAGTCTGCGTCATAGCCATCTGTGGCACAGCAGCCTTCAGTGTTGATGGGCCCTACACATTACGTATAACCAATCAGATAGCGCTGATAAGCAAGGCCACAGACAGCTGGTGACTGCAGACAGATGGGCTATCAGAGCCAAAGTAGTACATTTTTCAATTAATTTATTATTCAAAAACAAAAGAAATGGCAATGATGACAGCAATGACCTCACTGCGTTAACACCACATGACCACAGTATTGTGATAATGCGGTCATCTGCACTGTTCTACTAACAATTAAAAGTTTCTGAATCATTCCAGCTTGTGACCTCTTAAAAGTAAAAAGAGAGCACCACTGTGTTCCCATTTTACAGACATTTTACAGCAATGAGCCAAAAGTAATAAGTAGTCTTTTTCTGAATATTAAACAGAGCAGGTTCGCATATTAAGTATTCAAGCATCATATAGGTTTAATTTTAAAACGATTCATTGGGGCCTCAAGTGTCCTTCAGATCAAGGTTAAGAATGAATGCTTGAAACAGGAAATGTAACTGGGTGCTCTGACAGTTATCCATGATCACTGCTATTTTTTGGAGCCTTTTTGTCGACATTGTTTTCAATGTTAGCTCCTCTAAATCTGGTAGAGTTGATGACCCAGTTTGTAGGGTAATGGAATCATCATCTTGCAGCACTATCTGTCATCAGGGTTCCTCCGTGATTCACAGGGGGCGCAGCTGGCTAGTCGACTCTGTGGGGTCAGGTGAGACCGACTGTGTGACTCGTTGACTGTCATGAAGTTTTTAAATGGTCTGTACTCAAAGCTTAGATGAAGCATAGATGGCATAAACATAACTGTCGCTGCTGTGAGACAGTTTGATTGTTGCAAAGGTTTTGGCTTCACTTAATCTGACGGTGTTGTGTTCAGGAATCTGAGCAGCTTTGTGTGTTACTGTGAATGAGAGTATCTGTTTATAGTTACAGTGGCATCAGACTGCAAAGACAGAAATCATTAGTGGAGTGACACTTTAATCCAGTGTCTTGCTCGAGGACACTTTAGCAGGGTGGACGTTGGCCAACAAGAAGATCCTTCAACAGCTGAGGAAGCTGATTGGTTGGAAAGTAAGACACTGCTGTTCCTTTTTAAGCAATGCTTCTTGAGGGAGTGCTAACTGAGATGCCAAATTGGTGTGTGTGTGTGTGTGTGTGTGTGTGTGTGTGTGTGTGTGTGTGTGCGTGCGTGTGTGCGTGTGTGTTCCAGGTGGGTTGCAGTGATTGATCGGGAGAAAGGACAAGAGCTGACAGCTCAGTGAGAATCACTCCTGTTCCTCATTTATCAGATGAAACAGCTCACTGTGTCACACACACACACACACACACACACACACACACACACACACACACACACACACACACACACACACACTTTCCTCTCCTTAACAGCTGCTGATGAGAATTATTTGCAAAAGTGAGATAATTTAGACAAAGAGGGAAATACCAGCTCATGGAACAAATCTCTAACTCTCACTAACAAAGCAGGGGATTGTGGCTGTAGCAGTAATAAGACAGAGACAAAGAAAGAGACGATAAGGACAAGAAATAGTAAAATCAGAAGGATGGAAGTTGTGAGAGCAAAAGAGGAAGATAAGAAAACGAGAGAAACCAAGAAATGGGCATGGAGGCAGAAGTGTGTACGCAAGTGTGTATGTGTATTAATGGTGTACAGAGGGAGAAAGAGATGGTAAAAATCCTGAGCCTGAAAGGAGGGTCAATTCCCCTCTTCTTGTTGCTATGACAACCCATCATGTAGCGCCCCCAAAATAATGATAAACAGCAAGAAAGGCAGAGAGGAGAGAGACTGGCGAGAGGAAAACAAGAGCAAATAACTTCTTTAGAAACAGTCATGATTAAACGTATGTAAAAACGTGTGGAGACAGGTGGTTTGTGTGTGTGTGTCAGACATGTAGTGGAGGAAAGGCACGCTCGGTTTGTCTTCCTCCTCGGTGCTGTGTGCAGGATGTGGAGCCCAGCAGGAAGAGGGAAGTGCTAATTGCCTCTCTTTAGTCTGCACTGAGAAAAGAGAGAGCAGTTAGCGCAGTAGGTCCACCACTCTGACCGTCCCTTCACTCTTTCTATAGTTCCTCTCTCTGTCTCTCAAACACACACACACACACACACACACACACACACACACACACACATCTACCACTCAAGGTCTGTATTAGTGAATATCTTGTGTCGTAAACCCTGACGTCTCTACCCCAGAGTGTTCACCCTCAACCCTTTCATACTGCCGTGATGGTCCAGAAGACATGGCCTCCCTCTGCACTAGTCAAACAAAGGCTCCACTCGCTGATGCAAAAGTGTCGGTTGATTATTGCAGAGCAGGGATTAGTCTCTCTCCCAGTGAGGGAGGAGGGGAGGCCTTGACTTTTGAAGGGAGTTAGTCTGGATCAGTCTGAATCCACATAACTTAATTTCCTTTAAAGACACCATCAGAATGATTATGTTGTACCTTATATCTTTGGGCAGCCCAGTCGCCAGAAGCAAATGTTGCCACTGTAGGTTTCTGCAAACCGTGAATACATTACAATTGTACCTTTCATACAGACTTCATGTCAGACTTTTTACAGTGACATAGTTAGGGGTGGGAGCAAAAAAATCGATTTTTAGATGCATCGAGATTCTGTCTTGAATGATGCGAGCATCGATTTTGAAAACTCATGATCGATTTTGATTGTATTTTTATATTTATTTTTCAAATTACCGTAACTCCTCGACCATTCACGCTATCAACGTAACTCCAACGGATTCTGAAAGCTGAGAAGCGGAGCTTTCCAGTGATATACGGTAAATTACGTAGGCAATAGGGGAGGGAAGTGGGCACAGCAGGAGAAGAGTGACAGCTGACGAGAGTGCAAGTTAGAGTGATTTAGCGGTGTTTTAGCAGAGTTTTGGTGAGTTTTAGTGGAGTTTGGGTGGTGTTTTCTTTGTAAATAATATTTAGTGTTGTAAATAATAGTATTTGTGGTGTTTTGAGAGCTTTTGAGTTTTTTATGCCGTGTTTTTGAGTGTTTTTTGATGTGTTTTCATCGTGTTTTCACCATAGTTCGTAGTTTTGCCATCACTCGTCTCTTTTGCAATAGTTCGTGTTTTTATAGTTCATAGGTAGTTATAGTCAGTTATAGTTTTGTAAATACTGGAGGAGAAATTGTCGAGGAGGTCGACGAGGGACAGGAGAGTCCCGTTGAGATTTGTGGATGAGGAGGATGGACCGGAGGAGACTGATGGAATGTAGTCATCTCAACCACAGTAAGTAATAGAGTTTGTATGAACTGGATATGTATTCCCAGCTTTATTACAAAAATGTTTTTTTCAATATCTAGTGTAAATTTTCTTATTGGCTTGTTTTAGAATCGAGAATCGTTTTATAATCGAAATCGAACCGTGAGGTGCCTAGAGATTCCCACCCCTAGACATAGTGTATAAGCTGATTTTGTCATCGAGAGGTGGAGTGGATGTTTGATGGCATGACAGTTAGACTGCTGTTTGAGAGCAACACACAACAAATATGGTTGTCTTTGTTTTTCCAGCGGCTTTTTAACGACCAAACGTGATGTTTTGTAGCGACCCAACGCTCTTTTTCCAGCACGGATAGTGCCACAAAAAGCTTCGCTGCATTTCCAAGCCCAAACATGATCTTTTCCTACGCATTACCAAGCTGTTTTGTTCCTAAATCTAACCACACTTTAATCATAGTGTTGTTGAAGGTAAGTTTCAAAGTATCCGCTCATACTGTTCAAATGTACCGTATCTGTGGTTTACAGAACAGTACAATGCCAACATTTTCTCTGGTAATTGGGACCTTTTTGGGGGTTGATGGCATTTTATTGAATCTGTATCCAGTATCAGGTCCATTTATTAAATCTGAACTCTTTCAAATCTCTAATCAAATCTTTTATACCTGATTTTCCACCTTTCAATGCGTTGAAATTGAGGTCAAATTATTGATTTGATATGCAAAAAAAACCTCTCCTGTATGCAACATGCCACTATCAACTGGATAATTTCTCTGGAGAAATGCATATATCAGGGCTGCAGTGGGGGGTAAACACACATCATTGCCACTTACAACATAGAATTAAGTCACCTTTTTATGATGATAATTCACTTCTTGTTGCCCGGTTTTTAGAAGATTAAGCCAAATTCAACAAACAACCTCACCTTGCTCTCTCCTCCAAAGTGTTGTCTGGCACACGCCCCCTCCTCTCTCCTTCTTCTCACCCTCGCCCCCTCTCCTTGGTGGATAGCGTGGCCTCAGTGCTTGCAGGTTGATGACTTTTAAGTGCTGCAGCATATGCAGCACAGACATCCGTCAGTTTTTTCAGACATCCACCAAAAAACATGGCTAGAGTTTGCGAATGGTAAAAAGTTGTTGCTTATTTATCAGTTCGCAAGATTCACACGCTCTTCTTTGAACAAGTGAATCCAGAAAACCATATTCACTCGTGGATAACACAGCTGTTACACATCCAAAAAAGCCAACAGATGGCATTATTTATATTTGTTTAAATTATTTTATTTATTCTAAAGGTTCTGCCTTTAATTTAGTTTATTCTGTACACATCTGTTTCCTGTCTCTTCAAGGAGAAGGATCCCTCCTCTACCTCCTGAAGTTTCTTCCATTTTCTCCCTGTTAAATGGTTTTTCAGGTAGTCATTTTCCAAATTGAGGATGTCATGTGCCGTACAAATTCAAATGCCCCATGGGGCAAATATGTGATATTGGACAAAAGAAAAACTGACTTGACATTATTGTGGACATTATTTTGGCTTACTGGGATTAATTGGCGTAGTAGCCAGAATGGCATGTTCTTTTTGTACCCCAAACCAATGCACCAAAGAAAAAACAACAACAGTAATAACATTCATTCATTCATTTTCGTAACCGCTTATCCTCTTGAGGGTTGCAGGGGGCTTGAGCCTATCCCAGCTGACACTGGGTGAGAGGCAGGGTACACCCTGGAAAGGTTGCCAGACTATCGCAGGGCTGACACATAGAGACAGACAACCATTTACGTGACCATTCATGCCTACAGGCAATTGAGTCACCAATTAACCTGCATGTCTTTGGACTGTGGGAGGAAGCCTGAGTACCTGGAGAAAACCCACACTGACACGGAGAGAACATGCACACTCGGCACAGAGGGGCTCCCCTACCCTGGGTTCGAACTGGGAACCCTCTTGCTGTGAAGCGACAGTGCTAACAGTAATGATAAAAAAAAAAATCCAACAACATATGTATAGGGATATATGATACATACTTTCAGAGGTTTTAGTCTTATATCTTGTCTTGTATACCTGCGATTGGAGTTTATAGTTTTCCACTTTTTTATAACAGTTTGAGAAAGCTGCTTCTACCACAGTCCTGGTTGAAATACATAAATACACGTCACTCGTTCTGGTTGAGTGATGTTGCCGAGTGTCTTTCTACTCACAAACAACTTTTAGCAGAGCACAGTCAGCATCTTGAAAGATTGCTGACATTACGCGCATGTTTCCAACATTGGTCTTTGCATATGAAAATGAGGAGGAGAAATAAAACGTTCTGTAAGAGATTCATTAGAGTCAGAGTTGAATGAATTCAGACTCCCAAATGGAACCAGCTAACGGGTTCCAACCCTAGTTGTGCTATTCCATTTCGAGTACTACATAATATTGATGTGCAGATTAGAGACCTGCGTCAATAGAACAGGGCCTTACCTGACAAGACTAGATTGAATATGTGGATCTGACCGGACGCTTTGCGGGTTGGTCCTCAAGGGACCCGGAAATTTTTCATTTTTTTCTTTTTTTCTTTTTTTTTTTAAGATAGTGAAAGCATGGCCAACCCCATCTCCTTCTGATAGGCATTGCATTCCTCGGCTGAATTGCTTAAGTTTAGGCATGAGGAGGGCAATTGGTTTGGTTTGATTTGGTTTGGGTTCGGATGTCAAGATAAGCCAATCCGAGGCTCAGCAACAGAGGCTCTCTGGCTCAGTAATTGTGTGTTAAACAGAAGATCTCTAGTGTAGGAACAGATCCATGAGTTTAAAGGCTTATTGGACACCAAAGCATTGCAAAGTGGTTTATAATGCTCTCAGACAGCAAGGCAAACAGTAGAAATACACTGGTCATGTTGGAGCATACAGTAAGGTATCAGGATAATGTAGTGGATGGTGACAGCTTGTGGTCCGTCAAAAGTTGAGCCACCTTCAACGACAACCTTGCATTTGTTTTGCATCCTCTTTGTTGGCACCTCCGATGCATCACCAGACTGGTCCCATTTCAAAGGAATGACAGGACTGTTTTTGTTTTTTTTTTCTTCACGCAGAGCAGAAATTAGTTTGAATGCAGCCTTATTGGATTATAACACAACAACTCAAGATAACTTTATGGTTTTTTGCATTCGAGCAAAGTGAGAACAAATCATTCGTTCATTTGAATATTACTTTAAGATTACATTTGTTCAAAGGTGGGTAGCTTTTGTACTGGTTGGCTGCTCTACATGAAAAGAAGCTACACTAAATCAGTCAGGCTTGCAACAAGCAAGAAACCTGTCATGTAAAGGTGAATCAAATCTTAAATCACTCTTGAATCACTTCAGCCTGAAAATGATGGGATGCGTCGATGGCAATTTCACCACCTGTAATTTGTGACACTAGGCTACAGATTGGGCCACAGTTAAGTAGATCTGCTTTTTTCCATAATTGGCTTAACAAAGAGGTTTTTAGATGCATGATTTTCTGTGTGGTATTTTCAAAAGTAAGAACTTTGATGAAACAAAGGATCTGAAAATGTCACGCTGTTTACGACTCCTTTCCTGGGCGTTATAATGACATGGCATTACCAAGAAATGAAGCAGGGTTTCATTCCTTTTGTGTAATATATAGAGGGAAGATTTTAATCAACTGTTCTGTGAGGTGTGCAGTAATTGTTCATTCATTCATTCATTCATTCATTCATTCATTTATCCTTCTGTCAGTATCCACTCTCAATGGTAAAATTTCTATTCATGATCTGATTCTAATATCTAATCCCCAGTTGACAAGCAGATCTGAATTAACTGTGACATGGGTTTGTATGAATGTGAGTGTGTGCGTGTGTGTGAGTTCCATAATGTAACCTTGCTATTACATTAGCAGTACGGGACTTTGTGTTTGTACAAAATGAAAATATTCAAAATGGAGCAATGCAAACAAGGAAAGAGATTCATCTGGAGACAGGAGGATACATATTCAGAGCAACACTGGGCACTGCTGTACGTAGGCAGACCAAAGTTTCAGCAAGTAACTATTGACTTTAGAGGCTCAGAATTCGTGTGATGGCACAAACAATGGTACATAAATATCCACCTTCTTCTGAATTATATACACATATGGAAGGCACCCACACACCACCACCCAAATTATCATTAGCAAATGAAATGATAGCCATAAATAAACTTAACAAATTTCCTTTTTTTTTTTTTTTTTTTACCAACGGGTTCTAGTATTACAGGGTACTCCAGTTCTGCGTCAGGTTTTCCAAGTGGCGTTGCTGTACTCCAGCAGAGGCCATTCCTCGTTTGCTGTGGGTAAACACAATCAATGTCAAACGCTGTACTGTCTCTCTATTTCATTACTTTTGAATGTATGAAAAAGTGGATAACTAGAATGTAAAATAAGTTGTACGTTGGCTATATCACTGTCAGTTGTTAAAGTTTTTGTAAAGTGTTAGTCTGTCATAAAGATGTTGTTAAAAAAAAGGTTGGAGTATAATGTGTAAAAAGTCATAGTGTAATTTCATAAATGCAATAAAAATGCCATAGTATATCATAAAAAGTCATTTCAAAAGTCACACTATAGTAAGTCATAAAAAAGGTCAGTGGGTGCACTGTGCAGTCCTCAGTCATATATGCTGGCTCTCTAAAAAGACATTCAGTCATCAAAACTTTGGGAACCTTGGGAATCAAAGATATTTGTTTTAAAAATGCTCTAAAATGGTCAGTTTAGATGTTAAGTTTTTTTTTAAAAATTCTCCCTGGGTCTCCACCAGATCCCCCTGGAGGGTTGGGTTGTAAAAGGTGTAGGTTTGTAAATGTCCCCCCTAATATTAAATATGTGATAATGGCTCTGATACCTGGTGTCTTCCCTTGTCTTAAATATGTGTAGAGAATTAATTATGTTCGAACAAAGTATGTGACACCTTCAAAGACATTTTGGGAAATGCGCTAATTTGCTTTCTTGCTGAGATTTTGATACACTCTCATGTTTGTACAAAATACGAAACTTCAGCCAGCAGCTGGTTAGTGTAGTGTAGCACAAAGACAGGGAACAGGGACACAGCTAACCTGGCTCTGCCTAAAGGTAGCAAAATCCACTTACCAGCACCTGTAAAGCTCACAAATGAATACGTTTTACCCCTTTTTCAAAAACTGCAATGCCAGTTTGTCATCTTTATACTTTGTTTTCCTATGGATTTATTTAACAAATAAGCTTTAGAGAGCTTCAGAGATGCTAGAGGGTGGTTTTTGTTACCTCTGGACAGAGCCAGGCTAGCTGCTTCAACCTGTTTCCCTCTGTAAAAAGAGCATCATTTTCCCACGAAAATCATGGGATATAAATCTGATGTTGTATAAAATGGAAATACTCAGGTTAAGTAGTTCCTTCAAGTTTTTACTTAAGGGGGGCACTTAGTTACATTTCACCACTGTGTAGTTGTGGCCTCTTTCATCACCTACACAACTCACCCCAAGCTGGACAGTGGAAACTAGCCAGAATCAGAGACAGACAGAAATAAATTAGAGCATCACTATAATGTTGTGAATTTATATAGAACTGTTTCAGGGGTGTAAATTTATTTATTTATTTATTTAAATTTTTATTTTAACCCCAAATCCTGTATTTTGCAGCTGAGTTTTGCCTGGACTGCCTGCTTTGAGTTTGGGTCATTTCCTTTGCATCATAATGATTTCCCTCCACGGACCATTCTGGACAGTAAAATAATGGTAATTTCAGCAAATAGGGCAATCTAGTGTCTCACTCAGCGGAGACAGGATGCTCTTGGCTGTTGCATCACCTCCTCTGTTGCCAATTTATTAGGTTAGTGAGGAGAATCGTAGTCAGGGTTGTTGTACTTCATAGATAATGGGGTTTTCTCAAAGGGGTGAATTGGTGACTAAAGGTCTCGGATCGGAACCGGCTGAAATGTTCTGTGGATGTTGTTCATTGCTGACCATAATGCCTGACTGTGAATTTGGTGAATGCAAAAAGACAATTTCCCAATGGAGCACAAGCAAGTAGCACATTATGTTACACTACACATGTGTAGGAGGGCATCATGTGACAAAAAAGAAACACATTTGAGTATTTCACAATGGTATAGGTCTATGATTGTAGAGCCTGTAGTTTTTTGTTAGGCACGTGTATTTTGTGCTTTAGGAAATGGGTTAGCTAGCTATCTGTTTGTTTGAGTGGTGTTTGTGCATGTGCTGCTGCTGCATTTCTTGTGTGTTACGGGAGAATTCATAAGTGGGTCTAACCGGGCTAGCTGGCTGCACGCAGTAAATTGGGTCACTGCTGAATTAAACACCAGTGCCTCTGCTTTTCAGCGCTGCTTCACTGCTGTGCCACAGAAGGGCAGGTTAGAAATAGTCATGGCCTTAGAGTCCGAATAAACAGTTGAGCTTGGGCGGACAGGGAGAGTGGAACTGGTGCTGTGAACACAAGAAGTGGCATTTCAGAAGTCTGCCTCAAACAAACACACCTTCTGTCGAGGAAAGGTTATGCCAAGCGTTGTTTCTTACCTGGCATTATTGTGTGCAGCAGAAATCAACATGGCACAACATTGGAGAGTCAGCTTCGACTTTGTGTTTCTCTAACAAGGAGCTGGAAGAGAGGAAGGATAAAAGATATGGTTAGACTAATAGGGAGACGAGTGTAAAGTGAGGTGGAGGAGAGGGGGGCCAAATACTGTGTGGCTGGCTATGGTTGTGGAGTTCCTGGAAGTTTTTTGACAGTTTGTTAGTGTGTTTCAAAAAAGCACGTGAAGCCTTTTCTCCAGAGTGGTCAAAACTTAAGCCAAGCCAGAGAGTGCAGCTCACTGTCTCTCTGCTGCGCTGGAGTCGTGGAGGCCAAAAAAAGAAAAAAGACAAGAAAACATCAGCAGAAGAAAGAGGCGAGCAATAAAAAATTGATACATTCTTGGTAGTAAAATGAGAAGTTCATAAACATGCTTGCGTAATCCTGTAACTGAGACAGTAGAGGGAATAGATGAGGCAGAATTAAGAGCAGCACATTTGAATTCAAGCCTTTGTAAGGCTGCAGTCCTGCTGTCCCTGTGGTTTCCCAGCGCTCTGCAGTGGTCCCATAGCTCAACCTGCTGCATCCAGTCAGCCACACTCAAGGACAAACACACTGTGAGGGCAAGGGAATTAATATTTGATATCTAGCTCTGCATCATGTGGTGAGACAGACAGTCAGGCTTACTAGCAAGCAGATACAGGATGGAGTCAAAGCTGTGAGTAGCCACTCCCTGCTGCAGAGCCACCACTCCACCACAGAGAACCCACGCTGCATTGGCAGGTTGGTTGTTTGTTAGATTGGTTAAAAAAAGTGCTCAGCAGTAGTGTCTTGATCTAGACACAGAATAAAAATACGTTATGATAATTAAGTAAGTCACAACTCACCTGTGGTCATTCCACATTGTACTGTGTGCTCCAAAGTCGTTTCAATTAAGACAACTCAGACTGCTTTGTTAATGTTAGGAAAGGATTGTTGTCAGGGGAAGATATTAATAAAAAGATTCTTGCCGGTGTGAGATGGGACCACCGCAGCTTTAGTCTTTGCTGTGCATTAAAACTAGTACATTACACTTGGTGCTGCAGAAACATCCAATATATCCAATAGGAATGTAAGTCCTGCACAAGGAGAAACAGAGGGACAGCAGAAATACATTTTCTGTACCAATATGTACATTTTTTCATAGCTGTATCAATGGCTCCACTTGAGACCACATGGATATGAGATCTTATTTAAATAAAAATGTGTATAATCATGGGAAAAACATTTTAATGGAAGGTCATCAGCTATATTAAATGTTTCTAACACTAGATTTATATTCCTCAAGAGAGCATTAACATATAGTGATGACCGTGATGAATAATTTAAAAAAACCTTTAAAGTTTTGCTTGCTTACTATGTGGCTCTTAAACAACACATCACATCTAGTTGATGACTCTTGCTTTACATCAGTCTGACAGAACAGAGGACTCTGGCAAAAAAAAAAAAGAGGAGTTATGTGCTTTATGGTGAATAAGGGCTGATGTGACAGTAGGAATATTAAAGTGCCATCCCATTCCTGCTTACCCTATCTGTAGTTGTTAGTAGTAAGTAGTGAAGAACTTAAGTAAGAAGTAAAGAACTTCACAAGTTTTTGCGCATCTGAGTAACACCCCCTGAAAATCTTGTTTTTGCTAAGGTGTAGTGTTTTAACTTCTTGATGTAGAAGTATACTTCAGTGCTCTGTGACATCACTGTCAGGCATCATCAAACGTGCAACCTTTTACCAAAGAGGGTAATAAAACACTGTTCTTTAGCCTCGTGTCAAATTTGCAAGAATTGGTATATTTTCCCCAAGAACAGTGCCAGGCATTGAAGCCAATATGACAAACTGGCCAAATGTGGAATTACAATGTACGTGTTTGTCATTTGGTGCCACTGGGCCCAGAAAGATTTCTTCCTATAGATTTACGTAGAGAAAAACGTTGTAAATCAGTGGATAATTGCGCAATGACTTGTTTCACTATCTGGATTTGATCCATTTGGTCTGATAACATTTCTTAAGTCTAGAAGAGCCACACAATAATATCTTTTTTCTTTTAACCATTCAAGTTAGCGGAGAGCTAAACCAGAGGTTAGCCACTCAACTGCTGTGAGTCAGGAGCATTTGCTTCATATATGGGCCCCGAGATATGGAAGATTCATGTAATTTCATACTGTGGAAATAATGTTTTTACTTTAATGGGTTGCAAACCATGCACTGGGTTATATACTGTTCTGACATAAGACCTATCTGGACAATCTGACAACAGATCATACATCCCTGCCAATGTTATTTATGCAAGCTTGTGACATAGGTAGTAATTTTATTGGTGTCTTATGTCTTAGTCTTATGGGCAGCTGTACAAGTGCATCAGTGAACAAGAATGATTTGGAACTGGCAAATACGACATTTAAGAACCACTTTGGTACACTAATATTACACAATTTTACACAAATATGACAGAAGGTTCAAGGTTCAAGGTTCCTCTATTTGTGCCCGAGGGTAAATTTGTTGTGCAGACGGGAAATTCAGCATTCCAAAAGAGGTCATCACAGCAACACAGATTTAAAAGACATTAAAAAGAAATACATTAAATCATGTATAATCTAGTATCAAAATAGTATCAGAGTATAAGAACTGAAGAATGTCATGACAAAGTGCTTCTACATACACAAACACTCACTCACTCACTCACTCGCTCCAAAGCTTAAAGTGCCCTGTGCATCATCTTGTGCTAGCTTTGTTCAGTAGTGCAATGGCTGCTGGTAGAAAAAACATTTCTGTATAGTTTTTTTTTTCCCCGGAGGGTCCGCAAACTGATGACCAGAGTGAAGAAGCTGGAGTTACTATGTAAGGGATGGGAACAGTCCTGAAGAATACAGCTCAGGAATAAAGAGCTGATAGGTTGAGTTGAGAACTATAACCTTACTAGCCCATTTAGCAATTTGGATTTAAGGATTTTTATTACTTGTACTTGACTCTGAAAAGCATTATCTGTTGTGACTTTGGAGATAAACTCATTATATAACAAAAATAAAGAACAAGAATGATGACTGTGAGCCAGTGACTTTACAGTAGAACGCAGGCGGGGGCGGAGACGGGGCGCGGAAAAATTTTAAGATCCGACTGCAAGATGGAGGAGAGATCAGCATTGGGTCAAGCCGACGGCAAGCGCTGCGGTATCAGCAAATTAGCAATCATGTGCAAGCGTCTAAAGGTTTCTTCTTTTGTTGACATCCTCTATGGTGTCTCTATTTCTACCATGATGTCCATACAGAGAATTGTTAATAATATTAGCTTCTTTTTTCCCCTGAAATTTATTGAGATAATTATAAAACAAGTTTACAACACTTTGTGTATATAAATTGAGTCTACAATTTCAAACATGCCAACTAAAGGTTGTAATCAAAAACATGAGACTGAGCTAGCTTCTTCTTACAGCCCGCTGGTAGTGTGTGCTGTAGTGCTGTAAAGCATCACACACTTCTCCTGAGAGTGAGTCTGTGTTTTCTAGGATAGTGAAGGCCTGGCTCACCCTTTTGTCCTTCTGAATGGCCAGTACTTGTTGCCTTCGTTGCTTTAGTGGGCTAGATTAAGGCATGCTGAGTGGGATTGGTTTGGGTTAAACTAAGAATGTCAGGGTAAGCAGAGTAAGGCAGAGTAGAGTGGGACATACCTGCACTGTCCTCGGAAAGGGAAATTCACCTCCCATGAGATGCTACCAGCTCACTGAAGTCATATAGTGGAAAAAACAGGTATTTGGGGTGTGGAGTGGGAATGAAAGGGGCCATTCTCTCTCATTCTGGTGCCAGTGTACCATCAAAATGATGCTGAGGCTGTTATTTTAAGGTAAATAAAAAAGCAAAATGTTGGTTTAAATCAGACAAAGCATGCAGTCTGTGCGCTATGACACAGTTACTTTTGTTATGTTAATATATAAAGAAGAAAAGGTAGCATTCTACAGTGCTGCAAGTCTTTGGGAAACAGAGATCAATACAACAGAGATGGACTTTTTTATGTTCAGAACATAAGGTGGAGGGAAGATAGCGCTGTTTACAGGGTAAATTTTAAAAATCACATTGAGGGAGCAAAGCAACCGGGGAACATAGAACCAAGGCAAAATACCAGAGGGTTGTAGAACTCGAGTGGGTATAATGAGCAGAAATCCAGTATTGTTTCATGAGCTTGGTGGTTATCAATTCTTCCCAAAAGGCCTTGAAACATAATCGGCATTGTGTGTATACCAAAGTGCAGAGACAGGCAGACAGCAGGGATACAGCTAAAGGTTTGCAGCAGACTGAAGCGCATGCTGGATTGATTTCACAGCAGCTTGAGAAAGCACTGAGGGCTGGGATCACACTGAACGGTTGTGTCTGTGTGTGTTTGTAAGGGTGGGAACATGGTACAGCAAAGCAAAGCAAACAGGAACTAAATATCAAGGTTTAATAAAAAATAGTATTGCTCATCATAATCATGACAACAAAACGTGAATTTAGAGCAAAGTAGGAGCAACCAAGGACAAACAAATACCAGGCAAAACACTAATAATATATCTTGAACAGTAATTATAAATAATAGCCTACAGACTTTGTAAGCTTCTTATCATATCATCTGGTTAGCTGCCTCACAGTGGATGGCTGTTATTTCCTATCAGCCTTTTCTGAGGCTTCATTCTGACTCATACAGTACAGGGTTGAAATGTCTGAGATGCAGATCAATGCCAGGCACAAGCTTAAAAAAATCACAAATAAAACCAGGTGAGAGGAGGCAAGGTTTAAGGTCATGTGATCTCTCTGTTTAACAGCTGTGACTACAGTCAGTAAAGGTTAGAGGTGTGAAAAGGAAATATGAGTGAGACCAAAGTACATGCAGTTACAGTAGAGATAAGACCAAGCTATGGATGACTGAGTCTGGCTCTCTTGGGGTTACCTGGCTTCACTTGGGTGCCCTAGATAACCTGTGTCGAAGTTGGCTATCAAATGGTTCAGTTTAGTTTTGCAATCCAGCTACAACAGCATTCATGTGAAAGAAGCAGACTTTTAAGTTAGAACCATGAGTGGAGCACTTAAAGGAATACTGATACTTTTCAATCTGGACCACAGACTGTATACAATATTGGACATAGTGATGTCACCCATTAGTTCGTAGACTACCATTTTGACGCCTGGAGTCCAGCATTTTGGCGGTCGCCAACTTGTTTTTGGCACTTACACATTGGCTTCATTTTTTAGCACCAGAGGTTTCCCCTTGCCCTTGACCCTATTTCTCATGTTTTTGTGTCTAAGTGACTTGTGGGAACAACAATTTTTGAAACAGGTCCAGTATAGAGGGAGAGTGCTCCAGCTGGCAGCAGCGAAACAGGCTAACATGTAATCCATTGGGGCAGGTGAGCAATGTACAACCATTAAAAGTGCTTGTTTTTGCCACTAACTGGCTCAGGTTGGTATTACGAGTGTCTTACAGCATTACGGAAAGATCCCTACAAAGAAATTGAATGCATTTTTCCATGCCTTTGACCTGTTCTGCTCTGTTTTGTGTCTAAGTCTAAGAAATGAGACGTCTCGTTCTGAAATCTCACAAGAGGTGACAAAAATGGTGATTTGATTGTTCATGGTGATAGTTTGTTGTAGTAGACTACCAAAAGTGTATCTTACTCTTATTTAAAAGATTTTCAGTGTCATGACTGAATATTTAGCTGTTTTTAGCGATGTGGAAAAGTCTGTGAGTTTACAGAACAAGACTTCTCTTTCAGCGAGACTTCAACACAAAACAGTACAGAACAAGTGAAAGATACTAAAAAAAAAAAATTGAAACAGTTTTCTGTTAAGTCCTTTTCGTAATGTTGTGAGACAGTCATAATAACAATTTGAGCCTGTTAGTGGTGAAAACAAGCACTTTTAATAGACATAAATTGACAAGGAGCATCTTCACCAAGTGGTGACATTGCAGCCTGTCTCACTGCTGCCGGCTGCAGCACTCTCACTTAACACTGGACCGATTTCGAACATGGTTGCTCCCACAAGTCACATAGACACAAAAAATGGGAAAACAGGGTCCAGGTTGCCCTTTAGTATTATATGAGATGAAGATGGCTTAAACTTTCCCCATCATAATCTTGTCAGATATTGAGTTTTTCTGGCATGAACAATTGTCAAGATCTTTGATGGAACTCAGGTTTCATTGTAAGAATGCTTCCTATTACAAAGTGATGCAAGGTGTGTGTGTTTGTGTGTGTGTGTCTCCTGCAGATGATGGCAAGCTATCTCTGGATGAGTTCCAAGCCTTCTTCTCTGATGGCACGCTGAACGAAGAAGAGCTGGAGAAGCTGTTTCACACTATCGACTCTGATAACACCAGGTCAGCACTATACCACTACTGTGTCTGTGTGTGTTTGCCTACAGCATGCGAGATGGCTGTGTAGCTGCCTGAAATAAATCAGCATACAGTATTTGTACATTTATGGGTGTGTAGGTGTTGGTGTGCTTGCTCCACCGTGACTTTTGTTTTTGATCACATCTCACTATCAATTATGAAAAAGAGGGGAGAAACACGCAGCTGCTTTTCCGCTGCTGCACAGCCTCAGTATCACACTTTTCATATTGTGTGTGTGTGTGTGTGCGCGCAATTCTAGGTGCACGGCTAGAAAATGTCACATCCTGTTCTGAAGGCTCTTTTTAAGGAGAACCTTTTATACCAGAGCCCTTTACGTTAAGTGACACTTTCAATAAGAAAATGACAAAAAAAAAGATAAAGGGCGAGGTGACAGTAGGACAGTGGGAGGAAACAGTGAAAGAAAATTGAAAACTAAAGAAAGTAATTGTTGTTCTTTTTTGCATCATTTGCCATTTCTTCCCCTTTCTCTCATCTATTTCTGCATTAGTCATCCAGACCCTTAAGGACAGTCGCTACTGTACATTTATTGCTCCCCAGGACACTCTGTTTTGATTGGCTCTCATTATATCAATTTATTGACCCCTTGTAATCAGCCAATCAGCTCATCCAGCCTGCAATCAGGAGAAGTGTGCTGACACAGTGGGATCTAAGTAATCAAAAGACCGGCTCCGTTAATTTACACAACCTCAGAAACCTGCAGGGCCTTGAAATAAAATGAAACCAAGCAGAACAAAAGCTGACCTTTATAGTTGTTGTAGAATTGAATTAGGTTCAATATATAAATCCTCCAGCAGGCTCAGCCATTAGTGGAATTTTTTTTTTCCTTTTTCAAATCAGTGCAGCAAGTGGACCATGCAACCGCCGCCATCTCTCTGACGTCAGCCATCTTGCCTCTTGTAGATGGTCGCGCTTTATAAATCTTATTCACTGCAGTGCGCACAGTCAGAAAACTTTCTTCTCATTACGGTTAAGTAGACTTGGCAGCCGCATGCCAGGCCTCAGCATTATCATGTGACAGCAGATAAGGTTATTGATTGGTCCAAGTAAAAGGAGAAATGACGGCGTAAGCGTTTCCTGTCGAAGCAGGAAGTTGATGGATGGAGAGGAGGGACGGAGCAGGCAGAGACTGAGCGCTATCCTGCTCCCAGTCATTTGTCTAACTGTCTCTATCACTCTTTGGTTTCCTCCCTTCTAAAGCTTTCCTTCTCTATCAGACTGTTTTTCTGAGATTTCTTCCCACCTCTTCTTGTTTCCATTTATCCTTCTCTGTCAGCCTGCCCATCACCTCTCTCTCCATAATGTCTTCATCCCTTTCTGGCTTCTTTTTGTGGGGAAAGATTGTCCCATTTTTTTGCTAATTGCTTCTGATTGGTCAAAAAACAAACAAACAAAATAATACTAAATCTGCAGTGCAGAATTTTGTGAGGTCATAATTGGTAATTAAAACTAAAATAAAAACTAAACAAATAAAAATAAAAATTTGGCTTTAGAAAAACTGAGATAATATATAACATACTTACAACTAACTAAAATTAAATAAAAATTTACGGGAAATATCTTAAGTTCTAGTCTTTGTCATGTGGTGGCATTAGAATGTAAGGTTATTGAGACTGGAATATTAACATGACTGTGAGCTAAATAACTTCACAAAGTGGTGTGTTTGTATTGTAAAATCTATTCTGAACTTCCTAAATCTCCTAACTAACTCAAACTACAATGAAATTAAAAATAAAAACTAATGAATATATAGATAATATTCATTTAAAAAAAATGTACAGTACAAAACACTAATAATAGGCTAATGTTGTGTTCACACTGGAATTACATGTAAAGTCAATACAAAGACGCGATTGAAGGGTGAATGAAGCCCGTAGTGTGATTTTACGTCATATGCTTATTCACGGAAGTTGAAAACTAATTCACGCTGTGATAGCTACTCAGCATTGAGATCCTCCAGGGACGTACTACATTGAGCATGTACTGATGGAAGTTAATTCATTGATTCAGCGATTTCACATGCATATGACGCAAGTTATTCACATGTATGAGGCAAGTCAACACAAAATATTCTAGCATTCAAACTCAAGCGGGTAATGCAACATGAAAGTTCGCATCGCGTTTGGTGCGAACACAACATGACAGTTACCCATTTATCCTTGTGCATTCATGTGAGTTAGCTAACGCTATATCACTGTGCTGCACCTTTCCATTATGGCAAGGTGAATTAGTTAGCTAACATGTATGTGCTATTGAAATATATCTGCCAAGTAGTAGTAGTAGTGCAACAGAATCCTTGTTTATATTTTGTCAGCACTGCGTGGTTTTACAGTTTGATTGGGGTTTGGTCTGAGTCTGAGAGAGAGAGAGCAGAGCTCTTTATGTCCATGGTGGCAGTGGGCATATAAAATAAGGTACAATTTGTAGCTCGAACAACAGCCCAAGAACTACCAAAAAAATCGGATGGAAGGAAGTTAACCATAGTCCATTTACACATACTACCTAAATTGCTGTGATACAAAGCTGGTTGAAAATTGGCAAAGTAATGTGATGTGTAAAATCTGTAAAGTGTCCCTTTCTAAAGCAACAGTAACATAATAATAATAATAATAATAATAATACACAACTATTTCATATGAAATGCCTGAAATTCCTACGGTGGAATGCCAAGGACTAATGAAACTTTGAGGGATGATAAATCTTATTAGTAACCCAATAGAAGCCTGAATCACTTGCAGAGAACAACATAATTACTTGTTTACTTCCTCTGTGAAAATGTAGCATCTGCAGCTATCATTTGGATCATAAACAATCTGCCACTTTCATTTCCACAGCTAACTGTTGGAGGAGTTTTACAACACTGACAGCCATCCCAGAATGCAGTTTAAACTACATATGTTATGAAGTAATCATAAGTAAAAAGGGTTAAACTTGGTTTTTGGTGGATATCTTTAAAGCCCATCCGCCACAGTGCCGGATTAGGATTAATTCTGTGCATGTGGGTAAAACTGTTGTTTAAAATGAAAATGAGCTGTTATCAAATCAAACTAACAAAGATCATTCAATCTGTACAGAGCATAAAGTCCAAGGCCTTTTGGTGATATTTTAAATGTTCAAATAGCAATGAATACGATTTTTAAACCTTGGTTACTGCGGGTCTTTTATAAACATTCCCTTTAATGTGCAGCATTTATACTTATTAATAGTTACTGCGAGATGAACAGATGCACAGATGGAGTCTTTCTGCCTGTCTCCTCCTCTGTCCCCACATCACCCATCATCAGTTACATCTCACATCCCCCTTTTGGCTTGTTCCTCCTTCTTTCTTCATTCTTTGTCTCCATCTCGGCCTCTCCTCCCTTGTTCTGCTCTTTCTCTCCTGGTAAGTCAACCAGGGAAAGTCTTCTTTATGCAAGTGAAGAATCCGCTGCCAAATGAGTCCCTGCACAGCGAACTGAGCATGAATGATGGCAGTGGATTGATTCAGACTCCTGTCAGAGAGTCTTGTTAGATCGCTCCCCGCCTGCCAAACTCCAGCTCTGTGTGTGTGTGTGTGTGTGTGTGTGTGTAAGTTAGAGAGACTGCATGCAAAAAGCCTTTCCTCTGTTTCTGACCCTGTTCTCCTCCTTCTCTTCTTCCTTCCTTCCTACTTTCCTTCCTTCCCTCCCTTTCTCTCCCTCTGCTGCTCCTCTGCTGTGATGTGATAGTAATGTTGACACTAAGGAACTCTGTGGTAAGTTGACGCCCCACACACACACACACACACACACACACTTCCCTGCCGCTGCCCTCATTCTCTTTCTTATCTATTATTAAAAAGTACTTACTTCTCAGTTGAAATGCAATTATTTTTCTTTAAAATACATAATATCAATTCAGTCACTTTCGACTAACCACTGCAAATAATTTGTGACTTCAGAGGTTGTATAAGTCTTGTGCCAATTCGCCCTTATGTGTGTGTGCAGACTACTTTGCCAAGCACATGGGGGACTATGAGGGAGTTCTGGCCTCGTTGGAAACACTCAACCTTTCCATCCTCAAAGCCATGGACTTCACCAAAAAGGTAAGTGTGTGTTTAAGTTTATTCACTTTATTAATCCCCCTGAGGGGAACTTCAATGTTTTCACTCTTGCTTGTCAATTACACACAGGTCTGAAAGACACACACATGCACAAACAGGACCTATACATGCACAAAGTGGAGAGATGTCAGAGTGAGGGGGCTGCCCTTGGTGAGGCGGCCCGAGCGGTTGGGGGGTTCGGTGCCTTGCTCAAGGGCACCTCGGCAGTGCCCAGGAGGTGAACTGGCACCTCTCCAGCCACCAGTCCACGCTCCATATTTTGGGCCGGACGGGGACCCGAATAGGCGACCCTCTGGTTCTCATCCCTATGGACTGAGCTACTGCCGCCCCCAGTGTGTGTGTGTGTGTGTGTGTGTGTGTGTGTGTGTGTGTGGAAGACAACAAAATAATGATATGTCAAGTCTCTCCCTTGCACTCATTCCACGTGTTTGTGAGTGTAGCGTATGTGTTGGGGTGTGTGTGTGTGTGTGTGTGTGTGTGTGCAGCAGTCAGTTGGAGATCAGTAATGTGTTATCCTAGTTTTTCCCATGTGCTATATATAGCAGCTGGTCCACAGCCGCAATCTCGTATCCATGTTCATGTTAGAGTTCTGCTTGTGTGTGTGTGTGTGTGTGTGTGTGTGTGTGTGTGTGTGTGTGCGCGCGCGTGTGTGTGCATGCATGTGTTTAGGGGTGTGTATGTGTGTGTGTGTGTGTGTGTGTGTGTGTAGCACTCTGAATTTGCTCTGTGTGTCTCTATATCTCGATCCAACAGCTCTGCCTTTATCTTTCTTTCTGCTGCAGGCCATTCAGCTGCACTCAAACACTCACTCACACACACACACACACACACACACACACACACACACACACACACACACACACACACACTTGCCCTCCCTCACACATAACCTCTGGCTAGTTTCTCTCTAATGAGCAGCCATTGTTCAATCAATCAGTTGAGTGTCTCTCTTGTTCTGTTGCTGTATCTCTTGTGCTCCTTCTTCTTCTCACTCTCATTCATACTGTCCTTTCCCATTGCAACACGCATACACGAACACACACACACAAACTCTTTCCTTTCCCTGGGACTGTGATATCATTATTGCGGGCAGTGTGGCAGAGCTCTCCAGCAGTGTTGTGCATGGCGTGAGCCAACTCAAAGAGTCAAATAGCCAAACTGAAGCTCAGACACTGCTGACGAGTCAAGAATTGATGGAGGTTTTAGTGTGTTTCAGATTTCACGGCTACAATAGATTTTGCTGCAGAGAGAACGCGAGGAGGCTAAACTATCTCCATTTCAAATACGATCCAGAAGCTGCAGCTCTCAGTCAATTAACAAACATTTATTTATAGATTTTCTGTTGCATTGTAGTGTTTCCTCTGCTTCTCTGTGTTGCTGTCACAAAATGTTCACTCCTTTTTCTCTGCTTTCTTTTTGTCTTACTGATTGTGACCACTGCAGCAGAGGCTCAGACACCCATCACTGGAGCTCTTTATGTGCTCAGTAGAAAATCTGCAGAAGCTCTGTGTGGAACAACCCATAACTCTCTTATTCATTTCAGTGGAGCCAGTCTAATGAGATTGGGCTGCCAATGTGATGTCATCCAGCAAGGCGCTACATCAGCAAATACATGCAAGCGCACAATCCTGACAGATTAGTTTGTAATGTCAACACAGTAATTTCTACTGTTTACCTCACAATTATCTTGACAAAAGAAAAGTAGTTGCCATGAGATAACTTTCCAGAGTTGTACAATCCTGTCTGAGTATTTCAGACTGAGTTTTGGCATATGATAAGCCTGTAAACACACTGACTACGTTTATATGCACAAAATATTCAGAGTTTTGCCATTATTCCGAAAAAGACAATATTAAATCTTTGCTGTCTGCATGGCTAATAAAAATTAATATTCTGCTAACATTCCTGTTTACATGCAGCCATGTATACTCCGATTAATGTGTCCTAACATGTCGTTTATCACGTCAATGTACGGAAAAGTGGAACAGCTGAAGCTTGTGCCATTTTGCTTGTAATGCATCACAAAAGGACTTTTTTGTTTTTTAGTTTTCGACCATGCAAACACAGCCTCTCTCTTTTATTCCTTCAACCACCTTTTTTAAAAGGTTGGTGTTGCGATATCTGTGCACATTTAAAAGTCTGATGGCATCCAAGTCTTTCGTAATGTTCAAAAGTCTGTATGTTTCTTCTTATGACCAGAAATGTGGGCATGCATCTCTAACCCAGCCTTGCAAACTGTTAGCTAGTTGGTTTATGTACAACATCTCCATGACAACGCACAGAGCTGACAGTAAACAGGCAAGAGGCCATGTGTAAAATCCCCAGTTAAGGCGTATCATACAAATGCGTTGTATACATAAACAAAGAATGCTATTAATACCAGAATAATACCAGCATATCCTACATGTCTTAATCACAAAATGCTAAATAATAAAAAAAAGCCTAATTCAGAAAATCCAATCAGAATATGCTGTGTACATGACCCGTATCAAATTCAGTATATTGTCATATTCGGAATAATAAAGGAATAATGTGTGGAATATAGTGTGCATGTGAATGTACCCATTGTGCAGAGTTTTGGCATCTGATAAGCCCTTAAACACTGACTATGTTTATATGCACAAAATATACCAGTTTTTGCCCTTATTCTAAAAGAGACAATATTCCTACTAAATTAACATGTAATATTCCACTAATATTTCCTTTCACATACAGCCCTCACAATAGGAAGTTCTTAAAATATATATCAGACTTCAACACCATCTAATTTGAATTTACTTTTATTGTACAGAATTCAGGGGAAGAGTTTCAAAATGTAGGGGATGCTCAGGTTACTACAGAGCTGCTACCTGAGCTGTGAAACATAATCTGCAATTTTACACACTACCATAGATACTGAACACTGTAGTGAGTACTGGTAGAGATGATATCACATACTTGTATTATGTTTTCCCTATTATAATTTTTTTTACAAAATTAAAATATGCATTCATCCTTTCAAATCCAGTGGTTCAGATTACCTCATTTGAACACCTTGCTCAAAATCACTACTCATAGCGTTTGAGCAACACTCATTATTTCAGGGGTTAGCCAATTCTGATTTTAAATGGTGCCTCTTCAGAGGCTGGAGCTTATCTGCTCCTTAGCAAAGGTCTAAGTGGACAGTCTGAGTGCTAATCCACAAGTAGAGATAAGAGCATAAGTCACTGGGCCGGCAGTGAAAGCTGCATACAGGGCTGGACTGGGACAAAAAAACGGCTCGGGCATTTTGAGCCTAGACCAGCCCACCAGGTATTGATGGAAAGACAATTAAGCCTATGAATGAAAACAAACTTTCTTGTGACACCACTTGTACACTGTCTTGTTGGTGTATATGTACTTGTCTAATAAATTTAAACCTACACCATCCTCCCAGTCCCATTATTCTATACAGTACTTACTTAGAGGAACCCAAAAGGCTGCTTGGTCTAGTGAACCTCCTGAACAATGAACGTATGATGGGATCCTGAAAATTGGACAGTGAGGAACAGAGGTGAGACATGATCATTGATGAATATTAAAAGGAATAAATGACAAAATAGAGAATAGAGTAATATTTTCATAGACTATGTACTCACCACATCAATAAACAGCACAGCAACACATAATAAAATAAAATTACTGAAGCACTAAGATCACTATCACTAGTATAACATCATGGAAACAGCCCAGCAGTAGAGAAGCCCCATCATGCTGCTCAACAGCCAGATAAATTGTTAAATGGCCTACTCATAACTATGCTGTGTTAAGAGTTAGCAAGCACAACGAAAATAAACTATCAACCAAACTTGATTCATATCTGACCAAGGTAGACTGCAGTTCATCACTTCTTACCTGAAGTTCAAATTCCCCTGCAGTCGCACCGCCTGTTCCATCATCATATAATGCGGCGGCCGCGGGTCTCTCCTCCTCCCGCCTCCCCTTCGCCTCATCCACCTGCTGACGGCCACCTCCGCCATCACTACCTGCTGCGGCTGCTTTGGATGCCAGTGCGGGTGCGGTCACTGATGCTGCCGCTGAAGAAGCTCCGCCATAGCCAGCAAACATCTGTGTTATTTAAACACATTTGGCAGCATCTTCCTAAAGGGCTTGTCTCTTTTTCTCTCTTATTTTTTCCGCACCTCCTTTGAGTTTCTTCTCAGTTTTGTCAATCTCCTCTCTCTCTGTATGACTGATTGATTGGCAGCCGAGGCCCAAGTGGGAGGGGGCATCGGCCCTCGGCTGTAATTGGTCCAGCCCAGAATCAATCATGACTAATGGGCCGATCTACCAGTTTTGTGTACCAATAGGTATCATAACATGACTAAAAGTAAAAAAAAAAAAAAATAAATAAATAAATAATTACCATCGGCCCACCGGTAAATGCCCGGTATGCCCGATGGCCAGTCCAGCCCTCAATCAATTTTCAATTTTATTTATAAAGCCCAATATCACAAATCACAATTTGCCTCACAGGGCTTTACAGCATGCGACATCCCTCTGTCCTTATGACCCTCGCAGCAGATAAGGAAAAACTCCCCCAAAAAAACCCTTTAACGGGGAAAAAAAACGGTAGAAACCTCAGGAAGAGCAACTGAGGAGGGATCCCTCTTCCAGGACGGACAGACGTGCAATAGATGTCGTACAGAACAGATCAGCATAACAAATTAACAGTAATCCACATGACACAATGAGACACAGAGAGAGAGAGAGGGAGAGAGTTGAAAGTAATAATATTATAGTTATAGTTCTGGCTACTGTGGTACAATATGTTGAAAGTATGTATTAATATCTGGCAGTATACAAGTGTGACAATAGTCATGTGTATAATAACAGTAGAAGTATGACTAATGACTAATGATGGCAGCAGTAGCAGGAGGCATCTGGCAGGACCACGGCAGCAGCACAACCACACACGTCATGCTGTCCAGGCACCGTTGCGATATGAGTTAATCTGAGAGACAGTGGAGCACAAAGGCTCTGGAGAAGAAGCCGAGTTAGTGACATCCAGAATGGCCGAGTTAGCAAGATGCAGTAATAGAATACGAGAGAGAGAGAGAGAGAGAGAGAGAGAGAAGGTGCCCGGTGTATTATAGGGGGGTCCTCCGGCAGACTAGGCCTAAGTCAGCCTAACTAGGGGCTGGTACAGGGCAAGCCTGAGCCAGCCCTAACTATAAGCTTTATCAAAGAGGAAAGTCTTAAGTCTAGTCTTAAATGTGGAGACGGTGTCTGCCTCCCGGACCGTAACAGGAAGATGATTCCACAGGAGAGGAGCCTGATAGCTGAAGGCTCTGGCTCCTGATCTACTTTTGGAGACTTTAGGGACCACGAGTAACCCTGCGTTCTCAGAGCGCAGTGTTCTGGTGGGATAATATGACACTATGAGCTCTCTAAGATATGACGGAGCTTGACCATTTAGAGCTTTATAAGTTAACAGTAGGATTTTAAATTCAATTCTGGATTTTACAGGGAGCCAGTGCAGAGAAGCTAAAACAGGAGAAATATGATCTCGTTTCTTAGTTCCTGTTAGTACACGTACTGCTGCATTCTGAATTAGCTGGAGAGTTTTTAAGGACTTACTAGAGCTACCTGATAATAGAGAGTTACAGTAATCCAGCCTAGAGGTAACAAAAGCGTGGACCAATTTTTCTGCATCTTTTCAGGTCAGGATAGGCCTAATCTTCGCAATATTACGCAGATGAAAAAATGCAGTCCGTGAGGTTTGTTTTAAATGAGAATTAAAAGACAAATCTTGATCAAATATCACTCAGAGGTTTCTGCCATCTAGAGAAACTATGTCATCAGATAAAGAGTCTCTGAGTTGTTTCGGGCCAAGAACAATAACTTCAGTTTTGTCTGAATTTAACATCAGGAAATTGGTGCTCATCCAAGTTTTTATCTCTTTAAGGCAGTTATGGAGTTTAGTTAATTGATTAGTTTCTTCTGGCTTCATCGATAAATACAACTGAGTATCATCTGCATAACAATGGAAATTTACAGAGTGATTTCTAATGATGTTACCTAAAGGAAGCATATATAGAGTAAATAGGATTGGTCCAAGCACAGAACCTTGCGGAACTCCAAAACAAACTTTGGTACGTGAGGATGATTCATTATGAACGTCAACAAACTGAAAATGATCAGATAAATAAGATTTAAACCAGCTTAGTGCAGAACCCTTTAGGCCAATTAAGTGTTCCAGTCTCAGCAGTAGAATTTGATGGTCAGTTGTGTCAAACGCTGCACTAAGATCTAATAAAACAAGTACAGAGACAAGTCCTTTGTCTGAAGCAATGAGAAGGTCATTTGTAATTTTGACTAGTGCTGTCTCAGTGCTATGATGCACTCTAAATCCTGACTGAAATTCCTCAAATAAAGTATTATCATGGAGAAAATCACACAGCTGGTCTGTGACTACTTTCTCAAGGATCTTTGACATAAAGGGAAGATTAGATATTGGCCTATAGTTGGCTAACACCTCTGGATCCAGCGTGGGCTTTTTTAGTAGAGGTTTAATTACAGCTACCTTAAAAGACTGTGGTACATAGCCTGTTAATAAGGATATATTGATCATATCTAATATATGAGTGTTAAATAAAGGTAAGACTTCCTTAAGTAGCCTAGTTTGGATGGGGTCTAAGAGACACGTTGATGATTTAGATGAAGAAATCACTGCGGTCAATTCTTGAAGAGAAATTGGGGAGAAGCAATCTAAATATATATTAGGTTTTACAGCTGTGTTTGAGGTTAGATAGGTACTATCTGAGGACAGGAGGTCATGAATTTTGCCTCTAATAGTTAGAATTTTGTCGTTAAAAAAGCTCATAAAATCATTACTGCTAAGGCTCAATAGAGTTTTGACTCTCAATCAGCCTGGCTACAGTGCTGAAAAGAAACCTGGGGTTGTTCTTATTGTCTTCTATTAATGCTGAGTAATAGTTTGCTCTGGCATTGCGGAGGCCCCTCTTATAAGTTTTGAGACTGTCTGTCCAGATTAAACGAGATTCGTCCAGTTTGGTTAATCGCCAGTTCCTTTCAAATTTTCGTGATATTTGTTTTAACTTACGGGTTTGAGAGTTATACCAAAGAGCGAACTTTCTTTGCCCTGACTGCATATGTTTCAGTTTAACATTACCCTTTAAAATAGGAACAGCAGTGATGCACCTTCCTTTATCTTCTCCTCCTGCTTGTCTTTGTCTTTACCTCTCACTGCCTCATTTCTACACTGTTGGTCTCATTATTCACCTCCTCATCTTGCCCCCCATCTGCTGCAACTCTCTGTGTCAAAGCGTCAACATAGTAATCAATATATTATGAATTAGAAAACAGCTGAGGCAGCGCATCCGATGGGTGGCGATCGTTACTTGAAAAGGGTTTCAAGACAACATCCATGTAAAAACTGGGGAAAATCACCAAACAGGCAGATGTGAGGAGGCGGAGTGGGTGGAGCTAAAAGACAGAGCGTGATATTAGCTTGAGCAGAAGGCGGTAGCCTGAGCCCTGGCCTTTTAGAGCCCAGTGAGAATTGATTAGCTCTCCATTCACTTCAATGAATATAGACACAGAGCCAAAGATTGAGTGGAATAGGAAGGCAGACTTTGTGCTCTGCTGTTACTCACAGGACTGTACAGAGGTGGAGGGGGGCTCTTCTTATAAGCACTTGGCTGGAACCCAGGGGCGGTTTGCAGCAAGAATAAAATGGGTCTCCAGATTATTCAGATGAAATGTGTACCCCAGCAGTATTGGCTATGCTGTGGTGCAAAAACCTTGCCAAATCCTCACAATGTTAGACAGGATTTGCAAATTTACAGCTTGCTCCTGGAATAAAACACATTACATTAGCCAATGCAATACCTGCATAATCTTCTAGGCCATTATTTAAGAAAATGTATGATCGGAATGTATCCCTTTAAAGGGACAGTTCACCCAAAAATCAAAAATACATATTTTTCCTCTTACCTGTAGTGCTATTGTATAAGTCTGGACTGTTTTGGTGTGAGTTGCCAAGTGTTGTAGATACCAGCTGTGGAGATGTCTGTCTTCTCTCAAATATAACGGAACTAGATGGCACTTGACTGGTAGAGCTCAAAACACCAAAAAAATACATTTGAAAAACTCAACAGTAACATCTCTTGCCAGAAATCATGACCTGGTCACTCAAGATAATCCACAATTGTGAGCAATGAGCAGGTAGTGTGCATTTACTGCTAGCTGACTTAACAGCACTGAGCTGGTTAATGTCACAGCTCAGCTGAGGAGGACGCCATTAATGTTCGTGCTGTCACTAGCACGAGCCTCCATGAGTAGATGCACACATCCTTCTGAGCGGTGATACGGTTGGCAGATGTAGTTTGAATGAAAGAAAGAAGTTCCCACATAAAACTGCTTACATCAAGGTCTGTGGATTATTTTGAGTAACTGGGTCATTTTAGAATGAAACATTGCTGTTGAGCTTTTCAAATGTATTTTTATTTGGCGCTTTGAGCACCACAAGCCGAGTGCCATCTAGTTCCGTTGTATTTGAGAGAAGGCAGACATCTCTTCGGCCGATATCTCCAACACTCAGCAACTCACACCAAAACAATGAAGACTGATAAATGGCACTACAGGTAATACACGTTTTTTTGTTTGTTTGTTTGTTTGTTTGTTTGTTTGTTTTTTGTTTTGGGGTAAACTGTCCCTTTAAGATAAAGTTTTATATCCACAGCTGTAATCTAAACTGCCTTACACCAGAGAAATACTGATCCTCTCTATCTGTGTCACCATCGCTCATCATACTTCCCTCTATGTTCCCATAGGAACAGCCAACACACTAATAATTAATGCAAATATGATATTTCCATTCACTTCATGTGTTATTCATTATTTTGACTGTCAAGGTATCAATTAGTGGAAGCAGTCGTTGCTGCCCGTCTTAAGAGGCTCATGAGATTCAGCAAATGAGCTGATCATAAAGTAATTAGTGGTGATTAATAAACTCACATCACCTCTGACCTCACATCAGATCAGCCCAGGTATTAATTGTAATTATCCTGCTAATGCAGAAAGGAAGCAGCAGAGTTATTTCAAAGACATAATTATCTTTAGATGGTGAGATTACTGCAGCAGTTTAACAGGTGAATAAACAGTATCATCTGCTTTGTGTGTGTTACCTGTGCTATTTATTGCATATTGATTTTGTTGACTTAACACTGCAAAATTGTGACAGATTTCTTTTTTGTCAGATTAGATTTAATAAACCCAAGTCTATACTGTTTACAAATAAGCAACAGCAGAGAAGCTTTCAACAACAAAACACTTTCATCATCTAGAATATTTAATGAAACGAAAAATATGAAGCACAGCCAACAAATCCAACAGTAGGGCTTCTCTACAGCAGATATTGTAACAGTTCACAGCAGGAAATGCACTGGTGTAATTAATAACATTTACGATGGATGCATGGCTTAGTGGGAGAGCTGATGGAACTGAGCCATTGTTAACATTATTGATTGCACCTGTGCTTTTCCTGCTACAGCAAGACAAAATGTCTGCTGTGAAAAAGGCCTTTTCCCTGCTTCAACTAAAGTGAGTGAGTCCTACAAACATTTAATCTTTACCTGTGATTAATGGTTAGGTCATAAACTTCTGTTACTTTGTGTTCTTTAGCTGTGGACTGCTGGAAAACCAAAACAAAGAAGAAGTTTACCTCATATTTGAAAAATCTTACAAGAATTTTCTTCTATCTCAAAAAAAAAAGAAAACTTAAATAAGCTCTTCTTTTATTTGAACTAAGTGTGATTAGATCTGTCATTTTTTTGTTTTACTCTTGAAATGCATTAAGGTAGTGTGAGCGACCAAGCTGGCAGGCATGACAAGTCACAGGAGAATTAAAAAAAAAAAAAAAATTCATTTAATGAAATATTCAATAAATACTTTATAATTTATATGTTTACAAAAAGTTTTGGGCTCATAAATGAAGTCAGTTAAACTAAACGTAACTCAGGCTGTAATAACTCAAAGGGAAATTTCAGTATTTTCCAGCCTGGATTGTATTCTCTCATGTTTTTGTGTCTAAGTAACTAATGGAAACAACAGCTTTTGAAATTGGTCCAGCACTGCAGGAGAGCGCTGCAGCTGGCAGTGGAGAAACAGGCTGCAATGTAATCTTTAAGGCGATAGCGCACCATCAATGTAGTCCATAACGTATCCTTATACAACGGTTCATAGGATATCCTACAAATTAGCACCCCACTAATAAAGTTACATTCTGACGTTATGTAATAAACGTATAGTTATGATGGTTTAGTTTAGGTAAGTAAAGTTTCTGTGGTTAGGTTTAGGAAAAATTGACGATGTACCTTAAACTTACTCAGAGTTGAAATGAATCCAAGCCCTGGTCTCCATGGGAAAGTCCTGTGTCCTGGGCTTTATGACCAATCTACCACCTCAACCTGCCTTCTTACTGGACCGCTCGGGACCGCTTCCTTGTTTACTCCCATCAGTGTATTGGTCACATGATCACAGCCTTCACGAATTACTGGCTCATCATTATGTGGGATATGTGTGAAATTGGGTGCATTACTTCTCAAAGGTTTTCGTAGGAACAGTGCATGAGAACAGTCTGGCGTCCACTGAAAGTCTCAGATTGTTATTACAACATTATGTGTTGTTTGTTATTGTAAGACCAGTGATGTGCCTGGCTGAGAGGATATTTATGAATCACAGCATCCTCCAATTTATATTCCGTTTGGGTCAGCCCGTTTGCACATTGCACTGCTGTACATACATTAACTAAAGTGACAGGAGCGCTTACTCACTTAAGTCTTCAAATTATTTATCTAAAAATATTTTTATCTTACTAGCTTATTCTTTCCTGTATGCATTGGATGTTTGTTAAAGTGAAATTTCTAAATTGAAAAAAAAAAAGCAAAATAAATAAATAAACCTACAATTTTGTTAAAGTTTGTTGCCTATATTGGCATTTTCAAAATGCCAATATAGGCAACCGAAACCAAGTGTAAACTGTTAGATTTGTACAGTAGCATACCACCTCAGCTTATCTCAGCATTGCATCATCTCAATAGTTCTTGCAGGTTACTATGGAGACAGTTGCCATGGAGGCAGGATACTAAGGGGACAGTGTCTTGGAGACAGGTTGAGTTGATGTCAGTCTACATAAAGCCAGCTTGTCAAGACATCGCTCAGCTATCTAGCAGCTGTTTGCCAGCAGATCACCCGCATGTCGTCATCCACCGTCACAGGCAGGAAAGTCTGTGGGCTTCATTTGGCATCTCTGATATCTTCCTGACAGTTTCATGCATTACTGTAGTTCCCCTGGCAACACTCATTTCCAGGAGTCCTGATTGAATGAACGAGATCAAAGATGACGGCCATTAACAATTATGAGCAGCAAAGAGAAGTTTATAGTGAGAGAACTTCAGGGAAAGAAAGGCTGACAGTTTGTTTGGCCACGATGGATTCTGAGAAAGCCCCCGTGCATGTCTGCTTCTTAACTACAGCAGCATTCTACTCCTATTCCCAGATGACATCTCTGAATGTCATGATTTAGACAGAGTAAGAAAACAAATATATAATCCACAGGGAAGGAGCAAATGTGTTGAAACGCTTCAAATCCAGTGTTGTTTCAACTAACTCTTTTTTTTCTTTTGCCAAAGCTTTTATGGCATCAGAATCAGAAATGGTTCCAGAAAACAATTTTAATTGGCTATCCAGCAGGTGGAGATAAATAACAGCCCCTCCCATGAGGAGTGTGTGTGTCAGTGTGTGTGCTGGTGTGATGGGAGCTGAAGCAGGAGACAAAAAGAGAAGAGGGAGAATTCATTAGTCTCCTGTCCTTTCTTTTCCTGTATAAACGCTATGTTTAATGAGCCACTCTCATTAGCACTTTATTTTTTCAAGCTTTCACTGCGTGAGCTGCCACACTCATTGACAATTCTGCAGGCACACACACGGAAACACACAGTTTCTCTCAGACTAAAATCTTGTTAAGCCTGTCTTTTTTTTTCAAAATCTGTTCAGGAAATTGTTTCGTGCCGGTGAGTGACCCGCCATGAGCTTTTTAGCTGCTTCACATCTGACTCCTCCCTCCCACCTCCTCTTCCTCTCGCCTCTCCTTTCTCTCATCTTCTACTCTTTCATCTCCGCTCTATTGTCTTCTCCCACCCCCAAGCCATTGCCACCTCCCCCAACTCATCCTCTTCATCCTTCTCCTTTCTTCATGAAGATTAAGGTGAAGCGGATCACAGGGCAGAGAGAGGTGATTTCGTCTGTACACAATAACGTGTTAGTGGGATGAGGAGAATAAGAGGGAAGGAAGATTGATGGAGGAGATTGGGGAGAGACGAAAGGAGAAGTAAAGATGAGAAGGGGTGAGCGAGTTAGGGCAAAGGGGGTGTGGTGAGAGGTTGGCACGGAATGATGATAGTGATGAATAAAAGGAACAGAAGTCAGTGTGTAAAACATCAGCTGGCTCAGTCAGTGGATAGGATATGATTCTTTGTGGAGCATTCATCACTTATTCATTAGGTTTTAATGGGGTTTTAGATAAAGACTTTGCAAAGGAATCAGTGTGTTGGAAATGCAGGGGTGGAGTGTTGTAATGTTAAAGCTGAGTCTCTCCTCTTGAACTTTCATCCTTGTAAGAGCTAGCTGATTTTCACACCCTTAATGTACAGAGTCTGAAAACTGGTCAAAGGCAGTAAGAGGTTATCACACAAGTTAACAAGAATAGGTCAAAACCTCTATGGCGGGATGGTTTGAAACGCTACAGAGCTTTTAATTTAAAACAGGAAGTGGCAGGTTTAACTCAGTCATGGCCTTTGCTCTGCTGTTGTGGTCAAGCCCAAAGATTTATGTAAATACATCTTAAAATGAAGAACAATACACATAGCCACACTGACACAGCAGAAGGGACCTGTTCTCTGGAGGATGAAGGATGAACGATGTTACTCATACCCATATTTGTTTGAATTTAGGTAATGATGTTGAGTGACCAAAGTTCAATGTCAAGACAACGTCTAATGCCAATGTCATGCGATATTTAGTTGTAAGGTGTTGAGAACAAAACCCAGTGTCTGCAAAATGAGATAATGTCAACATCCACACAATGTGAAATTGAGGCATTTCAAATATCATCATTACTCGCCAAATTTTATTTAAACCAAAATTTAACGTCTGTCAGATGTATGAGTCCAGCGTCTTTCTGATTTCATATTGACATCATATCTACAGTATTAAATGTGTGCAATAATCAAAAGGGAAAAAATACATTCAAAGTTTTTAAGTTCAATTAGAATAATTTGCTCCAGAATATAAGGGCACTTCATAGATTACATACAAGGCAGGTTTAATGATTACAAATTGCTGAATGTCCCAAGGTTATTTTACCGCAGTGCACAGGCAACAGTGTGTACTCCTGAGTGTGTGTGTGTTTGTGAGGCGTGTGTGTAGGTAGCCACCTGGTGCTGCGGGGTTCAGTTTGGGACATTCCTGCAATCACAGCATCCCAGAGACACTCACACATATATATTATATATACACATCACTAAGTGGTGTCAACCCTGATAGCAAGTGCATCCCTCAGCCTCAGGAACCTGGTGACCAAGCAGGGTTATCGTTTCCCTGGTAACCAAGGAGCAGGATGCTGTAGCCAGGGTGCTGGATGTTAAATAAGTAAAGTTAGACTCAGGGAATGAGGAGAGGAGGCAAGGGAGGGAGTTAATGATGAAGAGAAGACAGGGTGTGGAAAGGGCAAGTGCAGGAAGATTTGAGAGAGAAAGAACAGACTGGAAGAGAGGAAGAGGAGAGAAAAGACATTAAGTAAAGAGAGAAGGAGCAAACAAGAGGCTGCATAAAGTGTAGGAGGTATGTATATTTACATTTAATATATATACATATTTATACACATGCATATATGTATATATTTATGTATAAATATATACATATATGTATGTGTACATATATATCTATATATATATAGATATATATGTGTGTATATATATATATAGATAGATAGATAGATAGATAGATAGATAGATATAGATATAGATATGTGTGTGTGTTAATAAGTGTAGAATAATAAACCCTGCCTTTCTACCATCTTTTTGGCCTTGTCACTGTATCAAGGGAATTTCTCTGCCCCTTTAAGAGACTATTGGCTTTTTGCTCCTGGAGCTTTAGTTGCACTTACACTGAGCTAAAATGAACCAAGTGCTCATAATTTAGGTAAAAACCATAAATAAACAGTCTCATACTGATTTTGGTTGTTGTTTATGGTGTATGGTGTTTTGCTGTGGGCGGGGCTCAGTCCCTTCTCTTACACACATAGGGGGGTTAAGCTGAGTGGAGGAGATAAAGAGATTTGAGTGTTGGAGACGGCAAGCTTCACAAGTAAAAACATCTGTATGACAGCTGACACAAAACAAATGATTGAATACTCTACTGTATATAACTCGGCATACCCAATCCTGATCAGTTAAAAACACCTTGATCGGCCAGATACCAATCTTAAGATCAGAACAGGACTCCCCTAGTAGATAGTAGACATAATAGAACAAAACAAAAGTTTAAGATGAGACAGGAGGACAGATACAGTGAGAGGGAGGTCAAAAACGTAGCTCCACATCTTTCTCATGGCTGCCATCACTGTCTGGATGAGGAAGAAGCTCAGCAGCTCTGTCAGTGAAACTGATTAGTGATTACATGGTTTCATTTCATCATTCAGCTGCTGAGTATAGCCTCGCTTATCTCATTCATGTAAAACTTGTTTTGCACTTGTGCATGACTGAGCCACCACGAACACTGGCTCTGCCATTAAAAGGGATTTATAGGCTAATTGTGAGTTAAGGGCTCGCTGTGTAGCATTTGAGCCCCAGTAACATTGCAGCGAGTTGTGTAATGGTAGTTGATGATGTGGGTGTACGACTAGGTAGATGGGGGTAGATGTCTTCACGAAGTGTAAGTGGGTATCCTCTCCTATATATTCCAATATATGTATTTTTTTATTATTATATTATTATTTATTTAAACCCTGAGAAGTGAGATTCATGGAGAAATTCATAATGACTGCCATTACTTGACTAAGATGGTGGGGGTAATTGCGTCTTGCGTTTAATTGGCTGGTGGAGCTGCTTATTCCTCTTATCCTCATGTTTTCCTACATCACATTTACATGCCTCCTGCCAATTGCAACTGTTTACAAACTGCCATTTTGAAGTTCTTTTTTCTCCTAAGTATATTGAGAATAGGCCAAGTTTACTACACACTTGAGCTACCATGAGATTCTTGCTGTGTATAAATTCAAATCTCATCAATCCCTGCGTGTCTCCAGGAGCCCCCATTTCCCATTGAGCAGCGCAGATGTTCAGTTTAAGCTGTCTCTGCTCCCTGCAGATCCTCTCATGCTAGCTCAGGACATTCCTTCAACTTTCTACATCTGTTCTTATAGACTTATTTCAATAAAACTCAAGCTCATTTTACTTGCATTTCAGAAGATTAAACTCCACTACAGCTACACGCCATCATATAAGTAGGGACTGACAGGTAGCCTACTGGAAACAAATTCAGCCTAGGCCTACCTATCCTACATGTATCCTACATTAACATTGCAGATTGGAGTTTTTACAGTCAGCCCCTCTCAGAATTGGAGCAGCGGAGCAGCCAGTGTGTCGTGTGTGTGCCTTTCTGACCCTTGTTTAGGTGCATGGTGGTGTTCTGTACAGAGCAGAGGTGGACAATGTGACTGACTGACTGACTGACTGACTGACTGACTGACTGCATCCTCAGTGTCTCCCACAACTGTTAATGATGTGGACATGAATAATTTGTGTGTGAGTGTGTATGTGGCAGTGAGAGAGAAAGAGAACTGGCAGAGTGTCTGTTGTGTTGTCAGCTGGGTGTGTGTTGACTGATGAGGTTACACCCAAAGCATGAATAATGCAGGGGACCGTAGGAGTGAGAAAGAGAGAGTTGGTGTGTGTGTGTGTGTGTGTGTGTGTGTGTGTGTGTGTGTGTGAAAGAGAGAGAGAGAGGTGGATGGGTAATTGGGTGAAAGAAGACAGAGGAACTCCACTTGGGGATTTAATATAGAATTGAGGGAATGAGAAAGTAAAACACACAAAGCACCAGAGAGCTCAACACAATGTATAGTGCAGAACATTGTCCTCCTTTTCGCCTAAGCCCCTTTATTTTCTTCCTCTCTGAACTTCCAATTTTTCCTGCTTCCCGCCTCCTTCGTCTCCCGTCTTATCTCCATTTCCTCCAGCACCTTCACTCCCTCCTACTGTTTCTCCCCGCCTTCCACCTCCATCATCCTCCTTACCTCCCTCCATTCTTGCCTCCCCCCGTTCTCGTTTTTCTCTGAAGGCAGATGAAGCTGGCATGATATCTGAGGAGTCTGTATGTTTCTGATGCCTGTTAGTGGGTTCGCCTTCTGTTTAGAAACAAACTCAGGCGCTCTGCCTGCTGTTAACCACTTCCACACTTCCAACAGTCATTTCCACCAGTTAAAGCTCTCCAATAAACCAAATATTTGGTAATGAATTATCTATTTCTTTTCATAGCTGTGTTCAATCCTTGTTGGATTGTAAATTTCCCTGAATTCAAAGAACAGGACAGAGCTACTGGCGTTCCCACACTCTAGCTGTTTTTACACAGAGCCAGCGATAGTGCTGCAACAAAGACCCAACATTACAACGACTTCGCTTTTTACAGAGAATCAAATAAGTGCGGCATAGTGCTGTCCCAGTGTGTGATTTTAGATAGCATGCCGCTGTTCTGGATACAAAAGAGGCGTGATGGGCATGACACATCATTGTCAACCTTTAGTATGACAAATGACAAACATGTGCCTCGGGCAGCAATTTCTAAACAAAAACAATGACATAACACAACACTAAAGTTTATTTACTGTCCCTGGTATGTGGACACTGGAGGAAAGCCGACAGAGAGCCCTCAGCTGTGGGCACAGACCTCTAGACCTCCCTCTGGTTCTCTGGGGGAGGAGCAGAGCACACCCTGGGTCAGTGGAGCTTGCTGGAGACTGCTTAAGGGCTATTTGATATCAGACATCACCGTGCAGGGGAGGCAGTGCGGGAGAGGGAAGAGGAGACCCAGGGCCTTCAGAGCATGTTGAAGAACCAGAGGGAGAGCAGGAGGTCATCGGGGTGTCCATACGCCTCTGGGTGTGGAGCCTCCAACATGCAGGCTTTGGCTCTCCTCTCCTTTAGTATGACTGCCTCTCCAGCCCCAGTAAAGCCTCAAGATTTTTACAAACAAGACATATTTGAAGAGTTTATAAAATATGTTTTGTAATAGATTAAACTACCTGTGATGACGGCAGAAAAAGCTTTGTGGCTGTGGTGTAAACTAACGTTGCAATTCTTTGTACGAGCAAAGACACTTGGCCAGTCCTAGTGTTTGACGGCTTTGCAGGGGCGCGTCTAGCCAAGGAGAGCAATTAGATTTATAATAATGCCCTGGTGATGGGTCTCACAGCCAACACATCCTTAAAACATCATGCCCTGCCCATCCTGCTGGCACGCAGTTTTTATGCAGCCATCAATTTGCCTCTGTTACTACTGGCTGCTTGCTTAAATGCAAAAAAATCCCCTACCCCTATTCCTTGTTCTTACCAGACTATATGTAAAGATGGAAGATTCGTCATCACTTCCTCCCACTGTACAACAAATTAGCAAAAATATCTTGGATATGGCTGCGCAGTAGGAACCTCCACTTGAGTTACCCCCTACCAACATCTGCGAGCAGCGCCAATAACAGCGATATCAGTTGGCACACACAGCTGTCAACTATGAACCTCAACAGCTTGGACCAGAAAAAAAACCCAGTATAATAGTTTGCAGCATGAAATCAGTGCTTTTTGAATATCAAAAAGACTTTGTGCATTAGACCTAGATAAAATGGCTAATTAACATGCACTGTATGTAAGAAGTGAACTTCACTGACATCACCCATTGTTTTGTGGACTACCGTTTCGAGGTCTCGAGTTTAGCATTATGGCTGTCATTATCATGGTGTTTTTGGAGCCAGAAGTGACCACATCTGAACAAGAGGGTGGAGCCGTGGAGGTGAATCTGACTGAAAACCGGGGAGCAGCGCCACGTTAGCGACTTGTCAATCACAATGTAGCCACATCGTAAGGAATACCCCACTTCATCATCTATTTTACTCTAATTGGGACCATAATTTACAACATGAGCCTCATTTTGTATTGAAGAAGACTTGTAACTGACAACTAAGACCAGAAACTCATTGATTAAAATGTTTACTGAGGTAATAAATCAAGTGAGGAGTAGAGTAATTTTCTCATGAATTTGTATACAATCAGACATATTTTTGCAACCAGTGGAGTCGTCCCCCTGCAGGTTTAAGGCACCTCCACAGTGGCTTCACTTTTCAGACCCAGAGATAACTCTTCTTAGCATGAGTAATAAGAGTGACCGAAAGGAACGAAGAAAGAATAGA
The DNA here is from genome assembly GCF_011397635.1 of Epinephelus fuscoguttatus. Taxonomy (NCBI): domain Eukaryota; kingdom Metazoa; phylum Chordata; class Actinopteri; order Perciformes; family Serranidae; genus Epinephelus; species Epinephelus fuscoguttatus. The sequence continues at coordinate 12,583,131 of NC_064755.1, read as the reverse complement.
GGAAAAAAGCACCAATTACAGAAGCACCCTAACAACACAGGATGGACAACTTTGCACCGAAGCTGATACCAAAAACCTACATAATGCTGTACAAATACACTGAACGTTCCACATTTGACCTTTTAGGTTAAGTTTTAATTCAATGTTGCATCTTATCTGTCCCATCTGGATCACAATTACAGCGTTTATGACACCTCTTCACGACCAGTAGCTTAAACATTTTTATTTACTGGCCGTGATTAATTCACAGTTATTTCACCACCTGCTTGCATGTATAGTACAGTACTGTATTCAGATCCCGTACAGAAGATTTGTCCTGTCTGTATCTACCATCTACCCTGTTAGATTTATTTGTTATCCTCTAAGGAGCTACAACTACAAACAGTCGGCACAAAATCCAAGCAGAGAATAGATGCTGATAGTGCAGTGTGTGTGTGTGTGTCCATGCTCAGGTTAGTGTCCTGCTAATGGACTGGCAGATGTCTCCAGAGGAGAGCCAGCGTGTGGTCAGTCATACTAGACCACCATTAGTGCTTAACCCCACACACACACACACACACACACACACACACACACAGGCAATGGTATACGTGGCTTAACTCCCTATGGTCAGTGAGTGATGCAGCTGGGATGTCTTCATCACATGACGAGCTAAGATGGTAGGCTACAGTGAAAAAGGATGGGGGCAGAGGAGAATAATAACCAACAGTAACAGTCGAGTGAGTGTGTAAGATTGTGTGTGTGTGTGTGTGTGTGAGTGTATGCATGTGTGTACACGCTGACTTAACAAAGCCATAAGAGTACAAGAGGGTTTGTGGTTACTGAGGGAGACTGGGAGAATAGAGAAGAGACATTTAAAAGGAATATCTTTCGCAGCGTGAGAGGTCTGCTGCTCAGATATCATTTCCTGCATACTGCTAAAACGGTGTTGCTTAGAGACATATTGACTGGGGTTGCTAGGATACCATTTTAATTGGTTGATGTGTGAAGCTGAGGCAGGGTTGTGGGGGTTTTCGGAGGTAGCGGGCCAGCCAGGGAGCTGCGCTTGTGCTTCCCAACACATCAAACCTCTGTTATCCTCGCAGATAGAGACCAACTGTAGTGAGACATTGCTGGTTCTGCAGAGACTAAAAGAGAATAAAAGTTGATACCTCCTGAGCTGTGAAATAAAAGAAACACCACCACTGACAACCAACACAACTTCTCACAGCAGACAATTGCTGCAGTATAAACAACTGTTATTGGCTGCCATGGCAAAAATAAGATCAAACCAATAGAAAGTAATAAAAAATCTAAAAATAGGCAGCTCAGGAAACCTCCAGAGAGCACACCTTGGTAGACTGAAATGTGGGCGTTGTACTGCCTGAAGCTGTTTGAAGACCAGGAAGAAACTACAAGCTGTGCAGTCTTTTCTCTTCTCTCTTCTGCAAGTGAGTATGATCTTCTCTCTCTCGTCTGTCCTTTGCAACTCCTAAGCTGGAGGAACTTGACATGATTGGGAAGAAAGCTCACTATTGCAGCTGTGTCTGTTGTGAGCTCTACAGTTTCTTTCTCACTTGTAGTGGGGTTCCTCTGGTCTGCACCAAGATAACATGATACATTGCTGCCTTTTAGTTCTGGTCTGGTTTGTGCTCACTCTGACTTTTCAAATGAGCCACAAGCTGTAAGGTTTAAGTCATATGGGCTGACAGGTAACTCATTCATTGGGGAATTTTTCATAAGTGCTATGTGGACCCATGTAGGGAAATCAAATTCCAATGACTGATAGCAGGACATGCTACATTTTGTCTTAAAATGCACTCAGACCAACCGTAGCTGTGCATGAAAAAATACAGCTCCCTGACGGCACCAAGCCGACTGTAGGTCATTGGTCAATGGCAAGTCATCGGTAAGTATCTATTGCCCTAGATTTTGTAGTGTATTCCACACCGTTAGCACTGGACAGCCCTTTCCAGCAGCTTTTTGGCCGATTGAGCATGTTGCACTGGTGATGGAGTTCGTCTGTGAGTGAAATCCCTGATTGGCATCTCAGTGCACAAGCAGAAGTGAGGAAAGCAAACAAATGAGGGCATGAGATCTAAACCAACTTGTTATATTAGGGGAGGTTTTTTATTTCTGTAGCTATTGATCTTTTCAGCAGAAACTGTTTGTAACCATGTTATTATTCAACGGCACACTGTAAATACCAGTTGTTCTTTCAATATCAGGTTGTGTTGTTAATGTGCTAACTGAGAAACTTGCGTCTTGAATCTGTCCTGTTGGTCTTCGATTTCCCTTTTTGATTGAGGATTACAGACGCCACCTGAAAGCTACCTCCTCTCATGCAGGCACAGAACATTGCTAGTTGTCCACTGACTGTCTTGGCGATGTGTTCAAGTGCAGCTTTTTGGCTGAGACAAAAGCAATTTGAGGTGAAACAACAGTCTACCGTCATTGAGGTAGCACTGTCTAGCAAAACAGGAAAAAAAGTCTCAACATTTTCTAATTTCTAGTTAGATGTGGATGTCAGGATCTTGATTTTTGGTCATTTGGAGTTTTGTTTGATTTTAAATGAAGTCTCTGGTTTCAGAATATGAAACTCTTGTCAGCAAATCCCAACAGTAAATACATCTTTGAAGCTTGTAAGGGCATGATGACAGGCTGTTAACACTTGCCAGCTCCACTCTGGTCCCACTGAGCACCACTCTCCCTCCCTCCCTGAAATTATAAATGACAGGCTTATACTAACAAGGCAGGGTTCTGGACAGTGTATTTTCCTCTGATTTCATACCTTTGAAGCCATAAGACAGTCCGAACATGTATCCATTCCTTCAGTAATGGCATTCCTTTTGTCTGTTAGTGTTCACAGATCAAAGAATCAAAACAGCTTTTAACCCAAGTTATAAATATTGTTGTGTGAGGACCATTCCTTTGTAACTGTTTACTAACCTTTGTTCAAACCGTGCAACATAAAAAGTAGTTTCTTATCTTCTTTCCTGTCGGTGAGTATGCTTGTCACTTTGCTGGCTATAAAATAAAGGGTTATCAAGCTTTTCTGTGTATTTCTCACCCAGGACAGCCCCTGGAGTACAGCATGCACTCCCAGTTTGGAAGGCCAGTGGGCTCTGTCATGTACTGTAACATCTTTGCAGCCACAGATGAAGATTTACAACACTACCGTCTTCTTTAGTTAGAATTAACCAGAGCTAAAGTAAAAACCTTTGAGGCTAAAGCCCAGAATACCCAGGCCAAGAGATACCCATGTAAAAACCCCTTCTGTGCGTTGTTGGCCTACATAGCTACACCTCTGAGTAACAGCACCTTCGCACTACATTACCCACCTATCCAGAGATGTCACAGCCAACTCTCCCTGACCTGAAAACAGGAGAGGGAGAGTTGGCTGAGAGGTGGATGGGTGCCAAATGTGACATCTGTAGCCCACGATCTTACCTTTTCAACCATTCACAAGGGACACTGAGGAGAAACCGTCGCCATCTAGCATCTTTGCTTGAACCAGAGCCTCAGGTTGAAAATCAACATGAGTACCTACCTGACACTTCTGTACCAGCTAGTTCAGGAACAGTGAAGTCTGCTGTAAAGTCTCAGAGTACACCTGGCAACACTGGAACAAGGTCAGGGAGAAAAATGATAGAACCACAGAGACCAAATGAGAGAAGTAAATATAGTTTACTGAGAGAAGAAAACACAGTGAAAGGTTTTATGTCATATAAGAAACTATGAAGTGAGGGTCGGGGTAGAGGTGGTATGTGGGTAGATTTTTCAATGGAATGGTTTATTTTCTGATCTAAATATGGTGCAAGAAAAACTGCCCTCCTCCTCTCCTCTCCTCTCCTCTCCTCTCCTCTCCTCTCCTCTCAGAACTGTGTGAGGTGACTTGATTTCCCTCCAGTGAGACTGATCAAGCTCCTTCAGGCTAAGCTGAGGGATATAGGGAATTATCAGTGGATCAATACTAACACTTACATCTCCTCTCCCACCCGTCAGCAAGGGTCAGCTTGCAGCGCCTTTAGAATGCCTCCCGCTTGACACACCAGTACTTGTCCTTGCACAATGGGAATGCTATTGTGACATTTTTAGTCTGAACAGCACTACGATCACAATTATATGACCTCAATCAGTATTCTTGATTTGCGGACCATGCAAGAAAGAGAGATTTGAAACATATTTAAGGAATATATCTCATAAAATACTTTACATTCAGCCGTTGAAGCTTGAATTACATAGTGCACTATGCATTTTCTGTTGCTGTGTATTTTTGATTGATTTGTTTGGGAATGTCATCAGGCAAATTTGAGAACAGTCCCTGGAAGATTTCTTAACTCCATCTGTGTGACATTATCAGCCTACATATCAGTCACATCCACCCATCCACTAAGCCTCTGTAGCTTCATCTGTGAGGCTGAAGATGGAATAATTTCCCCTAACTAGACCAACCTCTATAATCACTGATTACCACCTACAACTCCCTGTAATCAGCCACCGCCATCTTATCAGAAAACTGTGTGTGTGTGTATGTGTGTGTGCCCTTCAGGGGAATGCAATGCTATACATGTGCTGATGCGTAGGTGGATGATAATGAGGAGATTTGTTGTTAACCTTAAGAATAAAGGAAGAAAATACATGTAATCTCAAAGAAACACACTCACAGGCACTCAACACACCCTCACAGACTTAGTGACCTTGCTGGCTCGGTCAGTTACTTCTACCAGATTGAATTTTTCAGATCTCATAAACACTACGTCACCGCCTTTTTCCTACACTTTCTGCGGGGCATATTGCAGCTCCGTATGTGCTGCCTGTGTGTGCTACTTCCAGTGATGCCTTTGGTGTGAAAATATGTACAGTAACAACAGTGTTGTTTCCTGTACGTGTGATAAAGTCTGGTGAGCTCTGTCATCGATCTTCACAGAAAGCAATATAGCCTATGTGTGCATCTAGCATCACTACATACATGCAGTCTTACCAGTGTCCACCCACACACTACTCTCAGCCATCACTGGTAAATATCTTTAAGGTACATCCTGGGAGAATAATTCTGTAGGACGTGTATCGTTTGCTTTTTCCCTTTTCTTCTTTTTTTTGTGTTTTCTTTGTTGTTTTTTGTGTTGTCTGCTTTTTGAATATACCCTGATTTTGCACTATAACACTTAAATTAACAAGCACACACACTCATTTCTCCTGCCTTGAACTCACATCCACAAACACATACAAATCTGATCAGATAGATGAACAGACACACAAACACACTTGCAGGTACTAACAATAAAACACACTGCAGCTAATCACCGGGCTGCGTTCTGGGAGCCAGCGGAGAGAGACAGTGTATCTCCTCCCGGGTCAGTGATCTGTGTGAATTATAGATCACAGCTTTTCTATCCCAGGTTTTGTAGCGGTGCCCATGGGACACGTTCGGCAGAGGGAGAGAGGGTGTGATGATAGACACATACAGGAAGGACAGAGGGGAAGAAAATGAGGGGAGAGGAAGACAGGTTGAACTGTGGTGCAATTTTATTAATTAGATATACAATTTCACACCACACAGCTTTTCTTCTTCTTCTTTTTTTTTTATAAGGCACACTGCATTTTTGAATCAGTCCACTGCAGTTTGAATGTTCTGCTGATGCTGGATTCCTTACTTCTCAGAAGCAAAGTTTGATCTAAAACTGGACAAAGTGGGCAACTGCCCTGGGTCCTTAAACCACTCAAGTGCAGGCAAGGCCTTAGGTCCTACTTTATTGCCTGATCTTGAGGCCCTGTCTTGTGGAGGATCTATGTGTATACCACTGGTGTAAAAAAAAAAAAAAAAAAAAAAAGTGGATACAGCTTTGGAGGTGGGGCTGCATTCATTCTTATGAAAGTTGCTCAGTGGTGCCTGAAGCACACAAAGTTGAACTGCTTCATATAAAATTACCCTGATGATTGGCACTGCTTCTGCACTGTGTGGCCCATAGAGCAGGTGCTATAGTGACTTCCACCTGCTACTTGAATGGGGATAAATTTATTTAAGCGTGCCGCTCTTTTAGACTTTCCAAATATTAATCAGCCTGAATGGATCAAATTCTCATATTGAAATTATTAAAATGTATTTACTGATTTACAGACATCTCTTTCACAATGAAAGTCAATGGGAAAGTCTTCAAGGGCCACATGGCATCACGTGACAGTGTAATTACAGTTTGGCCACTGTGGAAATTGGCTTCAAGGCCCGATGCACCTCCTAGGGGCCTGGTGTAGACCTATCATTTCAGTGTTATGGTTATATGTTTCCTATTCCTCAAGGTCTTTCATTGAACTATGACACAGGAAAACTGGGGCCCAGTGGTATTCCAGCATAGAAAAATGGCATAATTGGGACAGAGAGTGTTAGACCAGATGGTAAAGAGGGGGTCTGTTTAGCAATTTCTCCTTTGGGAATTTCTGGCAGGTTGACGACAAAGGCTCAGAATGCTTTGTCCACCATTGTTCAGTTATGATCTTACCCCTCAATTTCAGAAGAGGAAACGTTAGGGCTTTCCTGCAGAGGCATGCAACAGCAAGGCAGTAGTTTTAGTTATTCATGGATTTAAAGCCAGTATATGTAGAATTATCAGGCTGCTCTCATGCACCGTTCTCATATTTTCCTTCAAAAAGTAATGCACTATAATACAGTAATAATATAACTCACCCATGTGACCAACATGCTGATGTGAGTAAAGACAGAATTATTCCATGTGAGAAGGCAGGTTGGGATGGATCACAAAACACCAGACTTTCCAGGAAACCGGCGTTCGGAACCAAGTGAACTTTAGCCCTGTTTCCACCGAGCAGTACGGTACAGTTCAGCTCAGTTCGGTACGCATTTTTTTCTGTTTCCACTAGGAAGAGTTGTGGATGGTACCAATGAAACTGTCACCGCTCTGTTGGAGTACCTAGCACATAGATCTGGTACTAAAAAGTGGAGCTGTGAAAACTTAAGTCTGTTGATTGGTCAATATCGGACGGTCACTCTTGCTCAGGGCTGAGTTGTGGCTGGTTTTGAGGGTTATATAACCACTGTTCATACAGTAAACTGTAGCTATAAAATGAAAGGATGTTTTGATGCCTCTTGCAGCAGCTGGAGTCGGAGAAAAAATGTATTTAATTCACCGGGCCTACTGCCGGCAAATTTTAAGGTGGAACAATTACTTGTTAAGTTACTCAATGTATGAGTTGACGACGTGAATCTATCAGCACACATTAGTTTCAGTGTGTCAGCTTTGGCAATTCTGTTTGTTTTTATGACAGACACTTTAAGTCATGAGTGGATTTCAAGTGTTTATAATTATATGTATTAATTTCGACCAGGAAGGCATGATCCCAGTCCTCACTCGGAGGAAAAAAAAGTGTTGCGGAGTGTTGGCTCAGGCAACACTAAACCCCTGAGCTTGCCTCAGAAGGACTAAATATACAAACCTGCTATTTTTATATATCTGACGATAAACAAGGTGCAGACTTCCATCTGTGTCACCGGTAATGAGGAAATACAGTGAGTGCTGGACGGAACAGTAAGCGACAACAACCCAGTACTGTTTGCGGTGGAAACACTAGGGTCTTGGTACCCTGTCTGAAGGGTTACTTATGGTTGCAAAGGTACCATACCGAAAGTGTTTGGTGGAAACGAGGCTTTTGAATCACTCTAAGATACATCATCACTATTTTTCTTTTCATAAACCTACCTACATAACACACAATAAGTATGTTACGTCATTTTTAGGCGCTACTCATTAAATAACATACTACATGTTGTATGAGGATAGGTAGCCTGAGTGGGCGGAAGTTCGCTGCATAGATCAGCCTCTCATTGGGCGGAACAAGCCACCCGCCGAGGTCCTGCCCTTCCACCTCCGGTTGTGTAGCAGTTTTCAACCATTTTCAACACGTCCTTTACTAACTTTGGCGGTGTTTGGTCTTGCAGGGATGTAGCCATTTTTCTGCCATGGTTCGCGTCCTGTAGGTGATATTTTTGTGGGCGTGTTAATATCTCTGGTTACACCAAAACCTGTTTCCCCCGGCAATATTTTTGCAAGCGCACCGTTGCTGGGCCGCTGCGGCAACAGCCTTGTAGGGGCACCTGCTCTACCACTAAGCCACCAACGTCCCCCGGTAGTGGCTTTTATATATATATGTTGACTCCAGGTGCATAATTGGTCAAACAAACAGTTATAGTCAGCAATCGTGCACACACGCAAATACACGCACTGTATAGTACATATACAGTGTAAGAGTCTACACATCCTTTCACTTTTCTTTAAACAGGTGAGATTAACATCTAAATCAGTGCAGAAGACAATTAGGGATGGTAGTGTTTATCCAGCCCGCTAAAGATGTGATGCAGTCTGCTTCTACACCTCCATATTAAATATATCACTACTGAAAGGTCACAACACGCTCACACACGCCTACACATAGGGTGACACATATGGAGTGGCACATTAAGGTGACCACAGCATCAATATACACAAGGGAAATATAGTGCAATGTCTGGTAGTTACTGTCTCTTTGTTTCATTGTATTTTTTCAAATACATGTTGGTGTGTATGCTGCATAACACTGTAGTAAAAAATATCAGCATGCTCAATAAATTGCATCCTGTATCAAGAATCTATCAGCATTTTCTTATTTAATGACTTAGTGCCCGTAATGAACTTATAATGCATTCATAATTTCCTCAAGAAGACTGCCAAAATTCCTATTTATCATTTCTGTGTATTCAGATATGCATCCCACTTTGGTAACTGAATCTCAGCTTGAAGTTTCATTGAGTGAATCTGAGTCATTAGTGTGTCAACAGTGCCTCTTGGGTAAAATGGCAAATAAAAATGGCACTAGCCTAAATTTTATAATTATAGTGATTGGTTGTATTACAGATTGGTGTGTGTGTTTTGCTCTCTGAGTGGAGCCAGAACAAGCTGCTTTGACAATTCCACACATGAGCCGATGAGAATGTGTGTTTGCATGTTTGAGTGCATGCTTGTTTTTTTGTGCGGACATGTGTGTATGTGTGTGAAAACCATTGACTGTGATAATGGAAGTCAATACAGCCTGTGTGATTCGGCGTCCTGTGGGAGTGTTTGTCTTTGATTAGAGCCCGGCAGATAATGGCTGAGTGCACAGGAACCTTAATTGTCTCCCTGAATCACTGCACCGTGACTCTGACAGTAAAGCTGACATGACCGACTGACTCTTCTCTCTTGAGTACATACAGTAGTCAATTATGGCCTGGCGTTTCATAGTGAGGTTTTCATGTGTTATTCTAAAACATCTTTGGCCATAGAGGGATACTTTGTCAATTTTCAACCAGCTTTGTATCATAACAGTGTGGCTAGTATGTGTAAATGAACTGTGGTAAACTTCTCACCAGCGCTCAGATCTCCCTGAACTCTCAGCTCAGCTTTTTGCTGGCTCCGGGGATGTTGTCTACAGATTGTACTTCTGCTTTTTTATATGCCCACCACCACAAATACAAAGACTATACAAGTGAATAGAGAGGCCCACCACTCTATTTCTGTCTCTCAAACTCAGACCAAACTCCATTCAAACTGTAACAACTAAGTGCTGATCAAATACAAACCAAGATTATGTTAGAGTATTGCCTGTTTCTCAACCTAAATGTCTTCAGAAACATATTTTAATGTACTGTTTGGCTGTGATATGAGAATTTGTGAACAGAAAGTAGGCAACACACTGTTTCCTGTAGGGTTGGGTCGGTTCTCGGTAATACCAATTAGGTTCGGTACTCCTAACCCTAGTTTCCTGTATTGAAAAAATGGAGTAGGAAAAAAATGAGATCAAAAGGTAAAACTGAGCAGCTCTGACCAAATATGAACCAAGATTCTGTTACTGTGTTGGCTATTTTTTGCCTTAAATGTTTTAAGACACATGTTAAAGCCTCTCAGCCTCCTGGCACTATACTACAGGCCCTACGCAGCCTCCAGCAAGCGCCACTGACCCAGGCTGCGCTCTGCTCCTCCGCGAGTGAACCAGAGGGAAGGTGGGAGGTCAACAGGGCCCATGTCCACAGCCAAGGGCCCTGTTGGCTTTCCTCCAGTGTCTACATACCTCTGGATGTGGAGCTGTGGATTTTACCTTCTTTATTTTTTGCAGGGAATCTATCCCCCTGCTCACGAAACATTTCCTCACTATGACTGGATGAACATTTTGTGCTCTTCCAGGCACAGCACACATCCCATTATCAAATGTTTGAAAGGGCAACTTTTTATGGTTATATTAAAGCTATTGTGTTGTACACCGCTAGGGGCGTAATTTAGGAAATGCTCCTCAGAGGGTAGAAACACACTACCTATGTCGTCAAATAGGTTGGAGGACTTTTTGTGTAGTTTACATTGATAACGATGGCAGATGAACCACTCACTATTTATTTTAAACATATTTCAAACAGAGGCAGAGGAAATGAGCATGCTCGTTTCTAGCCAGTGACTGTCAACTTTTCGGCTGAAATACCAACTGTCGTAGCAGATTTTATCACCTGCAGCTAGCGAAATAAGCTAATGCATCGTGACTAGGCCAAAATGTATATGCTGTGTTTTTAATCCACTCTTTATAATTTTGCTATTGTATCTGTGATTTTGGAAAGACTGAAAAAAGGAACAGCTATCCAAACTCTACAGCCTTGTGCACACTGTTTTAACATGAGGAGAAACCCAAAGCTTGACAGGCCTTCTGTGCCCGTAGATACGGTTGCTAGGCTATGATTGGATGGTCACTGCTCGGGGGAGGTGTTTTTTAAGCGAACAGTCAAATCCCTGAATAATTAAAAGGTGGCAGTGATAAGGTCATTAGAGTTTAAGCAGGCACTCTGGTCTTATCTGAAACAGCCAACTCCTCTGACAGTTCACCATGTACACACTGTCAGCAGTGCAGCTAAGAGACTCTTTGATGCTGTCACCAGCACGTCATTTCTTTTTCATTCCCTCTCTTCGATTAAGTCTTGCTCAGGTGAACAAACTTCAAACTTTACACACTTAGAGGTCTCGAATTGATTTCCCCGCAAGGTCTCATTGTGGAAGTTATGACAATTTAAAACAGGTCTATGAAAATGATAGATTACCTATGGATCAATACACTGAGAGCTGAATGTTGTATGAGCTACAATGCTCCGTCTGACTTTGGGAGTCAGTATGGTTTGGAGTAGTGATTGAGGCTGACAACTGAAGACTGGATCAATTTCTGGGCTTTTTTTCTTTCTTTCTTTCTTTCTTTCTTTCTTTCTTTTGTCATAATGCTGTTGTGTTTAATAAGAGAAGGTGGATAACATTTCAGTCTGGCCTTGTGTTGTTCCTGCTGAATCTGAAACAATATACAGTAAAACCACAATACAGCACTTTTGATTCCCCTCGGGCCAGGCTTTAAGCTCAAACTAAAAGGTTTTTAAGGTTTGAAACAAACTTTCAGGCTAGAGTCCTAACAGTGTATCTGGGGGAGACTTGGAGGGAACAGAGGTAGAAATTGAGGAGAGTGAGGGAAAGGAGAGGGAGAAGAGTTAAAGATACTAGTCTATTTTTACTTGTTATTTTTGCCTCCCCGAACGCTCCCTGTCCAATAAACCCTTCGACCGTCAAATGGATGCAAGGAAGGAACTCAGAGAGATTTGTGCTGGAAAATCTTTTCAGAGGAGTGAAAGGAACAGAGCAACAAGAGAGGCTGTGCAGTGATATGTGAAAGACAAAGGATAAAGGAAAAGACAGTACTTTTTTTTTCAAAATAAAGTCTTTTTACGGACATCTTGGTATTAAAACCTTTGACAGAAAGTTTCGCTTTTAGTTTCAAATGAGCTTTATAAGTGACATACTTGATCAGCCTTTTTATCCCCTTCTGTTTCCCCAGGTTTATGAGAGAGGAACCAACGTGGAGCAGTTTGTGACCCGTTTCCTGCTGAAGGAATCAGCCAATCAGATCCAGTCTCTCCTGAGCTCTGTTGAGAGTGCTGTGGACGCTATTGATGAGCAGCACAGCCAATCAGGGTGAGCCAGGCTGTTATGTGTGAAATTGGGAATGCATGTGTGTGTGTGTGTGTGTGTGTGTGTGTGTGTGTGTGTGGTCATAATGGAAACCAGGCAGTGTTTCAAGCACAAATCATTTCTAGTTAAAACATCTGTCACTCACACACCCACACATGCACACACACACACACACACACACACACACACAGAAACAGGTTTTCATCTTGTTTATCCAGTTTTCATCACCCCCTATCTTTCCCGTATTCTTCTTCCTTATTCCCTGTGGATCCTTCTGTCAACCATCCTAATTCCGTTATTATTCTTCCCCTGCTCTCTCTTTCTCCTTCCTTCGCCCATCCACAATCCCACACTATTTTTCTTATCATCTAATTCTCTTTTATACCCTTCTCTTTCCTCCCTCTCACTGCTCTCCAGTCACCTACCTGCCAAGGTGAGTCCTCGGATGTCAGAGAGGCGCAACGAAAACACCATCCCTGACTATCCCCCCAACAACAGAGTCAGTGCCAGGGAGGCTGTCAGGACCATCAACACTGCTTCAGGTGACAAATAACACACACACACACACACACACGCACCCTGCAGCACCCCCTCCGTATTCATGGTTGGGGGCCATCCGTCATGCGCTTGTACTGTATGATTAGCCTCATATCCCAACCTTTAGTGACGGGGACAACACTCTGGGTGAGCAGAAATCAAACTCTGGCTGCCACTCAGCAGTTTTTCATCCTCTCTCTCACACATACACACATACACACACACACACACACACACTCTCTCATCCCTTCGAGATTTATTCTCCATTGTAAAAGACCTCAATCAGTCACCTGCACAGGTTTGATGCAGCGTTCCTGCAGCAGTCAGGGCAGCACAGATTAAGTGGTGGAGAAAGAGGGAGCAGGGTTTGCAGAAGGGAGAGGTGAAGAAAGAGAGAAGAAGTCGAGGATGAGGGGACAAAAAATGGAAAGAGGGCTGAGGAAGCAAAGGTACGACGGAGTATTAGGGCCACATTGAAGAAAAAAAAAATCGGAGATTTCGAGAATTAAGTTGAAATATTACGAGTTTTTTCTTGTAATATTTCAACTTAATTCTCGAAATCTCCGATAAAGTCATAACTGAGAAAAAGTCATAATATTACGAGAATAAAGTCGTAATTTAACAAGATTAAAGTCGTAATATTTCGAGAATAAAGTCATAATATTATGAGAATAAAGTCGTAATTTAACGAGATTAAAGTTGTAATATTTCGAGAATAAAATCATAATATTCCAAGAATAAAGTCATAATATTATGAGATTAAAGTCGTAATTTAACGAGATTAAAGTCATAATATTACGAGAATAAAGTTGTAGTTTTTAAGGAAATAACCAACAACAAACAGAATATCAGATTGTCTTTCATGCCGTTGTAAGTAGCCTACTTAATTAGGTTTGGGAACTGGCACTGTGCTGGTTCTGTGTCAGTCGAAACTCTGGGCCCAACTCTGCCACTGATTGGCCAGTCTGACATTCTTCATAATACATAAAGAACGTTAGTGAAACACATAGGCCTCACAGAAACATGCGTTGGTTTGGGGACAGAGACAAGAGTTAGGGGTTGGGGGTCGAGTCAAGAGTCACAAAGACTCACGTATGTTAAAAGTTACTTAGGCTACAACTGGTGTATTTACTGTAGGCTATGTGTCCGGGGTCCTTCACCTGTGGAACGAGTAACATGACCACTAACTTGTCCCCAAACCAGCGTATGTTTCTGTGAGGCCTATGTGTTTCACTAACGTTCTATGTGTATTATGAAGGATGTCAGACTGGCCAATCAGTGGCAGAGTTGGGCCCGGAGTTTTGACTGACACAGAACTGGCACAGTGCCGGTTCCCGAACCTAATTAAGTAGGCTATTTACAACGGCATGAAAGACAATCTGATATTCTGTTTGTTGTTGGTTATTTCCTCAAAAACTACGACTTTATTCTCGTAATATTATGACTTTAATCTTGTTAAATTACAACTTTAATTTCATAATATTTTGACTTTATTCTCATAATATTATGACTTTTTCTCAGTTATGACTTTATTCTCGAAATATTACGAGTTTTTTTTTCTTCAATGTGGCCCTAATACTCCAAGGTACCAAAGGTAGAAGGTAAAGAGTTGGTTTAATAATATAACCTCTGAAAGTGTTAAAGTCAAACCTGTAAGTGTGTATATGAGTCCAGTCAGCACATAACACTAAAATTCTGCTCTGTAGTGCTGTTTTTTATGAAGTGTGCGTTGTGTGTGTGTGTGTGTGTGTGTGTGTGTGTGTGTGTGTGTGTGTGTGTGTGTGTGTTACAGCAGCTAAAACAGACACAAATTGATTGAGGCAGGTGATTCTCTTTGAGGATGTGCAAGACCCTCATTATTCTGTCTCATTCTCATTGTGTACACCCCCACCCCCAGGGTGTCATTGATCCATACATGCTCATGAGGGCAGGTCATTTACAGTACAATATCACAAACAATGTTTTTGCATGTTCTAGTTCTCTAACATTGAACTATTTCTTTAGAAAATACAAAATAATCCTGGGAAGAAAAATACATCAAAAATATCTAATGTAATGAATCTATCAAGTAATCATTCAAGCCATCAATCAAATAAAAAAAATATAAAGGATAATTTCCTAAATCTACTTACAACAAACCTAAATGGAACATAAATAAACCTAAAAATGTAGAAACACACAACAGTCAACATAGAAAGGTGTCTGTTACAGTCATCGTCACTCTCTTCCTCCACCAGTTGGTAGTTAACACTGCAGCGCACGCTCGCCTCGACACTTTGCACCCACTTGAACAAATTGCTTGCTGAAGAAATGACACTTCAGAAGTTGTTGAGATGCGACATCTCTTAATCACAACACAAACTTCACAGAGGGATCAAACAAAAAAATTACAGTTGGGTCGATGCGTAGGGAGAGGAAAGCCTCGAAGGGCAAATATAATCAGTCACGCCTCAGATGCTCTTATTGACAAGTGTCAGTCAAAGGTGTTCAGTGTTGTCGCTTCAGGGGCAGTGTGTCATTTATCCAGGGACAGCAGGGTTTGAAAAGCAGGACAACTTAAAGTAAGCCGTAGTACTGAAACCCTGTGGTAAACATTATAAATGTCATTGATATAAAGAGTACATCGCAGACACCAGCAGGTATACTGTAGAATGTATACAGTATACGCCATGCGTCCCAAATAAGATAATTAGACAGCGGCACTGCTTCACTGTTGCATGTGTTGTTATTGACACCCCATTAAAATTGAAGGTGCCCTGTGGAGTTTTCTTATAAACAAAGTTGTGTTCATCACCAAAAGGCATTGTGTGTATACTTGAGGTCTAACCAGCATGTTGAATGAATTTCCTTCATCATAAAACATTTGTAAGATGGCACGGTGATGCCGCCCTACAAACGTTAGAGTTTATATGTTCCTACCATGTCAACATGGGTTTTCTGCAGGTTCTCCAGCTTCCTCCCACAGTCCAAAGACATGCAGGTTAGGTTAATTAGTGATTCCAAATTGTGTCTAACTGTGAATGGGAGTGTGAATGGTTGTCTGAGTATGTGTCAGCCATGTAAAAGTCTGGCAACCTGTCCAGGGTGTACCCCACCAATATCAGCTGGGATAAGCTCCAGCCTCCCTCGCAACATCTAACAGGATAAGCAGTTGCAGATGATGGAAGAATGAATAAAACATTTGTAAATGTTTACGGCATCTTAAAGTGTAGGATTTAGTGGCATCTAGTGGTGAGGTTGCAGATTGCAGACAACTGAAACTTCTTCCTTGTGTCAAGTGTATACGAGAACACTCAGTATGTACACAGAAACGGCTCATTCTAAGGTAACGAAAACACAATGGTTCTTGTTGTCAGGTGATTATACATCATGAAAACATGGCACTCAATATTATATACCATTTCTGCCAATATATCCACATAAATCATACATACTTAACCTTCACATCCTGCATTCTTTCCATTAATGTTTGCTAGCTACGTAGAAGTCTTCTCTTTTGCTGCGCTGGTTTTTGCATTGATATGTTTCTTGGCACCAACTACACATCAGTGGAAAAGTGTGAATGAACCTATGGTGTTTTTATATGCTATAAGATATATTGTAAGCCAAATGCGCAGTCAGCGCCATGGCCGAGGATTTTTGCTTTGGAACTTCTGTGTGGACTGTTTCAGACAGCCAGAGTTTCATATGTCAAATATCTCAGGAACCAATCCCATCAACTTGGTGGAGCATTCTGTATAATTAACATAAAGCTATGGCAAAAAGAGAGTCATCAGAGGACAAGCCAGGCTACCTATCAGTATTTTGCAAGTTAAATTTCACTTTCACTTTTAGTTCAACTTGTCAGAGCTGGTGATGGAGATCAAGGTTTATCTAATATTAGCCACATATTAAGTATCTGATAGCGTAGTCAAGCCAAAGGCTAATGTTATCTATTACCATTTACAAGCAGAGGTTTGTGAGATTGATGAGTCAAAGGTGAGCAGGTATGCTTGAGCTGCAGGCAAGTGACTAAGGGGTGAGGTTGATTTGCATATTCATAGATGCGCATACTAAATCAGGCAAAGTGTAGAATTACATATTAGTCGTTTTCAAGGCATAAAGGGATTTTGTTCCTGGGGAAAAAAAAAAAAAAAAAATCTAAAAATGTATCTATTATAAAGCCTGCAGGGGAACCTTAACATTTTTGTGGTTGCATTATTTTTGAGTGGTAATGCAGCTGATAGCAGGGAGTGTTGGTTGGTTTGTTCATAGATGCTCTGATGTCTAACATTTGAGAGGTATAGTGACAGTAATCTATTCAGTACAGCCACATTCTCCACATTCTCTTAGTCTCATAAAGTCATGACTGCTTATTCTTCACACAATTCATTCAGCTGTATCAGTGCATCCATTTGTAATTATGTCAATTCAGCTGCAGTGTTTTGTTATGAGAAATCATTGCATTGGATCACACTAGTAAAAGCAATTATAAATATGAAATGCTTTGGCAGTTAACTGCTAATACTGTTACTGCTAATACTTTATATTTACTATTTACCGTTCTCAGATTATGGATATCAGAGTTCCCATAGACAAATAACTGAAGTTATAGAATGCTTTGTAAAAGGCAATGGATGTTGGAAACATGCATGATGTGTGGTAGGTAACAACATAAAACCCTTGGTAAAGCTGCTGTTTCCTGTCACTGTAGGCATGTTGTTCTTTTCTTTTTAACTGGAAAAAAACCCCTCTCATTGTTCACAACATTTTGACCAAATACCTCAATATCAATATTTGGACAATATTGTAGAGTTGACCATTGATGCTTTAATGTAATAATTACACAATGACATTTTTGATAAATAATTATCAGTAATGTGGATATAATGACTAATGGGTAAAGGCAAATATAGAGAAGCTAGAACAGTCTGTTCAGAAAATCCCATCACTTTACTTAAATGCAACTTTCAAAGCCAGGAACAGACAACACTGACAATATCACAATATCTAAAATCTAAGACAATTGCTAGTCTCTTATCAGAATATTGATATAATATCAATACATTGCCCAGCCTAATGTGAGTCAAAGTCATAAGAGTTAGTATTCTGATAATAGGTTTTACCTCCTCCATGTTTATTTCAGATGGAGGTCCCTGAAGGAAAATCTTATCAAACAGGGATCTGTGACCTAATGTGTATCAATTTCAATCAATCAACAGTTTAAGGATCCCTCACATGAAAAATGTTAAGAACCACTGCTGTAAATGATAAAACATACTTTCTACAAAATCAGTTTCTGTGGTCTCAAATTGAATGTGGTAATGATTAATTAATGTGAGGCTAAAATGATATGCAATTTGGCTAATGTTGTCTGAACATAAATTCAAATCCAAATGAGAAAACATGTAAAAAAAAAAAAAAAAAAAAAAAGTCCCTTAATAAATGTAAAAAGCTGCTGGTGTTTGTGTGATCCATCTGACTGAATGCTATGGAGCAAACATTAGAGCTGCTGTCAGAGCCATTATTGATTTAGTGAGTGATCAGCAGAGCAGAGATTGATCTTTTGTGATTATACAAAGTGTTCGACATGTAGCCCTCAAACTGCACTAAATCTGTGACACAGAAAATGACAGCGTTTCCTACAACACATCTAATAAAACATAGAATGCTCACTGTTATAACATACACATCATATAAACCAAGAACATGAAAGACAAATTAAGTTTACAAGAGTTGGTTACCTTGACAGGATTTTATGATTTATGCCCTCACTGATGCAGTTAAGTGAAGAGAGTGTTTGGAACAGTTACCTTGGTTTCTATAAATCCTGTTGTTTCATTGGGATGTCGCACACACACAGATCCTGACATTGCTGTCAGACTGGACGGGGCATGGCAGTGATGGCTCTTTTTTCTCACATAGCTTTGAATTTGACAGCACACTGCCAAAGAGCAGTTTACTCTTTATCCTATATCTCTAAAAAATATATCCTCATGCATGATACTCACTGTGCTTTGACAAAAGAGTCTTTAATTTGTGCGTGAGGCCTTTTACAAGTCTGATACTGTCTGCTCACATTGGTAGAAAAATACAGGAACAAAAGAATATAAACACAGCGGAAAGAGAATATCACTGAATTTTAGTAGACAAAAATTTTGTGTTACCGTATGCCCCGAAACAGTGTTTGTAGTTGTGTTGTACTGTACAACAGTACAAGACTTCATGAATCCACAGAGTAGTTGTTCATGGAAAATCCCATTCTACTTATTTTTGGGTATTGTTCCTTCTTTGAACTCAGGGGAATAGTTTGGCATTTCAAGAAATTACCTTATTTGCATTCTTGCTGAGAGAAGATCAATATCACCCTACACTAAATATGAATGTTATCTTAGACCCGAAATAGGGAAACAGCTTGGCCAGCTCATTTTGAAGGTCTGCGTATGAACACATTTACAGCTCACAAATTCACACTTTGAATGGTGCTTATTTAATCCATGCAATAAAACAAAGTGTAAAAACAAAACTCGGGTCTTGAAATAGTCAGGCACATAACTCACCATAAAACTTTAACAAGGCCATCTCCCTGTTTCCAGGTTTTATGTTACAATAAGCGAAATGACTGCTGATCTGTAAAGACATGAGAGTTATATCAATGTCACCCACTGTACTTAATGATGAACTATTTCTTTAAGTGACAGTAAGTTATTGTTTTCATGTCTTTGGGCAAGATAGCCTATATGTTTAGTTAAATAGTATCTCCTTTAAATGACTAACTCTAGAATAAATGGCCCTTGACCCTGACACAAATGTGTCAATAGAGACGATAGGAGCAAGAGATCACAATGACATAGTAGTCCAGTACAACCAAATCAAAGCGCTACTGAGTAAGAAAGTAGCCTCTTGTGAATACTTAATGACTGTGAAATACACAGACACAGTCAAACTAACATACATAAGACATTCACACTCGTCAGAAACGGCAGCTTGGCCAGTGGCCCCACGCTTCAAAATATGATGATCTAGGTACCTTATCAATTTTGGTCACTCAGGAACAGCATGTTCATTTTTATGCTTGTTACATGCAAAGTTTTCTGTGATAAACTAGAGTTCACAGGAAATATAGGTTTCATCACCAGAACTTCTTTCGGGTGAAGGCACAAAACCCTTGGTTAGGTTTAGAAAAAAAGATCATGATTTGGGTTATAGTAAACACATTTGTTAAGTAACTTAATGTAAGTAAGAAAGTTAATGTCACATGATCTATGTCATATGTCATTAAGTAAGTACTAACATAGTAAAAGAAACTTTTTCACATGGGACACAAACAGTGGTCTCAGGGTGAAAGTCCTGGGTTTGTTTGACTGATCTACCACCCATTCCTTCCACTATACACGGACTTTCTCACTCTTAATACTATGTCATTGCACAGATGGATTTACATTGGAGTCAGCTGACAGCCTGGTGGATCTCAAATGCTAAAGGGTGTCTTGTGCATTGCAGTCAGACACCAATGGTCACTGACCAAGCTGCAGTTCTTGATGCCCTAGGACCTAACACAGACTGACGTACAAAGTCCCCTGTATCAAACCCTTCTTTATTTATTCATTTGCTTCCAGCAATATACCAAGCACATCCAAATAGAAAAGAATATAGTAATTTTACATAATGAACGTAAGCATAAACCAACAACTACAGAAGCCTGCTGACAAAAAAAAAAAATGTCCAAATAAAAATCTACTGACCTTAAGATCATCTGAGATAGACAATAAAGCTTTTACTTTCAGCCTGAGTAAAACTTAAACAAGTTATTGTTTATATTATCAGAGAGCTTTGTGGTAAACCAGTGGAACATCTTCATTAATGAAGAGGAAGAATTTGCCTGCTTTTTATTTCTTCTGCTGTTCATAGAAAATGAATGTTCAAAGCCTTGTTCAAAGTGCATATTTTATATATACCAGAAATATATAAAATAAACATTCTATCATCTGACAGAAAACCAATTTCAATACAGACAGAATTTCGGAAGAGTTTTAGTAAAACAGTGCATGGCACTGAAGTAGAGCTTCAGTATTTCTGGACTTTCTTCTCTCTGGCCATCCAATTATAGATACTGTACACTGTACAGGTGATACATGTGGCTCAACACAAACATTTTCTTTAATTAGGATAGCAGAATTTGTGCTGAGCATTGAAAATGAGACTACACAGAGCCTCATTATAAAGAAATTATTTTAGGTCATGCACATTTTATTACACTTTTTGCAGCATACGCTGCACAAAAATGTAAATATTCCTGCTTGTGTGCATCACACCAGCTTTTCGTGCTCTCTTTTTCTGTTTTCATGTATCACAGTGCAGAAAGAATGAGTTTAAACATACTGCAAGTGACATTCAAGAGTTTTGTGTTAGCGATATGCACACGTCTGATCTCTATATGAGCTTCATTTTTGTTGCTGCATAGAAAAATCAATTCATGTTGGATGAAACATTCGAAGAAGACAGCTCAGACTGATGGGAATTTCAGTTCCTCCTTTTTCAGAGTACAAACATCTGTCACCTGTCAACAGAGTGTATTCCGAGTTACATATTAGCTTACAGCCTGTCAGAAAAGACCTCTGAGCCTCATACTGCAGACACAGGCTTGGACATATTCATGCTGCTAAGTGATTTCAGCACAAGTGGGCACCACATTAACAGCTATACACCATCAGAATCGCTGGACAGTAGCTGTTGCTGAAGGATAAAGAGCTGCTTGATTGCAGTATTTCCCAGCTGGTTTGGGAATTGGAACCGGAGTGTTTCCGGTCATTGTACAGCCTCCATGTTCTGATGAAGACATTTAGTAAAATTGAACCAAGCTGCTGTGTTCTGGTTTATGTCTGCAGCAGATAAAAATGTTTTTTTGTCATTTCTACATTAAGTCCGACTGCCAGGCTGGGTGCACTGTAGGCTTTACAGACAGGCCAAGTAGATTCGGAACAAATGATGGAGGAGATAATGAAAGTCTTCCAGCAACTCATTCAGCCCGCTGACTGTAAGGCTAAATTAAAGACACTTAACTTGAACCCCCTCCCCACTCCCATTTGGCATTATAACCAGTATGTTAACTATGTGAAAAAACACACTATAATGTGCCTGTGAGCAGATACAAGGACTTATAAAAGTTTTTATTGATGTATTTTTTAGGGCTGTACGTGACTCAGAATTATGTCAGTTGAATCAGATTCAGCCATTTCATATGAATATTTGACAATTCATTCTTGTTGTTTTTTTTTTCATGTACAGTTTCAACGTTTGGACGTGGCTCAGCGGGACATTCAGTGTGACAGCGGCATTCATGAAATATACTAAACAATCTAACAGCACTAACAACAAATCTGAAATGTGCAACATTTTACGAGACTAGACACTAGATATCAAATAAGAGCCAGACACTGTGCCCTGTTAAATATTTGTTAGCAGTAAATTCACCACTTCCAAGAAGAAGAGAGAAGATTTTGTAATATCAGAGCCTTACAGTGGAGATTTTCGCCTCCTGAGGGCCCCTGCATTCAGTCCACAGCTGTCTGTACCAAAGAGCAGTGGGAAAGTCAAGAGTGCTCACTCTGCAGCAAAATCTGGGAACCAAAACGTCCTCAGAGGTCCCCCACTGCATAGCACACTGACTAGCAAAAAAGACTGCTCAACTTGAAGCAACGGCAGTCGACTGATAGGTCTCCAACTGATGATTCGAATTCCCAACTTTCAAGGGGCAGCCCCAGTACTTATCAGAAACTACACTTATCTATAAACTGTCAACCAGTAAATGATAACACAGTATAACATAGCTGTAATCACATTTAATATGATGCTCTCTCATACCTAAACAATAGAAGAAGTCAAATTCCACTGACTTCCAAAACAGCATACTTTACCGTCCTGACAGTCACAGTTTTTAAAAGGTCCTAAACATCATGAAACAGTTGCTGTTTCACTATAAATATTAGTGGTTAGGTTTAAAAAAATAATCTTGGTTTGCTTCAAAGATAAGCACTTTTATTACTAACATAACGTAATGTCACATACATCACTAGCATAGTATGCTACAGATACAAGCATACTTTGCTACATTGTTATTAGAAGAAGTTAATGTTGACTTCTGAACACTGGTCTCCTGGGTGAAAGTCCTGTGCTTGTTTGAACCATCTACCACCCCTCCCGCCCATGCTATGGGATCTTCTTCCATCTTTGTACAACACAACACTTTGCTTTTTATATTGCATAACCTCACGTCTCTGCTCCCATAGTAATTAATATGACCGCTAAAAGGTGCCTCCTTACAATAAACATAAGTATGGGTTGTAGTATTTTGCTTGCAGAGTTGACCTATATGGCTGTTGTCATTTCTTTTGGAGCTTTCAGTCACAGCTTGTGGCCTTTAACAGCTAATTAAATATGCTCAGTTGTCACTGAACAATATGCACTTTATTATTGATTACAGTAAATAAATATAAAAAAAATAGCCTTATATTGTTTATTAATGTAAAATATGAGGTCATGTTTTGATATGGCATTTGACATTGACACTGATGTTGATGGAAATGTAACATATTAAAACATGCAATGCGAACATTTCATCTGGCGACTGGGCCGCCCATTACTGTTCTGGATCTCTGCTATATGCTTTATCAGAGACGGCTGCAGAGCCAAGACACTGCCTGCATTTGGAAGAAGCGACCATATGGCCATCTTATTGAGGTCAAGATGTGTGAACAAACTACAATGCACACCCTAGTGACGCGGGAGATGGAGCCAGTCAGAGTCTGGAGCACATTTAAGGACACCACTGTCGACGTCACCGATGACATCAATGGATTAACTGAGTCTGTGGTGGATTTAATTTGTGAAACAACAAAAGCATCTGAAACCAAAACCACAGTTAAATCATTCAACAACCAGAAACCATGGATTACCAGAACCATCCAGCATGCCATAAACACACACACACACACACACACACACACACACACACACACACACACACACACACACCACAGCCAGTCTGGAAACATGGACAATTATAAAGCTACAACAGTACAATGAAAGAAGAGGCAAAAAGGATCAAATTGCAATACACAAGTTAAAGGAGCTGACAGGATTGCATTTCACTGGAGTTTTACCTTGTTTGATTTCATTTAACAAATAAATGGTTGATTGGTTGGGTTAAAATGTTTTTAAATCTTGTCAATGCTTAACCATTGGGTGTTAAAACTTGTTTTTACTTTTATGCATCCATTCTAAAAAGTGGCACGATGCAAAAAGCAGGCTGAGTGCTCTTTACGATCTCTTGCTCTTTTACCCCAACCTCATGCCTCCTCTTTTCCTCGTCTCTGAGTTTTTCTTCCTTGTCTCCCCCCCTCTCTTCTATACTGTAGGCTGTAAAGCAGCACTGACAGCTGAGGACCTTGATGTCAGCTGCGCTTTGTCTCCAGTCAGGACAAGTCGATTGATTAATGACTCTCAAAACCTCTCTCTTCTCTCTCCCCCTCTCTGTGTCCTACTGCCCAGCCTCCTTCAGAATATATGAATTACTCCTGCACTTCTGAGTCATTTCTTCTTCCCTTGTTGTTACCTCCACTTACAGCTACATGCACACATAAAGCCACCATGAATTTTCATTTTCCCCTGTAATGTAGTAATAGTGTGTAGAAGGGTATGTGTATGAGGTTTGTTTTAACTGTGAATTGATCAGAAAGTCTCTGTTGTAAGATGGACAGAGAGGGAAAGAGAATGGAGCAGAAAGATAAAGCAGTGAGTGGGAGACAACGGGGGTTAGAAACAAAGAGCAAGGAAAAGAGTAAGAGGAGGAAAGAGAATAAGAGAGCTAAAAATATCCACCACCACCTTTAAGTTGAGCAGCCAATGCATTGTTGTTTGGAACGCTTCAGTGCATATCTGCTCTAAGTGCATCTGTCACTTTACTGAGGAGTTTTAATTGTAAATGAACTGTATTTTATTGTTCAGTGCTTTCTCAGGCACAGATGCGCTCACAGGCACAGGCCAAAGAGAGAGTGTGTGTGTGTGTGTGTGTGTTACATTTTATGTTCCCAGACATTTTCCTGTGAACACTAATTACTCTTACACCTGCCAAGCTTTGTGTTGCATGACACACAAGCTATTTACAATGATGACGTTATGACAGATTTAACATGTTTCAAAGCAATTTTTGCGTTGTGGAACGCAGTGTCAATTTACGCTTGTTACATAAATTGTGTCTTTCAAATATACATTTCCATTTTCCCGGGAAATGTACATGTTTTGTTTGTTAGATGCATACAGTGTTTTTCAAAATAAAATTTCAACATCAAGGTTAAACACCTCATATTTACATTTATATCCTTGTTCAATAAAAGCGTGTGGTTAGGTTAAGAAAAAAACTTGTTTGGCTCAACATTCAAACAGCGGGCTCCTGGGTGAAAGTCCAGGGTTTGTTGGATCCATCCAACACCCCTCATACCTGCCCTATAGTGGCCTTCCAGCATCTAAATTATGTGAATAACGGTAGTGCTTCCAACTGACACCGTACGGTGGTGTATCATACCGTCGCGAAAGGTGCCTTTTTGCATCAGTGTCTGATACCAGAATCACTGATATAGCTGTGGTATGTGATGAGTTTGGAGAGAGAACAGACTGGCTTTACACCAGAAGTGGGACCAAGTCATGGTTTTGCAAGTCACAAGAAAGTCTCAAGTTTTTGCACTCAAGTCCCAAGTCAGGTCCTAAATCAAGACAGGCAAACATAACTCAAGTCCCAAGTCCTAAACATTGGGTTCCGTGTTATAAATGAGTCATAATGTGCTCTTCACCAAATGTAATGCCACTTTAACAACAGAGTAATAATATATTAAATTCACCAAAATCATCGCTTTTTAAAATTTGTCTTTATTTGCAAAAACAAGTTTGTTAAAACAACACAATGTTATCCTGGTGCACAAAGGATAGTCTACACATTATTTATAACTCTTACGATACTCTACTCATAACTGCAGTTGCTGCCCAAACAGCACAGATCTACTGATACTAGGATGGAATGAATGTCATGTTGTGTGCGCGGCCTCTGCGATCAGTACTGTTACACACACATGCCACACAGCCTCTGATTTGGTGAAGGACTCGATCCAGTGCATGCCCTCAATAAACCTTAGCTAATGGCCAAGAACAGGAACCATTCCTTTCAACACAGATAAATGGATAAATAATCACAGAAGACATTCATTGATAAATTTCTTAGTTTCATGCTGGATAACAAAGCTTCTGAGAGGGATACAATCTCACCAAAGTGCTTGTTTAATGGCTATATTGGTGACGACACAGAGGCAATCAAAGCACATTTCTACACCACAGGATTTATTCTAAAAAGAGTAAATAAAGCACTTTAATGTCTTTTATGAAATTGCTGACCTTAACTTAATTTTCAATCTTTGGGTTTCGGGGATGGTATCAAGTATTTTCAAGTCAAATGAAGTCACAAGTCGTGGGTGTTAAAGTCTGTGATTTTCTCAAGTCGTATCTAAAATCTAGAAGTCATTAAATATGTGACTCCAATCTGATTGAGTCCAAGTCATGTTAGTCAGGTCCACACCTCTTTGAGGCTACACCTCTACTTTGCACAATATTACCTACTGCTTGTTTTGTGGCGCTGTTTTCCCTTTTAGGGTTGCAAGAGGATGCACCACACAGATGAGCCTTTCAAATAAGGACTAACTGATAAGAGGAAATGTAATGCTCCAGTACAGAGCAGAACAGAGCTGCTAATGTCACCTTAAAATACAAGAACATCCAGAGGTGACTTACACACAGTGAGGAAATACACAGTAAATGTGCTAATCATGAGCAGGGCTTTTTCTCTGTAACCCAACATGTAGTCAGTTAAGTATGTTCTTGATCTTGGAAGTAATCCTCAGTCTACTGTCCGGTATATAAGCTATTAGTAGTTGGAAAATGTAATCAATTGAATTTTACATGAGAGGAGCTAAATACAAAGTTTAGTCCAATTCATACTCTTTTGTCCCTCCCTTTTAGTTTTGGAAAGGGCTAAGAAAAAGAAAGAAAGAAAACTCCAAAGTCTTTAAATGCAGAGTATCACCTTAACCACAGCCCAACAGACCTCGTTTCAATGTGTGGAGAAATCCAAGGCTTGACAGGCCTGCTGTGCCTAGTTATGTTTGCAAAGCTATGGTTGGACCGTCGCTGTTTAGGGGATGGGGTTATCAAACCTGAAACCCCTCAACAACCCTCAACCGTGGTGTATTTTGGCAGTAGTGTGCAAGAACAACAGGAAGTGAGGCACCAACAGACACTAAGAACAGATAATATCTTAGTTATTGATTTTATATTATTTTATTTAAGCCAATTTGTCTCTTGATTTTAAAAACCATGAGTAAAGCAGTGATCCTTGAAGGGAAATTTCGGTTTATTTCAACCTGTCTCCTATCATCCTAAATTTGTTTCAAGTGACTAGTAGCATCAGACCTGTTAAAACGTAAGTGAACAGGCAACCTTCAAGTGCAAAGTTAGTCCACTAAACAAGCTTTTTCTCCACAAAGACTGCCTCATATCATTAGGATAAATGTCAGAGAACATATAGAAAACGACATGTAAACATGTTGTCTTACCTTACCGGTGTGCTGCCATGTTTGTTTATCATCCAAAGCGCGGCCGAAATATCACGAGAACAAGCAGCGATCTCATAGCGTGCCTGAACAAGCAGCAACAGCTGGAAGGATACACTGACGAAGAGCTTCGTGAAATTGAAGAACGGAGGAGGAGAGACAGAGAGGTGCAACAGGTAGAGGACGAGAGGGGAGGAATGGCTGCTGCAAGGCTGCGTAGCTCTGGAGATTGGTGGTGTACCTGTGAATGCTGTGCCCCAGTGCCCACAGAAGAGGAATGCCTTTGTTGCAAGGAACGGGACCGGTTGCAGCCTTATTTTCAAGGTCTGGATGTGACCGAGGACGAGACACCTCCACCTGGAGTAAAGTTAGTATCCAGCTGGGCTTTATCTAGAGCTGGCGAGATATATTTCGGCCGCGTTTTGGAAAGCAGAGCTAGAGGGATAAACAAACATGGCACCACACCAGTAAGGTAAGACAACACGTTTACATGTTGTTTTCTATATGTTCTCTGACATTTATCCTAACGATATGAGGCGGTCTTTGTGGAAAAAAGAGCTTGTTTAGTGGACTAACTTTGCACTTGAAGTATGCCCGTTCACTTACGTTTTAACAGGTCTGACGCTACTAATGCGACCCGGCTGTATCTAGGCTAACAGCTAACATGCTAACTATTATTTCTATGTCACTAGTCACTTGAAACAAATTTAGGACAATAGGAGACAGGTTGAAATAAACCGAAATTTCCCTTTAAGGGGTTATGGACATAACGTTGTAGAAAAGAGAAGCATTCAGCACCTAGTAATGGCAGTTACTTTGTGGTCACTGGTGCATTTATCTTCTTCTTTGGGCTGTATCTACAGATTGATCCAGATTGTGCATATTTTTAGAGTATTTTAATGATTAGCAATTCTTGTATGCAGAAGTCTTTAAATACACATATGTACTGTGTACACACCCAGCTGTGCCCGACATTATGTGACTGTTATGGAGAAGAGAATGGAGTAGCCATATGTTCCCCAGTCTGTGGAGACAGATGTCTCTAAAAGTATGAGGAAAAATGTAGCTGGTAATTACTCCCAATAACACAGAATATATTGCACATTGTTTGTGCAAGATGTGAATTTTCAGGCTGATTACCCTGCCCCTTTTGCAATTTCCTATAAGTAGGTACTGTTGATTATTATAGCACAATCAGCATCACATGTTCTGAACCACTAGGATGATGCATTCATCGATGACAGGACGTCTTCAGTCCTGATAAAGCTGGAGATGGACTTTGAGTGGGTGGGAGTGGATGAGTGGGTCTGTGTGAGGAGGAAATGCGCTCAGCTTGTTATTGTGCACACAATAAATGCTGGCTCACTACTTTAATTGTGTAATTCAACTTGTTCAGCTTAAATATTTTTCATCTTAATCACTAGCTGTCTGGCAGCTCCTGGCAGCAAAATCAAATCTGATGATCTGACATAAATATAATTTTAAAACCTGCTAGTTGATATGACACAATTTACCATGAAACTTATATTATAACAAGAGAAAATCCATGGATACATCGCCAGCAGCACAGTTTGATTGACAAGTAATCTGTAGGCAGCACGATGCAGAAACCTCCCATTAATGACTGATTAGCACTGAGACACGATGTTAGCAGAGATTTGTTTGTCTTGTTCTTGACCTCCGCTGAGGTTGGTTTTTGCACCCAGCTACATCTCTGCATTAATCTGTGGCTGGCTTTGCATCCAGCTTCAATCTCTCACTTTTTGGTTTTGGACACTACAGGGCATTCTCAGGCAAAGAAGAATTTGTTGGTGCCTATGGAACCCAACCCAAACTCAATTCTGTCGCAAATTAAGATATTACAAGACCTTTGATAAGGTCTGTGGACTCCCGCCATCTAGTTTTTTTTTTGCGACCATATTTGAGGCTGGAGCTGTGGAGGAGCAAGGGGGGATCTGACTCAGAAGCCAAGGACACTATTGGCGGACAGTTTGCTACTCAAGGCGACCCACCCGGGGCTGACAGTAGGAACTTCTTCTTCTTCTTTTTTTTTTTTTTTAAGATTATTTTTATGGGCTTTTTGCCTTTTATGGACAGGATAGTGTGTGAAATTGGGAGAGAGAGAGAGAGAGAGTGGGGAATGACATGCAGCAAAGGGCTGAATCAAACCCACGGCTGCTGCAGCCAGGCAATGCCATGTACATGGGGCGCCGGCACTCTCCACTATGCACTCTGCACCGACAGTAGGAACTTCTAGAAGAAAGGTGGTGGAAAATCTAAGAGTTATGGTAAAAACAACAAATAATTTATAGTTTGCACAACATTTATTTTTGACAGGATGTAAACTCCAGTATCTGATGTGAAAGTCAGACATATTACATTTTAGTACACCATGTCAGTGTCTGCCCCTTCACCTTTTTGACATGCAATACACAAATTCCATGTCAGGCAATATACTGTGGCATTGCAAGTAAATTGTGTGATATACGTCCATAATCTCTACCAGACTGCATGTTCTGTCAGGTCCAAAAAGTTACTTGGCTTTGCATGTGAACTTATATCACTGCATTCTTTCTTTTAAAGAAAAAAATCAGGTAGATACTGTAACAACAGTGGACCTTTGTCATGATTCATGTGACCACATTTAAATACACAGAATGGAAAGTTAAATTAGGTGAATGTGGAATAACTCAAATCAGGTTTAATTGAGGAGAAACTCAATAGAGACCCCCCTCCCCTCACCCCGCTGCTAGATTTGAAGGCTGTAATTCCTCACACACTTCTATAATTGACCGGGACACTTATTTTCTAAGTCCATCGAAATGACCACTGAGCTTTTGTCTCCATGGTTACAGACTATGGTTTAGTTGATGAGTGTGTGCATATGTGTGTGTGTGTGTGTGTGTGTGTGTGTGTGTTTAGGTTGCAGGGAGGTAGCTCCTAATTGACTGCCTGTTAAAGCTTTTAATGAAGAGTGGGCAGCCAACTCTCCAATTAGTAGTGAGGGGGCCATCAGGGGATGACGGCAGTGCAGGGAAGGGGGGAGGAGAGGGGGAGGAAGAAGACAGAGAGAGGAGAACCAAGAGAGAAGAGAGAAATTATGTCCAGGGACAAGAAGGTGAACAGAGAGAGCCGTGAATTAGAGGAAAACAACATGTTTTCTGTGTGTTTTTAGTGTTACCTCATGGTTGCTTTAGTTGTACTAACACACACAAATTAGCAACCATCATTAACAATGACAGTGAAAGATAAAAGCTATTTTATAGTTCTGCACTGCACATTTCACTGTGGAGCTTAAACAGCTAAAGGCGCGATGTGATGCTTTTTAACGTCAATAGACTGTAAACACATTAAAGGTGCCACTGCTCAGTTATCTTGTAAATAAACAAAAGTCTTGATTACATCCAGTGTTACTCACAAAAACACAGTGTGTGTATCCTTGAGGTCTTACAGCATCTTAACAACATCTTGAAGACACTGAAAAAGCTGACTATCTTGTATTGTTCATTGTTGACATCCATGTTGACGTGTTAGCAGTCTTCTTCTTTCTTGCCTGTAATGATGTATTACTGTCTCACTGCAACCAGCGACTGTTCAGCAGTATGGCATGAAACCAAGGGCATGAATTTGTACTGTGATGCCCACATGCTCGTGCCTGTGCATGCATGAGATCAATCAATCAATCACTTATTTGTCACATGGAGTTATACAAGGTACAGTTCCACTGCTCCTTCAAGAATCACCACCTTTACATCGTGGAGGGGTGTGCGTGTGTGTTCCTGTGATCCTGAGGGCTCTTTTGTCTGGGTAAATAGCCCGTGGTAGGGTCTCCCAAGGCAAAGTGGTCCCAGGGGAGGCGCCAGACTGAGAGTAGTTCAAGAAGACCTTGATAAAATGGCGCATTCAGCAAAAGAGTACTACATCGCGGTACAGAGACAGTGGGGCACCCTACCCTGGAGCCAGACCTGAGGGGGAGCTTACTGGCAAGAGTCTGGTGGCCAGGCCTCAGGCCATGGGGCCCAGTCCTGAGCACATGCAGCAACTCTGCTTTGCAGCCACCTCTGAATGGTGTATAGCAATGATCCAGCAGGACTGGGACAGTATCTCGCACTGTCACACCAGTCCTTATACACCATGAAGCACATGCCTCCTCTTCTTCTCTCAGCAGAGGCCTCCGCTCTGTTTGATGATATAGAAAAACAGTCCCCTGTTTAAATGGTGCTGTCAAGGATTTAGCCAGGTTTTGGTGAATCAAATGATATTACAGTTCCAGATATACCGTTGAAAACTGATTCAGCTCATTTTAATTTCCAACGCCTGTACAATGGCTAACAACATGCTAGTTCAGCTGGTGCTCATTCTTTTCCATTTTTCTTCGATGTTTACTGATGTTTACATTTGAAAACCTCAGCCTGGCTAGCTAGCAGAGGTCATCACGAGGAGTATTTACAGACTGGTTAGTGTTTACAGACTGGTTAGACTTGCAACCAAACACCACAACTGTGCAAAGCCAACTACAGAAAGCACCACCAACACGTGCACCATAGACATAAGGGCATAAATTTAGCACAAATTAAACAGAGCTGAGGCAACTGGAAACATCCGTGCCTACATCATCAGTTTAGTATACACAAAACAGGGTCCTACTGGGGAAAATATTTCTCCATAGCACTACTAGTGGTCAAAAACTCCACGTGGTACCTTAGATTGTGAGTATGGAATACTCAGGATAATCACCATAAGCTAGTAAGAGCATTATATAGAAGACAAGATGCTATACACTACAAATTCAGAAATGTTTAAGTTCTTATTAAAGCTGTTGGTTGTTAAAGTAGTCGGTTGGTTGTTATTTTAAAAGTTGGTAATTTTAATAAAAATAACTTTTTGTTACATTTGCTGTCACTAACTGTCAATATATACTATAGTACATGAGACAGTCTGCCCACTCGTGGTGCTTCTTATGGCATTTGCTACAATCCAACGAGGCTGGAGGAAAACAACCAATCAGAGCTTAGGAGCCTTGAATGCGGCTGTCAGTCATGTCAGTCACTGTTAATGAACTGTGGTCAAACTAGGCAGCACTGCTCAAATATGAATCAATATTCTGTCACTGCATCACCTGTTTCTCGCCTCGAATGTTGTCAGATACATTTATAGTGTACTGTTTAGCTGTAAAATGAGAAAAGTGGTGTGGGTGGTGGCTTGCAAATTTTCTCATTTCACAACTAAAGAATGCATTAGATGTGTTTCTGAAAACATTTGAGGCGAGAAATAAGAAAGATTTGCAAAACAACAAGGCATCCGGTTTTATGTGAAATGTGGTTTTAATCTTGAGATTGCTAACATGCTAACAAGCCCTGGATGTACCAGTCTTAGTATGTGACAGTACAAGAAGCCCCCATCTGTACCACCAATTAAAAATGACCCAACAGAGCCTAATTCTGTTCTGAATAATTATCTCTTACCACACATTCATGGTGATATAAGGTCAAAGCACTCCATTATGTTTTGTAGCTACTGATAATGAAATATTCAAAAGCATCAATGAATTGTAGACTTACTCTTCTACCCCACTGGTGGTCTTTCTTGCTACAAAGTAAACATTTTCTGCAAAAGAGAAATATTGCTTCGAGACCGAAGCTAATTACTAAGAGCCCAGTGTGGTATCTCAATATCACACTGGAATAAGAGTTACAAACAGAGCACCTCAAAGGAGGCAGCTTCCCATCCATCCATATCTTTACTGTCTTTGAAGGCCAAGTTCCTTCCGATAAACAGATATAATTGTCTATTTATCAGCCACTTTGGAACTCCCACTTTACATGCAATATTCATGATCAAAGAATGGAAAAGAAAAGAGAGAGAGATGAGAAGGAGAGCAGCGATAGTGTAGTATTAAGTGGTGTAATTCTTCATACACCATGATGTACCTGCTCAGTGTACCTGCATCTTTACCGCACCTAATTTGTGGCAGCACCACTTATCCAAAAGGCTAATGGCTTAACCTGGATTACATATGGATGAGTAGTTCAAAGGAAATAAATATTGTGACATGACAACCTACTGCCCAACTTTGGAAATTTGGTTCAAATTTTGAAAGACATATTTGAATAAATTGAACCCAGCTGCATCGGATCTAGCAATGAAAGTTGTTTACGCAATGTGTTTAGAGTGTGTGTTTATGTCTGTGTTGCAGGTGCAGTAGAGGTGAGAAAAGAAGGTCTGGACGCTCAAATCAACCGCCTGGCTGAACTAATTGGACGACTGGAGAATAAGGTAAGGAATACAGACACATAAACTTGTGGTGGTCATTGTATGAAGATATTGCATTGACTTACATTAACTCCTTGGTGGCTTACCATACATGCTCCACCCTAACCTTACACAAAGCCCATGTCTTAAAAGCTAAAGCTGGCCATACTCCATATTTTTTCTTATTGTCAACGAATCTAATGAAAAGAACAAAACCAACAATGATTGGTTCTGTCAACAAGTACTGTCTTTGTATCTATCTGTATATCTTCTTCCTCTGTGCCATAGAGCTCCATTGCTGTCCAAAGCCTATTGACAAAACATCAATAAGCCACACTGCTCCAGTGGGTGACATGTTTTTTTTATTACCATGATCGCACACACTGCAGTTTATTTTGACTTATACATCTTCCTGATGCTGTAAAACTCACAAGCACCTCTGTTTAAATAATGTTTGCTTAAACCTGTCAATCAGTATGCGGTGTACCTTAAGGGGCATTTTGTTTCCCTGAAGTAGCTGAGTCGGCACCCATCATTGTCACATTGTCCTTGAAAGTCTATATAAAAAAAGGGATTAATAGTTGAATATTTGTATTGACCAGCCAAATCAGATCTGACTGATACAGTCCTACCGTTTTCATCATTTTTTTTTTAAAAAAAACATCTTTAGTAAGAACAAGTCCTTTATTGGTGCTTTCTATCCTTTTGGCTAGTGAGCATTTAAAAAAAAAAAAACAACAACTGGACCTCTTCACTGAAGCTTACATTTTTCAGAGTTGAATTAAGTCAAGCGCTTTATTTATTTATTTATTTATTTTTACCTTTCCAGATTGTTTAACTTGAATCATTTTTATAGGCCCTGTAGAGGTAAATCTGTCAGAAGAAAAAAAATCATTAAAAAAACAATACATAAATAAAAAATATGCTTAGCATACCCGACTCATTCTCATCCCAACTTGTGACATATTGCCACTTAGTCACTGACGTTAATGTTTACATTATACGTACCAGGTATCCTCCTGCGTTAGGGGTTAACAATACGTCTCAACTTACACCATGCAACACAAGCATATGGTTATGTTTAGGCAACGAATGCACATGGGTAAGTTTGGTGAAATTCATACAGGAAGCTAACTCTGGTCTCCTGGGTAAAAGTCAGAAGTTTGTTGGATCCATACTCCCGCCCTTTCCAGCTCCTTATATTACATTGTTACTAGCAGCGTTTCTGACAGACACCATCCACAAACACAATATACCGACGCAAGGGGTTCCATCCAGCCGCATTACAAACTGATGCTGCTCAGTGGCATATCACATAGCCACAGAAGGTGGCTTTCAGCGTCTGTGTCTGATGCCAAAATCACTGGTGGTAGTTGACGACTTTGTGATGACAACAGGCTTGCATACCTTCAGAGGGTTATGAGAGACAGATTAATACTTTGCTGGTTTTGGTCTGTTTGTGTGATTGTTTTAACAATATGAAAAATGTAGAACCAAAATCTATATTCTATATTCTAATAATGTAATGCTTTCACCTGGGGTAATCATTTTTGTTCCCACAAAATGATTGACACAAGTGAACAAACATTCATCATTGGCATTTTGCACATTTCTGTATCTGACAGGTGACTCAGTGATTTTATTGTATTTTATTAAACTGGATGATATGATTTTTCATTTTTGATAGAGGCCTGCTGTGTGCAAATTCAGATGGAAACACCATGAAAGTAGATCAAATGCATATACATTTATTTATTGTAAAGACATAAATTAAAGATTATGATTATGCTGGTGCAGTGTGTGTAAAAAGATTACTTGTTCTGCGGAGAATAAATTACATAAGTTATGATAAAAAATTGAGTTGACCAGACTTGACAAGCAGACTGATGGACTGCGAACTCTGCTGCACTCCATTATTTTTAGCTCCACTCCTCTATCAGCTACAAACAGCACAAGCCAGTGATCTTGTTGCCACACTTAACTTTTTTACCAAGTTGTCAGCAAGTTGAGGATTTGTAAGTTGGAGATTGGCCAAATTGGCTGATGCCAAAGCAGCATACTGAAACTGAAGGTCTGCAGATGACAGGAAAAAGGAAAAATGGAGAAGAAGTGGGGAGTTGGATAAGGATTTAATTAACAGTAAATGATGGAGAGGAAAGGATGGAGTTAGAGAGCGAATGAAGAAAGAGACAGAGAAGGCAGTTAAAGGCCTTGTGTACAAACTGTAATTGTCTTTTACTATACTTCCTCCTGTTTGTAGCAGCTCTCTAGTCCCAGATGCCGCTTCATCCTCCTCCCTCCATCTTTACATCTCCTCAATCCTCCCCCTCCCTCACTGTCTCTTCGTTCCTCCGCATTGCCTGCGTCCCATCCAGTACTGAACATGTTAAAGCTAATGGAGCCCCAGCAGACTCAGCTGTCTTTGGGAGAGCGGGCCACTACAGCAGAAAGAGCTAAGAATAAACACAATGTGCTGCCAGGGGGGAGGGAGGGAGGGAGGGAGAGAAGGGGAATCACGGAGATAAAATAGAGAATGAGAAGGAGAATAAAAAAGAAGAGAGACTAAATGTTTGATCATTTTTTTTTATACAGTAGAATACCTGTTTGTGTAAACAGATCTGTGTCTCCCACGGTGATGCCTGTTTAAAAACGACCTTTAGCCCTTGGCCCTAAGTGCTAATTTAATATATTTCTAACAAATTGCCCAGGTTTAAGTAGAATCTTTTGACTCAGCCGAGTGACCTCTATCGTAGAAGATATGATTGAAAGGCCGTCCACTGAAGAATTGTTCGATAATCACCTGTGACCCTGAAGCCCTCCTGAGAGCCCATTACTCCACTCAGAGGCTGACTTGTTTAGAGTGACTGTGGCACAAAGGCACATCGTCTCACGGATGACTAAACACAGTCAAGTCTGATTTTTACCTGTTTAGACAGGAACGAAGATAGGATCTCCTCAGGAATGATTTATCCATTGGGTTGTTTTTTGTTTTTTGTTCAGAGTAAAAGTAGCCAGTAATTAATTGAAGCTTGAAAATTGCACAAAGGGAAAAGTAGAAATGAAAGTGATGCTATAATTTATCCATTCTTTTTTCATCTCATCAACAAACCAAATCTAAAGTGACGTCTTCAAGTCAGCTCCCAACATTGATCAAAGTCTGATAAATTATGAGATAGGTATCAATATGTGTGGGCCTATCACATGAAACATAATGAAGCAAGTAAGTCACTATGATGAGTACAAAGTAATACACTGGAGCTGGAAGACCTACCTGCTGGTTTCCAGTGTGCTGGTCAGCTACAGCAGCGCCAGAGAGAGTTATAAATGGAAACACACTGAACATGCTAACACACTGTATGATATGACCAAGATTTACTGATCACTTACACTCTTCTATAATGTAGTCTATAAAACATGATAGTACACTCCGGTGTTGCTTGGTGTGGATGAATAACACAATGAAAACAGCAACAGTTTATTTCGGATGGTAACACATTATGTGACATTGTAAATATAATAATATTACCAGAAATCTTGTTTGTAAAGAGTTATATTACATTGTTACCACTTAAAATGTATCACTGAAATTTATTACTATTGTAATGCATTACCCCTAACACTGTCAATAAGACACTTACTCGGTACAGATTCTGGAACAAATATGCCAGTACACAAAAAAACTGTCAGTGTATCTTTGTCAGTGTAGGTGGCTGCCTATGTCGCCTGTAGGAAGATCAGCCACTGGCTCCAAAGAAATGTAAGACAAGGCTAACTGTTACCCATGAATCCTTTTGCATTCATGTGAGCTAACTAATGTTAAATTACTGTGCAGCAGTTATTTCCTTTTAATGTATTGGCCCATAAGCTGTATTATTATGAACTGTACTGACATTTTTGTGAGCCTCTGTGGATTTTTTGATAACTTTTTGAGCAAGTGACTATGACACACCGTCCACCCCAGAAACCACCGGCGAAAGTGCAGATGGTGAGGCTAATGCAGCTAGCCATACTACAGCTGCTGCTGACCTTACAGCTACAGGCAAACACAAACAAGAGAAGACCCAAAATACTTATTTAGGAAAAGCAACAGATTCTCATATGACGTTACATATGATATCCTACGAATTAGTGCCCCACAAATGACATTGTGCTCTTAATGCTAACTTATGTAATTAACGTAAAGTTATTTAGGTTAGGTTATGGTAAATTAAGCTACTGTGGCAACGTTTCGGAAAAGCATGGTGACAACACACCTTAAATGATTCAAAGTCCTTATGATTCCTAACTTCAGTCTGCAGGGGAAAGTCCTGTGTTTGGTGAACCATCCACCACCCCGGTGTGCTTCCTAACTGAACCACTTGAGACCGCTTTCTTCTTTACGCCTGTCAGCATGGTCTTGTGATAGCAGTCTTCCAAAATGCATGGCTTATGTACAAATCACTGGCTCATCATTATGTCGGATATGTACGAATTTGGTGCAAAAATGCACAAACAGTTTATGAGAACAGCCTGGGAAAAGTCATTCAGATGAGTCAGACTAGAGTTTTTATTGGTTAACCCTACCTTCAAAGGAACAGTTCAACATTTTGGGAATTAAGCCTATTCACTCACTTTCCAAGAGGAAGATGAAAAGATAGACTTTTATGTCTCTACACTAAATCCGAGGCTACACCGAGTAGACGGTTAGCTTAGCATAAAGACTGGAAGCACGGGGAAACAGCTAGCTTGACTCTGTCTGAAGTTTATAAACACCCCTACGAGCGCCTCTTTAGTTCACTAATTAACACATTGTATCTTATTTGTTTAATCCATATAAAATAAATTGTGGTTTTATGGGGTTTCTGTGCCAGATTATTTCTTGACGGGGACCACATCCTGGAGTGTCTTCTGGTTGTCTGGAAAACTAACGCTAATAATAACTGCTAATGACATGTCTTGAATGAAGCTAAAAACCACTTTTAAAGATAATATTTCAGGTAACAACCAATATGAATAAATCATTCTTTCACTATGTACTAATCTAATTCAGTCGACATTAATGATTTCAAGGCTGACTTCAATGAGTATTTCAGTTATGAATGCTGATTTTTTTTTTCCCTCTGTCCAAACATAAAATCCATCAAAGAGGAAAATACAGTGACACATCATGGCTTATTCAAAATGCATTATCCTGTCATACTTTTATTTTGATGTCTTGCAAGGCTGCTGCATTTTCATGTCTTTCCCTACTTTTCTTTGTGAAAAGAAGAAATTACACCCAATACGACCCTTCCAGTGATAACAGAGAATAGCAGAAAAACACTGTACATTGAAAAGAAAATGGGTCACCAAACTTTTATGTTGGAAAGTGTGTTCTCAGAATAATCAGAGCTGAAGAAAAGCAAATGAGTAGACATTTTCTGCCGGATTACATTTTCCAAAGGCCAGACAGGATACTGCAGTAATCATATCAAAGCAAAATATGGCTTTGAGGAGGCGTATTGGATGTGGCTTTGTCTTTGTCGCTCTCTTTGGCCTGGTATTACCTGCATGATCTCAGTATTAAGACTGTGCAGAAGTCTGGAAAAGGAAATGATATTATCACGCTGCGTCAGAGTGAAGCATGAATTGTTTACTGAATGAATAATAAGCCAGCTACACACTGAGTGATGTGGTGCTTGGCGAGATGAAAATAGTGCCCTGTGTTGGCCCCATTGCTCTGTGACAACACACTGCAAATCCTGTTACCTGCAAAGAAAAAAAAAAAGGTGGAAAATTCATGTTGCCTCTGTTGCTTGGTCTCACTTTTAGATTCCCCTGCTGTCTTCCTCCATGCTCCCCTGGGAGTTTGTTTGTTCTTTTGGTTACAAAATATCATTATGTATTGCTCTTTGCGTGCCACAGACAAGAAAATGTGTTTCTCACCTGGAAAAATCAGTCTCAAGATGATAGCCTTTGATTGTAGCAGCAAATCTGGTGTAGGTGATACTGAGGCTTAACACTGTCAAGCAACGTGATGCAGCTTTAATCTCTGTTTTCAATAAAGGCATGTAATGGTGGCTTTGATAACTTTAAGTACCCTGTCCTGTTATGGCAGATCATGAAGCTTTTTGTTGGATTTTTTTTTTGTTTGTTTGTTTGTTTGTTTGTTTTTTCCGTAGAGGTGTGAGTGGTGTACAAAATATTCAGATAACAGCTTCTCTTTTTAGGCGACGCTGACCAGAGCTTTCACAGCTGGTCATATCAGCTGTTGCTAATTAATACAAAATTCATGAGTAACTTGATGGCAGGCCAATATTGAACCTGGCTGTTGGTTTGTGTGTCTGCACTCTGACAAAGATTGTTTAAGAGGTGAAAGGAGCATCACTCTTTAACACTGCTGTACAGCCAAAAGTAACAAAGTAACACCCCTTCTCTTAGGGGATCGCATCCCGTCAGTTTCAGGAGAGGCATTCTTACAGCCAAACTTTCATCCATACATACTAATAATTTATGAGATACATGTTTAATAACCTGGGAACCAGACATATCTGCAAGCTATTGTTTCATTTCCCTGGCAGATGCATCTGATCCTTGTCCCATTTAAACAAATTTCCAGCCAGCCAGATCCCAAGTAGGCATATCACAAATGTGTATCTAGTATGGGGCGGGTTTAATACGATGACTGACAGACCAGCGGCACCAGTTTCTGCTCCATCCAGTGCAACATGCCAGGCTCCTTCAATTCAGTTCAATTAATATGTACATTTTCCATTTTCTTACGTTTAATGCCTGTCTCTGGACTCACAGCCAGCCAGCATCTCTCACGTGGGAAGTCATATTTTTCACGGCCAATACCATACACTATCAGCTGGCTTGACACAGCAATAATCAATATCTCCTCCACACATACCTTGTTGCTCTTGGGTGAGGCAGTACCTTCACCGATGAAAGTTGCTTTTCCAAAAGAAGCGCCCCTCTGCTTGCACTGAATGGAGGTGAATGGAAAGCAAATATTGCCAATATTAATTTCACTCATGTGTGACCATACACTGAAAACAGATCAAGCGCCGCCCCAACTTGCATGTGTCACTAAGCACTATGTCAACGCTTCATTGTTCTGATTGGTTGCAGGTCACATTTTGTTCTGAGTCTATCCAATGGCTTCCGGAGGCATTTCGGTCCGTGCGCAGTGAGAATGGCCGCTGGAAATCGAACATTTACTGAAAGGTTCCAGACTAATTCACCTATGATCAGTCTGGCAATGCCAGGCTACATGGTTAATAAACATTTAAGTAAATATCAGTATCAGATCAGACTTCATATCGACAGATACCCAGTTTTGAAAGGACCTGGTTTGTGATCAGGGCCAAACAAACATGATGTGGACATTCCTAGTTTTTTGTATTCAGTGAAGAATAGTGGAAAATACAAAGACTGTTAAAAAACTAGTTCCTCCACTCAGTGATTATCACTTGGTAACCAACATCATTATGAAGAATCTTTTGTTTTTTTCAGAGGAGTTTTGCTCTTTTTGTTTTTCAGAGTTTTAATTAATGTGAGACACTTAAGGTTCAGTTGGCATAATGAAGATATATACTGTACAGCAGCCCTATGCACTTCAACTTAAGGCTGCTCTAGTTAATATTTATATATTAAAAGTAATACCTGTGAACAAATGTTTGCATGTATATATGCTGAATCATAGGTGACTGGATAAGATCTTGGTATCTAATGTGTTCTGGTTTTGTTTGTAGTCTAAATAGTATTGACCAATCATGTTTAAACAGTGCAGGACCAAAAAGCATTGGCTAAAATGCAACCTAGGATTCTGTCAGTTATTGTATAGGAAAAAATGTAGCTTTACATTAGGTTTTTTGAATGCAAATATCTGTTTATAGAGATTAGCCAAAATGACAGCGGCACATAAGAGGAAATCTTTTCGGGTCAAATGACTGTGTGTAATATAAAAGGGATCACTAATAGTGATGAACCAGCAGAGAAATAAGTCCTCATGCTGCAGTCACCCTCAGTTCTCCAGAGCATTTTAGCATCTTTAAGCTCATTATTTTGGCTTTATGGCTCACAAGGTTACCGTCGTGATTACCTCTTATCAAGCGCCGTTTCCAGGCAGCCACTGTTAGTGAAAGAGCTCTAAAAACCAATTGTACACTACTTGCATAGCACAAAACAGCACAAAACATCAGCAACTAGCTGGTTATTATGGTGGAGCCTTTAGCACCTAAAGAGCCAGATGTTTTTCTTGAGACAAATTGAAATAGAGTGCTTAATGTGTAAATGAGCACATTTTTCCTAACTTCAAGTGGTTAAAAATCAGTCCATGTAGGTTTAAGGGGATGCAGCCATCATTCATGTTACATCTTTGTTGGATAAAACAAAATCTATTGCGTAAACTGTGTTTGACATTTAAAAAAAGGATTTTAGTGTAGGTTGTGTAGATATCAGACAGTGAGTCTCTAACCTGTAAGTCATTTATGTGCTGAACAACCAATAACACACAGCGCCTTCTATTTCAGTCCAGCTGCGACCAGTCTCTGTCACATTAAGCTGAAATGATTCATCCTACAGCTCAGGATGTTTCCAGTAGCTTTTACAGTGCAAGTGTGTGTGTGTGTGTGTGTGTGTGTGTGTGTGTGTGTGTCCTGCCCACTGTGCCAGATCCCATTGCCTTTACATTCCCTGCTGTGTTGGGTAAAATTCTCAGTTGCCTTGCAAGCTATGCAGACACTATTCATTCACAGTAGCACTAGTGATATTCATCAGTCACCTTGGTGACAGAAACCTGCAGCGCTTACCGTGATTTATTAGAACAGGTTTATATAACTCTGACTCACAGGCATTGAGAGCGGGGGGGGGGGGGACGACACACTAGAAATCAATGTCTTATCATCCTCACTCACATAAACATACTGTACTATTAGCTGACCTGGCTTGGCTTTACTTGTGTCTTGTCTGAGGAGCATAGGCCCATTCATAGTGCCTTCTTCAAGTCTTGAGTGTGAATAATTGACCTTTTATTAAAACCCCTCCCCCAAAGCATGGGGATCTAATAAGAGAAAAACTCATTACATCAGGAGCTTGAAGGATGGTGTCTTTTTTTCAGCCATTCCAAAACCAAAAACACGAGAGAAAAAGTAAAAGATGTATAACATAGTGTTTATCTGCGAAAACATAAGCTGCAAACATTGGCATGTTCAGCTAAGGGACTGTACTTAACTTGTCAGAGGAGTGGCGTGGCTTGGATGTGACTTTTATTTTATTTTATTTCTTTTTTCCTTGAGCCTCCCTGAATGCATGACCCTCCCTACACCATAAATAACCATATATATTTTATATTCACACCAGGTAGTATTTGAGCCAATGCAATAAGCAAACAGCACAGAGGGAGTGAGTTATCACCAAAACAAACAGCTAATTTCTTAATCAAATGCAAACCCTCCTCACAAATAGCATCATCACATGAGCTGTGTGCACTTCAGCAGGATGTTTGTATGACAGCGACCTGTCTGACTGACCATACAAGACCAACAAAATATAATGAGCTTACACATTACAGGCAAACACACACAAACACATCACAGTACACACACAGCCGGTGTAAGCAACATCTGCTCATAATGACCATAATAACCATAACATTCACAGCAGCAGCCAGAATGGTATCAACTTGGCATGGTGCTACTATTAGATTACTATTAGATTTTAAAAACTAACCCCTTGGTGTTTGAAAATTAAGAGTTGAAAACGAAAAGCCTTTGTCATGCATGCAGGAGCGCCGAATTGAATATGTTTGTACAGGATGTAGTTCGTGCAAACACTTTATTTTAAATGAGACATGTAAAATTAAGTGATTTTAATGAATTATCACTATTTTAGACTTAGACTGAGAAATTTTTCTGACGGAAGTGTTCGTTGCACATGATGTGTTCGAGGACTGTTGGAAATTTAAAAGTCAGACAATAACTTCTGTTTTTACAGTGATGAATAGTGTAATTTTGGCAATTTTAAATATGGGGTTTAGGGGTTTAGGGTGTATTGAAAATAAATATAAAACACAACCATTAAAAGTCGTGTGTCCCTCCCTTAAACCAAAAAAAAAAAAGGCCCTCTTTGACATGCCTCCTTCATTTTGCACCCTCCCTCCCCTTCATAAATAACAAACAGTCCCTAGCTAGGCTATTTCAATGCCTTCTACATGAATCATCAGCCGTTGGAGATGCTTTTTACTTGGGTAGGCTGCAAGCTTTTGCCTCAGTCTTTTAGCATTATGTCATACCATCACCTGCATACTGAAGACCCTCTTACAGCCCTTGTGTTTTAAAATGTATTAGTCAGCTGGAGGCAGCATTTTCCACCTCTCTG
Source organism: Epinephelus fuscoguttatus (assembly GCF_011397635.1). Lineage (NCBI taxonomy): Eukaryota > Metazoa > Chordata > Actinopteri > Perciformes > Serranidae > Epinephelus > Epinephelus fuscoguttatus. The sequence continues at coordinate 12,539,372 of NC_064755.1, read as the reverse complement.
AGTTTTGTCATTAGCCTACAAGCTAGCTAGAGCTGATAACATCTGCTAGCGACAACAGTATAAAAGATCAGGGACTCCTCCTATTTACTTCTTAAATCAAACCATTCGCTTAAATAAAACTACTAGAAAGTGAGTGGTAAGTGAAATTTGCCACCGTTTTCATTTTAAATTTCATTATGTGAGAATGGAAAGCTTGACAGACATAGCAACTGTAACTAAGGTGAGTGGAGTTTAGTGAAATGGTATACCTGCACACTGTCCTGTTACTTGCACAAAAACTTTATTGGATAAACGTTTCAATCGTCAGACCGTCATCAGGTTAGCCTTACCTGATGACGGTCTGACGGCCAAAATGTCATTGATCCAATAAACTTTATTGCAAGTAACAGGACAGTGTGCGGGAATTCCATTCTCTCTGCCCACAGGTTTATGAAAAACTTTTCTTTTTAATTTTATTTTAACTAAATCCCTGCCATCTATAGCTTCTACATCATACTGTGCAATTTGATTCGGCATTTCAGTGTCCTTGTTTATTTAGACCTTTCATGCAGATATAAGTCATTCTGTTTCATTTCGGGCTTATTTTATTGGCATGCTTCCGCCTCCTCCCTGAAGTCTACTCGGATATTCCTTGCTGGACTTTATTCATCTTAAAAAGGCATCCCATCCTGCTTTCATGCCTGTCTCTGCTCTCAGCGTGTCCACTAACACCTCTAGTTGTGAGTGACTAATGTCTGCTTCAATCTGTGGCTGTAGTAGTAGCTGCTGTTGATTGACATGTTGCTGCTTTTGTTGTTGTTGTGCTTCTCCTTTGCAGACAGTCTGGTTTGATCTGCACCAGAGGCTAACAGACACAGATGGCACTACCAGCGCAGTAAGTAGACACTAAATGAATAACCATTGTACATTACACTGCAACACACAGCCCCAGGTGCAGCATCACTTCTGCTGCCTAACAAAGGCCAGCATCCACTGCGGCAGGACCTCAGGCTGAGTGTTACAAGGTTGAAACATGACTTTGTGATGTAATTAACGTGGGACGGCACTTCTGCATGGCCAGCGCTGTCCAAAAATAATCCAGGTCTCAGTGCTTGTCCCATGGGCACCAATCTTTTGAATTATTTCCCAGGAAAGGTGCTTGTTTTGTTTTGTTGTCTCGACCTGAATAATTTACAGACACTGAGAATTCTCTTGAAGAATTAATAGAGTCACAAGCTATCTTACAATATCTAACACCCTCAGAGAAAATAACGAATCAGCTGGCCTAGAAACATACTGCATATTCAGGATGTGTGATATTCTCTGTGATTATGATCAATGATTCACTACAAAAGCCATGAGCACTGTGTGGACTTTTTTCTTCCTAGGCTGTATTTGAATTGTATTGTAAATCAGAAGAAATTCAGTTACAGAAGCTAAACTATTTGACACCATTTTCAGATATGATTTCACCCAAGATCACTATCACATACAGCACTTGTGTGCCTGCACTGAAGTAGAGATAAGAATGCGAGAGTGCAATAAATACAGCCAAAAGCTATCTTACTGGCCTGAATGCCTGCAAAAAGCCATAAGCCATCTGTACCTTAGAGAAACACAGATTTATCATATTCACATGCACTTTACACAAAGCGCTCTGGAATGCAAAGAAGATACATAAGATGAGAAAAGGACCCGCACTAACAAGAACACAGCGGTGTCGATCATGTGTGCTGGAGAGGTTTAGATGGTGTAGTATGCTACATTGATTCTTGCCCATAAAACAGGCTGATCGATTACTGGCACCACCATGAAGCTACAGTACATTTACACCAGAACAAGTGACGACAACTACATGAACAGTCACTACAACACCAGCCAGATGCATAAAACTCTGTTTAGATTCACTACAATGCACAAAGACAAAAAAAGAAGGCATGCATCATTTCCATCAGAATTATAAAGTTGTGTGTGCATGGTTTTGAGTTTTAGATCTCAATCACTGTGGAACTGGGTACACATGCACATGCCTCATTTCCACTCCTACGGTTAGCCATAAATGGATCAAGACACACAATTAATTCCATATTTGCTTGTCACCACTCATTAAACCTGTCAACAGAAAGAACAGCGGGAAGTACAGTTTTACCGATTGAGCCACATCAGCAAGGTTTTTCAACAACACATAGCAACAGTGATTAAAAGCAACCATTACTCTCAGCTGTGGCTATGTATAGCACACATAATTAATTCATAACATGTACCTGTGATCTGAACGTCAGAAAAATCATCAATAATTTAGTTTATGGTTCCGTTGTCAAAACAGATGTGTGCTTCCCAATAAAGAACACAACACGGTGAAAACTGTTCAATGATGCCTCCATTGTAAATAAAAGGAATGATAAAACTGATCACACAAATTATCAAAATTATCAGACTGTAGCTACGCTGTCTTTTCATAGATGGCGCTATAGTGCCACTACGAAGTCCCTTCTTCATGCTGACTTTGCACTTTTACACAGAACCAAAGACGGGAGCATCATGCTGCTCCGATGTGTGATCTTAGACAGCATGCTGGCATTATGGAAGCAAAAGAGGCGTGACGGGTGTGCCATGTAACACAACAGCATCAGCCTCTGGTGTGACATATAGCATATGCATCTGTAGCACTTTCTAAACAATAATAATGGCATAACAATGCAATTACAATCATTTACCATCACTCTTGTGTGGTGGCAAATCTTGTTCTATGTTCAGAGGGTAAGGAGCTCCTGGTCCTCAGTTTCCCCAATTTGCAGACATTTTCAGCCGCTGTTCTTCTTTGAGTTAGCTGCTAACTGCTGTCAGCTACTTACTATATCTCACATGGGGGGGTCGCACACATAAGTACTGCTGGATGTCCCTTTTAAACAGATGTTGTTTTGCTGCTGTTTATACCTTGGATGCTGGCTTAAAGGCAAGACAACTCTGTCTTCCCATTATGCAAATGCATCTTTTATACAGGACAGCAAGACTGTGTAATGGCATTAAATTCCTGCCTTGAAAAGTATAAAGTATAAAACGGACTTAGTTTTGCATGTTAGCATGCTAACAATTGCTTCCTAATTGCTATAAACCAAAATACTAGACAAATAAAAGTTTTGACCCGATGATGGCATCAAATGAACGGGTATTACACACATCATGAGGGGACACTGTCTATGCCAAATGGCTATCCATCAAACATTTCACTAAAAAACAAAAATGTCAACCTTGTGGGGACACTGGAGAAAGTCAGGGGATCACCAAAGTCAAAATTCATCCTCTCCAAAATGTCAGAGCAGTCGATAGAATAGTTGTTGCAATATTTTAGTCTGAACCAAAATAGTATACTAACCAAACTGCCGTCCTAGAACCATTCTGCTAGTGTGTCTAAAGGATCATTCAATCACTGAAATGCATCTGGCTCAAGATCTGACACAAAGAGTTAGAAAACTGCCTGCAGGAGACCAGTGTAATAATCACCTATTGAGCTTTTACCCGCAGCAGTTGGGCCACTTATGGCTCCCCATTAGCTGTCAGCAAGCAGTGAGAGCCCTGACTAAATTGTCCAGTTGTCATGGGCACAGACGCAGAGAGGTTATTCTAAGAGACTGCCCACAAGCACTGAGAGGGAGAAGTTTCAAGTTGTGATTTGCATCTCAAAGCAACACTCCTAGAACACCCACCAAGGGGCACTTACAAAGGCAAGAAGAGAAAGAACGGGCAAATTAGGAAAAAGGAAATATTTATCAAGGAACCAGTAAAAATGATGATTTGTGATCCAGTAATGCCACATTACTCTGAGCACAGTCCCAAAGAAAAATATTTTGAAGCCATTAAACCAGGTAAAGTGTTACTGAGATAAAAATGTATTTTTTAAGAGTGACCTGGCTAAGAGGGTAGAATAATCATTGTTACAACAAACGCTAACAAAACAAACAGAAAATACAGCTGTCACACAGTTTAAGAGTAAGCAGCAACCTCTAGGGCTGAGAGATGAAGCCAGCGCTGAGGTGTCAAAAACTGCAGTTCCTTGGATGACGACTTGAGGATGGCTCCAGGAGCAACTCAAGCCTCCCGTGTTAAAAAGCCCAACTTTACAGCACAAAGACGCATGATTACAGTGTGGTACAAAAAACAGTCCTGGTCTCTATAGCTAATTTAAACATCGATAACTGTATGGCGGGTGAATTTTTATGTAACTTAACTGTTTACATTTTAAGGCTTAAAGTTACACATGATTGAGGGCATGACCACTTTGGATGACAGGCTGTCTGCAAGGCATCGCTACAGTCTTTGAGCCTGATCCACTGTTTGGCTCAAAATGTGGTCACATAAAATGGTGACGGCATATCCATTCTTTTTCTAATCTGTGGTGAACAGTGTTGGGTAAGGGTTACTTTAAAAGTAATGAAAGTATGTTACTGCATTACTTTTTAAAAAAGTAACCAGTTACTTTACTGCGTTACTCCCTGAGTAAAGTAACTCAATTACTTTAAAAGTACTTCCAACGTTACTCCCTGAGAAAAGTAACTCAAGCACTTTTAAAGTACTTTTGAGTATTCTACATTTCCTATTGGGCAATGGACCACAGGGCGCTAAGCCTACATTATTTTGTCTCCAAAATTAAAGTTGCCCTTCACTGAGATCCAGTTCTCCCATCACAGCCGTCACTTTGACCAGTAGAAACACAGAACGATCTGCTGCCGTAGACAACTGTATGACAACAACACCCCAGCGTTTTTAATATTTCCTCTAGGGATGTTACCACACAGAGTAAAAGGGGAAATGATGGTGTGAAACAGCAGAGGCACTTTGTCAACCCGCTGAGTTAACGTTACTGTCATTAGCATCAAGCTAGCAAACAATGGTACATCCTCACAGACATAAAGTAATAACATTAACTAATAGCGGCGGGGCTTTTACTCACCACAACTGCAGAGGCTCCCAGCTTCATTTGAAACAAACTACATTATAGACAGTCTGTTATTTATTAATCCCTCTGTGTGTTTATATGTTTACTTTTTATCTGCTCCGTTGTCTTTGTAAAGTTAACATATCGCACCATCATTTCAAACTCAACACTTGTTTCAAATTAAAAGCCCCTTATAACCTCGGCTAGAGAATCCCTCCATTTTCTAAATAGGCTTTTATTCTGAAACATTTGTCAGAACTTCCTGTGGAAGATACAGTAGCTTGATAGTTTACATATGGCGCTTCAAATGTAGCTCCTGCCATCTGCTGACGCTTTTAGGTGACTACAACAACATGTCGGCTGGCACATGAACAGACATACGGTTCTGGCAGTGACTCAAATAATAGTAAAATAAAAATAGGACAAGAATAACCCGATGACATCACACACGCCGTGAAAGACGACCGGGGATAATTGGTGAGTACCAGCGTGTAGCCTGTACCAGGCATAATGCAAGAATATGTCTGTCAGTGAGTCCTACTCCACCTATTTAGACTCCACCATAGACTACGGCAGCATTTCTCCGACCACGTAGCGAGCCACAAGCTCCGTGGCTTCTTCCAGACTGATGGGTTTAACGTTATCTCCGTTATTAGAACCAAACAACAGTCGTTGCTGTTTCAGAGCTGCAGAGTGTTCTAAAAGTAACGGAAGTAACTGATGTCTTGTTTGAAAATGTACTCAAGTATTTGATTACTCAAACAGCAAACTAACGCGTTAGGTTACTCGTTAATGCAAAAAGTAATCAAAGTTACTTTGTAACGCGTTATACCCAACTCTGGTGGTGAAGATGCATGAAGAGGTAGCCCTACAATTTTCTAAAACAATTTCAGAAAGAAATTTTACAGCAATCACTGCACTACTTTCTTTTTTAAAATGACTAAAAATCCCCCATAGCAATATGCCATGGCAGTTTCATGATCCCTCATTCCAGGGTCCATTTGGCTGCTTCTTGATCTGCAGTATAAAAACAGAGTTCACAGGATTCTGCAGGGATTTTTTTTTTGCCTTTGAGGTAAACATATTTGTGCATTTACACAGACTAGGAAAACACCCTGCTCTAGTTCCCATGGTAATGTAGCAGGAGCTTCATACCACTTCCTCAGAAGTCGATAGCTTATCGGGTGTACAAAACAGTCTATATGAACAGCACATGAAACCCTGCTTAATGTTCACAAAAACACACGTGCTTTGACTTGACTTGTGACTCTCCTGTAGCCATAAGAGACACCCAGACCACAGAGGCCTGTGGTTTGCACTCAGCTAATAGCCCTGCAGTGCATGGTGCATGTTAAATGTATAGTGTGGCTATACAGTGTGATTCACTTAGATGCACTTTGGAGGAAGCACAGTGTCAAGCTTAACTATTTTACATCTGATCCACAACTACAGTATCCTTTTTTTCACTTTTACATTTGTCCATACAGGTACTCGGCTGTTTTGAATTTTTGATCGGTGTAACAAAGCTCTGTAACGTCCAAGCCTTTGTAGGGAAGTTATTATAGTATATAGGCAGCTCAAATCACATCACCATCACGTACTTGGGTCAGGTGGAACCTTTGTTGCATGTTGTTCCCCTCTCTCTCCTCTTATGTCCTGTCTGCCTTGACGCTCCGAAAGGCAAAAAAATGACCGCAAGATAACCATTTTTTTAAAACAAGAAGTAATAATAATGATAATAATACTAATAATAATGATAAAACAGGGCGGCACTGTGGTGCGGTGGTTAGCACTGTCGATCCCATACACCCTTACAGCAAGAGGGTTCCTGGTTCGATCCCGGGTGTGGGAGCCCTTCTGTGAGGAGTTTGCATGTTCTCCCCGTGTCAGCGTGGGTTTTCTCCGGGTACTCCGACTTCCTCCCACAGTCCAAAGACATGCAGATTGGGGACTAGGTTAAATGGTAACTCTAAATTGTCCGTAGGTGTGAATGGTTGTTTGTCTCTACATGTCAGCCCTGCAGTAGTCTGGCGACCTGTCCAGGGTGTACCCCGCCTCTCGCCCGATGTCAGCTGGGATAGGCTCCAGCCCCCCTGCGACCCTCAAGAGGATAAGCGGTTAGAAAATGGATGGATGGATAACGATAAAACAGCACATAAACAATAGGGTTTTAGCCCTTTGGACTTGAACCCCTTAAGATGCAAAAATGTTGCAAATGGCCAACCATTACAATGTACAATGTAAGTGAGATTGGCAGCACACATTAGCAGCCTGAATGTTGGGTTTAGGCTTAAGCACAAAGCCACAGGTTCCTCGCTGCTCACTGTTTGGTGTTTTAGAATGACAGGTTGTTGCGCTCCTTTATTGTCTCGTTTTTGTTTTGTTTTTTTCTTTTAAATAAATTTACCATTTAATACTACACCAGCACAAATAAGCATCTGCTATTTCCACAAAAACTGACCCTGCATGCACCTTAAAGAGGACATTTTATGCATTAATGTATTAAGGTTCCTACTACAATATATTTTAATGATTTAATGGTAAAAAAAAAAAAAAAAAAACACTTTATTTTCCTCATACCGCATCTGGCAGGTAATCCACCTGTCCCCGACATGCCAAATAGCATCTGAGAAAGATGATTTGTATCATGAAACTGCTTTATTCAGTATTTTTACCAGTTTTAATCACATGGTCTGTTTGTTTTGGAGAGGAGAAAATCACTGTGGATAATTTGGGACCCTGTGAAAATCTCCTAATCAAAGAACACTGAACCATGAGAAGTTTCAACTTGTTGTAATATGCAGTCCTCACTGCTAGATCCCACTAGATCCCCCTAAATCTTACACACTGGACCTTTAAGTCCCCTCTGATTGGTCTGTGTTTTGGGGCCAGTGTCTCTGTGCTGTCAGTGGAGTTGGGGGAAGACTGTAATGGGGAAGAGTGACACTTTTTTGTAAAAAAAAAAAAAAAAAAATCCCCAATAAAATCTTCTAAACACCAACGGACATGCTCTAGGAGGAATGTCATATGGATCTTGGAGAAAGCAGAGAAGATTACATGCTTTCCTGATGTTAGCATGTGGCTTCATTTAGCTGTGTAGGCTAAGTAATGTAAACACTTGCAGTAGTGTGTTTGGAGCAGATGAGAATATTTCTGTGTATTCTCACCTGCTCCATGCACGCTACTGCAACTACGGCACACAATGACATCATCCTGTAGCACGTTTGGAAAAACCTTTGGAAACAGAGCCTTCAAAACAGTCTAAAGCCCAAGGTTTTTGTTCCCAGGGGTTACCTCAAGATACGTTCACGTCATTATTTGAAACTTTGGCCACTTTTTATATGAACATCCTCCATTGTAGTGATATGAGAAACAAGATACAGAAAAGCATAACTGGTCCCCTTTAATATATCCAGCCAGCTGTGTTATATTTCCCTTGTTATTTGCATTTGACGGCACACTTCATCAGTTCACAAACTGTGGCTCCAGGCTATTGTGCCTGTTTGATAAATACGCCTGTCAGCAAAATATGTTTCTCACACCAGGTGAAAAGGGTTAATAAATCTTGTCTTTTATTCCCTAAACTCAATAAACAAAAAAAAAGAAATTTTCCTTTAAATCGTTTACCATCCACTTTCCACCCCCCCATCCCTTCATTACCCCTTCCTGTCATAAACCTGAGTGTATCATCATCATCATCATCATCCCTTGAGCCTTCTGTGTCTCAGTAACCCCCTTCTCCTGCTTCTAAACACAGATTACTTTTAACAAGGTCATGCTCCTCTTCACCTTTAGATAATTTCACCCTTCCATCCATTGCTCAGTCCATCCCCCAGACCTTCCAATCTCCACCAGAGGAAAGACTCAGACGTGATAACCCGTCACCTCCTCTCCCTTTCAGTCCGCTGTCAAAGCAATCATCCCTCCCTCTCTGCACAAAGACGCCTCTGTGAGTCATATCACCACACAGGGGATCATGATAAGATCATATACTGTATATGAGATACAGAGATACTTTGAAATTGCAGTTGTGGAGCTAAATTTGCATCTGCATTTTACTTGTAGGGGACACTCTTGAGCAGTAAGTGGGCAGCTGACAATGATTTCTGTCATGTGAAGTAGGTAAATCAATCACATACGCTATACCTTGTCAGTCTTTTGATCCTCTAGAGGCACATCAGAGACAGGAGAGTAGCAATAAAAGAAGCTGCAGCCAATGGAATACAAAAAGAAAAGAAAAAGAAAATGTATAGGGGTGAGTGGGATATAAGGGGATAAAATAAATGAGGAAGGGAATGAGAAAAGGAAAAGGCCAAAAGCACGCAAGCATGTTTCTGTTTTTAAGACGTGGTGTTTTTAATAGCACCTGAGGTGGTTTTTATTATAAATTTCAACAGCACAAATTTGTCATTTTTTTCCTCCTCTGTTTTTCATCATTGCATACAGCATCTTTGCACGGCTATGTTTATCTAAATGAAACACATAATTAACTGGAAAGCACTCAGCACAGAGCACAAACGTACGCCAACGCTCAACTATTTTCCCTCTTGCAAAGCTGCAGCTCTCAAATTATTGTTTGTCTCCTGGATTTGATTCTTCAAAGAAACTATAACATAAGTGCAGTGATGCTGTACATCTGACCTGGATAGTGTAGATAGCCCACTAGCACATACAATAAAGAGTGCTCCAGGGATAACGTTTTTCTGTAAGCAGACGGAGAGGTCAGCTTCACCCTGATTCCCTCGTAAAAGCCTATGGGATTTTTTTATTGGATTTTTGATTATTGCAGAAAAATAAACAAATATTTATGATACTTACACGTTTTGTTCAGCAAGATAATCTTGATAAATGAGCACCTATTTTGTGATTTTTGAAGCCCAAATGCAATCACCAGAAGTAAAAAGCTGACGTTAGGCTCTTTTCTCAAGAAAAGAAAGGTCTGGCTGGGCCGACTCTCACTTTAAGATTGGAGAAAAAAACGCCCCGGCTTTTTTTATTTTTTTCAACCAATCACAATCATTCATGGCGGTGCCACAGCAATGGTGCGCTTGCAAAAATATTGCCAGGGGGAAACAGGTTTTGGTGTAACCAGAGATATTAACACGCCAACAAAAATATCACCTACAGGATGCGAACCATGGCAGAAAAATGGCTACATCCCCGCAAGATCAAACACCGCAAAAGTTAGTAAAGGACGTGTTGAAAACTGCTACCAGAGGTGGTAGGGCGGGACTTCAGCAGGTGGCTCGTTCCACCCAATGAGAGGCTGATCTATGCAGCGAACTTCCGCCCACTCAGACTAATAAACAAACTACACCAGGGTCGCATAATTTAACATCTCTTTAACAACGATGCCATAATGCCGTGGTCGGCGTGATAACATTATGTAGTCTCACTTAGTTAGTTAGCAAAAACATTTTCAAGACGTATAAGGCTTAAAAATTCACGATTGGGGTATTTACTGACATATTTTATATTTCAGAACAAACCGTGTACATCAAACACATTCACATATTGAGGTTTGGTCATGGACTTTCCATGTCCACACACGACTTGCAAGGTACTCTGGGTGAGTTGGTTATGGACGTTAGGGGATGCTGTGTCAAGTTCTGCCTGTAACATGCTTGTCCTCTTTCAAAATACACTTCCATTTCCACAGGAAATTTAATCTTTACACACAGTCTCTCTCAAAATAAACACACTACGTTGGTTCAACACCTTAAATTGATTTTGTTTTCTTCAACAACAAACACACATGGTTGGGTTTAGGCAACAATAGCACGTGGTTAGTGAAAAAAGAACAGGGTTTGGATTTAGAATGTCACAGGACGCGAACACTGCTTTCTCAGGTGAAGGTCGGTGTTTGTTGGACCCATCCACCACCCTTAACGCCTGCCCCAGTTGGACTTTTGCCGCTTTAACTTTGGTCCTTGTTCCAACGCATTTCCCCAGGCACCGTTAAACTGTAACGGCAACCGTCCGCATATTATGCAGATGTTAAAGGACGCCTTTTTCGCTTGTTACTGATGCTGCAAGTCACTGCCCAAGCGCCGGATTTCGACTACTTCAGAGTAAGACCAGGCTCGAAAATCGCTTCAGCTTGAGTCCTTGACCACTGACTTTGAGGGAACCACAAGTGCAAAAATGCTAACTCCTCTCTGGGTTTTAGCACTCAGTCCTGGGGCACTCTATATTTCACAGAGATTAAAGCCCTGTTTCTACCAAACACATTTGGTATGGTCCCTTTGGAACCAAAAATAACCCTTCAGACATGATACCTAGACCCTAGGTCTGTTTCCACCACAAACAGTACTTTTAAATGTGGGCAGGGTTGTTGTCACTCACTGCTCCGTCCAACACTCACTGTACTTCCTCATCACCAATGACACAGATGGAAGTCTGCACCTCATTTATCGTCCACAGAACGGGATTGCACGCCAACATTTTCAGACCAAAATAGAACAGGCTGCAGTGAGAGTCTCTTTTCGTGGGATATTCAAAAATAGTGGGTTTGTGCATTTAGTCCTTTTCAGACAAGCTCAGGGGTTTGGTGTTATCATAGCTCACAGGAATAGTAGGAATAGTCCAAATGTTAACCTTGTGGTGGTACTAGACGGGGGATAGAGAGTTACCAGAGTCACAGATGCAGTCAGTGTCAAGGTTAGGGGTGTGGTGAGGTCGGAGTTGGTGAGGAGGGGAGACACTTACAGTTACCACTGATAGGATTAATGCAACTTAACATGATATTAGTACCCTCCAGCCACTAACATTATGATGTTATAAACTAGCATGTTTTAGTGAATATTAGCAGTTTAGCAGCAATACAGTTACTCAACGCCATTAGCCGATTTTGACAATGTGGTAAAACATTATCGTGCAGGGATCTGCAACCTCAAGAACTATAGGTCCTTTGGAGGCTCACAACTTTTTAACAAGTAACTAAACATACTAACGTTGTTTGGATAAAGTGTTAGATCCTTTTTGTTTAACCAGAAACAGCCCCAAAATCGCCATCGCTAAACCCTCCAGACTCAATCTAAAGAAATAGTTATTTTAGTGTGTAAAGAACCAGCATATTTTCACATCTAATTTTCAGCCAAACCAGAGTTGGTGATTGTTGGAAAAGTAGAAAGAAAAACCAAGAAGGTTTCTGTGAGTATTATTTTGTTTCTGTTGACTTTGAATGAAGTATGTTGTAGGATGATAAAATTACTGTTTATTTAAATGGAGTCCGGTGGGTTTGACAATAGCAATTTTGGGGCTTTCTGGTTAAACAAAAATAATCTTGCTATTCAACAAAAAGCTCTATCTCCGTAGGGGTATTTTCAATAATCTTGTCAGACATTTTTGAGACCTACTATAATATAATACTAACAATCTGAGTTGTTGATCCCATTTGTCACTAAGACACAAAATCATGGGGAAAAGTGTCCAGGTTGAATAATAAGTTTAAGTTTATTTGATGAGCAGAAAGCCACACAGCTATGGGAATGCTTTGTTGCTTTGGTTTTCCCCTCAGCATAAAAGAATATGAAATTTTGTGGATGTTCATATAAACACTGACTGTATCTATTTGAACAGCCTACATCATCTGTGGACCATGAATGTCCAATTTTCTTCAAATCCATCTATAGATGTTGAGATATCTCACTGTAAATGTGAAAACTGTGACCTGCTGGTGGCTCTAAAGGACAAGCCGGGGATTACTGAAATCATAAGATTCATTCGATAAAGCCTGAACAAGGCAATCTATCCAATAATTGTTGAGAATTTTCAGTCTGGTCCAAAGTGGCGGACAAACAAACCAACACTGCTGTGGCTAAAAAGATGTGGGTCTTTAGCTCTGAAGCTAATCCTTAGGGCGAGCATCACATTTCAGCCAAATGTTCTGTAACACTTTCTGTAACACACACTACAGTATCATGCCAACAACCAAACAGACAAAGCTCATACTCTAACTACTCTCCAAAATCATTAGCAGAACAGACCAATTAAAAAAACATAACAGATTAATGAAAGGAATGTGTGGAAAAACAGGAGAGGTGACAAGTCGGCATTTAAAAATAAGTCAGCTGAGACACACAAAAGAGAAATGAGAGAATACTGAGGAAATTAAAGCTAAAAAAATGGGATCAGGAAAGGAAATCTGTCAGTTGAGAAAGCAAATTAATACTGCGTGAATAATGACTAAGAGCCTCTGCGTAGGGCTTAAATGCATAATGTATGCTCTGATAAGTTGTAGATAAATGAAACAGACAGTCGAGGGCTGAGAGAAAAAAGTAAAGTTCACAGATGGACATTCAGGATGCTGTGAAGGCCGTTATGAAAAATAAATCAAGAGGTTATAAATATGGATATTACCACATGAACAGGTCATGCACTCTACAGCAGCTCTTGCTCAGCTGGGCCTGCTCTTTGAATTATCCATAATTCTCAAACACTACCGGTGCTGACTCAGACGAGATGGAGACCAAGTGTAAAATAGGTCCCACCTTACCGCTAATACATGCCAACTGCATACAATAGTGCTTTGTTACCCCAACTGTACAATTAATTCAGCAACCGCTCTGTAATGTTAAATTATAATATAGGAATGATTAATAGAATATTCTTTGGCTCTGTCATTTTTTGGGGGAGGCAGGTGGAAAATCAGGGCTATGAATTTTGTCTACAGGCGAGGTATCAAATTATTTTATTGATATTTGTTCACATTAAATGAAACAATGAACTTCATCCACATCTATCAAAACATGTCAGTCTTTTATTGGCTTTATCTACTTCTGAAAAATATGTTCACCTTCTTGCCATGAATTAGATAAGTAGATTGATACCACTCTTATCTGTATGCATTATATAGGACTACAGCCAGATAGCTTGGCTTAGCACAAATGCTGGAAACAGCTAGCCTGTTATATCCAATGTGTTTTGTCCATACAAAACTCCAGTGAAAAAACAACAGTAAACAACCTATATTTGCCTTTGCATTTACATGATGGCTGTCTCGCGTATTCTGTGTCCATTTTGAGCATTGGTTGTGCACGTCCTCAGAAATTAGTGCTTACGTTATGAATCCACAAGATACAAAATACACATAAACAGAAGGAGCAGCGTAGCATTAGCAGAATGAGAGAAAAATACTCGCCATTGTCACAACCTGCTTGATTTAGGGGCCTCACATAACATCTACGATGACGCCACTGTCGCTTTTTGTACTGTGATCCCAATGTTGAAAGTCTCCATGAGTGTTGTCATGTTTATTGTTTATATTATGCAAATCTGGAAGTTGTATTCTGTCAGAGTTCTCTGGTGAATTCTGCAGTAACAACAGTAATCACTTCCTGGTAACAACTGGCAATTGATTTCAACATAATTAATCAACTGAAATGTGCCTTGAGCTTCCTCCTTACCTCATGGTCGGCCATGCTTGTAATAAAAGGGGGCGTGGCCGTTCTGCAGTCTACTTTAGATGACATGAACACTGTGATTGGCTTATAGCCATCCCATCAAATAAGTCTGTGCATTTGAGTCAAATGACAGTAATCATAGATCTATACATCCTAGAAAAGTAAGTTGGAATGGATGGGGGATCTGAACAGTTTAATGCATGAGGTATGGGCCTCATGTCACTATATGTATATTTTTTTCTGTATTCCTCAGTTATTTCTTTGAGACCTTTCAGTCAGACGGACTATTTTAACATTTTATATTTGTTTTTATTTAGGTTTTATACTAATCCTAATAGAAGTTCTGTGTTGCATTCAAAGGTCTTAACAGTCTTACATATGGCGTTCTGAAGCCTGCAGATGTACTCCAGTGGAGCAGTTGATTTAAGCTGCTTTGCACAAGAACACATTAGTGGAAAAGATGTTTGTGTGAAGAGGGTCCCTCACATCTTCCTGTTCTGACTGCGTCTCCAAATGTCAGGTTACAGCCACTCCTCTTTCCCTCACAAAGCAAGGGATGATGGTTCGGTTAGCTTTTACGGGTAAATTCAGCTCCAGATGAGTCTTTTCTTCTCCTCAACTCACAAAAAAATTACTGATATAGTCCAAGCCATTCTCATAGGGGCATTTTTATGAATGCAAGGTACTTTTATTGAGGAATGATTCGGAAAACAGCCACACTATAGGGCGATCACATAAAGAGTACCAGGTATTAGGCATTTCTTAGCCCAGCAGTCTGTCAGTTATACTCTTGAGTTTTAATGTGACCAGGCATTACTGTTGATGTTTGAAAATTATCTCAAAGCATAGGAAAAGGAAAAGACAGAAGAATAAGAAATGATCACTTATTGAATTCAGATTGATGTTTCAATGTCAGAGAACACGGTGACTATTGCAGAGGGTGAAGCCTTAGCAGCGTTCATGTCTATATTTATGACACAGAAAGTGAATTATTGAAAATAAAAAAGCATCCGAGACACAGGTCAACATCCAGTGGAGGAACACTTGAAATATTAAGTAGAACAGTGATTGGTAGGAAATTCACAGAATTTACTGGAGTACTCAGACCTGTAGCTCAAATCACAGGGCCACACCTCCCGCGGAAGTGCTGAGAAGCTAAGCCAGTTTCCTTTCGGCGCCCATGTTAACCGATTGTATCATCCACCGTGCAGCGATCGTTTCGGCATCTGGTCTATTTTCTGCGCGAGCCGCGAGTGAATGTGTCAAGCTGGGCAGGAAGTCAAACAAAGGAACAACAACAGCATCAATTTTCAGAATAAAACAAATTTCAAAGCAGAAGCGCTTGTCGACCGGCGTGGAGAAATGCACGTTTGATGTGAACGGGCTCGTGCGAGAATTTTGGTGCGCTACGCTTCGCAGCACTTTGTTGGCAGTGTGGCCCTGGCAGGAGGCAGGAGGGCAGCAGGGTGGTGAACTGTATCTAGAGACAAGTGTAGCTGTAGGACTCTATTAGCAAGAACCCCTCCCCTGCTGAAGGTTCCTAGAGCAAGATGAATTCCTGCCAGCTTCAGGTTCTACAGCACAGTTTGACCTCTGACGCCCCTGCAGAGGGAGGAAAGAGTCTTTCTCTCTCTCTGTCAAAAAAAGATCTTTTTTTTTAAAGGGAATATCCCTGAAAAGTGCCAAATTGCTGCAGGATTACTAACAATAAAGTGTTACAGGATTTTATGAGCCTCAGCTGAAGGTGCTAAGCATAACAATTTTAATCTCCCTATGTTATTGTGTGAAACTGAATGTGATATCCTTAGACGTTATATCCTTTATCTCACACATTGTAAGTGGTAGCGTTTGTCAAAATTAGCAGAGCATTACTCAGGAACCTGTTATTATGAAAATGAACTATTTTAGTTAAAGATCTTTAGTAAGGTAAAATGTTAAAAGTGCATAAAATGCCATTTGTTTTAGAAGGAGAGCTCTATCTTCATCTTTTGTATCATAAAGCAGTCCAACAGAAATGAGTTAAAGGCAGTATTCTGTATTTTTCTTATTTTCAACAAATCCTATGGAAAGACCAGAACCAACAATGAAAAGATCCTGCAGGTATCATCTTTGTATCCAATATATCTTATTCCTCTGTGCCATAGAGCTCCATTAATGTCAAAAATTATTATTAAAAACACATTAGTGAGCCACACCATCGCATTGAGGAACTTTAGATTTTATTTATTCATTTATTTATTTATTTATTTAGTTAATCATGAACTGTTGTTTATTTGGCAACACATTCTCACTCCGACCTCGTCACATATTGACGTTTGGTCACAGACTTTCCACGTCGACATACGACGTGTGAGGTACCCTGGGTGCGTTGGTTGTTGACGTTCTTGGACGTCATGTCAAGTTCTGCCTGTTACATGCATTCTCTGGTGTCAAAATACACTTAGGTTTTCACAGGAAATGTGCCATTTGCAAACAGTTTATTTCAAAATAAACACACAGCGACCTTCAACCGAGAAGGCAGTGTTAGCGTCCCGTAAGATTCTAAAGCCAAACACTGTTCTTTTTTCCTGAACCTAACCACATGCTTTTGTTGCCTAAACCCAATCATGTGCGTTTGTTGTTGAAGGAAAAACGTCTATTCACAGTGTTGTACCGACGTAATGTGTTTATTTTGAAAGAGGCTCTGAAAACAGAAGTGTATCTTTAAAGAAGACAATGCATGTAACAGGTAGACCTTGACCTTACTTGGACTTCCACCACCTTAACATTCGTTGTTGTCCTGCCGTATTTTCCCCTGACACCACTGGGCACCCGTGACAATAACAGCAACTGGCCACATAATTCCTACGTGTCTGACACCAGAAGGTTGAGACTGGGTTGTATTTGGAGTCAATCCACCGTTTAAGCTTCTGTCCTGCTACCTATGAAACTGTTTCTCAAATGGGGGTACACATACCCCTAAGGCAGAGGTGGGGGACTCGAGTCATATGACTTGACTCTTGTCAGACTGAAGTTGTACACTTTGTTTACTTGAGACTTTCTTGATGAACACTGATAAAAGACTCGACTTGACTTTGAGTTGGTTTTTCATGACTTGAGACCTGACTTAGTCTTGAGACAGAAGACTCAAAAGGTCTGACGTCTTTAATAGAATTTTTGCATTTTTCAAGATATTGAGAACATTTTGCCTTGGAAACTTGAGTGAGTGATTTCTACTGCATTGTGTGTGAACCTGGTACCATGCTAGGATGCTGCAGGCCAGCAAAAACAAAAACACGAGGCAGCGATCATGTAGCGGGATATTCCAAAAATAATAATGCCTGAATTCAAGGATTATGATGTTGATAAAGTAGTAAGAGGAGACGAGCGGTACACAAGGTCCGCAGCTCTAAAATCAGCAACACAACCGCCACAACATCCAACTTCATCCGTCACCGCAGAACCAACAGAGAAAGGAATGTATCTTTTTAGCTAACTCATGATCGGCTGGTCAAACGTTAGCTTTCTAACAAATTTCATATGACTTGACTTATGACTTGCTTTAGTCATAGCAGGGACTCAACTTGCTTGATTTTCTCCCCAGTAACTTGGGACTTGCTTGTGACTTGAAGGTTAAAACTTGAGACTTGCTTGTGATTTTCATATTTGACTTACTCCCACCTCTACCATGAGGGTACTTTGGAGTACTGCAGGGAATATGTTTGCATGTTCTCTCCGAGTTAGTGTGGGTTTTCTCCAGGATGTCCAGCTTCCTCCCACAGTCCGAAGACATGCAGGTTAATTGGCGACTCTAAATTGCCCTTAGGTGTGAATATGAGTTTGAATAGTTGTCTGTCTATCAAAAAGAGGCAGTTCATTGCAACTACCATGCTGTTCTAGTGTTGTTTGCCATGACATTAGTGATGAATTCTAAACATTTGAAATTTTCCATTTCAGCGTTTTGCAGCTACAAGGCTGTTGTTTATTAAATCAGTCAGTGATGGTGCAGCACTGTATTGTGCCTATGTTACTTTTGTTTCTACCAAAAATGTTTTGTGCTCGTCAGGGTTAACTTGGCTGAAAAATATTTCAAATGGGGATCTTTGATGAAAAAAGTTTGAGAATAGTGGCCTAAAATGCTCACTAATACACCAGATTAAATTATTAATCTGCCATTGACAATAATCAAGAAATGCTCTTTTTCCTCCTGTTTGAATAACATGAAATTTGTTGACAACAAAAATAAAGTGATATAATGAACAACGTCAGCCTTACTCTTAAAAAAAATAGAAGAGGCTTGCTCTTTTCAGCAACGGTACTGTTTGTTTACAGTCATAATTATGTCTCCAAATTATTTTGCTAATGATGTACTGATGTTTAAATGCTGATGTAGCACATCTGAAAGAATAGGTGAGAGTTACTAGAGGGATTCTGTGTAAACATGACTGTGTCATAAAAGACTCATCAGAATCAGTCATGTCTGACAGGTCTGTTGGGTAGAATGCTCTTATGAGATCTGGATCTTTTCAGTGTCTCTTGTCTTGATGTATGAATGGTGGCACTTGTTCCCTGAATGGGCCCAATCCCCTGGTGGCTGTTTGTGTTCTTGGCGCTGGAGATTTTCTCTGTGAATTCAATAACCGCTCCTATGTGCATTAATCAACCACAACCCACTCTTTCCTCTCCCTCTGTTTGCTTCTCTCCCCTCTCTCCCTCTGTTATTGCTGCAACACAATTTAGTCCACTTAGCCTACAAAACTGACAGCTTGCTCACTGTATCTGTTCCTGTGTGTGTGTCTCCTTCAGCTCTGTATATTTTAACTTAGCCTTTATTGCCTCCCTTCTCTCTTTAATTGACTTCACTGACCATTTTGTTGCAGGCCTGTATCCAGCCGACTACTTACCCAACTGTACCGAAAGGCCCTGTTAATTTATTTTTGTTTTCCAAATGAAGCCATGCCCTGTTTTTTTCCTCTGCAAAGCAATAACATATTTTATGACCCATATTTAAATAATAAAGCAAAACAGTAGGCTCCTTTTTACACAACTAACAAGAGTGAATTTAGAAGATTTTGGTGAAAGCAATAGAAGGTCAGAGGGAATTAAAGCAAACAACAAAACAAGAATTACCCAGAGGAGGCGGGAAAAAAAGACTCATGATCAAAGGCTTGATACAGTACACACACAGACACACAGTTCTCAGAAATAATAGACAGTGAAAATAATCTGTTGATAGTCATATTGACATCATTCTGGCAACATTACATGTTTCACCACAGTACACACAGATCTAAAAATGAATATTACAACTATAGAAATTAAAAGCATGGAAAATAAAAACTACAACAATGTGATGAAATCAATAAGGTTTGATCGACCTCCCTGATGCCTCCTTCTACAGAAAACAAGTGAGAACACTGAGAGACAGAGGGGTAAGAGAAGGAGAGCACCAAAAATATTACAGCAGATTACGTTAGATTGTTTATTTAAAAAAAAGAAACCAGAGAAAAAAAACTGACCATGAGGAAAAAGAGAAGAACAGACAGGAGAAGCACAGAGGAGAAAAGAACAAAGAAAAGGAACATAGAGGAGGAGAACGGAGGAAGGAAACATAGAGGAGGAAAAAAGAGAGGAAGGGAACATAGAGGAGGAGAACACAGGCAGGGAACATAGAGGATGAGAAAAGAGAGGAAAGGAATAGGAGCAGGAGAACGGAGGAAGGGAACGTAGAGGAGGAGAAAAGAGAGGAAGGGAACAAAGGAAGAGAACAGACAGAAGAAGAGAGGAGCAAATCAGAGGGCATTAAAGAGGAATACAACACAGTAGGAGATAAGAGGAAGAGAACACAGAGGAAGATAAAAAAAGAAAGGACCAGAGATTAGGAAAGCAGAGGAACAAAACATAGAGGAGAAAAGAGAGGAAAAGAACAGAGGAAGAAAACAGACAGAAGAACAAAGGGAAAGATAAGAGAGGAGAGAAGAGGAGGGGAACAGAGAAAGAAAAGAGAGAATAAGAACAGAGAGGAGGAGAACAAAGGTAGAGAAAAGAGAAGAGAAAAACAGAACAGATAAAGAAAATAGAGGGGGAGAAAAGAGAGGAAGAGAAGAGACAACAGAGAGGAAGAGAAACGGGAAGAGAGCAGAGCGGAGGAGAGAAGTTCCCCACAGACAGACAAAAGTAATTTTGCCAACAGGTCCCTCTGTATGTATTTAATTATAGATAATGAGTTTGTGTGCAGTGTGTAGCCTGGGTTGTGTCTGTAGGTGTCATTTCAGGAAGAATATTTTTCATCCAAAGATGAGGTAAATAAGCACCATTAAAAGAAAAACTTGTGGCCCTCATTAGTTTGTAACCCTGCTACAGCCCTGCACATACACAGTACCTTGTCAGCTCTTTTTGTTATAGTCAGTCCCAGTGCCTTTCTTTGTCTCTGTGAGTCAGCACAGCATTATTTCATGCACATGCAGGGCTCAATGAGCGTGAATCACATTGTCGATATACTTTGGACAATAGAGACGGAAAGAGAGGGAGCCAGGTAGTTAGGACAGCGTGGCAGATTTATAGATCCAGAGAGACAGAAAGTAAATGGAGGTGAGAGACAGAGCTCTCTGGTGTTTGACATCACTACAGTGAATACAGATCAGGTTGGGGATGTAACGAATGTATTAACACAAAAGAAACAGAATTATTGTGAGCAGTGCAAGCTTTGCTAATGGTTTCCTGTATTGTGCTGTGTAATGATTAGTGGTATTTAGAGTGTGTTGTAGCAGGAGAGTTTTGACAGGGCTTACAAAATTCTCAAGTTTAAATGCAGCTTTCAGCCAGTAGCAGCACATTAGAACTGTGACTGATGACCCCTCTGCCGTTGTCATTCATCCTGATTGCTAAAGTACATTTCTTAAACCTCTTCGCATTCCTGTAGAATTTGTAAAAAAGAAATGCCTTCAATTAATTCATACCTAAAGTAAATTGAAAGCTGTTCTTGAACCCTGTGGAGTAAATGCACATACAAAGTCTCTTTTGAAAGGTTTCCCTGAATCACTGTTTAAACCAAGTTTGACCACACTGAAGTAGAAGGTTTGTTTAATTTTCTGAAAACACAACCCTGCAGATGACTGTAACTGGGACTTAGCTGAAAAACACAATTGACCTATGGCTAAGCCACGCCCCCCTCCACTCACTCGGACAAACTATCAGCATTCACTGACCGGCACTATGGCAGGTGTCACAGTACACAGCATTTCGCAGGAGGCAATTGATGATTTTTGGGGACATAACGATCAGATGTCATTGAGAAGTAACCAAAAGGGCCTAAACTACGTACTGGAGGGATATATTCATCATTTTATTGTTGAGAAGGTCAATGAAAAGCTTAAATTACAAGTCAAAATTTACAGGTCACAGTGTACACTTGTGAACCGCATCTCGTTGCCGTCGCCATCAAAGACAACAAGTTAAAGTGTCACTGAAGTTAAAGGGAAATTTCGGTTTATTTCAGCTCGTCTCCTATCGTCCTAAATTTGTTTCAAGTCACTAGTGACATAGAAATAATAGTTAGCATGTTAGCCGTTAGCCTAGATACAGCCGTAGCGTCAGACCTGTTAAAACTTAATTGAACGGGCATCCTTTCAAGTGCAAAGTTAGTCCACTAAACAAGCTTTTTTTCCACAAAGACCGTCTCATATCATTAGGATAAATGTCAGAGAACATATAGAAAACGACATGTAAACGTGTTGTCTTACCTTACCGGTGTGGTGCCATGTTTGTTGTTTACCATTTAGCTAAGGCTGCAACCGGTCCCATTCCTTGCAACAGAGGCATTCCTCTTCTGTGGGCACTGGGGCACAGCATTCACAGGTAACATTACACCACTGATCTCCAGAGCTAAATCCTTCCAGCAGCCATTCCTCCTCTGTCGTCCTCTACCTGTTGTGCCTCTCAAGTTCAAGTTCAAGCTGCTTTATTGGCATGACTGCATTCACATTCTGCAATGTTGCCAAAGCATATTAACACAATATAACACAAATATAAATATAGTTATATATATAGTAATATATTTATATAAACATAAATATAAATATAAGGGCGGCCATCAAACTCTGCAAAACCAAATTCCTCCTCCACAAAGTCGAAGTCTGGCAAAAAGTCAGCCATTATTCTATAAATCTTTCATAAAATAAATGAATGAACTTTTCAGGCTACTGTCCGGTTCTGCCTTGCAGCTGCTGCGGCTTATTCTCGCGAGATTTCAGGCACGGTATGAGATCGCTGCTTGTTCTTGCGATAACACACGGTAAGGTAAGACAACAACTCTGAAGATCACCTAAATGTGGAATGTTAGTATATAGGCTTTCCACATCGAGAGACGATGGCCGCCGTTATTTATTTGAATACGCTGACGAAGAGCTTTGTGAAATTGAAGAACGGCGGAGGAGAGAGAGAGAGGCACAACAGGTAGAGGACGACAGAGGAGGAATGGCTGCTGGAAAGATTTAGCTCTGGAGATCAGTGGTGTAATGTTACCTGTGAATGCTGTACCCCAGTGCCCACAGAAGAGGAATGCCTCTGTTGCAAGGAATGGGACCGGTTGCAGCCTTAGCTAAATGGTAAACAATAAACATGGCACCACACCGGTAAGGTAAGACAACACGTTTACATGTCGTTTTCTATATGTTCTCTGACATTTATCCTAACGATATGAGGCGGTCTTTGTGGGAAAAAAAGCTTGTTTAGTGGACTAACTTTGCACTTGAAAGGATGCCCGTTCAATTAAGTTTTAACAGGTCTGACGCTACGGCTGTATCTAGGCTAACGGCTAACATGCTAACTATTATTTCTATGACACTAGTGACTTGAAACAAATTTAGGACGATAGGAGACAGGTTGAAATATACCGAAATTTCCCTTTAAGGTTTTTGGCTCAGAATATGAGAAAAGGATAACGGCCTTTTTACCATCTTTACCAAGAGTGCTCTCTGTTAGTTTGGTGCTACAGTATTTACACTGTTTGCCAACCTTTGTGTTGAAGAGAAGCTGCTCAAGATGCATATCACCAGGTTCAAAATTTTATTGGCTATAAGAAGCATCAGTCATTAACAAAACTACTTGCTATTGGCTGGATCCCTGGATGAGAGGAGCATTGAGGTCCTTCCTTTTAACACAGGCTATAGTTGGCTATTGTAGACTGTGGATAGGACATGGAAGCTCCTATTGGCTCAAGTGAGGTGTTGATCAAAAGGTTCGAGTGCAGTGGCCATTTTGTTACATTTACATGTAATGGGAGATATTACATGGAGAGATTATATAATTTTAAAGGAGTCAGTGGCAATATGTGACAAAAATATATGCTTATCTACATGAACCTGAAAAACCATTTACAGGTCATATAAAGATATGCAATGATGGTTGTTGGGGACGATATGATACAGTAGCTAGTATATGTGCAAAATCTGTCAAGTCTGACAAGCTGAGCATCTGCAAGTCCAGCGAGCAGTCATGCCTTTTAATCATGAGAGCTGCAGTAAGAAAGGGGACCAGAGATAAACAAACAGGAGGAAAAAGTAGCAAAGCTCCCTAAATTAAATTCCTTTGGCTTTTTTATAAACAGTTACCGGTGGCGTGTGTGTGTACCTTATAACTAGTAACTAGCATGCACTGGGGCTCATCACAATAGCCTGC
Organism: Epinephelus fuscoguttatus; assembly: GCF_011397635.1. Lineage (NCBI taxonomy): Eukaryota > Metazoa > Chordata > Actinopteri > Perciformes > Serranidae > Epinephelus > Epinephelus fuscoguttatus. The sequence continues at coordinate 12,515,396 of NC_064755.1, read as the reverse complement.
ACTGGGGCCTTTGGTAACTACCTTACACCACTGGTTTGAACTTAATATTTACTGGATTTGGATTATCTGGACCTCCTCTCAATATATCAGGACAAATTTTGGCAGTGTGTTGTAACTGTTAGTTAGTGGTCTAACAGAGGCGTTGATTGTACCTGCTGTGGTGGTTGTAGGCTATCTTAAAATGGTTTGCCTCAATAGAATCACAAGAATCTTAGCTTTGTAACGATATGTGGTAAGAGTTACCACCTAAACACAACAGTTGTTTACATGTCATAACTCTTTAATAAACACTTTGAGGGGTTGTAAATTAACCATGCTGCCATATTGTTTGTGTTGTGTGTCTACCTCATGCTGCACTTTTCTGCTGTAGGCTGTTTTGGGTTTGCGAGCACTCCACCCCTGCACTTCCTACTGAAAACATACTTAAACAGTATCGCAGGAGTAAAGAGGAGTCATGAAGTTAAGAAACTGTATAATGTCAGTTACACAGCAATATTTATGTTAAGTTTGCAGTCAGCAATCGGCACCATGTACTATGTGTTGCTCCAGACCAAATAAAGCTGAGGCAGCAAAACTTCTGAGGGTGTTAAATTGACCAAAGGTGCATTTCATTGCTCATGAATCCAACTTTTCATTTGTAAGAGAAGGGTATTATTTCTTCAGTCAAAAATGATCTCACTTTGAGACCATGGGGAGAGATTATCTATTATGAGCATCATTCTAAACTGTGTTTCACCCTCGGGTCATCTGTCTGCACAGTACCTCATGTTTTGGGTTCATATAAAGTTTCCCTGACTTTCTCAATCCTACCAAACTGCACTCTGCAGCTCTCTTGGATAAGGACTAACAGCAGGTTCGGGTATTAACTTCCTTTTTGAAATTCAAATCATATTGTTCTCGTTGCCTAAACAAACTTGAACTGGAGGAGTAAAGTCCTCTAAGCTCAAATGTATTTCTGCAAACATGCTCGTTGTGAACGTGCTCTGAGATGCATACAGAGAAGTCTCACACCAAAAATGCACCCCCCATCAAGAGATGTCAACACTGATTCAAGGAATAATTTGGAGGACAGATGGGAAAGCAAGAGGCAGAATGAATTTATTTATGTTTGGAGGAATTTGTAAGCAGAGGAGAACAAGATTCATCGGGGGTAAGAAAGAGTAAATTGTGATAAATTAAATCCATTCATCATTTATATAAAATAGTTGTACTTGGAGGTCATTGCAGTATATAAAATAGCTCATTTTGTTTTGCATTCAAACAATCAAAGTAATACAGTCTGAAAGAATATTGAGTGAGTTTTGGAGCAATGATGAGACAGAAGAGAAGACATTACGGAACAGTGAGACCTCTGGTGAATAGCTTTACGAGCAGGTTGCATCAGTGGAGCTCACAGGGAGTCGGCATGTAAGATATCTGAGTGTGTGTGTGAGAGACAGAATCATGGGGATAAAGAGAGACATGCAGCATTACAGTGAATGTGTTAGTCAGGCAGAGATGGATAAAAAGATTGAGTGAAGGTGGCGGCAATAAAAAAGAATTTGCCCTTGGAAATATTTCAGCTGGTGTTGCATTATCAGGATATCAGTGGCAGCTGTCATTTCAATTCATTGTCTTTGTGAGGTTTGCAACCATAGACTGTATAATAAAGATGGACGATATTGATCACCCCCTAGTGGCTGGCTGCAGTATAGGTCATAAACCTCACCCCCTCCATGTTAGCAGACGGGACATGGGCCAAACCAAAAAGTCAAAGTACATGTCAAAGAAGTTTTTCCTGCAGCTTAAGGTCATGAATCGATAAGCTTGCTATCAATGACACTGCCTGCGATTGGTTTGCTGGGTGTTTGGGCGGTAACTCGACATGGTGGAGTGCAACTGCATGGACTCTGGTGTCTCCAAGTGACATCACCAGCACAAGATGGCAGCAGCCATATCCAAAGCTATTCAAGAGAAGGCTGAGACACGGGGTCAAACATGGGGGGATTGCACATGCGCAGTAAAATCTGGTCTGCACTTCCTCAAAGGCTCAGTAGATGGCGTGAGACCTCGGAATAAAGGAGATGTGCATGCATGTCATTTTCACAGCTTATTATTGGACTGTCACTGGTGGCCTGCGTTGTGGGGGAGAATGACAGAGATGCAATTCCGACAACTTTAGGCAGCTGCCGTCTGAGCGGATCCTGCGCTTTTTATCTAGCGCCCCTGCTGTCACCCTCCAGCATTGCGGCTCAAGTTACACTGCGCATGTGCAATCCCCCCACGTTTGACCCCATGTCTCAGCCTTCTCTTGAATAGACTTGGCCATATCCAGGATATTTTGGCTTCATTTTTGTACAGTGGGGGTAAGTGGAGAGGCATCGTCCATCTTTAGATACAGTCTTATGTTTGCAACCTGATGACATCTCAGGGATTCACTGCAAATACTAACAAACCTTCCATCAAATAAAAATTAATTAGCACTGAATAACATGCGGTACATTTTGGGTTAAAAAATAACAATAAATTATTAATAATAAATTGTTGGAACAATTTTCCAGATGCTTTTTGGACATTCAATTTGTATGGAACTGTTTTGTGCAGGTAAATAATTCCTCTCCGTAATTGTCCTATTAATAGCAGCGTGTCTAAAGAGATTTGTTGTTGTTTTATCAGGCAAAATATGAATGAGCGTGTGTGCAGTCTCACCACACATTTAGAACATTAGGAAACAAAGTGTTCAGTGCAGAGAATCACCCTCATTTCTCTAGGAAAGTTGGCCCATTATAATTGCAGAGATCTCTGTCTCCAAGTCTCACAGATGGAATTTTAATACACATGATAACATCTGGGAGCTGCACACTACAACCACAGCCTGCTTCCATTAACTGATACTGTAATTGGAGGCTGCAGTTACACTTAATTTGTTTTGTTGCTGCTTTTGTTTCTGTTTTTTAGAAGCTAAGAGATGATTGCTGTTTCCTCATGCCGCTTCCCAAATATTACTTGTCAGTCAAACAGTCTTGGCAGCACTGCGATTCCCCTTTGCTTAAACTGTCATCCATTCACACCTGCAAGTTGGGATCTCTAAATTACCTAACCTGCTGTACACATCTTTGGATTGAGGGAGGAAACACTCAAAGGAAACCCACACAGACAGCATGGCTACTCACCACTTAAGTTAAAGCTGCAGTAATTCATATTCTTGTGTGAATAATCAGTCAAATGTCTATGTGTAATATGAAAAGGGTTGTTTGTAGTGACAAACCCACATACTGTAGAATTATCACCCATCTCTGCAGTTCATCTCAGCTATTGTGGTGTCTTAGTGTCTTTTAGCTTGTTAATTTGATTTTACAACCTGCAACTTTACTGTTTTGGTTCAGTCTCAGTGTTCTTGTCAACCTGATTTCCAGCCACAGCAGATGGCTGTTTGTAGTTCTGATATCATTAACCCACTGTACGCTTTGATAGCAGACAGGGAGCAAGATATTCCCCACAGGCAGGTCTGCATTTCATAGGATAGTGAAGGCATGTTCCGCCCTACTCTGCCTGCCTCTGCCTCGGATTGACTTACCCTGACGTTCTCACCCTAACCCTGACCAACTCAGTCTCCTGCCTATACCTAACCAACGTATCCTCATACAACTGTTTGATATTGTATGAATTAGCGTCCAGTGAATTGCATTGTCATGTTACGTACTTATTGTAAAGTTGTGTATTTAATGCAAAGTCACGTAGGTCAGGTTCAGGCAAGTAAAGTTTTGTAGGTTAGGTTTAGGAAAGTAAACATGGTTTTGCATTGTCATGTTACATACTGAATGTCAAGTCACACAGGTTAGGTTTTGGAAGGAGAAACATGGTGATGATGTACCTTAAAATAACTCAAAAGTTCACTTGGTTTCACATGGGACATGGACACTAGTCTCCAGGGGGAAAGTTCTGTGTTTGTTTGACCCATCCACCACCCCAACTTTACTCCCTTTGTGGAGTTTTGTACTTTATACAACTTATTTCTTTAGTCCTGTCATTGCATATGTGGCGTATACACAAATTACTGGCTCATGATTATGTGGATTATATACCTATTCTAATGAATTACTTTATTCATTCAAACAGTGCTTGAAAATAGCCTGCACTAACCAACCAAACCAACAAAGGCAATGTGTACTAACCAGGTCATGCTTTCATCATTGTAGGAATTGCAAATTCACCACGCCCAGAGTTGGTAGAGACCAAATTAGGGCTAAAACATGAGTGAATGTTGGACTTTGATTTATGAGGTCACCAGAACTCTAAATTAATACTATTGTTGCTCCATGTTTGCTAGGTGTATAGCGAACTTGTTAGCAATAACTTTTGGTGTGATTTTCAGGTTGTTTTGTTGTTCCGATTTGAAGTGATAAAAAGAAAAAAAAAAGATAAATGCTGCTTTAAACACCCAGTGTTTTGTTTTTACTATAATTGTTTTTATATTTGGACTGCATGAGAACATGACTTTTTTGTTACTTACCTACTACTTTGAGCCAGCCTACTACTAGTGCACTAGTTGTATTAGTTGTCAAGTCAAATAGCCTGAAAACAAAGAACGACATAGTCTAGCAAGGTGCTGCAGGCCAAAAAACGATGACAGCCACCGTTGTACTGTAAGTGTGCTGCTGCTTATTGTAAGGTATTTATTCTTCTTCTCCCACTGCTGCAGTCAGCAGGTCGGGGCACTGTAAGCCATACTGTAGTCATCCATCTATTATTGCAGCCCAAGGAGAAATATGCAAATTCTCCCTGAATTAATGAAGGGCTTCTTTCTTTTTCTTTTTTTTTTGTTTGAATAAATGAGGGATTCCACAAGCCTAGAGCAAGAAGGAGGGAGAGCAGGAGGGAGGAGGAATGAGGATAGGGTAAAGAGACAGAGACCGTGAAGGAGGAGGAAGAATGAGTAGGAGAGAAGAGATGTATAGGGGAGGAAATAAGAGAGTAAATATAGGGACCGTAGGAGATGGTAGGAGAAGAAAAAAAAGAAGTGAGAATGCTGCAGAGCGTTGAGATGTCAAAAACCAGAACTAGGGCAGTGAAGAGAAGTGGGTAAGGAAGGCCTTTGGAAGAGACAGAATGGGGGAATGTGTGGGGAGATGAGGGGTCAAGAATAAGAGAAGGTGTGAGAGGAAGACCTGAATGTGGTATTTCCCAGTTCCCATGGTAACACTAAACTGATCCTCCCCTTTCCTACAACACATACTCACACATCTTTCTGCTATTTCCATTTTTATACCCAGGGGGATAAAATTCACCACAACGGCATGCTAAACGCACACACACACTTAACACATAACACTCAGTACAGTATGTGTCCTCGATAGATGATCTCTGAATATTTGATACAGTTGTCAGTTCAGAGCTTCACTCAGGGGGTTGTGTGCAGATATGAGAGAGAGAGAGAGAGAGAGAGAGAGAGAGAGAGCATGAAATAATTTTTTAATGATTTACATTTGACATACTTTCAGCTCACTGACATTTCCCTGTATATGTCCTTAATATAGTACATCAAGTTTTTGGTGGATTGTCCAACTGAGTGTGAGAAATTTCTGACTTAGGCGCCCCCCAGAGGTTGTGTCAAAAATGACTCTGCGTGAGACACAGATACATAGACTGTATTAAATTATTACTGGCACCGAAACCATCACAGTGCCATTTACAGCCATTTTATGCTACAAACACACAAACATTGTACACACACTGTAAAAACTGTGGTGGATATTAATGATGAGCAAAAAAGCTAAATGTGTCCCTGGCAAATCACTGGCTGCTGTGCTCCAACAATTGAGCACACAACACTTGATTTTATTTTTAGTTTAATTGGAAAAGAGACACGTCAACAGGAATGCAGAGGCTTTATTAGATAAAACCTTGCTCATGACCCTGTTGATTAAAGAAATATTTTACTGCTGGAGATATGGTCTTAAAACTGAGCTGTCTATGCAGTAGAAAGAAACAAATACTTTTGAAATCAGTGCTACATGACCAGAGAAAACAGAGGAAAAGGGCCATGGCATTTGCCTTTGCTCAAGAGGTAGAAAACCTATAACTACCAAAATGCACTGCACTTACTCTTATGGATGACGAAAGATGACTTTCCCATCCAGAAAAATGTCAGCCTGCTGGTGACAAACAGTTTCCTGTTTTAGTGAAACAGTAAGCTGAAATACGTTTCTAAAAACATTTTAGACAAAAACTAGGCGACGCAGTAACAGAATGTTGGTTTATTTTTGATCAGTATTGCTTAGTTTTACCAATTGTTCAGTGAGCCAGTGTTTTTTCAGCCTCTGTTTTCACAACACAGGTTGGCGCCCACTTCCTGTTTAAAACTCCTGTAAAACTGCTAAACAGTACACTAAAATATGTTTCTGAAAACATTTTACCAGAGAAATAGGCAGCACAGTAGTAGACTCTTCGTATGTATTTTATCAGCACTGCCTAGTTTTACTCTATAGTTCGAGCCAGCAAAAATCTTCGAGCAGGGAAATCTGGGCGCAGGCAAGATGCAGAGAAGTTTACCTTAGTTCATTTACACATACCACATTATGATGATACAAGTATCAGCTGAAGTATCCCTTTAGTTGAATATACAGGCATAGACCCCAATATAGCCAATCAGAGATCCCCCTGGGGAGCTGTAGATGGGGCCTTGACACCGGTTTAAATATTCTTTAGCTGAGATGACCAATGGACAAATCTAGTGAAATCACTTGACAATAGAGGCGGAGTCTCAGTGTGTTGATAAAATTGGCAGTTGACAGTTGTCTTCCTGCTTGAACTTGCGCTAAAAATTTCATTCAGTTTAAAGATGCACATCTTTCCTTCAATATAATACATTTTATTCTCTAAAAGTATTTTGCCTTCAATAAGGAAGCATCTAAGACCTTTTCCAGTTCCGTTAAAATTATAATGAAATATTTGAAAAGTTTAAGCATCTTTAGTGTCTGTGTGATGTATTTTTAGGTAAAGAATTGTAACTAATGAGAAAAATCAGTATTAGTAAGCACTATGCTTATGACTATATCCTTCAGTGAGATTATTTGTGAAGCCAAAAATATGATGTGAAAATGCTGATAGGATTCAACTCTAGTTGGCAGCAACAGCAGAAAATCTCCTTTTTAAGATTGGGTTGAAGAATGCTGATGGAGCCCAGGAGAAAGAAGACAGAAATCATTATATTTATACAAGACTATAAAGTAGGCTCCATGAATCTTTATGACATGGTGATAGTCAGTCGTTTGTCCAATCAAATAGACTTTGTAGAGTCAATAGTGTCCCATAAACACACACACACACTGTATGCAAACCATTTCCAGCTTCACAGGTACAAGAAGAAGCACCATTATATATGTTCTTGCTGACACAACACATATTCATGCACATACTGAGCAGACACAGGCAGAGCACATCCATTGTATCATATATATTGAAAGCTCAGTTAACAATATAAAGTAATGAGCTGCAGATCTCTGCCAGTAGTCTTTGTATATTAAAAACTGGTGGGACTCCAGGGGAAATAGCATACACACTTTTTAATATCATCAAGTTTCAATTGATTTAACTGCATTTTAAACATGTCCCCACCACTGTTACTCTACATATCTTGCCTATATCTGTTGAATCTATCATTTCTTAAATTTGGCACGATCAGGGAAGGGGTTCACACTGTGTTTTGTTTCGACCTACTATGGGCAAATGATTTTGATTTTAATCCTTTCCACCAAACTCCAGAGCTATAGGCCCGACATGGGACTAGGACTTGAGTCAGACTTAAAGTCACAGAACGAAGACTTGAAATTTAACTTGACTATCAGACCTGACATCGTCTTTAAAATTACTGAGGCAACAAAATCAAATACTACTTACAACCACTATATTGATTTTGCAAAAATGGTGTGTGTGATTTGTACTAAGCTGTTTTAATGGCATTTATTTTAATGAATTTAATTGTAGTCTGAGTCTGCTGATCAAACTCACAATATCCAAGGACATGTGTACATCAAAATTATATCATTGTCTAGGGCAGAGCAATTTAGTCCAACTATCGGAAAGTATTTGTACTTATGGTAAAGATGGCAGTACTACTTCACTGACCTCAACACTCAGATTTAACATCTGCATTGATTAAAATCCTCATTGTCATCAGTGAGGTTTGCCCTTGGCTTTGGGAGAGACACATTAATTTCACTCTTCTGTAACTGACAGAAATGACTATTGTTGGGTTTTTACTGGAAGATAATAACATATTATGTAATTCCCTTTAGAAGGAATCACTTCCTTCTCCCCCTCAAAGCAATTACTACTCATTGCACAATGCCAGCAGAGGTATTATAAGTAATGATGGACAGTTTAAAAGAAAAAGACCATGATAGGTTTAATATACCTGTTACTGTTAAGTCCCTCTCACTCTTCTTCTTGTTGCAGTACAAGGTTAAGTAAGTTATGTAAATTTTCTGGGAATTTGTGAGTTTATATTCCACAGTTAGACACGCATAAGGTGTAAAAGTGGTGAACTAGATGCACCCCCCCCCCCCCCCCAAAAAAACAAACAAACAAAAAAAAAAAAAGCCAATGATGGATCAGGATCAGGAGCAAAAATGCTCAGGAGGAATGCAGCCTAATGACCTCAGTATTTCTAAAACCCAGGTTACAGCCCTAAACAAACTCTACCTCATATAAAACATCAGTACCCCAAACTAACCCAAATCAAGTGATTACTTTTTTTTTTTTAATACTACTATTTCTGACCACATGTACACAGAGGAGATCAACATTTTAGCTCAGCTTAGCTTAGCAGGAGACAGTTAGTTAAGCTTAGACAGCAGACGGTTTGCTTGACTATACATGACTGGAAATAGGGCACTAGCCATCCTGGCTTGTCTAAAGGTAACAAAATCCACCTACCAGCACCATCAGCACCTCTAACACTCACTAATGAACATTTGTACAAAACCTGAAGTTTGAAAACAAAAAGTTATGTGTAACTGTTTTTTTATGTAACTATTGGCCCTGAGCAACTTCCAGTAGTTTATGCTTGTTTCCCAGCAACCTATTCCTGCATTTCAGTCTTAATCACAGATTGTAAAGATGGATGACATGACAGCACCCCAGTAAAGCCAAAACTTCAAAACATCTTCATTGCCTCCTGGTGGCTAGCTGCAGTCTAGGCCATAAACTTAGTTAGTGGATGGAACGTGGGCCAAATTAAAACCTCAAAGTACACAACACATACATTTTTCCCAAAGATGGCTTCTCTCATTTTGCACAGTTCTTACCATGCTGATGTACGTTTAGGTGTTCATTTTTCTGATGTTTGGTTTTAATTAGATCTTTGATGCTGTAAAGTGGGGGTTTGATGTCATGACTGACAACTGTCAGAACTTAATACCATATAGATCACCACTGCACAGACACTGGCTCCGAATGACATCCCCAGTGCAAGATGTTAATGGCCGTATCCGCCATATTTTGGCTTTATTTTTGTACAGTGTGGAAACGTGGAGATGCATTGTCCAACCTAGTATAGAGTCATTGGTCTTTATGCTAAGACATCATAAGCTAACCTTCTCCTGTCTACATTTTCTTATTTAGCAAACAGACATGAGAGTACATTATGTTGTTAAGAAAGCAAATAAGTGTATTTCCAGAAATGTTAAATTGACCCTTTCAGTGCATGAAAACCTTGTAATACCAATATCTAATCTTGTTTATGTGTACTTTTGGTTGTGCTATTAGCAGATTAGATAGATTAGATTTTTTCAGGTTTTAGTCTTAAGCTTTTTCTTGTTGTTTTTACACTCATCTGATTAGTTTGTTTCTTTTTTGGCTGCCTAGTTGTGTTCTCAGGCTATCAGGCCAAAGACATTAATGATATATGCAGTTTTCCTGGACTGTTACTTTTAGTTTCTGAACTTTAGGGACAAAAGCACTAGGCCACAAGAAAAGGGTCTATTACCTTCATGGATTTACCTTTGATGCTGACCATTATGAGAGGTTAGCGGCTCGGTGCAAACAGCCGGAAAGTTAGAGGCTCCTGAATTATCAGCTCTGCGGGGCCACAGTGTCAGAGGGGAGCAGATGTTATCGTACAGATTCGGTCAGGGAGGCAGGATGGTTAATGGAGTGGTAGTGATTAGATTAGCAGAGGCTGCTGGGCAATGTAGTGTTTCTAATTGAGTTGGTAGGATGTTTGTGTGTGTGTTGTGTGTGTGTTCATGTCTTGAGGTAGTCTGTACAGCGGTCATAAGCCTGTCAGGTTCTATCACTTTTATGGGTGCTTCACACACGCAGTCATTGCCTCATAAATTACATCACACACATACAACATGTATCTTCTGGACAAACAACCAGGTGTTAATTCTTGTAGCTTAATGTTGCAGTAATGCTGTTGCCTCATGACACCAATTTAAGTTAATGGCAGCGGATAAACAGTGATGTCAAGAGATAAATAGTCATTACATGCCAATAAAACAGACAATCAAAGTGACAGAGGCACACTCACACATAAGTGGATGCAGATGTGTTGAATACTTAGAGCGTGCATGTTGCACAAGCTGCAAGAGCTGCCGCTGCTAAATATAGAGAGTTCTCTTATTAGGATGTTTTACAACAAGCTATTTCAAGTGACACAACAGCTGCATAGTCTGATATGTACTATCTGTCCTGATAATTGCAGCAACAATTCCTTTCTCTGCAGTCTAACCCTATCTTAAGATATCTCTAATATTTCTCAGGGACAAGGAGTGAAAGATTAACACAGAACCAGACAGTGTGGAAAAAACAGTAGCCAACAGGGGTTACCAGCAGGGTAACCAGAGAGAGAGAGAGAGCAGCAGTGATTTCCATACAGATAAATAGAATTTAATCACATCTGTATTCTAAAGGATACCCAGAATGAGGACAGAGAGAGGAGCACAGGGAGGAGGAGGAGAAGGGTGGGAGTGAGGATAGAAGAGCTGGAAGAGGATTCGTGTTAGGTAGAAAGGGATAGTTGAGGTATAAATGAAGCAAGACGGGAGGAAGATAAGCCAATTTCATGTCAAATTGATGAGTAAATAGTTACTTCCTTAACTCTCATGTCATGTGGAGTTCCACAAGGCTCAGTTTTTGGTCCCATTTTATTCCATTTTTCATCTGATACCCCTTGGTCATTATATAAGTCACTTAAACGCTACCATGCCATTGTTACACAGATGACACCCAGTTGTATGCCTAATTTAGTGTTAAGAATTTATTTATTTTTAAATGGCCTCTGCATAGTGATGCATGTAATATACATATACAGGCTATTGTAGCACAATTTAGTAACACCGTCATTTCTGCTCGCCCAGACTACTGCAATTCATTGTTACTTGTCTTACTGATGCAGTGGTTGCCTGTCCACAAATGGTGCAGAATGCAACAGCAAGACTTCTAACAAACAGTAGACGTAGAGAACATAGGCTATTTCTCCAGTTCAAGCAGAGATGGCAACTCATTCATTTTAGAATTCAATTTATGATTTTGTGGAGTTCTCTTAAATCCTGCATAGTATGGCTTTCACTTTGAACTTCAGACTTTCTAACCCCTTGTTCTTCACTAAGACCTCTCAAGTCTGACAACCAAATGTAGATAAAAGTTCTATGGTCCACGTTTACAACAGAGGTGGCTCGTGGTTTCATTGTTTTAGCTCAGTTCTAGCCGTTAAAAATCAGCTGCAGGAAGGCAGTGGACATAATAAATTCATATCAAATAATAAGATTATCTAAGGATAGCTTTTTTTTTTTACACTGCCTGTGTGTATGTGCAAGAGTATGCGTGTGCATGTGATATTTGAGTGTGTGTATATGAGAGTGTGTGAATGTGTGTTGTGAAGTCTCAGTGAGACACTGCTGGAGTTATCTAGGTCATAGTGGATGAATTTTTAATTGTACTGTAGTGAGCTACAGTAAGGACTGCACATAAAAAGCAGAAGATAGCAGCTAATCTCATCTGATCAAAACAAATGTAGCAGCACTTCTTTGGTTCTTCTTGTTATTAATGGGATTTATACAAATAACTGCAAATGATCCTCTGGGCTCTAATTGTACAGCACCACTTCAACCACGTCCGCACGCATGCAGATACGCTTACCTTCCACACACTAAAGCTTCTGTTACATACAGGCCCACTGGGAAGGGAGCTATTGTTCTGTACAGAAAGTTAAGATCAAACACAGAAATGTTGCAACAACAGATCTGTTCAATTTCCGTCACACACACAAACACACAAAGGTCACTGGAGATGTTAAAGCTTTATCTTTTGCGTCTTAGACTGTTAGGTTCCCAAGCGTCCATCAGAACATTTCTATAGCCTGTGTGAGATTATGAAGATGTTGCTTTTACCTGTAGGAAACAGGTACTGTGGAAGGACACTGCCTCTTGCCCTCTCATTGCATTTCAGCATCAAAGAAATTGCTTGTAGCTGTAGGAGATGTATAACACTTAATGAACACATGAATAAAAGATTTGCAGTTGTATCACAAAGACCTTGTTACAGCACATGCTATCATATTATCACAATCTTACTTAGGCATGTTTAACATGTTAACATTAGCTCAATATCACTAAACACAAAATACAGCTGAGGCTGATGGGAATGTCATTAGTTTTATAGGTAATTGTTATATAGATTTTTGTATTGCATTTTGTATATAAACCTAGATGATAGTGGCTACAAATTGTCATGAGGGGGACATCAATAGGTCAGATCCATAATCTGTAAATGAAGTTTGACGACGTGTCTCCACTCATCCCCAATGAACAAAAATGAAGCCAATATATCCCACATATGGCCACTGCCATCTTGCACTGGTGACTTCATTTGGAGCCAGAGTCTATGCAGTAACAATCTCAGCAGTGTGGAGTTCCTGCCCATAGACCTGTCTGACCAGTCACAAGCAGCGCCATTGATAGTGCGCACACTGATTAACTAATTAAAACCAAACATTTCAGAAAAATTAACCCTTGAACATACACCAGCGTGCTAAGAACTATCTAAAGTTGACAGAATCTGTAGAAAAAAATGTATTTGACATGTACTTTAAATCATTATTTTGGCCCTTTTCCCATTTGGGGGGGCGGGGTTTATGACCTGTCCTGCAGCCCGCCACCAAGGAGCAATCAAGATTTCAGCCTCGAAATGTCAATATAATTGTGGTGCCAAAAGTCAAGGGATCAACAAAGTCATTAGCATTCATCTTTTGGGGCCCATTAATGTTGGTACTATAGCAATCCATTCAATAGTTGCTGAGATATTTTAGTCTGGACCACCAGACTAACATTGCCATCCCTACGACAAAATCAGACAACTGTTTAAAGTCAGTGTAGCCCAAGACTTTGTATTGAATAAGCAATGCTGCTTTAATAAATTTACAATATGCTGCCTGGATGACATTTTTGATACCTTTGCATGTGCAAACTCAGATACTGCCATTTTATTGCCTGCCCTACAGTATCCACTCCTAGTGGTAATATTTATGTGATTATGTGTTGGCAACCCAAAACACTTGGTTATGGTTTGGGAAAGATCCAGGTCTATATTAATTATTGGAGAAGTCAATTGTGACTTAATCTCTATAAACAGATATATGCATATGCATACAGAGTCTGTAGGAAACAGTACAAAATTCTGGTATCGGAGGCGTCTCGTTTCCATGTGTAGTCTGTTTGTAGTCTGAGTAATACTCTGAGCAATCTCGGAACCCATTGGCTATGTCTGACCATGATTTGTATCAGCTTTCCTTACTTATTTATCTGCATTCATTTGTAAATATCTGTTTAGAGACATTAGCCAAAATGACTGGTGCATGAAAGAGGAAATCTTGGCCAAGACCTCCGCTTGCTACACCAGATCTCCTGAAATATTGGTCATTGCCACCAGAGGCTTATCATCATCAGACGATAGCCGATGGGCTTCCAAGATTGATGTTGACTTGAAGCTCGACACTTAAAAAATGAGAAATACCAAGTAAAGCTTCACTGTTTCATGCAGAACCTTATATATGTTTATATCTGTCGGCTTGTAACAAATGCAGTGGCTTACACTAATATAAAAATGTCAGCACAAAATTGACCTCTCTGTCTCTGTCTTCCTCTGCAGTCCTTGCTGCTGATTCGTCAAGAGATGGTGGTTTCCCAGAAGAAGCTTGGCGAGTTTTGCGAGGCTCTGAAGCAGTACCTGAAAAATGTCTCCACTCAGAGAGACTGCTTTCAGTAAGTCTGACTGCTGCTCCACATTTTCACAACTGCACTGCTGCTGCAGCAGCAGAGTGCAGCACCATAACCCTAATCATTTTTAATATTTAATGTGCTCCATTTTCAGTGTCAGGACCTCACTGTTCTCACTTTATTAAGTACTACCTCAAATATTCTCTCCTCTGGTTGTGAATTGTGTCAGTATTCTTTGGTGTTCGTGCTCACACACAAAAAAAACTTTTTCAGTGAAACTTTGAGTGGGTATTTCATTATTATCTTTCCAAAATCTGAAGGAAAACTTCTTAAATCCCAGGTGGTTTGGATTAGTATAATACTAATATCATGCCGCATACCCAATGCGTATAATATTGTACCCGTAATATAGTCTTCTATACACATACTGTGCCTATTATAAACCTCCTGTGACTCCCACTCGGAGCCTCAGGGTGCTGTGAAACCTGATATCTAGAGAGATTTTTCTAAATCCCAGACTCAATATGCTGTATGCATAGTCCAGAGTCATATTCTGTATATGCCCTTGGCAAGACTTCAAGGTTCTTGCTTTACTGTATTTCTTCTATTTGTATTACAGTTTCTCCCACTAGTTACTGCAGTCTGTACCTTTGGATAAAAGGTCTGCAAGAGGGGCAGAGTCAGAGGTATAAGGCCTGACATCTCCATGTTGAACAGAATGCATAGTGTATTTGCACAATAAATTTAATACTTGTGGAGTAATTTAAGATGTATAAACCTCATTATGTCTGCCAAAAATTGTTTAACCTGCATTAACTGAGTTTTTTTTTTCCACTTGGGGCAAGTAGAAACATCTTTTAAGCTAATGTGTTTGCAGACAGCCTTTTCACACACCAAGCGGACACAGGACAACACTAACATTCATTTCAAGTTGTGTCTCTGGCCACCAAATACTGAGTCCGCTATCCACTCTCCTTTTAGCTGTGTTTTGGTCTCCACCAACTCCTGAAGGAAATATCTGTCTCTTTATTCGGGGTTTATTAGGGCTCTGTCACTTAAACAGCTGTTTGTGTCTGGAAATGACCATGACAGTGGTAAGACTGGACAAAAACAGTCAAGTTTGGGCAGTAAAACCAAAACAGTTAGCTAAAAGATGCTAACCAGCCAAAAAGAGCAGGTGGAGAACAGAGACAGTCCTATACTGCTGCATCGAACAGCATCAACATGCTCATAATGATAAGATCTGTGACAGCATCACAACTAATCTGGCAGTTTTCACTTGCTCCTGCAATTTTATTTTAAAAAATACCTATAAACATCACAACATGCATCACAAAAAAACTAGAAAAAGAAGCCAGAAAAGCTGCCATGGAATCAGGCATTTCAAAAGCACTGAATCCATCCTGGACTTTTTCATAGTTTGTTTTACCACACTGTATCATCGCTGATGTAACTGGGGTTTTTTAACAGTGTTTAGATGGAAAATACTCTTTAATGTCAAACATAAAACAAATCTCTACAAATAGATCTAAATTAAGAAGAAAACACAAAATAAATTATTCATCATCAAGTGTTCACTCCCTAACTGTGACACATCTAAGTCATCAGAGATGACTCATCAGTGGTGCAGCCAATTGATTTAAGGACTTGCATAACAAGTTGAGCGGAGAGGATTTGTTTTATCAACATAGAAAAGTATATTAGCCTAAATACAGCCTGTATCTGCTGCAGTCAGTTTAAAACTACAAGCCCTGTTTATACCTGGTATTGCATCTGGGTGATCCAAACATTAAGTGGACGGCTCTAAATACAAGTGTAGACGACCACCAAGACACATTGTGATCTGATCACTCAAACCACGCGCTGAGGTGGTCTGGGATGCATTTGATCACACATCTTTTTTATTGTAAATGCTAATGTGTCCTGATGCATTCTGACAAGGACTACGCTGTCAATGCAGGACATGGTGGTTGTTTTGATGACAGCGCGTTTAAACTATAAATTCCCTGTTTCACATTGAAGTGTTGCATGATTGCCCATGACCATTTTGCCGTGTGGAAGGATGCGTGTTGAACAGCTGACAGCAATATCTCCAGCTGTACCAGCACAACTGCTAAGTTAACCAGCAAGCATCAAGATTGTGGATATAATAATTGTCCCAGAGACCCTTTGGTCTTTTAGCATTAGTGATGTAGACAGTGACAAAATCTGAACACAAGTGGTCAGCTGGAGATGCATAACAGACAGGTGTGAATGGTCTCAGCTGACAGGATAACTAAGTACATATGAGGTGATGAACACATACAAATACAGTGAATATCCTTCCAAGTACAAAAAGGTCATTCGGGAAAATAAGAATAAAAAGAATTAGCTCGGAGCAGGACATCCTCAAGAACTCTGTGTGAGGCATGAGGGAGCCCACCACAAGGCTTGTATGTGCTCCGAAGGTTGAGACGGGACAATATTGTAGAACTGCTGGCCAGGTGCCTTACTTGTGGTGACTTGAGGCACTTACATTTTATCTGGGCTGGAGCATCTGGTCCAAAACTGAGCTTTTTTTTTTGGCAATCATTCCAAACAGTTTGGTGTAATCCAAACACTACATAGAAACATTCCACCCACACCATGAGTCCTGGAGGTGGCAGCACCATGCTGCGGAGATCTGTAACTGCTGCCAGAAGTGCCTCTATAAATATTGACCAAAGTGGGGTGAATACATGCAATGGCTTTCTGATTGGGCAAGGACCATGAGAGCAAGGTCTAATGATGAGTGTTTTCAGAATACACCCACCTCATTCCAATTTAGTTCACCACATTTTGCGACCTCCCAGCAGAATAGTGGCAGCATATCTTGTAATAACATGGTGTCTGTGGGGAGGGAGCAAATAATGTCCTAAAGTCATCTGGATAGAAGATGATGGTAAGTAGAACAGGCTAAAGGTTTTAGAGTCAGAGCAAGCTGTTGTTTATCTTTTTGGTTATGAAGTGCTATAGTGCCTCAGGCTCGCAATATAATGGAATAGTTGGTCACACACAATCAAAACCCCGTAGTGAGCCATGGCATTAAATTTCAAACTGCACGTCCTGACCTTGGAAACTATTCTATAAAAAATTATTTTGCTGATGTGAAAGTTCACCTGTCTCCTTAATGCTGATCCCAGCACTCTTTCTCAAGCATGTTTACCTCTATTATAAAAGCTGTTCCAGCATTGCCTTTTGCCAAATTGTTTGCTTGTATGTCTGTACTTTGTGTCAGTGATGTAACAGTCCAATCTCATAGAAATACCTGAAATGGACATGAACTCTTGACAATGCATTATGTGGTGATAGGCAGTAAGGCACAAAATCTTCTGAAATTAAGTGCAGACAATGTGAAAACAATGACAATGCAAAGTCAGTGAGGATCTTCTGTTGTGGTCGACACACAGTTAAGTCGTGTGAAACCAAAAGTCAAAATAGTTAGGTGATTTTACAGGCTTTACATAACTACGCAAAGTACTTTATGTAGGTACTTTATGTAACTACGCAAAGTACGTAAGTTGAAGTCACTTATGTCTGGTATGTAGTTATTTCAACCAACTCTCTAAACTAAACAAAATGTTTTTCTTTCCCTAACCCTTATACAATTGCAACTGTTTCACAAAGTTAACCACATTAACGACGTGGTTAAAACGGCAACCGCATGTAGTAGATTTTGCATTGATATTCTTTTCATGTTGCTAGCATGAAATATTAATTAAGCACAGCGTTAGTTCAGGCAGGGCACGATGTAAAGCTCGGCTCACATCCCAGCCACATCAGCTGATCTCAAGCAGCCCAATCAACTAATGGAGCAGCTGATTGATGGAAGAGAGTCAGTTGATATGTTTAACCGGCGCGGAGAGCGCAGGAGAAACGCGCTGCCTGTGTGGACGGTCAGGCGCCTGCGAGTATACTCACAGGACTTCTGCGGCACTAACGCATCTGGTGTGTCCAGGCCGTTATGTCAACAACGCTACATGAAGCAGATGAATGACTTTTTCTCTGCAGTGTGAAAATGGCAGCCACTTAAACCACTGACTGTGCACTCCGCAGCCAAGTGAGCAGGGGTGGTAATTGCAACCGGTCAAAATGACGGACGGCCTTCAGATTTTCCGGTCATTGTTGTAAAAAAAACGGTCAATGACCGAGAATATCCGGTTAACTGACGCGACCCCTTGTGCCCACTACCACATAATGTGTTGTCAAGAGGTTGTGTCCATTTTGTAAATTTCTAAAGATTGTGTTGGATGTAAACAGGAAACAGTCTGAGTACACAGTGATCAGTATATTGACACAGCAGTAATTTTTTAAAACCAGAGATAACTTAAAAGTTTAAACACGAATCAGGACACTCTCAGTATCCACATAACCACAATTATAATTTATCCAATACTTAACAACCAAATATTTGCAAAACTAATGACATTCCTGTCAGCATCAGCTGTAACTACAGCTAAATGTTAACATGTCAACACACTAAACTGCAATGGTGAACCTGATAAACAGTATACCTGCTAAATATTTGCATGTATTTTAGCATTTATTCATGTTAGCTCCTAGCCTAGCTATAGAATCTCAGTCTTGTTTTGTTACTTTAAAATGTTGTGCTGAACATGAAGTTAAAACAAGACAAGAGATTAGTTTTTAGCGGAGGAAATCATGGAATCATTGATTTTAAAGCTGTTACATTACAAATGAAAATGAAGTTTTGCTCAGTAATGTCAAAAACAAACCAAGGAGCGGCAAAGTGGGGCCTGCTCTGAGCTCAGCGAGCTGCAGTTGTTTGATTCTGCAGCAATGTGCGTACGGTCAGACTACAAGTTGGGGCCAGTTTAATTTTTGGCTGCGAACTGCGTGTCCTGTGATTCCTGTGACATTTTGACCTATGTTACCAAAAAGGTCATCCTGTCTAAAACATGAACATGCCTCCTGGCTGCAGTAAAATGTAATTATTGCAGCGCGCTGCCCTCCCCGCTGCTTGATGTGTTTTAAGCGTAAGTGTAGAGTTTGGGCATACTGCTGAATTTGGATACTGTGTTTTACAACCAGTAACTTTTGTCATCCATCCATTTTCAAACACCATGTGCTGTGATTCCAAAACTTTCAAGGGTTTTCAAGGTCTGTCTCTGAACAGCTAAAAAGCCTTACTTCAGAAAGTCACACACTCAATTGATGCCGTGGGTTTTTTGCTTGTTTTTAACGTTGGCTTTTTCCACTGGCTTGTTGGTACACATGTTACTGTCCTACTTTATCAGTAAGTGTAGTAGTGCAGTAGTGTGTTGGCAGCACATTTCTCATAGGTAGTTGAAGTTAATAATGTATGAGGGAGAGGAAGCTTTGTTGATAGAGGAAGCCTGCTCATTACCCTCGGATAGACGTTTTCTCTCCTGTGTGTTGTCTCCTTCTTTCTCTCTTTTGTATCACTGCGTACCTCTCCTCGTCTCTCTCCTCTTTTAATCTTGCACGGACTAACTGTAATATATACAGTTTATTTAGTCTCTGCCTTCCCTGCTTATTATCTTTACAGGCGAAAGTGTGATTACATGCACAAACACTTAATCATATCCTCCGGCAGGGCTCACACAAGTTATTCCACAGGATCCAGATAGCAGCAGCCTGTCCCCCCAGTGCCCTCCTCAGGCTCAAGGAAGAACTACTTTTTAGAGCGAACATACACTGCTCAGGCTGAGTGATCAAATCCAGGCTTCAGATTGCAGAAAATACAAGAAATGGCAAAGTATTGGTATTAAACATGTTTTTTAGTTAATAGTCATCTGTCCAGAGGCACTGAATATCAAGAAGCACCTCAACATTTTGCATGAACAGAGCACTTCACATTTCATTCATCATGATAAGTTGAATGGAGCCCCAAAGTGTTTAATATTAAAAATATATATATATATATATATAAAAAGTGCCACACAAAGCCACATTAAACTGCAGAGTTGCCCACAGTAATTGCTAACTTTGGCAAACAGCAATAGCATTGATGACAGAATGAAATTCCTATGAGACTCGTGAGGCGGTTGCCATGCAACCAGAAGCTTTCTACAAGTTGTCTAACCTGAGAGACACCTATGAGGGGCTTGTGTGTTAAATGTAAGATATTGAGAGTTTGTTGGGGGATTTGAGGGGATGTAATTGGTTAAAAGCTGAAATGGCGGACCCCTCTGTTGTCAAAAAGAAGTGTCATTATGAACTCAGTCATGACAGGAAATAAAATTGTCACTTGGGAAATGGCATAATGAAAGAGAGAACATAATAAACTATTAACTCGTGAGGAGCACGTCTTTATGCCTCCATGCTGGCGATAGCTGTGACTGGAGGCATTATGTTTTTGGGTTGTATGTCCTTTCATCTGTCACATTCGCATCAATGCAATATCTCAAGAACGCCTTTGGAGATTATTTTTTTTTTTTTTTTTTTTTTTTCAAAATTGGCACAGATGTCCACTTAGACTCAACAATGAACTGATTAGAAATTAATGGAATGTGGTTGTTTTTCCAGACGTGGATGAACTGTAATTGCAACTTGAGTGGTGCATGGATGCACACAACCATGAGGCATTAATTCTAGTTTTCCTGTGGTTATTAATTCCATTATATTGAACACTTTGGTACTCTATAGTACATGTGACAGATTATGGTTTAGATTCCTCCTCAAAGCTGCTTTAAATACAGATCTGAAAAGGATCCGTGTTTTTCAAAATTGGTAAGTGCAATTGTCAATCACATCAGCTCTTCCCGCTCATGGTAACTGCACTTTACCATTCCACTTATGATGTGTAGAGGGGTCTGTGTCTTTTGTCCTGGTCTTAGGGGGCAAAAACTGTTGTCTATCCTGTCTTTTCTAGTAGTAATCTGTCTTTTTTTTGTCTAGTCCCTTTTGCCTAGTAACTGTATCAGATGTACTGTATGGCGCAGAACAAGTTTCCATAAGGACAAATAAATAAATATCTATCTATCTTAAAGCAGCAGATAGTTTAATGTGCCAGTAGGAGGGCCAAGGCTGAAGCTGCAAATCACAAATATTGATATACAGCACATATTTTAATTCCTTGATGATAAAAATCAGTTCACTCAGTAATGATGTGAAGTTATTTAACACAGCCATATCAGTAAAATATTTTCCCATTATTACTGTCTGTTGGGTAAAATCTTATTAAGTGATTAAAGATGTTGTATTCAGTTGGTGTGTGTACATTTACGCACTTTAATATAATAAATTACTGCACTGCCACTACTGCAAATAGTGTGAGTAATAGCCTGGGCTGGACTTTATATTCCTGTTGCCAAGACAGAAAATATTACTTTGATTAATCCTGAGATCTTTGATGTTGCTCAGGATGCCTGTTACAATGCACCTGCTTTCACCGTATCCACTCTCGGTGGAATAGTATACCAATCTGCTGTGTAGAAAAACACTCCAGGCCGTGTACCTGGGCATTTAAACTTGTACCGGATAAAAAATGTATTGCAGTGCGAAAGAGGAAAAACTGTGTTTGCACCATGAAAATTGCTTTGAAAATTAGAATGAAAATAGTGTTTGTGATAAGAGCTGGCATAAATGCGAGTGTAATTTCATGTCGAAACAAGTACCAAAATTGCAGTGCTCTGACTGATCTGCATAACCAAAACCTCAGCTGCTCCACTCCATTCACCGCAAAGCAGTTAGAGCTGGACAATTACCAAACAGGGGTGATGCATGTAATGGACCTGAGTCTGATGAAAATGGAATCGCAGTGCTTTGGTGCTGCTATTCAAATTTTACTGGCACTAAATTAGAGGCCACTGGGTTTTGTTAAACACTCACTCAGGACATTGTCTTACACTGATTTATAGAGTGTTAGTAGCTCATACTAAAGCTGCCCTGACAACCGCCTACCTGCTAGAGGATTCCCCAAAAAGCAAAGCGTTTTTTTAAGTGGCGGCTGCTGCTACTGTCTAGGGCATCACTGACAAAAGTGCGAGCTAGCTTGGTGCCATTTAAATATCTGCATACTGTGGCAGACAGCGAAAATCAATAAAATTAAAAAAGATTTCACCATATTTTGAAATTTTACCAGTCATCTGACGATTGATGAAAATGTTTTCCCAGATCCAGCTTTTCTTTTGGTTGTCCTTTTAAGTCGCTAGTGACGTGCTTTATGATTCCGGGTATTCAGACACCGATGTTAAAAACTTCTCTATCTTGTCTTCTTTCTGCCAACACATTGAACTCTGCATGGGAGAGCAAAATCACGTTCACGTGAGCGGCAACCACTTCATACCACCCAACTGTTGACTGTTGGTGGCAAGTTACTGCGGTTGTGTGTGAAAGCAGCTTAACTCTTAAAAGAGCTCTGTACAATATTCAGAGCGTATCTATACTTCAGAAACTGTCTGCACACGGCTCTCAACATGGAGGTTGCTGAGCCAGCAAATAGAACAGTGTTAACAACGGCAACAGTGCTGACAGTGTTAACCTGCGGGAGAACCATAGACTGTAAAAATAAGGGACGTAGCTACCATGATGTCACCCATTGGTTTTAAGGCTTTTTGGTCTTCACCATCTTGGTTTTTCCACCTAGGACACTAACAGCAGACAGCCTGTCACTTAAAGTGACCCTCCCTTATTTATGCATAACTTTAAGCCTTAACAAGATGGAAATCAGTTAGTTATATAAATAGTTGTTTGAGGAATTGCAGTTTTTGGTACTTTTATGCTGGCTTCATTTTTCAGAACCAGGGGCTGCCCCTTGGGGAGTACCAGAGGGTGGGTGCTAAGCTTCCACAATGACACTGTCCCAATATTAGTATAAACTGCCGTATGAGCACAGTGCAGATCAGCAGCGATTAGCCAGCCAGTGGGATACATACTTCACAGGACTCACACGCACTAATATGCACATGTGGACAAACCGTCTTTCACAACAACAAACGGGGAAGCTTGGATTACAATACACACAGAGAGAGTGTGTCTAGTCTATTCAGGTCCCATTGTATCTTTACGTAGCAAATAGTTGTTTGCTGCTATATTAATGCTCTGAATATTGTGTAACGCTTCTTTACGTGACATTTTTCTGCCACCTGAAATCAAAATATTGTTACTGACAAGCCGTAGTCCTTTTTAGGTTATGTTTTTTTTGTCAAATTAACATTTCCGACAACACACTTTCTCAGTGAGTTAAGATTGTTCCAACATGACAGTGGTTCCAGTTTAAGTCTGCAGCCCTTGAATGCAGCAGTTATTGGGAAAACTGAACGATGCTATTAAGGAGAAAAGGACAATGATCCCCTGTGGATTACTTTTAGCAGCTTGTTGAACCCATATTTCAACACATAAATGCTTCTGGAGGCAATATGGAGCCCTTGTTCATTACAGCAAAACGTACCCTTTAATGTGCCTTATAGAATTGGCCAATAACATCCAGATTCCCTCATCTACAGTGACCTGGTCACACGTTGTTTCATTTTTACAGATGGGATGCAATCTTCAAGGCCACATCACGGTGTTAAGTGCTGTGGTATCATTATTGTGCAAGATGAGGAAATGAGTCACCTTGATTTTTTTTCTGAAATCCAAACTGTTATTGTGTGTGTTTCTTTTTCATTTTAATTATGTCTTTAATGTGAACCATGATATATCCTCTCCATCCTCCATCTTTCTTCTCTTTTACTCTTTGCTCCACTTTTCTCTTCTGCCATGTCTTATCTGTCTTGTTTCTCTTCTACCATCACTTATGCCATCAACCTACTGTATACCTACATCTCTTCTTCACACCCCTCCCCCCTCCTTGATACACTTACCATTCTGTCATAACTCTCACTTCCTCACCCGTCACTTTGCATGCCACCTTCCCTCCTCTATTATCCACTCATTACCATTCTCCTCTGTCTCCGCTCCAGTGTGACTGCGGTGCGTCTGCCGGACGGTTTATCCTTTGTCGTCTACGAGTTCTGGGATGGAGAGGAGGAGTGGAAGAGGTGAGTTTTTAACCACATGTGGCTTTATGTACTTAAAAATAATTATATGTCAGTCTTAAGTCTAAACCCCTGGTTAATATCTGTCACTCAGGCCAGTATTTAGAGCTTTTTTGATTTTCTGTGACTTGTGTGAACAAACTTGTAAAAAAGCGTGAATGCAGTAAAAGTAACCGTCTTGCTGTGATACGAAAAACGAGCAACAGGCAGAATTACAATAAAGTGTAAATGCTGAAATGGCTCATTGCTGCAAAATGTTTCATAACTAATGCTGATCCACCTTAAAAGTATTAAAAGTCGTTACTGAGCGTGGACATTCATTTTGTTTCTGAAAATAACTGCAAGTCAGCACTCTGGCTCCTCTGAAAGATTTTTTGGAGCTGAGCATGCCATTTCTTCCTGCCATTGTTTTCATTGATTGGTGATTGCCAAATAAAGAGAGCGGTCACTTTTCCTCCATTACTGTCATGAGCCTGTTGGAAAAATTCCTCCATCCACTTTTAATTAGCATTCTTCAGACATTGGCTCACTCCAGAGTTGCTGAAGCACTTGAGTTACGTCAGGTCATCATGATTTAGTGATGGTGCTGGTGCTGGGCATGAGGAGAGGTTGCTGATGTAGCTGCCTGCTGATCGGAGTTTTTGCTCCACTGCTCACAGCATCCTGCTGCCATTAATATTTCAACTCTTACAGTAAAGGCTAAGGGCCGTGCTAAGCGGTTTGAGGCCATGTGTGCTTGAGTGACTGCGCACATCCGAATGCTCGTGGACATATGTGTTATATTTTTTCACTGTGTGTGTGCTCTCTCACACTCCCCTCTGATTCCAGGCACCTCCAGTCGGCTCCCAACAAAGCTTTTCAGCATGTGAAGGTGGATACACTGTGCCAGCCGGAGGCTGTGTCCTCTGTAGCCGTGCCAGGTCAGTGCTGAAACACTACAGAGTCAAACAGTAGGCTGAACTTTATTTTTTATCATCAATCAAAGGAGCAGCTATGATTTGCGATACTAAGATTTACTTGTCATGGGAATGCGCCTGAAAAAAAAAGTCAAATCTGAGTCTGGGTTTGAAAAACAAAACAAAACACATGGGCATTTGGAGGTTGCATCATGAGTGTGTACGAGTAAGATTCAGTGTTTTTGGAGACTGATTCACTCAAGGGACTAAACACAAGATTTGGTCTGTTTTCATAGACTGTTTATAAAGATGGACGATGCATCTCAACATCCTCTCACTGTTCAAAAATGAAGCCAAAACATCCCAGATACAGGCGCTGCCATCTTGCGTTGGTGACCTTATTTGGAGCCAGAGTCTGCACTGTAGTATTTGCAAAGTGGAGCCTGATATAAGTTCCCGCCCACACACCCTGAATGCAAGCACATAGACTGGCACACACAGCTGCAATCATGACGTCAGTCCTCTTTTTATAGCATTAAAAACTTCATTAAAACCTTTTTAAAACAGGACCTAGCACATTTTGTGCCCAAAGCAAGCTTCCCCTGGTGCCCCTCCCTCCCCCGTGATATTAAATAATAAAAATAAAAATAAAAAATACTAATAATCAGAGTTAATGAGTTATCAACACAAGTAACCAACTTATTATCGAGTAAACAACAATTATAAAAAACCTAAAAAAAACAAACGATAAAAGAAAATGGAACGTGCGAATTTGAAAATTTTGTCATTGTCCTTTTCTTTTCTTTTTTCTTTTTTTCTTTTTTGTCTTTGTTTTTGTACTCCAGATGGCTTTTGCTTTTTCGTTGTCTCTCGCTCTAATGTTCTTGTCAGAAAAATTATGACAACATACAGCAGTGCGGTAGGAACTGCCTAAAATGAAAGAAATTATCTCTAGGGAAAAATGTATTAGACGTGTACTTTGATCTTTTAGTGTGGCCCATTTTCTGTCTGCAAACGTGGAGGGGGCAGGCTTTATGACCTATACTGCAGCCAGCCACCAAGATCAAGATGTTTTGGCTTCACTTTTGGGGGACTGTCATGCCGTTCATCTTTATATACAGTCATTGGTCTGTTCCACTACCTATGCTTGATTTTGTAAGTTGTCAAATGACATATAATGGCTCAATGAAGTTCTGATAATTTGTTATTCATTTCCACAGAGAACAGTAGGATGAATTGTACAGTATTACAGTTACAGGTAGATGGCAGTGAAAAACAAATGTACCTTCAGGGTCTGAAGGATTAATAACCATCTGTGGGTTCTGCCATAACTGCATAACAACATAACTTTAACTTAAAGTATAAAAGTATCTTGATTAATTTTTAGATTGATTTATTTATTGTTTAGTTTGTAAGATATCAGAAAACTGTGTTTCTGAAACCCAAGATGGTGTCTTGTGTTAAAAAGATTTAAGATTATCAACCAGGTACCAAAGTTATAGGTGATAAATCATTTCAGCGCTGATTAAAGAACAATAACACCAAATAGACGTTAGTCAGTAATGAACAGAAAATAAGGAAATGGTGTAAAAATACACAAATACAGTGCAGAACTGAATGATAATACAGTGTCCTCATAATCCTGAGAAACTGATTAGTGTTAAGTCAGTAAGGCTGGCTGTGTAATTAGTCAAAGCTCAGAGGCATTCTGAACAATTAAAGCAACCTGGCAGCATTTAAAACCACTGACACTGGCATGCATCCACACTCTGAGGCATAGGCTGTCAGTGACTCGAGGTGATGCCTGGCAGACTGCCATTTGTACTTTTTTCTTGTCTAACTCTCGTTTTTTAAATCCATCTCTGCTCACCCCGCTCTCTTCTCTCTCACTCTCTGACTACTTTCTTCCTTGCCAAATTTCTCCTCATCTCCATTCAATCTGTTTCCTCTCATTCCCTTGCACGTCTTTCTGTCTGTACTCCCCTCTGGGCCTCATTTTCTTTCAAACCTCTTTTTCTCACTTGTCATCCCTCTTTTTCTGTTTACAGCCGCCTGGTGCAGTGTGAACAGGGACTGAGCATGAAGATATTCAACTACACGCCACGACTCCTGGACACTCCCCACCTCCCTTTGAACCCCCCCTTCCCACCCTTGCGTTTCACCCGCTCTCACCCTCCCCCTCTCAAACCCCCTCCTCTTTCAACCCTCACATTCCTCAACTCTTTTTGTAAGTACATGTTTACACAGTGCAAATGAATGGTGTCAACTGCAGTGAAAATTGAACAAACAGTGCATTTTACAATGTGAGATTACTAATGCGTTTGCATCTCACCGTAGTAGTTTGCTGGCTCAAGATATTGGATTGTCATGTTCATGTTTCAAGTAGCTTTGAGCCACTGTAAGGTGGAGTTTGTCATGTAGCAAGGACCCTGACGTTGAGTTTTTCATGTAGCAGTTACTGTTATGGGGTAGTGCATTTGGGGATGTGGCTTTTTTTCACTCCCGTTAGCAGCGGTGTAGTGGTAGTTGATGAGGTGGGTGTAATACTAGGTAGATGGGTAGGTTACCAAGGAGGAAGTGGGTATACTTTACAATAGATTCCAGTGGCTTTTGGCTGATAGGTGAGTGTACTGTAAATGGCCAGAAAAATGTGGGTATGGGTATATCCCATATACCTGCGTATACCTTCCACTACACCACTGCCTGTTATGGTTGACCACAGGTAGCTCATCTAGTTAACTGTTATTTCATAGTAGGTGCTCATTCCACATTTACTCCCATACACAGTATTATAATAATTATATTTTTGTTTATTTTATAATCAACCAAAAGCCATGGACATTATTCTCACATCAGCCATTCTGAACTCACATCGACATGTTGAGTAAAGGAGGACTATACAGACTTAGTTGCCAGATTAGCTTACAATCTCAGGTAAACTGAATGCTTTGAATTCAGCTTGAAGGTTAGCTAGCTCCCTGGCTAGCTGTCAAACCTACTGTTTTGAGTCTCTAAGTGACAAAGTTTGGGTTGTTTAAAAAAATATTATGGTGAAAACCATGAAGGCCTTGCAAGCAGCCAATGAGTTTTTAGAATGAATATGTACAAAATGTGTTCTGACTAGCTCGAGCCACTAGCTCAAAAGCTAGCTTGAGCCATTAGCTCAATAACTTAATAAAACATCTCCTCATACAATATAGCAATACTAACAATATCTATACATGCCACATATGTCAATTTGAGAGAAGGACAGAAGGTTCCAGAAGGACCTGAAGACAGATTCACCATTGTTAGATTCTGAGAGGTGGCTGTAATATTAGCCTGAACACAGCCTCTCTTTTGTAAACCCGTGTTTGGAAAAGAAAAATGACTTTTTGAAGGTAAGGACGACTCCAAGTGTTACAAGCAACGCATATATAGGCCTGAAACATATTACATCTTTTGATTAAAAAAAACATAAAACAATTTTATTATCTCAAAGAGAATAAGCATTGACAGATGGACTAGTTGACAATGTATCACCGTGCGATTACATTAAGAAGCAGTATTGGTGCTTAATGTAATAAATAATGTAACAAAGTAATGTAACTTACTACATGTAATTACTTCTTGATTACTTTTCTATCATCTGTTTTAACCTGAGCAATAAAGCTGAAAAATGTCCAGAAATAGGCTATGACAAAAGAAGGCATTCCTGCATGGCGAAAGGATGCAAAGTAACAAAATGAATATTATATTCTACTTATAAACCTTTTACCAAAACGAATATATTCAGATGCACTCCCATTTTGATTGGTACTTACTAGTAACTGTAACTGATTACAATTACATCATGTAATTAATTATTCCCCAATATCACCAATGATACTGAGAATTCACTCAATATTTCACAATAGGTTATAGTCCCCTGCACACTCATGCTATCAGAGAACCAGGGTTACAGTCGTAACTTTGGGTTTTAAACGCTTACTTGCATCTTCCAGACTCCTCAGATCCATTTGTTCTGTTGCCTGAGCTTGAGCTTGTTGAGTTTGAAGTACATTCATGTACAATGGCTGCTGTGGGAGTAATGTCTATAATGGTAGGAATTTATTTAGCATGTGTAAACACAGCAACAGAATGAGCAACAGAACCCTAAACCCAAATCTCTGTGAAACTAGACATCACGATGACATCAGATGGTGACCGGCCAAAAGGAGAGGGCAAGTTCAGTGTCTTGAATAATGAAAAGACGTCAGTCTTCACAAAAATTTGGGTATTTATATGATTGTGATTGAGACGTGTAGAGGAACATTTAGAGAGCTGGTAATTTGCATTCCTTTATGTAGCTTTCATTTCATGAAACATTTTGGAGTTGACTCTCTGATCATTGACATCAGGGTCATTAAAGAGGTGAGATGAATAGATCGTTTGGTGTCAAGGGATAATTTGTGACTTAGAGTCTGCTGCTACCTTGAGACGGAAGAGACTAAGTTGAGAGAGATACAGGCAGCACCTCACTGTTCTCCATGCAGCTAAAGTTTGTTTCATTTATGCCTTCTGTTTGTGTATTCCTTGTCTGAATTGGCGGTGGGTAGCTTATATTAGCTGTGGAAGTCTAGTAGAGATTGTACATATGGAAAATGTTGTTCTATTATGATTACATTTGTATTTATTGACATCTTTTAGTGCTATGGTGCAATTTTTTTCCTCAGTGGAAGTGGCAGTAGCTTTCTAGGTGCTGCGGCTTCTTGTAACAGTTTGTTTGAATCCGAATACCTACCATCTGAAACTTCAGACAGATAAACCCATCTGAATAACATTGAATATGAAGCCTTAAACATCACCACATGGTAGAGGAGGTTTTAAGGGATTATATATATATAAAAAAAAAAAGGACTTTTTTTGGTGTGATGTGAACTCCCATTAAGCAGGGAAATGCCCAGTAGTGGTCTGTCAGTGAGGACCTCTTGGCATCAGATTACATAACACCAGTTTTGCGTTGCACTGACATGTTGTGTCTACAAAGACAGTTTCTCCATACCATTAGATTTTTCTGTACATTGAACTTTTTTTTAGTTAATAACATGACTGAAAGGATGACCATGACTTTGAAATATGCCTTCGCATCCCTTGGCATCTTGTAGCCAATAGATCACCCACCTTAGCATCAATATCTATAAAACACAATGATCACGTATATTGCCACTATTAACCCCCAACTATAGGAGACAAGGGTCTCAATACAATATCAACCGTAGGACATTACAGAAAAAATGTGGACCATCAGAATCAAATGCTGGGCAGGTCTGATCAGCTGGGTCTGGGCTCTAAAACAATAACACCAACATCTGGAAGCTCTGATAAACATTATATTCTAGTGACCAACAACAATATTGTTCAGCAAAAGACATCACAGCACAACAAAAGATCAGGGTTAATCTTTGAGTCCTGTGCATACTTTTCATGTTGACCTGGGTTTCTTTCCACAATCCATACAGGTAGATTGAAACCTTTACAAGTAAATTACTGTATATATGAATGTGATCATGCGGCAACAGATATTCCAAATTGACAACCTTTCCTTCCTTCAGTCCAGTTCATGCTGTAAGACGCTCTGAAAAACTATAACTAGGGAAACACACTGAATCAGTGGAGGTGTCTAGTTTTTGCCACATTTTCTGTTTGGCCATTCCTGTGTTCTTGACCCACCTCTGCATCTGTTCTGATCGTTCTTGGTCTTTGGCACAAGTCTCACCTGAAACCATCAATTCACCCTGGGATGACCAGAGGTTAAACTCAGGTCAAGACTCAATCGCCCGGGGGCCTCACTTAATGTCACCCCTCACTAACACCACTACAAGCCCACCACTGTTATACAATCAGACTCTCACTCAGAAAGCACAATGTAAAAATAAGAGAGTATTGTGACTTAAAGATACAGTATATTAGAGGTTATTGAGTATGATGACAGTATTTAAAGAGTATATAGTATTACTGTTTATCTGGTTAAAGATGTGTTGATGAATCACTCCTTCTTTATAGCTCTATACTTTCAAAGGTGGCACCTTTCCATCCACATCACTGTTAATCTATTTTCTCTATTTTCACATGTGTATGACAGCCAGTCTGTCATCTGCCAGTACTGTGGTAGCAGTGAGTAGGGATTCAGCTACACTGATACTAATATTGATCTAGCACCACTCTGGGCTGCATTGAGCAGGGCAGGACTTGGTGGAATGTGGAAGTGTTGAATATTATTACATATACTGTAACAGAAGTTTGTATTACAGTAGGCTTATAGAACTGGCATGCAAAGGCATTGATGCTTTATTTGTGATATGCATCTACTAATCTCTCAGTGTCTGTGCTAAAGGTACCCTGTGGAGTTTTTCTTACCACATGTAGCGCTATGAAGCAATGTTTCAATTAGTGGGTGTCCTTGTTTGTATGATGTAGGACAGAATATATATTTTTGCTGATCTTGCCATTTGCTGATCAACAGTCAAAGTACCAACAAAGGCAAAGAAGAAAGTTGCTAGCAAACATGTCACTTAGCATCTGACTAGCTGCAGTTTGAAGTGGGTCCAACTAAACTGCAACTTGTAACACTTTTAAACACAGCTATTTGACGAACTGGAGATAACCTGCAGATAAATCAGATGTATGAAGAAGTTAACTTAAGATCTGTCCAATGCAGTATTAGTAGTTAAAAAAAGCCTAATTTTCATTTTTTACAATTTACTTGGCTATATTTTAAATGACCAAAAAAAAAAAAAAAAATCGAAATAACATGCCAGCAGATGTTTCTGACATTGCAAATATTTAAAAAATATCAATGTGAAAATAACATTACCTCAAACAATCAGGAGATGTACTCCTATCCTAAATCCCAGAGGTGGCACAAAGTCATTGTCTTGCAAGTCTTAAGTACATCTTGAGTTTTTGCATTCAAGTTCCAAATTAAGTTCCAAGTCAAAGCGAGCAAGTCCTGAGTCCCAAATAAAGACTGACAGGACCCAAGTTCTAATCTTTGAGTTTCAAGTCATAAACAAGTCAAAATGTGCTCATTTATAAATGTAAGTCAAGTATTTTCAAGTCAAAAGGCTCAAGTCCAAGTGAAGTCACAAGTCATTGGTGTTGAAGTCTAAGCAGAGTTGCAAGACTTTTGATTTTGTCGGGTCCAGTCCAAAGTCATCAAATGTGTGATTCAAGTCTTGTAACTCCAATCCATGCTTCTGCTGAACCCCGTCTCCTGGTTCCAGCAGCAGAAATCAATCATAGCACATTTTATCTTACGTTACATCCTATCACAGGCTGCCCGTGCTATCATCTCGTCCTGCTGCATTCTGCATCAGCAGAAACCGTATCTCCGCATCACTTGGCTGGATTACCCAGACTCCCTATAGGGTTCTGTTTATGATCCCTTAAGTTACTTTTAAAGCCACCTGTGGCTTTGGCTCTGTTATAATTTCTTATCTTTTAACACCCTTTAATCTGCACCAAGGCCACTCAGGTTTGAAGACAGCTGTGTTTTTGTTCATTGGCTTGTGCGAAGTTAGCGATTGACAGCTATAAATTACTGATTGTCAAAGCTGCTTGACAAGTTGGACATATTTTAGATGTATTTCATATTTGGCTCACATTCATTGCTGTTTCTATAACATACTAAAGATCAGAGTAATACATACGTTACCTTAAAGCTCTCTTAAAGCACGTCTGCATTAGGTTTAAGTTAATCCCTGGATTTTTAGTGTCTCTGAGGACACAGCAATGGGGACCATGTGATTTTGTTCCAGTGAACGCAGGTTTAAACCTGTCCTGAACCTTAAACTGCAGCTTAGCTAATGACAGAACAGTGCGAAATGCCGAATGTAAACAGGACTTTGGTTTGTTGCAAGAACGCTCCACAGGGCACCTTAAATCTCTCACTTCTTAAAAAATATAATTACTTGCACTCCTGTGCCAAATCTTGTTTGCGTTCAAGAAGGAGCTGCTGTATTGCGAATAGAAACATAAAGCCATATTGCATGGATTGATGTTTACATGTCAGTGACTTACTATACTGATAGCCATAGTTTTAAAGTACTCGAGCGCCCAGCTGAATGCAGCCCACATGCTCTAATCAAGGGTTCCTTTCCTGTTCATTGCGCCCAGCTCGGTTGGGTTGTGTATATGAGGTAGATAGTGAGTGAACTGTCAGAAATGCCAATACTGTTTCCTATTGATACATTCCTGAATGTCCCTCAGACTGTGCAACCTGTTCTTTTCTATCCTCCTATTCCTCAGTGCAACCTGTGCTTCGTCATACAATGAAAGAGTTATGCCATTGAATTGTAGTGAAATAGGCCTTGATTGAATGTTTCCTGGCAACATGAAAAGATGAAACAGCAGAGGACACAATATATAAAGATTAAGCCTCCTGTAGGCAGCAGCATCGCTTTCTGTAGCTGTAGGGAAGCTGGTGGACGGGAAGCGTGTCACCAGGTTTACCTCACGATACCAAGCCAATCAGGAATTTGCCAAACTGATCCGAGGCCATAACTCTTCCCTTCTATGGCTGTGTTCTTTTCTATCCTTCAACTGAGTGCATGTCAACTGAATGTCCAGTAACTTCTTTGCTGTAGTATTAGGCAATGCTACTCTTCAATGGGTTTTGTGCATTTCTTACCTTATTCTTTCTTTTCTAGTATTCCTATGAAGGAGACAGAGACTAAAATCTATTATATAAAATATATATATATATGACTAGAAAAATGGCATACAAGAATGAACATTCACTTTTATGGCAATGTTTAATGAAATATTAATTCTTAATGTATGTTTCAGTAAAACTGCTTTCTCTTCTTAAGTGTAGAGACTTAATGCAGGGATGCAAGTATTATATTTGGTCTTTAAAGAATATCTTGTTGAAATTCTAGATGATGTAGAGTGATGCAATTCAATAAAACTATAAAACTGAAACCAGCGCTTTGTGGCTTTGTTTTGAAATTCCACTGATGATTCATTTGGGTGTTTCATGTTGAAAGGTTTTGGCAGATCTGATTAATTTGAACTTTCTCTCATTATATGGTGGAGTTTCTGTCATGATGGAAGTCTGATCATCCTGCATGGCATTCCTCAATTCACAAATGTTTACTTTATGGTTTAATGAGCTTTAAAATGAGTTAAGCCATAAACAATCCAGTTCACCTGATCTCAAACCAACAAAGCACAGGACTGGAGCACAATGTGATACAGTCTCATTAAAAGGGGCATTTTTAGCTTATTCGTCATGGTTACAGTACATCCCAAATCCATATTAATTCTAAGGAGATTTTGAGTCCGTGGTGTGTCCACACTGGAAAAGTAGCAAAATTGAGTATACTTACACCATACTGTATGCAAAATAGTCAGCTGTTGAGTGTGCTGTTGAAAGACACTGTTCTCCCACAATGCAATGCAATGCAAAATGGAAATGGAAAGGCTGCTCACAGCTAAAACAAAATCAGTGGTGCAGGAAATACACATCTCTTTTATTAAGTAAAACTTGCAACACCAATCTGAAAAAAGTCCCACAGTCAAGATTTTACATTGCTCAAAATAACGGAGGGAACACTCAGTGGTCACAGTGTAACACCAAGTCAGTTAAACTTCCGGGATATCGATCTGTCCTTTTAGGAAGCACACGTGATTGTGAATCAGTTTCACCTGCTTTGGTGCAAATGAAAGTGACAACAGCGGCAGAGGCAAAAGCAAGACAACCCCCAAAAAGGAATGGTTTTACATGTGGTCCTTCCTTCTTCTCATCCAGTTTTGTATTCTACCAGTGTCCGTGTCCCTGGTAGCATGAAGCGGTACCTGTAGCCCAATCAGGTTGCACAGGTAGTCCAGCTCCTCTAGATTGGCACATTCATATGTGCAGTCGCAAGGTTTGCTGTGTCACCCAGCACAGTCTCAAGAGCATGGAAGAGATACCAGAAGACCAACCATTACACAAGGAGAGCTGGACAGGGCCGTAAAAGGGCATCAACCCAGCAGCAGGACTGGTATCTGCTCCTTTATGTGAGGAGGAACAGGAGGAGCACTGTCAGAGCCCTACAAAATGACCTCCAGCAGGCCACTGGTGTGCATGTTTCTGACCAAACTGTCAGAAACAGATTCTATGATGGTGGCATGAGGGCCCGACGTCCTGCAGTGGGACCTGTGCTCACGGACCAGCACTGTGCAGCTCGATTAGCATTCACCAGAGAACACCAGAATTGGCAGGTCTGCCACTGGCACCCCGTTCTCCTTACAGATGAGAGCAGGTTCACACTGAGCACATGTGACAGGCATGAAAGAATCTGGATACACCGTGGTGAAGGTTATGCTGCCTGTAACATCATCCAGCATGACGGGTTTGGCAGACAGTCATTGATGGTCTGGGAAGCATATCCTTGGAGGGTCGCACAGACCTCCATGTCATAGCCAACAGTACCCTGACTGCTGTGAGGTACCGGGATAAAATCCTCAGAGCAATTGTAAGACCTTACGCTGGTGCAGTGGGCCCTGGGTTCCTCCTGGTGCAAGACAGTGCCCGGCCTCATGTGGCCAGAGTGTGTAGGCAGTTCCTGATTAAGAAAGGCATTGATGCCATTGAATGGCCCTCTCGTTCCCCTGACATAAATCCAGTTTGAACACCTATGGGGTGTTACGTATCGGTGCATCCAACACCACCAAGTGCCGCCACAGACTGTCCAGGAGCTCACTGATGCCCTGATCCAAGTCTGGGAGGAGAAACCCCAGGACACCATCCGCTGATGCCTCAGGAGCATGCACAGACATTGTCAAGAGTGCATACAGGCACGCCGGAGCCATACACACTACTGAGTCACATCATGGGTTGCTGTGATAAAATTCACACAACTTGAACCAGTCTGTGATTTCAGTGTTTTACTTCTGATTTTCTGTATGATTTTGAATCCAGCCCTCAGTGGATTGGATTTTGGTTTCCATTGACCATTGCCGAGTCATTTTGTTCTCAACACATTATACAATATACATCAGTAAAGATTTTCAACTTGAATAATTCATTCATCAAGATCTGATGTGTGATTTAAGAGTTCCCTATTTTTTTTTGAGCAGTGTACAAAAGCATTATCAGCAAAATGTACTTTGTATCAAAAATACTTGTTGGGAATGGTCCCTAAGCAGCGTTTTCATTTTAGAGCTGGTTTCCACCATCTCTAATCTAATCAACTGTGAGCGGTGGTGACAAAATCCCTCCAGAAAAATCTTGGAAGACAAATTGGAACACAACATTTTGCTGCCCATTTGTGAAATTTAATACATATCACAAAGTCAGTTTGACTGGCATCCAATGTCGCACATATTAGTATGAAATACAATGGAAACCACTTAAAGTGATACAGTGGGCAACTGCTTATATGGATCCAAAAGCTCTGAACAGAATCATTTCTATACAAATGCTGTTTAAATAATTAGCTTATAGTAATTATGTAGTCCACCTACAGTGTTCATTTTGGATCTTTTCATATGTATTGAAAAAAAAAATCTAAAACTATGATAGTTCTATTTTATTTACTTTACTTTTCTCCCATGATACTTTGCCTTGCAGGGACTTGTCTGTTTCCAGATGGCTACCTGAGATTGATGCTGGGCACACATTGAGATCATGATAGGAAAAATTCTTGAAACTTATGACAAACTGCAAAAAACAAGCCAACAAGATGCAGCAGCAAAACCTGGTGTTCCTAAGGCTATACCTTGTGTAGTCTATTCAAACAAAAAGAAACAGTCATGGCGTCTAGTGACAGAGAAGAAAACAAATGTGACCAGGGAAAGCATCTGACAAGGGAATTAAGAATGCCCCTAATTACTTTATATTCATGTTATAAATATACAAGTGTCAGTTAGATGGTAAACAGCATGAAAAATTAAGAAAAAGAAAAACTAGAATTACAGCCTTGCAGTTATAAGCCTCCGTGAAGCAGTCAAGTTGCATTCAAAGATTACATTCAAGTCTGTCCAGAGTGGCATGTAGCCATGACAGTTCACAATGCTTCAGTGTGGATGTTGCTGCAAAAAGCTACAAATTCTTACATGCATATGTTTCACATATCTTCCCCTGGCAGCACAGAACATCTTTACAGTCAGCACTGTTTCAAGGTGGGCACCCATCTTGAAACACCCATTAGTGTCACAAGTTCAGTTTCTGACCAAATGTCTCCCCTTCTGTTCATGAGTTATGAAGTAATGGCCAGGAAAGTGTTTTTGCAGAACATTATGATAAGTGACCTTTCACTTTTTGGACATATAATAACACTACTTAATCATTTTATCCTATAAGAAATTTTGTGTGAAATTCTGTCATAATTAGCATATAAATTTTTTACCTAAAAATGTTTTTAGTGCCACATTGCTCATGACCCTCAACCAACAAAATCTAATCAGTTCATTGTGTAGTACAGTTGGACGTTTGTTCCAAATTTGAAAATATTCCCTCAACATGTTATTGAAATATTGCGTTCATAAGAATGGGACAGACCAGGACACAGTGACCTTGACCTTTGACCACCGAATTCTAATCAGTTCAGTTTTTCAGTTCTGGAGTCCAAGTGGATGTTTGTTAGCATGGAAATCCAATCCAACTTTATTTATAAAGCACTTTAAAATAACCACTGAGGTCCCAAAGTGCTGTACAGAGAAAATGAGAAGCACTATAAAATACACAATAGGTTGAAATACACAGCTTGCCTAATTAGAAAATAGAACATGTAAAAAACACACAAAAACAACATCTTACACAGTATTAAAAGCCAGGGAAAACAGGTGGGTTTTAAGAAGATTTTTAAAAACAGGCAGTGAGGATGCCTGCCTGATGTGCAGTGGCAGATCGTTCCACAGTTTGGGAGCTGCCACAGCGAATGCACCATCTCCTCTGTGCTTGAGCCTGGTTTTAGGCAGCAGCTGGGTAGCTGACCTGAGAGAACGGGTGGGCATAAAAGGCTGTAGCAACTCAGAGAGGTAGGGTGGGGTAAGGCCGTTAAGAGCTTTAAAAGCAAATAAAATAATTTTAAAATGGATCCTAAAATGAACTGGCAGCCAAGGAAGTGATGCTAAAATTGGTGTAATGTGCTCATGCTTGCGTGTACCAGTTAAAGTCGTGCAGCGGAATTTTGTACCAGCTGCAGAGGAGCAATGGAGGACCCATTAACCCCCACATATAGTGCGTTGCACTAATCCAGCCGAGTGGTGACAAAGGTATGGATGACTGACTCAAAACACTTCCTTGTCAGTATGGGCTTAATTTTTGTCAACTGCCTCAACTAGAAGAAGCTTGCCTTTACAACTGCATTTATCTGCTTGTCAAGCTTAAGGTCTGAGTCGACTTTGACTCCAAGGTTTTTAATAGCAGGCTTAACATACTGGGACAGATAACCTACATCAACAGTAGGGGATACAGAGGGGGCAAAAATTCTCAAATCTAGAAAGATTTTGAGTCTGGCCCTCACCGATACACCCTTCCTTCCCAAGGGGCGGCACTAACAAAGGCATTTCAAATGCTGCCGCACGCAATTGGATAGCACGATAGCCAATCAGAGCAAAAAACAAGGTGACGTATTCATTGCAGTAAGCCCCATTTGTTTGCCGACCAGTGGGGCTAACTGATATATGATGCTTTTGCCGTATCCCGTCGGCAAAACGGCAAAAACGTCCTTCCTGGTCGTGAAGGCTTCTAGGGCAGTCTTCTGTTCCTCTCTCAAGGAAAAAGATAAGTGTAGTTGGCTTAGCGTTTCTTCCAAAGCTAAGTTGAATGGACGCGTTCTTTCAGCAGCTGCCATCTTGGCTGTTTACTTTTAGACTCCTATGGCGCATCTGATTGGTCCGATTGGCGATTCAGCGGGCTCTGCTTGTCGGGGCCAGATTCCCGTGCAGTGCAAATTCGGATTTGCTAGGGGCGGAGCATCTGGATTTCCAGGTTAGACGTTTGTGCTAAATTTTAAGAAATTCTCTCAAAGCGCTTTTTAGATGTCACGTTCATGAGAATGGGATGGATGGATGCAAAAAACATAATGCCTGTGGCCACAGCTATTGGTGCAGAGGCATAGAAATCAGTTACAATAATAATAATCTGCTTGTAGTGATCAATTTTGTTTGCTCAGTATAAAAAGTTTCCGCTGTAGTTAAGTATGTACATTTTTTAACGTATAAACTGCTACATCAGTATATTATGACAATTAGAGTGTAGTACACACTGTGTAGAATTGGTAGGAACTGGGACACACCATTAGTGCTCCTCAGCCTGTTGAAACAGTCTATGATGTCTGCTGTGGCTCTGGAGGGAAATTTCCTCCTATTGCTTTGATTTTGACCACTCTTTAAAATTTCTTTCTCTGGAGTCTCCAAACGTACTGTAAGTGCATTACTAATCAGCTGGGTTGCCCCTGTAAACATCAAGTTGCTTGTGAAATCAAGTGGTTGAGGGCGAACTGTAGCTGTACGGGTGGCCTCTGTACAAAATGTAGGGTTTCATTTTCCTCATGTACTACATGCTATAAGAGCAAACGGATGCACATTTAACAAAGGTTCTTATAAAAATTATTTTATTCAATTATCTTTTCATTAACTCAATATTCACTGTTAATGTAACTACTTTACACAACATGAGCTACTTATCAAATGTCAGACTGCATTTCTTTTTTTTAAACATACAAAAAACATATAAGATATGACTTATTTACACACTCACATCCAAATATACAGAAACATCAAAATATCCTCCCTCCCCATCCCGTGTAGCACCATCAAGTAACCTCTGTGAGCTCAGTCTAATACGGCTCTACAGTGGATACCAACAGGTCTTGGAAATATCCCCTATCAAGCCTTTATCATATATTCTAGTTGCAACATGCAGATGGTGTAAATG
The DNA here is from genome assembly GCF_011397635.1 of Epinephelus fuscoguttatus. Taxonomy (NCBI): domain Eukaryota; kingdom Metazoa; phylum Chordata; class Actinopteri; order Perciformes; family Serranidae; genus Epinephelus; species Epinephelus fuscoguttatus. The sequence goes on along the minus strand of NC_064755.1, from coordinate 12,475,429 downwards.
ATTGACACTTTACACTTTACTGTTTGGCACACATGATAGAAGCTTTCAAGTTTTGAATTCATATTGTAACAATGTTCCAGCTGTTTACTACTAATTGTTTATAATACCCAGCATTTAAGTCAAATATAGTGCTCACTAAAAATGAAAAATGTGACAGATATGTTTATAGCACCCTGCCCACTATCAGTTTAAAGCTCTTCATCTTACCCACAGACTGTGTGTGAATGTTTTCTGAATGCAGGCAGGTCTAATGCTGGTAGGCACAGATATCCACTAATAAATGCAACAACAGTAGATCATCTGCGCTACAGCAAATTGCAGAAAAACCTGAGGATTTTAATCTGATCTTCCCAGCACGAGGCAGACAGAGCTCTGGATCAGGGTGCAACTAAGTGGAAGTGACATACCTTGACACCGAACGAGGAAGGGTTTTTACTGGGTTTAGTCCATTGTATCAAAGGCCATATGTTGCAGAGTGATTTCTCAGGGGTCATGTCCACTGTTAAAGTTCATGGTGGCCATTATTCACCATGGGCTCTTTAGAGAAGAGGAGAGGGGTTAAGATCTGGTCACCACTGTCCCTATAAAATGGTGTGGATCAGTGAGAGACGGGGAAACAGTCAAATCTTTCCAACGATCTGCATGACAGCAATGGTAGTGCTCTGGCCGAAGATGAAAGCGCCGCAGATGAGGGTCACAATTCCCCACACTGTGAGGACGACTCTGGATTGGAGAAGGTACAGGAGAGTAAGAAAAATGTAATGTAATTTAAGCAAATGCTGCAAACACTGCACAGATCAGTCTGTAAAAAATGCATCATCTCTTTGGTCTATCCCAGGGGTTTTCAAAGTGAGACACAGAGGGCTTCCTCTCAGACAAAACTAAAACAACACCCCCATCAGTTATGGAGTCAGTCAGTTAGCTGTGGACAACAACTCGAGCTCTGTTTGTTTTTTTCCAGTATTTGTTTACATTTTGGCAAACTGGCACCATTAAAAGTATGCCAAGTTCGCTATTAGCAGTTCCTGTTTGCAATGTGCTAATGGATCTAGAGACAACTATATAACCAACTTCCTGTTGTCTATTGGAACACTGGCATGCATCCTTGCCTTTCATCTCATGCAGCATCTTCCAGGTCCCCCCTTCGGCTCTCCTGCACCCTCTGGGGGGGCCCGCAGTGTGAAAACCTCCAGTCTATCCAATGTAAACTTAACCTACTCAGAGAAACTCAACGTAGCTACTGTAGCTGTTCTGTTCTGAGTTAAATCTTTAATTACAGCACCCTTAATTAATTCTTTAAAATGCTTCAAGGTATGCCTTCACATTGTACAACGGCAAGAGTCTTAATAGCTGTGCTGAATGGCCACACTCTAAGCCAGCATGAAAAGGCTGAAGGATAACAACACACACACTTCTGGCAATTTCTCCTTAAAGGCATTCACAGTGTTGCACTTGTTGATGTGCACAACAATGCCAGAAGTGATTATGTAAAGGATGAAAACAAATGTAAGCAGAGCTTGAGAGAGAAGTTTGAACCGTGCGAACTCTCTCACTTCTGCATACTGGTGTAATCACTGTGATGTGCATCTGTCCGCTCACCTTTTACTGACCCCTTAACTGTGCAAAGATGAGTCATTTTTCCAGCATCTCAGATTGCATATAGATGTGATTTATCCTGATACATATCCCCCTGGTATCATTATGTGTCCCCAGTCCACATTGAGATCAGATTGCTTTGTCCAGCTAAAACAACTAAACACAGTCCAAAGAAGCCTCGTCCACATTTGTTAACAATTATAATACAAATATAAAAAGTGTTTACATTTTTTTTTTCATTGCTGCTTGGTGGAAATGGGGCTTATGGGTTTTGGGTGCATTTACACCATTACTTTCAGGTAGTCAAGCTCTATCCAATTGCATCCGATCACCCAAAATGCAATTTAATACAAGGGGTAAAGAGGATCTAAGGCAACTCGCACTAAAACAAGGTGAATTGTGTTAACCCCTAACAGGAGGCCCTACAGGCTCCATGGTTCACTACATTCCTACAATACAAAAGAGCCAAAAGCCAACAGTACACAATATTTACAGATGATTTAGTCATTTGTGGAGTCTCAGCGGTAGAGGAAATGAACATTGAATTGAACAGAGGGTAGTGCTACAGGTCATGGGCTCATTACAGGCAGCCCAAAAAGTAGAAGGTTCACACTCGTGTAAGCATGAATGAAGAAATGTCAGGTTGATCTGCACATTACATTTTCTTTTAAGTGTGTACAAGGACACTGCAGCTCATTTTAGTATTCATGTATACATGTGATAGACAGTGATGTCAATACATAGATATGAATGTGTCAAAGTATCTGGATGAACAAAACTGACAGGAAAACATCACCATCCTCACACCTATTACCACCAGCACAGAAACTATTGCACTGTGAGTTTAAAGCCAATTAAAAGTTTCCATTAGAACAGAACTGTATATTTTCAAGGTTCTTTTTTAAAGTGAATATACTGATTAACACCCACTCTGGCTGATTTTACTGCATTCATTCCTTGTCTCCTTAATATTTCTTTGGATTATGACTCAGACATATATTTACAATGCATTAACATTTAAATGAAGTTTGTTCTCACCTGGTTTTACAGGAGACGGGCTCAGACTGCATGGCAAACACCAGACAGAGTCCTGTTCAAACACATCGCAGGGTTAAAGGGTTGTAACACATTTGAGAGAATATGAATCTGTAATCAGAGTGTTACCTGGGAAGATGAAGATGAAAAAGGCGCTGATCCCTCCTATAACACTGATTACTTTGCTGATGTCTGGTACACACGTGGCGATGAGCAGTGTCACCATTATCCACAGGACTGTCAGCACGTAGCGGCTGCGGCTTTCAAACTCTGTCGTCACCATGCCGTCCCGCCTCCGCCACCAGCTCAGCAGGGGGTCCTGGATCACTGATCTGATGTGCAGCAAACAGATGTGTATTTGATCAGTCAGTGTGACTCATGTGAAAAACTTAATTCAAACTTTGTCTCAACATTTCCAATGACTTTGGATGATTTAAGTAAAACAGTGGGAAAGATTAAAACTTTTTTTTATAAGATTCAACTGAGATGATAAATTCACTGAGGCCGTGTCCCTGACCTGCCCAGCAGCAGGATGATAGGATAGATGGTGATGATGGAGACGCCAAACAGCAGCCTGGCAATGAGCATTAGAATGTCATCGCCGGTGTACGACATCAGAATGTCCGCCTTCACGTCCTTTCCAAATGTCAGGTACCCATAAACCCCTGCAACGGAGTGAGAAGGAGGCTAAATACCAACATCAGTATGCCAACATTGTCACAATGACAACGTTAACTCACTGATATTTCTCAAATTTAGTGTTCAAAGGAATACGTCACCTGCAAAATGACCATCTGTATATCAATTACTCACCACGTGTTGTCTTGAATTTGTAAAGAAAAACTTGCTTTTCTCACGTCTCTACTGTGAAAGGAGAATCCAAAAAGATTCTTAATGAATTGAAATTAATGGGAAACGCCGCATTTAACAACAGCAACACTTTATCAAAGCAGTTTATAAACAAACAATTTGTGCAGTATAACACAAGTCCCATTTATCAAGTCGTATGCTCAGTACTTCCCAAACACAGACATTTTTGCTATAACATTACAATTTAAAACATGTGCTCAGGCATGCTCAGTGTACAATGTGGAAGTGTTCTATTGTAACGTTTTGGTGAAAATGCATGTGTTCGGAATGCACTGAGCATACAACTTGATAAATGACTTGTATTATACAGGATGAGCTGTGTGAGAGTTTGTAAACAGATGTTTTGATACTGTTTTGCTGTTAAACGTAGTCCTCAATGACCTCGTTTCAAGGAGAATGTTTGCCTTTTTTGGATTCTTCGTTCACTGTGGAGGCACGCAAGAAAAAAAAGTTTTCCTCATGAATTCAAGGTTACATGCGGTGAGTAAATGATATACAAAGGATCCTTTTGAGGGTGAAGTATTCCTTTAACATGTTCACCATCCTAATTTAGCGTGTTAGTTAGTTCTTTAGCTCTTGAGACAAAGTGCAGCCGAGGCTAACTGAATGATTTTAATTTTGCATAGGGATGCACGATATTAGATGTTTTGCCGATATACGATACGCTGATATGGAACAACTCATTTGACGGATAAACAATATATCGATATATCGACTTTTTTCCCCAACCTCATTTTAATGACCGTCAAGTCTCTTCTGAAGTGGAATTAACATCATTTTACGTATGCATACTCTTATCGTGATGGCCCACCAGCAGAAGGAGACATGAAATACAATGCTGTTTAATGTATGTAATATTAATTTGGTGTGCAAATTAAGAAAAAGCATGCTGGCTAATTCTAAAGCTGATATTGGCCGATACCGATATTATCATGCATCCCTAATTTTGCAGGTACAGTGGAAACCTTCTTGATCTGTCCAGGTCAAATGGATTACTACAAGTAGATTATTATTATTATGTAAAAAAAAATATTTTTCTGTATCTCTCATGTGGATTACGATCTAATTGACATTTGTATATTTATTACATGAATATAAAACATTGAAGGTCATTCTGGGACTGGGCATTATTAATCGACTTAACGAGGGCCTCTTCAACCACAGGTGCTTTCCCTGTGTGCATTCATTTTATGTCTCTGTTACTAGCAGCTGCTGTTTCTCATTTCACTACACAAGGTAGCCTGAGGAACTCCAGGTTTCACTGCTGCATCTCATTGACTTGTTTTGGCAGTTTGTCATAAGCCCAGAGGAAACTAGCTTTTCATTGAGAGATGTATGCTCTGATGAAGGTCTAATAGACCTCAAGCTCCAGAATAAAGTGAACACTGCATAGATGTAAGTGTGCGGAAATCCTTTCTACCAATGTGTACACAGCAGCACCGGCCACAGGTAGCCAGGTGGAAGCAGACAGGTTACTGTGAGGCAAACTTTTCATCAATGTTAAGTGGTTTTTGATCATAAACCAAAGTATTGAAAAAAGTGAAATTCTGATCTGATGATGGCAGCGGAGGAAAAGTCAGAGGAACACCAAAGTCATCCTGAGGGGGCCATGAAAGCTACAGTTCGCAACTTTAAAAAAAAAAATAACTTTTGTTATATTTGCTGAAACTGTCACTATATTCACACAGTAGTAAATGAGACAGGAAAATGTGCCCTGGCGTCGGGCCGTGCTTCATTCTGGTTTGACTGTTTACAGCGAATTCCTTTAATGCCATCGGGAGCAAGCACAGACTGTCTCATATATTACTGTGTGGATGTTGTGACAGTTTCAGCAAATATGACAAAAAGTTTTGTACATAAAAGTTAGCAACTATGGTTTAATGTATGTAACACATTTCATGACCATCCATTCAATAGTTGTCGACATATTTCACTCACAACCACAAATGTCAACTTTACTGTGGTGCTGGAAGGAAAAATAAGGGGATGACCCAAGTCACTGCAATTCACCTTCGAGAGACATTGAATATTTTTAGATTAAAAAAAATTCACTACAATCCCTCCAATAGATATTGAGATATTTTAGTACGGACTGAAACAGTGGACTGACCCACAGTGCCGTTCTTAAAGCAGCTAAAATCCTTGCTCGTGAGGACATAACTGCTTCCAAGCATCATTTTACAACCTAGAAGCTGCGTCCCCAAAGTATGCTCCTCACTTCACCTTGATGAGACCCAGAAAACTGGAAAGGAAAAGTGGTCCAGTCATACCCTTGGAACAGACTTCTCTGTATCAACACCACACATTTTATTCCCTGCTGACTTTTCTTCTGGTGCTGATGACCCCAAAGAAATCAGGTGTGTTGTTATCATGGAAAAGTAGGTAGAGAGGGGAGGTAGAAGCTTGTCTGACCTGTGAGGGAGTAGATGATGAGACAGAAGATCATGGAGACCACAGAAATGAAGACCCAATGAGAGAGCCGCTGGTTCTCCATGCTGCTATAGATGGCGATGGACGCCTCGTGGCACTGGAACAAACACACAAGCAAGGTGATTAAAGCTGATATGGACAGTTGTGTTATGTTACAATAAACTCCAGAGTCCACTGACAGACAAGACAGGAACTAGCTGCTGGTTAAACAGATCACGTGCCTCTCCAGCAGCCAACCTTGGATTTTCCTCATCTGTTTGGAGCTCACAGTGCAGGGTGAGGCTCCAAAGGTCTTATTATCTCCAATCTCTCTGCTGCTGTGATGAACTGAGATGAGATAGAGAATTAAATGAAGGCTATGGGCTCGGCCGGCACATTGGGGTGAGTTAAACCATCACAGAGGTCAGGATACAGACTCTTGTCCCCACTTGATCCCAGCTGCCGTCGCCCGCTTTTAAATCTCAGTTCCCCTTTCCTGCCTTCTCCACCTCCACTCCTCTCAGGATCTCATCAGCTCTCTTTTCAACCCTTTGCAGTGCAATCACTCATCCTGAGGGAGCACGTCTCTGTGTGTGTGTTTGTGTGAGAGGACATGCATCAGTCCATTCGTACTTTCCTCTACTTTTATTAGATCCTCTCAGCATCCCTCAGTGGTTACCTTGGCAACTTGGGAAGTTCTACATCACTCTGTCTTGCTTTAGATTGACAGAACGATCTTTTTCCTGTACTCTACCCTGCTATTAAATATGAAAAGCTAAGTCTGCAGAGATCCCGCGGAGCACAGCGGCCCCAGGCTGTGCCAGCCGGATGACCTTTACAACTCTTTAACACACTCTCATGAGTAAGTCCACATCCTAAAGATCATTGAGGAAAGTATCACTTCAATGTCTGCCATTGTTGCAACATAAAAATATTCTGAAGCACTCATTTCCTCTGACTTTAATCTCATACAATAGAAGTGAATGGAATTTTAATTGTGGTTCTCACAGCACTGAAATATTACATTAAAAAAACAACTAGAATTACCACCTCACGACCTCTAGCTTACCTAGTAGAGTGAGTGAGGTCCTCTGCAACAGCCTGGGTTCAATTCCAACCCACGGCCCTTTGCTGCATGACATCCCCCTTTCTATCTCATGTTTCCTGACATGACAGCGGTCGGGTAAGTACTTGGAAACACGTCTAATATGCTAACGCATCTAAAGCGACACCACCCGAGTTTGAACGTTAACCGGCACGACTAGAAAAAGCAAGCTGGTGCAAACTACGATATCGTCATCGTTTAAAAAGAAAGAGCGTTTCCCTGACCATCGCGCTAAAGAAATAACCAACGCCATTGGAGTTGAGTAAAATTGTTTAAGCTGCACTTTAGATATAAGCATGTTTTGTTTACTGCACTTTAACAAAGTGGGAAAGCTAAGTAAGTTCCTAGTAAAACTGAATCTGAGCAGGCTTTAAAGCTGACCAGCTGCACTATACTTTTTATTTTTATTGAGTAAAACTGTTTAAGCAGAAATGTATATTTATATTTTTCATTCAAACAATGTGTTAAAAAACAGCAGGATTTTATTTTTCACTTTCATATTTCTATTTTCATTCAAACAATGTGAAAAAGCAGGATTTTATATATATATTGGTTTCATTCAAAAATTGTGTAAAAAGAGTTAACTGCTGTGGTGGTATGTTTTAATAAGGTTACCAATAAGTAAAAGATATTTAATAGTTGTCTATTTTTTTCATTACTGTACCGAAACAAACCGAACCGTGACTTGTGTACTGAGGTACGTACCGAACCGAGATTTTTGTGTACCGTTACACCCCTAACGGACAGACAACCAGAAAACAGCTGTAACCAGCATGGAGGCATGCAAATGAATTGCAGTGTGGCTTTCCAGTATCTGATTCCCTGTTACTGTGGAATAATATTAAAATTACAAACTAGAATTACTACACCACAGTCATTTTTCTGGAGTTCACAAATGCCACGACAAGAAGAAGAAATACGCTATTATTGGGGCACCATTCATAATGCCGTGGCATTTGAGACACTTCAGCACAGAGTTCATCTGTCAATCACTGGGAGCCAAAACGGCTGACAAGAGCCCTCCGAGGTAAGTCAGTGAGCCAGACTAAAGTGCCCTCCTGGGAGCCAAAACAGTGACAGTGCCCTCTGGGAGCCAAAAGGAGCAGTGCTAAGGACGGTTTCATCACGCTGTTCTGGTGGCCTCCTGGGAGCCAAAACTGATTCCTCCTGGATGAGACACTAACAGTGCCCACTTGGGAGCCAAAACAACCTCTTATATTGACTGCTGTGATTAAGTCTATTTATGGCATAGAAAATATGACCTTAAAGTACAAAACTTGTGCCTCTTTTTATAACACAAATAAAAACTTCCTGTTTAGCCAAACGCCGCTGAAGTGCCCTTCTGGGAGCCAAACAACTGAGGTTTGTGCCGCAGAATACACCTAAAGTGCCCTCCTGGGAGCCAAAGCAGACTAAAGTGCTCAGACTGTTGGGAGCCAAACATTTGGGAGCCAAAACGCTCTCTAAAGTGCCCTCCTGGGAGCCAAAACGCACGCTAAAGTGCCCTCCTGGGAGCCAAAACACGGGCTAAAGTGCCCCCTTGGGAGCCAAAACGCACGCTGAAATGCCCTCCTGGGAGCCAAAACGCTCGCTAAAGTGCCCTCCTGGGAGCCAAAACACATGCTAAAGTGCCCTCCCGGGAGCCAAAACGCACGCTGAAATGCCCTCCCGGGAGCCAAAACGTGCACTAAAGTGCCCCCTTGGGAGCCAAAACGCGCGCTAAAGTGCCCTCCTGGGAGCCAAACATGCCAGGAGCCTGCTAATGCCTCCTGGGAGCCAAAACGCGCTAAATGTGCCAAGTGCCCTCCTGGGAGCCAGACGCAGCTCCTCCTGGGAGCCAAAACGCGCGCTAAAGTGCCCTCCTGGGAGCCAAAACACATGCTAAAGTGCCCTCCTGGGAGCCAAAACGTGCGCTAAAGTGCCCTCCCGGGAGCCAAAACATGCGCTAAAGTGCCCCCTTGGGAGCCAAAACGCGCGCTTAAGTGCCCTTTTTTTTCTTTTCATCCCTGCCCTTCAAAAAGTCTGTGCACGCCACTGATCAGCACGGTTTCAAGATGGGCACCCAAGATTTATGTCACCAGTTCAGTATCTGACCAAATATCTCTCCTTCTGTTCCTGAGATATGATGTTGAATAATTGCCAGAAAAGTGTTTTTGCAGTGTTTTTTATTCTAGAGTCAGACGGGGTGTTTGTGCCAAATTTGAGGAACTTCCCTTTAAGTGTTCTTGAGTCCAAATGGACATTTGTGCCAAATCTAAATAAATTCCCCCCAGGCATTCCTAAGCTATCGCATTCACAAGAATGGGACAGAGCACCAGAAAACAAAATGCCTCCGGCCACGACTATTGCTAGCATGACAGCATAAAAACATAATATAGACAGCGAGTCATATAAAAAGTTGCTAAAAATATCCGGAAAACTCATTTCTGATGCAATACTGACTTTCTGCAGTCGTTGGGTTCATTATTAAGAGTAACTGTAGAGTTTATCAGTTGTTCTGTACAGTTATTATTTATGCACTGAATATGAAATATCCATAAAATATGTCGGGGTTGTCAGTTTACTTGGTTATAAAAAAGGGATCCCTGAAGGAAAAAAGTTGGGAACCACTGGTCTAGATCATCCTGAGTGAAGGAAACGACTCCTTCTTACTGACAGATGAGAAGATTGATACCACTCTCATGTCTGTTGTATGAACTAGTCTGTAACTTACAGTGTTCTATTTGCATAAAAGTTAGCTCTCACAGACTCCTCCACAATACTGCACCCACCAATACTCGCAGTGTTCGCTTGCTAAACCTATTGACTGCACTTAGTCACATTTGCCTTTTACTGACACACCAACTTTTACACCTCCCCCCAAGAGTAAAAACTTTTATTACATTTCAAGATTTTTTTTCTTTGCATTTTCACTTTTTTTTATGCACATAAAAACAGGTGAATATAAACACACCAGTTGTTCTGATCAGCACAAATTAAATTCCATTTACTTCTGGTTTTCTGAGGTGTAAGCAAAAATCTCAGACAGACCTGGACAAACACATTAAAAGCCAAGCTATCTGCCAGGCTAGATACTATGATTGAAAAAATGCACGGGAACCATCCCTTTAAGGTCATATGGTTGTGGAGTTTTCATTACTTGCTGGGTAATCAGTTTTTAATGTAGTCACATGCATGTATTTGCAATTTTGCAGCCATCACTGAAAGCATGAATACATGCATACATAAACCCTTCCACACACAGCTGTACACTCAGTGGCCTCCAGCCTTACCACAGCATGATGTTCCAAACACATGTTAACAAAGTCTCAAAGGATCTTACATGAACACATTTCTAATTTGTTGCACTCACTTGGAAACCAAAGCAGATGGTCGGGATGACACTGAACGTGGAGGCCCAGGAGCTGATCCTGCACACAGACAGGAGGAGACACCACAGTCATTTTTCTGGAGTTCACAAATGCCACGACAAGAAGAAGAAATACGCTATTATTAGGGCACCATTCATAATGCCGTGGCATTTAGAGACACTTCAGCACAGAGTTCATCTGTCAATCACAGGGGCGCGGCTGACAAGAGCAGCCGAGGTAAGTCAGTGAGCCAGACTAAGTGCCTTAACAGTGACATGGGAGTTCAAGGAGAGGAGCGAGCAGGACGGTTTCATCTACTTTGTCTGTTCTGGTGGCCTGGATTCAAAACTGATTTATGGATGAGACACATAACAGTCATATTTCCTTGAAGCAACCTCATTATATTGACTTGCTTTGGTGATTAAGTCTATTTATGGCATAGAAAATATGACCTTAAGTACAAAACTTTTCTTTTTTTATAACACAAATAAAAACTTCCTGTTTAGCATTTCCGTCTGATTTTTTTTCCCTTCATTTCCACTCAAACAACTGAGGTTTGTAGGCAGAGTATACACCTTGCTTCCAGCATGCAGACAACAGTAAACAGACTGTTGAGCATACATTTAAACAGACACAGAGTCTGTTGTCATTAGTAGACACTAAAGCAAATTTAGAAGAATAGTTTGACATTTTGTGGAATGTAGTTATCAGCTTCCTTGCTGAGAATTAAAAACAACATCAACACCACCCTCATATCTGTTTGTTCAATACAGAGCTACAGCCAGCAGACAGTCAGTTCAGCTTTGCATAACGACTGATGACAGGATGAAGCAGTTAGCTTGGCTTCAGGGGGGTAAATTGCTAATGTCACCATGATAGGATATCATGTTGATTCTTTGGTAAATGGTAAACGGAGTGCACTTGTATAACACTTCAGACAACTCAAAGCACTTTTACACTACAGGTCACATTCACCCATTCACACACACACACATTCACACACACTGGTGGCTGAGGCTACCATACAAGGTGCCACCTGCTACTCAGTAACTAATCACTCACACACCAACGGCATAGGAATCACAGCTGTAGCAAAACCATTGGGAGCAATTTGGGGTTCAGCATCTTGCCCAAGGATACTTCGACATATGGGCTGGAGAAACCAGGGATCGAACGGCCAATCCCCCTATTAGTGGAGGACCTGCTCTACCTCTGAGCCACAGCCGAGTCTCTTTATTCTACAACACCCCTTTGGCCAACGATACAATATTTGCTGATATTACAAAGTTTACCATGATATAATTTTTATTTAATTCAATCCAGGATGATATCAGTAAATATTAGAGATCCACCGATTTATTGGACGCGACTCTGTATCAACAGATATGTGCCTTGTTGACTGCCATCGGCCTATCAGCAAAGAAGATGACATTCACCGTTGGTAGTTGCTGATGTTTTCCTGTTATGTCGCATCAATTTTACGCAGGCCAAAAAGCAAGGCTTCCAAATGAATGGCGTCTAGTCATCCCAAGGACAATAAAAAACTTGCTTGGGACAAAGAGATCCTACCCAGGACACCACTGGGATGAAAGGACGCAGTAAACTCACTGTTGACATGTTACGGAACGCACCCTATTGTTTCCATGATAATGCTTCATTGTGAACAAAATATCCATGTTGAAATCAATCAGGGAAGAGCTAATTACTGTTAGCTGTTAGCAGCTAGCAGGTGAAACCAACCATAAACTGTATATAATGATGGATGTAGCTACAGTGATGGGATGTATTGGTTTGTGGACTGCTGTTTTGAATCCTCGAGTTCAGCATTTCTGCCGTCGCCGTCTTGGATTTTTGGAGCTAGATGTGACCATATTTAGACAAGAGGGTGGAGGTGTGGATTTCTTCTCTCCCAACTTTTGGTCTTAATAAAATGTAAACCGGTGAGTTATTAAAAAATGTACCCACATGTACAGTTGTCATTAATGTTAAAATTAGCCATAGAGACCAAAACCATTCTTTGAACCAGGCTGTAAACATGTTTATTTCTGCTGTAAAGTCGGGCATTTGAACATGGGGGTTCACAGGGATTGACCCACTCTTGGAGCCAGGCTTAGATGGCCATTTGATGAACTGTAGCTTTTGGCACAGCTTTTGGTTTCATTTCTCAGCCAGTTGCCACTTGCTGCTGACAGATGTTGCACTGAGTTACGTTATGATGTGTTCAAGCTTTCTTCGGTTAAAATGAGTAATGGGCAAAGGTAATTTCCAGTGTTCAAGATAATTTGGAATGTAATGTTGTAAAAAGTAGTTTTTGATGAGGAGAAAAATTGTTGATGTTTTCACGGCATCATAAAATAGATATTAGAGAGGGAATTATGATGTATTATATATAGTAAAAAGGCTTTGAAAACAGCTATTTTTTTTTTTTTTTTTTTTAAAAAAGGCTGCTTCATACATTTTTATGACTGAATTTGTGCTCAAAGATACTGTCATGACAGGCTGAATGACTTTAAAACAGTTTAGGTATTTCTATTTAACAAAGCTTTTTTTGTTTCCCAGGCACAAAAGAGGGAATAGATAATAAAAACAAAATAAACAACAACCTCAAAAAACATCAGTTTCGGCTATCAGCCAAATAGTTATTTAAAACATCAGTATCGGCCCTTACAATCAGTGCATCCCTTGTAAATATCTTTACAGTCTTTTTCTTGACTGCTTGCCATTGTCTGCCTGGCGCTAGGCCACCAGCACTGTTTGAATGTTTAGGAGGAAGCTGCGGCTGGACAGAAATGGTGACACAGTAAAGTGTATCTAATAAATGTATATGTGTCAGTGTTTTCACTATGCATCAATGATATTGGATTCTTGAACACTGTATATCAATCTAGCGAGCCATTTTCCCCTGCTACCAACATTTGCATTAATCTGGCCATAGTTTCAGATTTTACAGACACATGAGACCAGGATCAATATCTTTACCTAAATCTCTGCAAGACAGCACGAGCGTAGCTGCCAAAACGCTAATGGTTTTGAAAATAACATACAGCTGTGTATGACTAAAAAACATGGGACTTATCTACAGCATTGATAATTCACTGTGCACGCGTTTTTTCTGCAACCAGACACATCTACTCTCCAGACTAAATCTGGGCTTCACCAGCTATTGTGACCAATGAAGCAAACAGATTGTTTGAGCCCTGGATCATCTCATTTAGCCCCCCCTCCCTAAACCCCACATAAACACACATACCCACTAGTGTAGAGAGGGGTGATGTGAACCAGAACAGAAGGCGTGGTGTGGTACTTGATGATGATGGCAATGGTCAGGTAGGTTGCAGCCAGAGTGCCCAGAACACTGTGAGAGGACAGAGACAAAGTACCTGGTTCAAACAATCGCAGAGACACTTAAATTACAATGAATGACTGGATTACTGGAAACTGACAGCAGGGGTCAGCGCCATTGACAGGGTCACGTCAGCCAGCCATCTATCCATAAACATGACCATGACAAAGACTAGCATCCTCAGCATAAATAGAATACATGTTAAAAAACAAACAAACAAACAAAAAAAATGACTAAGACATTGTGACAAAAACTAAAACCATGTTGTGTGCTTGTAAAAATATCTCAGATAAAATGAGTCAAGCCTGCTTTAGCTAGAATCACTGTAGAGTAAGGTTTGGTCTGAAGTGTGCTTTGTTTAACCACAACCAGCAGTGATGTCACAGTGCACTAAGATACCTAGGGGTAAACTTCTACGTCGTTGAGCCACTGGGGCTCAACAGAATTGTGATTTTCAGGAGTGTTTAGCTGCTCATCAATGGCACTCTGCCTGTTTGTTGTGAGATATGTTGTGTATAAACTGGACATTTTGGCATGTAGGTGGAACTGGAGAAAAGCACATAGAGCTAGAAGAAAAGCACATAGAACTAGATTTATATATTCATGAAAAAATACATGAAATACATGCACATTAGGTTGAAATGTTTATTTTTATTGTGGATATCATTATATACTATATATTAACCACTGAAGGGATGATTGATGCATGTTTTGTTCTACACCATTAAAGCGATTTTATCTAACTTGCCATCAGAACTAAGATATTATTTAAAAAAAAAAAAAAAAAAATAGACTCTACATTTTGCACCGTATTGTGCACTGCATACTGTGCATGTTTCACGCGAAGCGGCAAGTCTGCCCGCTGAGCCCCGTTAATCAGCGCGAGTGAAGACTGAATTACAAACCAGTTTGCAGTCTCTTATCCATGGATTGGACACCCCGAATCTCTGCTCTCTATATGCTTGCACACCAGAACTTTGCCGTGCACTTCATAAGACTAGTTAGCATTATGGACATGATTTGGATTGTGATATTAAATATAAGATAATAATGTTAAACAGATCATGATGCTGTGTTAATATCGCACCAAGTGCAGACACACAGACTTTTGAAAGGGAGAACTTGTCTGAATTATTTTTGATGTTTAAATAATTTCACACTCTTTTATAAATGTTTATTTACAATCGAAAATCGATACAGTATAGTATCTCGATATCTCGAAGTATCGATTTTTTCAAAAATATAAATTATCAGTGTTACAAATACAAATTAAACTTTAGGTAGCCTACTTGTATGATAAAATCAACAGCTTTTTCAGTCCGCCAGATACATTTTGCTGCAAAAAAAAAAAAAAAAAAATGGCTGAGGTGAGATGAACAGACTGAAATCTTTATCTTAGATAAAACAGATGTTGACCGAGTTACCTTTGAGTACATAATTTACAGTTGAAAAAAGGTAATAAATCATAATATATGACAATATATTTTCTTGCAATACTCAGCATATCGCAACATATTTAAAATTGCAATAATATTGAATTGTGATTTAAGTATTGTGATAATATCATATAGTGGATCCTCTGGTGATTCCCACCCCTAATTGACATACATTCAACTGTATGACTTGCAGAAAGCCATGCTCTAGAAAATTTGTCAATTAAATGAAAAATAACAATTAAGCAGTTTTTATACGATACCCACTTAAACTACAATTAAATTGAAATTAAATTCAGGGAAATTATTTTACAATAAAAACTCAAAAATAAAAATCCAAGATGATAAAACAAACAAACGGTCTGCTCTGCTTTGTCTTATTTCTAAACCATAAACATGTATGTGAGCAAACAAATGGATGTACGGGAGCTTGCCACACCACACACACAAGCACTCCTACATGTGTCACCTGACCTGATGTATTTCAGAATGCTGATCTCTTTGGGGATGGACAGTGGCAGGATGAGGAGGACGCAGAGCAGCACTAGGCCGAAGCGCTGGTCTGTGTAGAAGTGATACGGCATCTCAGACTCCGGCAAACCAGTTACCAGCTCATACAAGGAGCCACACACTGACAGGAAACAAGAACACAGACATGACATGAAAGCACATCAGCACAAACATTATTCTGCCCTTTAGCTGAGAGGAGACAAAAGCCATGCGAGGTCACCAAAGATTTATCCTCTCTAACGTAAGAGGAAAGGAGTGATTAATATTGACCGGCTTTTAATTCAGAAAGAAACAGTCGAGCTGGTCCAGCAGCACAAAACACAAAGAGATTCAAAGTCAAGTTCAAGGAGGCAACAGACTCCACTTAAAGATGTGCTCATGAACACATTATGTTTCCTTTTCCCAATGACCTGGGCTGCACTTCAGGAGATAAATCTGACACTTACACAGCAGAGCTACTCAATGGTTCATTGAAACCACAAGTCAATTCAGAGAGGAGATCTGCTCACACGCTAACGGTTTTATTTACAAAAAATGAATATTAATAATAAAGCTAAAAAAGATTTGACAAAAAAGCACAAATCTGCACTTATTGCTGAAGTCTGCACAATCTGCAACTCACGCTTCTCCAGCTGGTCATCCACTATAACCAGGAAGGCCACAGAGATCATGAAGAGGTTGAAGACAAAGCAGACTTCACACAGCTGACCGATAGCTGGACCGCACACCTCCTTCACCACTGCCTGGTAAGTGCACTGGCCACTGATGGACGAGGAGTAGCCCAGGATGATCAGACCACTGATCAGGAACACAAGGGAGACCTGAGGGTGTGAAGGAAGGAAGAACGATGGAGCTCAGAGATACAGATGGTTCATCTTAAGGCAGGATATCATGTACCGCCATACTGTTGCCCAATATGAGTACTCAAGACCAAACGACCAAAGGCCTTAAAGCCACTTTATGTTTAACTTTAATATGAATGTAGCATGTCCATGTGCTGCAGCCCACCTATCTCAGTTAGTAAATACCACCAGCTAAGACATGGTATAAAGCCTTGAAGGGATAGTGCACCCAAAAATGAAAAAAAAATGAAAAAGCCATTATCTACACACCCATATGCCGAGGGAGGCTCAGGTGAAGTTTCAGAGTCCTCACAACACTTGCGGAGATCCCAGGGGGAGTGGGTAGCAGCACAACTCTACCTAATCCAGGCTTACAGCGCCCCAGATTCAAACGTCCAAAAACACATAATTGAAACCACAGAATATCTCCATACTGCTCGTCCGTAGTGATCCAAGTGTCCTGAAGCTCCGACATAAAAAATTGTTTGGAAAAACGTCATTTGAACTCTGTTTTTAGCCTCACTGTAGCCTGTAGCTCTAACTGCTTCTCTGTACACTGCGCTCACGCGTGTGCGCTTGTGCAAGACATGGGCACCACCTTCATGTGTGTTCACGTGCTTTCGCTGGTCTCGCACACAAGTGCGGAGCACAGAGAAGCAGGCAGAGCTACAGGCTACAGTGAGGCTAAAAACAGAGTTCAAATGACATTTGCGAAACAACTTTTTATGTCGGGGCTTCAGGACACTTGGATCACTATGGACAAGCAGTATGGAGATATTCTGTGGTTTCAATTATGTGTTTTTGGACGTTTGAATCTGGGGCGCCGTAGGCCTGATAAGGTAGAGTTGTGCTGTTACCCTCTCTCCCCTTGGATCTCCGCAAGTGTTGTGAGGACTCTAAAACTTCACCAGAGCCTCCGTCGGCATATGGGTGGGTGGATAATGACTGGATTTTCATTTTTGGGTGCACTATCCCTTTAATACCAGTCAGTGTTTTTTTTTTTTTGTTTTTTGAGAATTGTGACTGTAATACACACTTAGATGGACATTTTGCAGTTGAAAAACTGGAGGCCACCACTGATGCGCAGGTTGACAAAGTCAAAAATAACATGCTGTTTGCCTACAAAGTTAGAAAAACAAAGTCTCATATTTTCTGGAATTTTTTCATTTCCATTCTATGGTCTTGATATCTTTTCTTATTGGTTATTTAATATTATGGCATTCAGTTTTGATTAATAATACAAATGCCACTAATACAGCTGCTAAATGATGAGTGGAGGAGTGTCATTTTGAGGCTGTAAAGCAGTGTGACAAGCTGATTTAATGAAAAGTGCTTTTGTGAATGAGCCTGATGGTAGTGAAAAATGACACCAAGGAAAACTAATAAGGAAGACAAAAGCTATTTATGAGTTTTTCTATGGGTTTGTCAAATGGAAATGCAAATTTCCGGAATATATCTTTTTAATGTCCCCCTGTGTCCTCACAAATGCTTGCTCTGAATGTCGGAGGCCTGGACAGACAAAGAGAAGGGACAAAGAAGAACTGATAGGACTATCTTGACCACGTTATCCCATTTTAGCTCATGTTCTCTATAGCTGCCATGATATAACATGAAAATTGAAGAGGATGGTGATTTGTGACCATCCTAAACCTTCCAGTCAAAACCCTTTAAACTTTTATAAAAGAGGTGTGCCAAAGCAATTACTTTCACAGCCCAAGAGGTTAGCCCCTCATCCCTGCTATGCATCAGGATTGATGTCCATGTCCTCTGGGTTAATATGCTGCTCAGGAGAGAATCACTGAATTCTAATGAGAGGTGTGGAAGGTAAAGTGTTTCCTCAAAAACATTACGAAAAGTAGTCACACAACCTAAGCAGTGGGAGAGGGAAAACACCAGAGAGAGGGTTATAGATCCTCGCTGAACATCTATAAGGTCAAAGTCTGGAATTACATTACAACATGGACATACAATGACAGCAATTATGCAAATAAGATGGATAGAAGATCTGGGGGGAAAACATGTGGGAGTGACTTTGTAAGAGAGCAAGCTTGGACACAAACTAGAAAAGTCTATGATCCAGTTAAGCCCCAAAGTTACCGTCAAAGGTCCAGTCAGATATTTAGAACCATTGCAGTGTAATGGGGAGACCTGGCCTAATTGGGAAGAACAGAGACTTCAGATTTAAGTCTCTGACCTCATTTAGCATCAAACAGTATACACTGTCCAGGAATTTATTCTATACACTACAGGAGGAAAGCAACACCAGAGCTCTTCAATAGTGTGCAATGTGCTAAACATTGACTGGCGCGAGCAGAGAGCGCCCAGCACCAACTTTCTTTTTTAAATTTTTTTTATTAAAAATTATTTTCTTGAGCTTTTTGCCTTTAAAGGGATAGTGCACCCAAAAATTAAAATTCAGCCATTATCTACACACCCATATGCCGAGGGAGGCTCGCGTGAAGTTTTAGAGTCCTCACAACACTTGTGGAGATCCAAGGGGAGAGGGGGTAGCAACACCACTCTACCTAATGGAGGCTGACGGCGCCCCAGATTCAAACGTCCAAAAACACATAATTGAAACCACAGAATATCTCCATACTGCTCGTCCGTAGTGATCCAAGTGTCCTGAAGCCCCGACACAAAAAGTTGTTTGGAACCACACAGCACACGCACATATGTGCACTTGCGCGAGACCGTGAGACATGGGCACCGCCTTGAAACCGCACATGAAAGTGGTGCACAGAGAGGCAGTTAGAGCTACAGGCTACAATGAGACTAAAACAGAGTTCAAATGACGTTTTTCCAAACAACTTTTTATGTCGGGGCTTCAGGACACATGGATCACTACGGACGAGCAGTATGGAGATATTCTGTGGTTTCAATTATGTGTTTTTGGACATTTAAATCTGGGGCACTGTAAGCCTCCATTAGGTGGAGTTGTGTTGCTACCCCCTCTCCCCTGGGGTCTCCACAAGGGATGTGAGGACTCTAAGAAGCTGTCCACACCAATGCGGGTATTTATAAAACCGTGACTCTTTGCTCACGGTTTGGCCTTTCATCCACACGTAAGCACAGTTTTGGGCCCCTGTAAGCGGAGTTATTTGTAACCGGAGTCCAGGGTGAACATTTTGGAAAAGTCCGATGTTAGCAGCCATGTGTGGACAGGATAACCGCAGTTATTTTGTCTCATCTCCATTGTATGACGTCACAGTGTGCGACGTAAACAGAAAACAGCTGTGTTATTACCCGATCCAGTGTGTGCGAGAGACAATTTGAGGATGGACCTAAACAAAATACTGCTGCTATTTAGCAGCATATCATCACTTTGTGGCTGTATCATACAACTAACTGTCAGTCCACAGAGATTCCACCCTGCCTCAATTCGCCATTGTTGATTTTTCACTCTTGTTGTTTTTCCAGTAATGACGTTTTACTGCCTTCTGATTGGCTACAATGGCCTTACAGTTAGGAGTTATATTGCCACCTACTGCTTTGGCATGTGTATTAGGCCTTTTTTGGTCTCATAAATTTGTCTTGATGAGAGCGGTAGACTAAACCATACAATAAATGTGCTGTACAACCAAAACAGTTCATGCTGAATTAGGCGAAAAGCTTTATAGAGCTTCAGAGACGCCTTATGCATCTCACCTACTGCTTTGGCATGTGTATTAGGCCTAAAACTTCACCTGAGCCTCCCTCAGCATGAGGGTGAGTAGATAATGGCTGAATTTCCATTTTTGGGTACATTTCTGGGCCGCTGCTTCAGCAAGGATGGAGCCTTTGTACATGGGGCGCCTGCTCTATCCACTAAGCCACCGATGACCCAGCACCAACTTTTAATGCTGCCATTCATTAAATATATGCAAAGTACTAATCTTTAGGCACTGAGCAGTAGAGGGCATTGTTCCAGATCAAGATGTTCAGGATTAATGGAGGGTTTAATAGCCAACATAATATGACCCTGTTTTCTCAATTATTCATTTAGTAATTTCTTTATTACTTAATATAAAGGTTATTATTTCAATTAATCATTCAATAAATAGTACACATTTAATTTTTCAAGTTTCCCCAAGCTGAAATGATACACAAACCTGCTCTTTTTCTCTGAACAATAGTTTCAAACTAAACTAACATTCAAATCACAACCAATTAACAAATCTTTTAGAATCTTATGAATAAAAGCTTAAGCCTCCATTAATATTTCTGATAACACTGAGCTGAAAGACTTGTGTGAAAGAGGTTTCTTATTCATCTCACTGTATGTAAACCAAGATGCATAAGGCCTCTCTGAAGCTCTATAAAGCTTTTCGCCTAATTCAGCATGAACTGTTTTGGTTGTACAGCACATTTATTGTATGGTTTAGTCTACCGCTCTAATCAAGACAAATTTATGAGACCAAAAAAAAAAAAAAAAAAAAAAAAAAGCTCTGATACATCTACAGTACACTACCTAATCTATCACTAAACAGCAAACAGACTGATGGCAACTAGTGTTTGTGGGGACCAAAACAGAGCTGAATTTGAGTGAATTTTGGACTCAGTTTTATCAGGTGGCCCAAAACTCAATGCTAAATTAATGCTAATGCTGCTACATGCAATTAGGCAACTGTTAGGTCATGAGCTAACCATGTTTATAATTTTATGAGCTCATGATATGTGGTGGCTGTGGATCAGTCAGCTTGTTTTGATATTTATATGCCCCCTAGTGGCCAAAAATCAACACACACACAACTTTAAACTAAGTATTAGTGGAAAGCTTCACCCTGAAATATGATCATTGGTGTAACAATTACTCATTTTGTGTCATGTTAAATTTGTGGAAAAAAGGTTGGTTTTTCGTGCACGCCTCAATGGCAAATAAAGATCCCAAAAACTGAAAAAAATTCTTGAAGAATTAGAGTGAATGGGGGCCACGTTTAATAACAGCAAAACTATATCACAACATCAGTTTACAAACTCTCACACAGCTTGTGCAGTATAATCCAAGTGTCATTTATCCAGTTGCATGCTTAGTTCTTCCCACTCAGATGCATTTTCGAGAAAACCTTACTATTTAAAATACCTTTGCATACAAGTTTGGTCAAGCACGCAGTTGTGCATCCCACTGAACGGAGTTCAAACACACACACACTTGCCCAGGCGCACTAGTCATCCATGTGTGAGACTGTAGGCGGAAATGTAACATAGTAACATTTAGCAAAAATGCTTGGGTTTATAAAGCACTGATCATATGGCTGGATAAAGGAGACTTGGATTACACTGCAGGAGTTATGTCAGAGTTTGTAACTTGATGTTTTGATATAATTTTGCTGTTGTTAAACATGAACCCCTATGACTTCAATGCATCAAGACATTTCTCAGTTTTTGGAATCCGGAGGAATACGAGAAAAACATTTTCTTCACAAGTTCAAGCTATCATGGGGTGAAAAGTTTATAAATAACACTAAACGAACCCAGGAGAAGATAATTCACCAATTTAATTTCACATTCAACTTTAGAACTGGAGGACATGTTGGGTTGCCACACATTCTGGTTTTCCCAGGATCGTTCTCCTTGTTGAGCGACTGCCCCAGGAAATGACCATCATTTGGTAGGACACAAACTGTCTCCTTTTTGGGGGAAAATGTACTCCTTATTTAGAATGTCAGAGTTCCAAATAAAACCTGGTACTGCTGCTACTCTCTTTCTTCCTCTTAGACATCCAATCCGTGTCTTTAAACTATACTATAGGCCTACTTTTTTTTCATTTGTAGCAGAAATACATTTACCATATCACCTAGCACCTGCAAAGGCTGTCATTGCTAAAGACAGGCTATCGAGTCATTTTACATGATCTGGTACAGTTGGTAGGATACTGTATTCCCCGCTGAACTGTGAGAGCTTCACACTTCATAACTGACACACTGGAGTGCAGAGATGATTTTATTTTGAAGGCCCCTGACCAGATGTCGCAGTTAGGCTACTCTCCTGCCTCGTGCTGCTATTAGGGGGATTAAGATGTCTCAGGTTAGTTTTGACAAATCACCACTTGCATCAAAAGCCTGGATCACTCTGAAACAAGTTGACAGAAAAGGTTCATAGCTTTCTGTAAGTTTTTCAACTTTATGATCAGTGACCAATTATTTTTCAGCCAAGTGAGGCAATAGGAAGGAATCCAACAACTGTTAACATAGTATATTTGCAAATGTGGTTTAATGCCATGCATCACACATCAAATGTCCCAATTATTCACAAATCAAATGTGGCACCCCTAAGGACATGACATGGAAACCATATGGGTGTCATATCAAACAGCCTACAAGCAAGTAAAAAACTGATTTTCTACTTGACATTAAAACCGACGACATAAAAAACAGATTTTATATGTGAGAGTCTGCAGGACCACAAATCAAAGAAAGGAGCAGCAAAGAAGCGGATGCACCCAAGTGAATACTTTTCAAACATCAAATTAATGGAACCCCTCTGTTTCTACCGCTAGGTGATTTATCCATGAAGACAAAGTGGAAGTTAGAAAGGAGGACAGCCAGGCAGGCAGTGACACCAGGAGAATAAAGGAATGATTTATATTTTTCTATTATGCTCTTGTACAGCTGGTTTGACCTGGAGAGTTGTGCAAAAACAAGTAAAAGAGGAATGCTTAGTTTGCTTGAGCCTTCTCCAAGTTTTTTGATTCCTCTCAGAACGAACTCCAAAACTAGAGTGCACAGGTTCCCTCGCTGAACTACCACCAGCCACATGTGAAATGTCCCTTAAACCAGGATTTGTGGGGAGTCTGGAAGTATTTCACACATGGCTTGATCATAGTTGCAAGTCAAATTTCAGGGTGAAAGTGATGACCATAGAGTGAAAAGGTTATGTTAAGTCTCAAGTACTGGTTTTGGCAGAAGGGAAAATGAAGACTATGCTACATAGAAATGCCCAAAACAGTTTCAGAATCGCAGTGGTGTGAGTGACAGACTGAAGAAAAGCCAGGCTGATAAGGATAAAGTGAATCTAAAAAAGGTGCTGAGGTCAAGTCAAACATGGCCTCTCCTGTCAGGTGGAACAGATCACAATCTCCTTAATTGATCTCAGTGGACCTCAGCACTCAGCAGATAAGATGCATCTCCCCTACAACAAACTTCCAATAAAATTAAATATAAAAAGTTGCTATTTTTGATAAATAACCTTTAAAACGCAGTGTGGCTGCATCAACTTTTCAGCAAAAAAAAACAAACCAAAAAAACAGCAATGTATAGAAACCTCACATTCTACAGGTAGGAATATCTAATTTTAATGTTATTTTAAAATGCCCACCAGCTCCACGGTGACTGCGCTGCGGACGCCCCCGGCTCTCTCGAAGGCCCAGGGGAAGTTGAGGAGCCCGGCACCCAGGGCGGATTTTAGCATGATGAAAATGGCCCCCATGGAGCCGAGCCGAGGCCCGGCGGTCACGTCCAGCGGGGGCTTAGCTGAGGCTGAAGCCAGCAGGCTGATGCTCTCTCTGGCTAACTCCTCCATGCTTCAACCGGCGGGGAGCTCGCTGCGGGACACTATGACGCACACGCGCGCTTACGAGCTACATTCATACACCCACACGAGCAGCCGGTCAGCTCTCAACCACTCCCCGGGCACCGTGCTGCACTCTGTGGGCCGGGCCGCTCACTGAGCAAGGTGAGCCGGCTGGAGGGAGGAGGGAGGGGTGGGCCCGGTGGAGGGCAGCTGCTGCCTTCAGGCCCTGCTCGGAAAATGAAAGGGCTTCAACTTTACCATAACTTAAAAAGCAACTCTGCGTGTCATAACATACACAATGGTGATGTTAACAGCATGAGAGGGCTCCCTGGTGCCCAAACTAGTCATGATATATTATCAGACCACACACTATTTATTTATTGACATATTTCATTTGTCTGTAAAGGACCACACACACTAGTGAACATAAATTTGATGTAGTACAGTACCACAGTTAGCTTAAAGCTGTCATAGATCTGCTGTCACTGGCAGGTAAGACTTACATAGACCACATTATTGTATAGCACTGAACAAACAGGACAGGGCACATAAAATGATACACAACCACGGGCGTAATTTACAGGGGGGGCACAGGGGACATGACCCCTGCACTTTTTTGGATGGAGAGAATGGAAACGTGAATAACGTGAAAATTAAAAGAATTAAATCTGTATAAAATCGTTAAAATGTTTAAACATTGTAAGAGAAGATGCATTTTGAATTCTTGAGTTCCATGGGGTTTAAAATTAATTTGATTAATTAAGGTTAGATTTTTACTTTTGATTTATCTCCGATTAAATGATTAAGGTCAAAACATAATGCCTTTTTTGTTTGTGTGTTGTTGTTGTTTTTTTTTTAATTGCATTAATCACGTGCTACTAATGTGTCCCTTAAATGCATCCTCACTTGTAGTTCCTGCTCCCTGCTGCCAGAGTGATGGAAAAAAATGACACCGCTGTGCTTTTGAATGGCTCATTTCACTTAAAAAAAAAAAACAAAAAAAAAACTCCCAGACACCTCAGTTGACAAGTCAAAAGTAATTTGCACCTTGTGTCAAACTGAATTAAAATATCACAGAGGAACTTAGAGATTGAGCAACCACCTGCTAGCTAAGCACACAGGTGCAGCTAATCAGTGGCCACCCGCATCACCAAAGTCAGCAAAGCACTTTTTGGGAGTGTGGAAATTCCCACAGACCTGTGGATGAAACTAAATCAAAAAAGCTAACTATAAAACTGGAACTGGAACTCCTGCAAAGTGCAAATGCTGTCGCCTTAACCTGGGATCACTGGATGTCAGTGAGTAATCAAAATGATCTCGGAGTTACTGCACACCATTGAAGACAACAGCAGATGAAGCGCTCATGTGGGTTGCAGTATCATGGTATCCAGGAAGGTGCTCTTTGGTCAGGTAATGTAGTACACCTTGAAAAAAACAAAAACCAAGGCAACTCTTCTCTGGTGTAAAAGTTAAAAAGCCTTTATTAAATGGCTAGTTCATGATGAACATGAACATTAAAATCACCATGATTGATGTGGATTTTTGGTTTTTTGTTTTTTTTTTCAAGCTTTACTGCACACCATGTTGACACTGATTGGACACATAGCAGATATCAGTGCAGATTTAGACTACATCCAACTAATAGGTAAAATATAACATGAGATTAAGTAAGTACCCCCACCATTTCCAGACTGGCTTTAATCCACCAATGCGGTGACTCAATACACTGATCAATGTCATCACTTTTTGCTGGAGAGAATATTTTTGTTATGACCATCCATTTCATGAAGGGGACATATCAGAATCATGAAAAAGCATGGGTATCTGAAAAACTAAGCCCTTTTGAGGATTTGTGCCTTCAAACCTGTACACAACAGTCGTCACACACAATGTCAGCACGAAGTCTATATAGAAACCAAACTACAAAAACTATAACATGGTCTTGCATGGTTTTGCTAAACTAAGCACATTCTCATCATTAGCCAGTGTATTGGCTCCCAGAAATCTTGAAATTAGTTTTTGGTTGTGTATTTTGTGAAAATCCTCAAAATATTCACATATAACTAAGAGACACAGTGTGTGGGGGGCAGTGTGTGTGTGTGTGTGTGTGTGTATGTGTAGGAGTGTGTAGGTGAGTGTTAGTCTGCCTGGCTCACTGTCAAATCTGGTGATGTCAGTAAGTGAGGGGGAAGAAAATGTGGGAAATGGGAAAGTTACAGGAATGGAGGGAGCTGCATGGATAAAACAGTGAAGTGTGGTGCCTGAGTGTGACACTCAGGGAGACCGATGACTTTAAGAGAGCATTGCATAGGAGAATGAATTTGAGAAGGGAGATAAAATGAACAACAAATACCAGAGGAGGATGGGGTGGAGTTGAAAAGGTATGAGAGGGGTGTTGGAGGGGTGAGGTGGGGGACACAAGAGGCCGTCTGTGTGGGGCCAGAATGTCTTGCATCCTGGCTGGCCAGGCTATCACATGCAGTCAGTGAAGTTCAGACGTAAAGGGAATTAGGGAGTCCCACGTGGACATGGTTTTCACACAAGCATAAAAGATCAGATCAATCACTGACGCCTTTTTATGTGGGTGAAACCAATCTGATTACACTTCAAATCTGCAAAAGGTTCTAAATGTAAGAAATATTTTCCAGAAGTGATGTGGAGTAAGTCAGGTGAGGAAGGCTTTCTCGCCTGCATTGTTCATTTCAAACAGCCTTTACTTGGATGTTGATGAAAGGATGTGAGATGGGCCAATAACTCTGTAAAGCACAAAAGCTTTTCCATTAGTGTTTTCTGTTACTCATCCTCAGAGAAAGATGCATCGATTTCCTGCTGATTAGGGTTGATTAAAGATGATGGACAAGGAACTGCTACTTGCACAACTTTTTTCTTTTTATACTCCTCCATCCTGTCCCCCACACCATCTTCCCTCTGCTTAAAAAGCTTTCATCATGATTGTCTTTTGATGTCAACACAAGCAGTTGTTTTTGTCCATGACTCATCATTCTGCAGACTGTATGGCCTGGAAGGATGGGTAAACATGAGGCAGTCAGAATTACTCAGTACTCGACAAGTGTCCAGTAGGGGTAACACAGGCACATCAACTTGTACATTTCACGCGCAGAATTGACTTGGTGGGTACAAAAGCCCAACACATATTGAGTTCACCCACAAAACTACACCAACGTCACTCTTTTTTCCACTCGTGAAATTGAGTTCCTGACTTTTAATTTCATGGATGAAAATGAAAAAGCAACAAAAATCGATTTCTTGCGGTACAGTCGCAGGGGCACAGATTGTACCCCTGCAGGTTGAAGCCAGCTTTCTAAAGGAAAGGAAGGACATGGACTGAATCAGGTAGAAATATGATGATTTGCATGCATAACCTTTCTGTTTAGAATTTACAGGAACAGTGAGGAACATTAATCTCAAATGCTCTTGAAATATGAAGGAGCCACCAACCTGGACTGGGCATGGAGATAATGGGTAAGAGGAGTGGAAATATAGAGGTCTTTTCATGGCTTAGGTATTGCAGGCCCTTTATATGATCAATGGTGCCACTGAAAATCTGGGGGTGGCACACCAAAACCAAAAGCCATAGCTGATTTTTAGGACTTCTGTAATGCTTCTATAAAAGTATATAGGCTAGTTGAAAACTATGTCAATATGAAGTTGCATGCTGATATACTTTTGTTTCGTAATCTTTTTTTACAATTAATATTACCAATTATCTCATGTGCATAGACTAAGGGCCATTTCACAGTCAACGCAAAGGCACGCAGACGCCAACGCAATGGGACGCATCGAGATGCATTGGCCTCCATGATGTGAACTTGCGTCTTAAAATGTGTTGTCCATTTTTTTTGATACATGACGCAGCGATGCGTGTAATACCATGTGTTGCCAGCGGGGGTGATAATGCAAGTGACGTATTTGAAATTACCCACTTTTTGTTATTCACAGAAATAGCAGGTATGAAATATAGCGGGCAAGAGAAAAAACTTTGCGAACTCATACGGGCACACCCCCATTTATTTGACAGTTCTAGTGCCCTGCATGCTAATAAAATAGCAGTACTAGCTAGCTGGAATGTACTGGTGACTGTGCTTCCCCCTATTATGCTAGCGATGTATTGCATTTCAAGTGTCGCCCATGTCGCTTGCGTTCAATGTGTTGACTATGACAGGAAGTGTGTTGCTTGTGTCACTTGCTCACGTTGTATGCGCCGACTATGAAATGGGCCTAATACCAGCACAGTTAACATTTTGAGTTCCACAGCAATCTGGTTTTAATGTGTTATGTATCAGTATATATACGTGTTAGAAGATTCACTGGTCCTCATATAGGCTGGTTGCTCTTTTCCTTAGACAAATATAGCCAACAGCTCGAATTTGCAAATAAATTGCAAAGAACAAAATATTTACTGGGAACAAGAGTTCTCAAATTTAAGGGAGAATCTCGGGTACCCACAGAACCCATTTTCAATCAGATATCTTGGGGTGAGAGTTCAAGGGATGTCCTTGAAATGTCATGCCAGTTGCTCCCTCACCAAAATTAAGTTATTAAGCCCCCTTCCTGATGAGCTATGCTAAAGTGGTAGCCTACCAATGAATGCCTGTGGTTGTCTAGTTTCACCAGCTTCCACTACCTACTACTACAACCTGGGCCATGGCCCCCACCTGGCTCCCCCATAGGAGCGCTACTATAAGATGTCAGTGGGCAGAGGTGGGACATTGTCAGTGAAGCAGTGAAGTCCCAATCTATGTCCTAATCAACCACTCTGGGGGAAACGCTCAAGGGACTGCCACTGTCGACACTTGTGTCATCACCAGGTCAAAGTTTAAATTCGTCAGATATTATAGTTTATTACCAAAACCTGAAAAACAAATGACATTCTCGTTATCCTCAGCTTTACTTTGTACGTAGTGCTAATTAGCAAGTATAAGCATGCTAACACGACAAACTACAGTGGAGCCTATCTGCTAAACATCAGCATGTTAGCATGTCATTAGAATATGTTAGCATGCTGATGTTAGCATTTTGCTCCAGTACTTAAAATTAGCATTTACTATTTTCAAATAAACTTGTTACTTTATTCGTGAAATACAAAAAACTACAATTATCTGTCATTTTTTATCCAAATTATTTGTATGTTGCCGTCTGTTTTTTGAGGTCCACAGCAGAGTGCATGTTGCTTTTCCTGCTCGCACAACATCATCGTCTGCTTCCTAAGTGATCGAAAGCAGATCTGTCAGATGATTCCGACAGTGTCAGTTGATTCACTGTGCACTTCTGTTATATCATAATTTTTAATCTTCAGGCTCGGGCAGGATATCAAGTGATTTCTAGTTAAAAGGCTGACGTCCAAGTGAAGTCACAAGTCATTTGTGTCCAAGTCAAAACATCAAGTACAAAGTTAACATGACTCAAGACTGACTCGAGTCCAAATCATGTGAACTTGAGTCACAACTCCTTTTTAAAAAGGAGCCCTGAGTCTCAACTCTGAGAGGAGAAATGGGAGACATGGAGGACTGATGGAAGGAGGACGTGTGAACAGGTGTGGCAGGAGGGGAAGCAGGACTGTAAATGTATGCCTTTCATGCTCATATAGACCTTACTTGACAGAGTGGACGGGGAAAGGTACAGGCTGGTTGGACATATGATGAAGGAAGACGTGATGAATTTGGGGGGGGGGGGAGTTGCGGGTTCAGCTCAGAGCCGCCACGGTGTCTCTTTCAACTGCCTGCCCAGGATGTGAGCAGGAGACCTGATTGGCCTGACAGGAAGTCCTGGCATCTGGGAACTGGGGAGGGAAAGAGGGCATGTGACCTCCACTCACCACCAGCTTTCCCAAATCTTGTTAGCACAGCTAGCTGGCTCCGGGGTCATTTCCCAGTTTCCCAAGGCTCTGAGGGAGATTAGTTCTCAAGTGGGGCCGTCATCCAACAGGACGGGTGACAGATTCACAGGCTGATCTGGCCTATTAGGCTCGGATAAAGAGCCAAAGCTCAAAACCCGCGAGCACACCGACACACATCACCTCTGATGAAATCAACCTGCATCACTGAATTTAGCCCATAACCAATACTAAACCCATGAGTGAGATGGAATTAGTCCATTCAATCTATAATTACTCCACAGAAAAAATGCAATTGTTCCCTCTCTGCCAAGGAAACAGACGAAATGCTTTTCCCTAACCTGCAGAATGAAAAAGAATTAAATCATGTTACAAGATTAACCTCCACTTTTCTATTCAGCCTTTACTCTAAAGTGAATGTTGTTCTGTCACAATATACACTTTACTCTAAAGTGTATATTGTGACAGAAGCAGTGCGCAAATTTGGCATTTAGCAGGGAGATTGCAGAACTGAAACTTCTCCCATGTGCCAAGTGTTCAGGAGAACTACAGTGGCCGATGTGAAAATGTGAATAGCCCTACATAGAGCCAGTGTTTGCTTTGTCTGTTTTGGGCAGGCCCTCAGGAAGTACATCGGACTTTAAAGCCAATTCTCATAGTGGCCAAATAGTGGATTTACAACTTCTGGGTCTGTCACCTGATACCTTTGGGCCCTATAAGAGTTTTTCTTATAAAATCTCCCACAGGATTCTGTTCTGATTATCACATTTTGCTGGGACAATTTATACACACTGAAAAAGCTCCAGGTGTTTTCTCTTCTTTTCATAATATAAACACTGAAATCGTTGGTGTTCTAGTTCTTAGTGGTGGGAGATGTGAACATGCTCTCAGGTATTGACTGAGCTGTCTGTGATTATTGGAGTAGCACATGGATTTCCACTTTATCCACAGGGAGGGGGAACAGGAGAAATGAAAATAATTGTTGCCAGAGGAAACACAGAGAATGCACGTTGCACAGTTGTATGCTTGTGCTGCTATTTATACACAAAAGAAAAACAGCAGCCCCCAGAGGCTGGAGTAGATAATATACATGAGAGTGTTTAATGGAACAAAAACATACTGGTATACTTGCCGGCATGCACTAGGTCAGACCCAGTACCATTTTTATATCACTTTCAGCATGGTACAAGTCTGGTCTGAATGCTTTCACAGTGATGTGAAGGCTGCAGCAGCACTAAGTTAAATACTGAGGTAAAAATCACATTTATTCACCTTATAACAACTACTGTAATACATTGTGTAACTCTCACACAACATTCAAATATTGTGTGAGCATCTTAAGTCTTCCTGTAATGGTCCTTTCATGTCTGAATAAAGCCAGACATACACCGATCAACCACAACATTAAAACCACTGACAGGTGAAGTGAAGCGAATATCATCGATCATCCTGTTACAATGCAATACTCTGTTGGGAAACCTTGGGTCCCAACACTCTTGTACATGCCACTGGACATGCTCCACCCACCCAAACACCTTTGCAGATCAAGTAAGACCCTCACAGCAACGGCATTCCCCAGCAGTAGTGGCAGCAGGTCAGCGTGCCATGAAAACTACAAAAACTGCTCAGAAAAGGTCTGAGGAACGTGACTAAGAGCTCAAGACGTCAACCTGATCCCAGTCCTATCTAGTATCCATTGGATATGTTGGTTCCCCCAGAGCCAAATCTGTTCCACAGTGGGGCCTCCTTGGATCAAACTTGGCTCTGACCTGTCGAGGCATGGACAGGCTCTGGGTGTATCCTATGGTGTTTGGCTCTAAGCCATTGGTGTTGGATGCTTTGAGTCCTGTGGGATGCGAGGCGAGCAATGGTGGGACATGCATGTGCCTCAGAGCTAAATCCAATCCCTGGAGCGGACTTGGCTCTGACATGTCAAGGCATGGACCCAGGACATAAAGGGATTTCCTGTGGCCTGGCACCAGGATGTTACAGCCGATCCTTTGAGTCCTGTAGGTTGTGAGTTGCGGTAACTGAACGTCACATGGAGACTCTAATGCATTGAGATCTGCAGTTTGGAGGCTAGGTCTGTTGTTCCATGGGCTATTCCTAAGCAGTTTTTACGGTGTGGCATGGTGCATTGTCCTGCTGGGGGGACCACTGTTATTGAAGAGCGCCATTTGGTCTGCAATTGCCTGGTATCAGACAGAATTGTCAACTAGCTACACTCCGTTTCCATCTTCAGTCTGACATTGCCTCCATTCTGACCGATTTCTCTGGGGGAGGAGGTGGTCCAATTTTCATAACCATTCATGAGTCATTTTATCTCCAAGGTGATGCATAGCCATGGCAACATAACTGTTCTGATTTTAAAAATGGGGCGGAGCCAAGTAAAAACAAACTACAACATCGGATGATAGTGAAAAAACATGTCGATAAAGAACAGCCTTCATAGCGGTGTCTATCTTGTCTACAGCACTCACAGTTGTCATTGCTACTCCTCATAAGTTCCAGCACAGCGCTAAACTACAGCATGACCGCCCACAGTGCTGACTGGCTGATTGAGTCCCACCACGGCACTCGTTGGTTGTTTTTTATTCTAACCAAGAAACAGCTGTTTAATTTCACAATGCCAGACCAATAAGTCGACTCAAACTTAGTTGAGTGGGCGGATTCAAAGGTCTGGACTCAGGCAAGGTCTGCAACAGTGTTTGGGTGGGTGGTGCTTGTCAAGTGGAATCCACTTGAATGCAAGGACCCAAAGTTTCCTTGCAGAACACTGCATTGTAACAAGATGATTAATGTTATTCGTGTCAGCCGTCAGTGTTTTTTAAAGGTTGTGTCTGAATGACAGAAATCATCACTTGAACAGAGATAAATTAGACATGACTTCAGAAGCGGCCACAGTAACAATACATATAGAAAATCACGGAGAATAACCAAGCAGATCACTTTGATAATGCTTTTTAATTGATGAGATATATTTGAACAAGTATGTCGATGCTACTTTGTTGAACATGACATCATGGAGGAGGATATCAACAGAATGCCTGGCCAGAGTTCATTCATCATATAAAATATAAAAACAATGAAAAGACAGTGATTTTAAACAGATATGGGCAGGACGTAGAAAACAGTGGATGGTGACAGAGGAGAAGACAACTTGATCATCCAAAGGTCCTCATGTTGTAAATGTCTGCATGATTGTGTGGCGTGTTTCTGTCCGTGTGTATGCCAACCGCTTTATTCTTAAAGTGCATACAGTATGTATCATGTATGAGTGTGTAATCTCTTGTACTTCTGTGTGTGTTAGGGTACGAACAAATTCAATAAATATAAAAGTCAGACACATCTCATTCATAAAGAAACAGTTTGGTCAAAGAAGAGAGTGGGAAATGTAGACAACACGTCTGTCTCAAACAGGCATTTTTAGGGCCAGCTGTATACTGTGTGTTTTACATCATGTGTGTGACACTGTCTAATACTGTTCATTAGTCAACAAACACACACAAACACCCACGGACAGCCTTCAACACACAAGAGGCACAAAAACTGTATCGGCATCCAAGAGACGCCTGGAGTCGCAGTACGTTTGCGTCCGGCAGGCTTGAGTTTAAGCAGTTCATTAGACTCCGTGTAATTCCACACCTCCACTGTTGCTGCTCAACACAAGTTGTCCGTTTAACAGCATGTTAGTTTTGGAGGTGAAGCCAGCCCTCCAGCAGCAGGTCAGAGTTACGGTCCCAGTCAAACTGTGGGGTTTTTCCCACTTGTCGTCTGTTGCTGCTGCTGGAGGTACGTGGGCCGTTTAATGCGAGGTTTCCTGCGCTTGGGTTTGCTCTTGGCCTTTGTGAGCTGGACCACAAAAAAGGACAGGACGACCATTGCTCCCAGGAAGGCGAACACGGGGATGGTCTGGCCCACTTCTTGGTTGTATCTGCCAGGCATTATTCCTAAGGGGATAAAGTCACAGGTCAATAACCACCTCTAACATCTCTACACACTTGCGGTCACTCCTTTTATGTAACTAGATGGCACTTGGCTTGTAAAATACATTTGTATGTTGTACATGTCTCTTGCAGAAATCATGACCTGGTTACTAAGTATAATTCACAGACCTTGTTGTGAGCAGTTTCATGTAGGAACTATTTTCTTTCTACCAAACTACACCCTCCAACTGTATCACTGCGCAGAAGGACACATCTACACATGGACGAGAGGCTTGTACTTATGACAGCATAAGATGTAAACATCAATGGCGTCCTCCTTGGCTGAGCTGTAACGTTGGCTAGCTCAGTGGTGCTATGTGAGCTAGCAGCAGATGCACGGTACTTTCTGTGTGGTGACAAGTTCCTACATGAAACTGCTCACAAGGTCTGTTGATTATCTTGAGTAACCGGGTCATAACTTCTGCAAAGAGACATTTCTGTTGAAATTTTCAAATGTATTTTTTGGCACCACAAGCTGAGTGCCATCTAGTTCAATTACACTAGAGAGAAGACAGATCTTTCTACAGCCAATCTCTCCAAAACTTGGCAACTCACCACAATAATCTAGATTGATAGACAGCACTACAGGTTTTTGGGTCAACTGTCTCTTTATGTTTGAAACAGGTTTTAAACTGTGCACAAAACTCCAAAATCAAAAGGAAATACAGTGTTAAAACTTATCCCAAGTCAGTATGCTTAAGGAAACAGCTTTAAAGGGTGTGTTACCTCCAGGGATGTCCCAGGCCCCACTCTCCCCAGGAGACAGAGGTCTGACCTGGGGACGGTACGCCCTCACATTAGGTAGAGCCACTTTGTCCAGATCCACTGAGAGAAGCTTCTGGTGCTTCCATAGGTTACTGAGAGCATCACAGGGAGAGACAGAAACAAGGAGAGAGGGAGGGTGAGACAGATTCTCATGTATAAAGTGTAACGTGTGTGTGCATGCATGCGTCTGTCACAAAACTGAAGCTTTACTTTATGTGTTTGATTCTCTTTTACTTTGATTCACTCTGTTGACGGGTTAGAAAAAAAAATGCTGCCAAGAAGGGACTTTAGCTTTTTCTTTCACAGCGGTATGTTCTGGCAGACAGACCAGTCGCAGTGTGTGTAAAGCTGGCCGCAGTGGGACAGAAAAGGTGAGGCTGATCAAAAATGCACCAGCTGTACCTCCACCAGTGATCTCAGCTACTGACATCACCTCCAGCTGCAGTACGTTCATGTCGAGAGCTGAAAAGGTCTTGATACATGAGTTAGATTTGTTTTTACACTGATCCACTCTGTTGACAGGTTGGAAAAAAAGACTGTTGCTGAGCACTTAGCTCTCATTCAAAGTACTGTGACACTGAAACTGAGCTGGCCGCCTACTGAGAGACATCTCTTCCTCTCTGTAGTGCTGTGACTCAAAGAAAACAAACTAAAATGTTGACTATGGCAGAGAGCACAAACAGCATAACTCAATATAATCTCTTTAAGATGTGTTGGGAAACATAGCACCTGGACGCTGGCAGGAAATGCCATTCAGTAAGCGCTACATACATTTAATTTCATCCCCACAGATTTGAGGAAAAGACGTCACAACACTGACACATGTTTGACAGCTGCTGTCTAAGAGGAGTTACGCAAATTAAACGATTTAGCATGACAAATATAGGCTGAATTAAAAGATTAGTGTTTCATTCAACATACCTGGGTGCCGTCTCGTTGAGTGGCTGTGGCTTTGCCCAAGACAGGTGGGGGCAGGCTGGCAGTGGGCGGGGCTTAGGGTCTCCCAGGTGAGCTTCAAGAACTTTGGAGTAGCGGTAAAGATGGTTGCCTGAAGTAAAGGAAAGAATTCATCTGAATAATTATAATCTTAACAGCTGTAATTTCATAGCAGGGTTCACAAGCTGCTTTGCAGAAAGACAAAATAACAAGGACCAAAAACAAAATACAATATTTCAGATCAGAGCTGGGCTGTGGCTATATTGTGATAAACTATATATATATCTCGATATCTCTGATCCCGTTCAATTCGGCAGTGGGAACCTCTTACGACATGCCTTTGCTGACGTCGACCCCAGCAGGATTCAAACCCTGGACCTTCCGCATGGAAGACGAGTGCTAACCACTACACTACAGTAAAATTTAGTACTATTATTATAAAAGTAATGATACAATAAATTTAAGTGGAATAACTGGTACTTTTATTTTGAAGCACCCAGTTTATTTCGGGCCAGAAGCATGGCTGTTTTTGCTGTGAACTTGAAGGTTGCAACTCACAGTAACATGTTAGCAGTTAGCAGAAAGTTAAAGTTACAGTGGTGCTGTTAAATGTGAGGTTTTATTCAATGTGAGCGGGAAACAAACTAAAAGCTCTCTAGTTCACATATTAATATTGGAAAGTCGCTCTGGTGCTCCATGGTTGCAAATTGCAACTGAATAGTCATGGTCTCAACCCTTGCAGATACAAAAACACACGCCTCGCCCACTCATACACTTTTGCCCTGGAGTGAAAGGTATGGGTGGACTGACAGCGTGTGTGACGAATCATGTCTGTGCCGAGGGCTTAAAAAAAAAGGACATCACTGTTTATTCTAAATGTTCTCGATAGTCATTTTATACATCCCATGTGAGCAAGCCACAGTATATCAAGTATAATAGATAAGTCATCCACCCCTATTTCAGATGCTAAAAACAAACACATCATCATGTCTGTTAATGTCTTGTGTAATTTCCTTCCTCACCTTCCAGTCTCTGTGGCAGTGGACGCTCTGTGCCTGTGGGTGGTGCTACCCTGCTGTGGGAGTGGCTGAGGCTGGGAGGGGTCATACTGTACGAAGTGTACTGAAGGAGAGCATCTAGCAGCCAGAAACAGTCTAAAAAAATCAGACACAAATATCACTTATATAATCACTTCAGCTGTGCCCCTTCTTGTGGGTAAAACGTGAAAAAGCATTACACACATCATCGCACAGTATGAAGACGTTACCTTTCTGTCTGTGGCTGTCGTCTATACAGTTGGAATCACCGTACAGAGCAATGCGACCTCCCCCGTCAGACGGTGTTTGGTATAGTCCGAGGATGGGAACCCCCTCCACTACAGCTGTCTCCTGCTTTAACACTTCCAGACCTGTGAAACACACACACACAAACATGAACAAACTGTGGTGTTACATCTAATCTAAAGACACACAGATTAAAAAATTCTCTGTCAGCCTGCTTGGCTGCCTGCCAGCACTGCACTACACTAAGCTGGGTTCAATACTTTAAGAGGGGGAGCTGGTACCTTGGTCCTTTAGGTTCTTGGCAATCACTATTCCATCCTCTGGGAAACGGGCGATGCTGCAGCCTGAGGCATAGTACACTGAGGAAAAAGAGAGAATATAGTTTCATTTTCAAAAAACTGTGTGAGTCAAACAACACTAAGGGTGACCAGAGGAATGATGCCGTCAGAAACAGACGTCTGTGTGTGTGCCTTACTGTCATGATCGGCCAAAGTGAAGTCTCCCTCATACAGCCCATCACTGAAAGCCATCCCCCACACTGATATCAGGTCATTCAGAGCTGGTACATTAGCGCCCCCTGTGTCTGGCATCCACCACTGCCTGCAGGTTACATCAGGAAAACCATCACTTTAACTATTCATAAAGACAAATCTGTTAAAATCAAGAAATCAACCACTATTGCAAAGGAGAAGTCAGAGAAAAGCAGTACTTTCAATTTGACATGTACCACAAACAGAGGATTGATCAAAGGGACAGTTCACCCTAAATTCAAAATACATATTTTTACTCTTACCTGTAGTGCTTCTTATCTATCTAGATTGTTTGGT
Organism: Epinephelus fuscoguttatus; assembly: GCF_011397635.1. Lineage (NCBI taxonomy): Eukaryota > Metazoa > Chordata > Actinopteri > Perciformes > Serranidae > Epinephelus > Epinephelus fuscoguttatus. The sequence continues at coordinate 12,437,794 of NC_064755.1, read as the reverse complement.
GTGAGTTGACGAGTGTTGGCGGTATTGGCTGTAGATATATCTGCCTTCTCTCCAATATAATGGAACTAGATGGCACACAGCTTGTGGTGCTCAAAGCGCCAAAAAAATACATTTGAAAAACTCAACAGCAATGTCTCTTTCCAGAAATCATCACCTGATTACTCAAGATAATCTACAGACCTTGTTGTGAGCAGTTTCACATCGGAACTATTTATATTTCTACCAAACTACACCCACCAACCGTATCACCGTGCAGACGGAAGTGTGCATCTACCACTAGCTCACCTAGCACCACTCAACAAGCTCTACAGCTCAGCTGAGGAGGACACCATTAATGCTTACATTTCATGCTGTCACAAGGACGAGCCTCTCGTCCATGAGTAGATGCATGCTTTCTTCTTGCAGGTGGCAGGTGTAGTTCGGTACTAAGAAAATAGCTCCTACATGAAACTGCTCACAACAGGGTCTGTGGATCATCTTGAGTAACCAGGTCATAATTTCTGAAGAGAAACGTTTTAAAAATCTTGGGCTGAACTGTCCCTTTAAGGGAAATAAACATGGGAAAAAAAGTAATTTTCACAAAAATAAATTGCCATAACCTATAACAAAACCTGGCTCAAAATAACTATGGGTTTTAAGGGATAACAATATGGAAACTTATAAGACAACAATAAGGAAAATAACTTTACAATGGCAGTGTGTTTATGTAGCGATAAAGCTGATCTCTTAATTCAGGTTTCTGTATCAGGGTTGATTTGTCCAGAAAAGGCAGCAGTGAATAAACACATCTCAAATGAATGCCATCCAATTTAAACTGAATTACTCAACACAACATTTTGAAGCCATAAAGATATATTTAACGATGTTTAAGACTTTTAATCCTGTGGATATTGTGCAACAGCTTGGGCAGAATATGAATGGTGCAGCGTGGAGTCATGAGTAATTTTTAGCTATGCATGAGGAGCTCTGAATGTGAAGAGTTGTGATATATTGCATCTATTACAGAGCGGGGAGACATAAGTGGAGTCCAACACTGCAGTGTCGGACAGAAACTGTGATACAGCAGGCTTTTAACTACACAACGCAGTTTATCTTGCTATCATTATAACATGATAAAGCTGCTAGTGAAAGCAGGAGCTTAAGGAGCTGTTTAATCATTGAACTGTCTCATAATGGAAGAAGAGGACACATTGATCACTGTGAAGAAAGAGACACAGAGAGCCTCCCAAATAAGAGCAATTACAGTCAGAGAGGAGTTTAGAGCACTGGTGCACAACAATATAGTTTAAGTTTCTACAAGTCATTCTATAGAAACACAATTAATCAGAAACACTCTGCAAGACTTATTGAATTTGTCTGTAATTGCTGAGGCTGCATTTCAGCCCTGGTACCATACAAGTCGGTGCCAATGTGTGCCAAAAGTATCTTATATCTGCCATTTAGAGAATACGTTTTAAAAGCCCTACAACGGTTTTTTTTTCTGATCAGCTTGTTGATTGAGAGATCATCACTATCAGTGATGAGGTCCTGCAAGAACATATTACTTTCAGCCAAAGCTTCTATGGTTTTGGTTATTTCACATGATTATCAGTACTTTGTGTCTTTATCTGTGCTCTTCTTGCTGGGACGAGGTTCAGCTGGTGTCCGTCCACCAATCAGGATGTGAATCATTATTTGATTAACAGTTGGTGGGTTTGTAGGTCAAAATCACTCAAATCTGATGGGGCCACAACATCACTATCATGGTGACACACATTAGCTTAGTTTTAGAGTGCTAAGAAAGGAGAACGCTGCTGATTTTACACATCAACGTCTGTTAACAGGTCTCAGAAAGTGCTCCTGCACATGTAAAAAAAAAAGTTGAATAAGTGTTTTGTGGCTCTGGGGGGAGCTGCATGAAGATTGATAAATTGTCTCAATGTCACTGTCAGGTTTAAAGCATCTGCATTGTATGCCTTAAACCTGCATTCATATTAGCTTCACTTTTCAGACCCAGACGAAACCCCTTGGTGTGGTATTAGAAAGACGTCATCTCTGTAGCTCACTCCTCATCTCTGCTTCAGGCTGAGGCTACATTAGCCACTACTCGCAAAGTCAGGGATGCTTCCTTGGTAGGACAGGTCCTTCCAAGGTGGGTCCTACAGAGACTAGGCAAGACTCCTTCCTAGCATTTGGTGAACAGATACTGTAACAGGCTAGCCAGTGTCCAGGTGTTCGTGACTGAAGAGGTGTTGCCTTCAATTTTGGCAAACTGTGTGCAAGAATTGTGAGTACTTCATGTCTGCTGAGGATACACACACGCATCCTTGAAAATTCTGTAAAAGAAGGACTCGGCCCCTTCATTAAATCAGAAGGATTCTTGACGTTCAAACAGTTCTTCGGCAGGATTCAGTGACGTAGCCTCCTCAAAATTCAGCCATTTAAGGATCCTTCCTTGACTTTAAGAAGCACCATTTGTCTGGACTGTTGACATTGTGAGTTGCATTGTGGGTAGTGCAGGTTGGATATCTCAAACTGCTACATTGATTCTGATCAGTTTTTTTAGCCATTGTGAGACAATGTTATCGGAGTGCAATGCTACATGGGTGGAGTACCCTTTCAAAAAATTATATCTCGAGTTTTTTTTTGCTTTGATTGTTGCTTATCTAGTCATGAATGTTAAATGCTAAAGATACACACTAGGGGCTTTTATTAATCACCTGAGATTTGTAATATACATGTTTTCTGAAAGAAATTAGACAAGAACAACTCATTGCTCCAAAAGACCAGGGAAAATACAGTAAAAATCAAGTCATGCAATTAATCTTTTTCAGTCATTTCTTTTTCCTGCATTAGTCAAGTGTGACATGGTGCACCACGCCAAGAAATGCATCAAAATTGCATCCAATCAATGACGCATCCTGATTAAGAATTTTAGCATTGCATATGCTGACTTAACTGAAATCCCTGACAACTTGGTTTGAAATGTGAAATCTATTTCTCTTTAACAGAGAGAAGAGCATGACACATACACAGAAATCTTTAATGTAAAACTGTTCTCATTTTACCAGAAATTTTTAGTGTATGTAGGAACCCCTCTCACATGGCCTAAGAACTAAGGGTTTAATGGCCTTTAACATGAGCTGGTGTTTTGCTATGCTATTGATAATCAGCAGGAGTAAAGAGTCATAGAAAGGTAAATACCTGGTGTTTTCATCGTAAAACTTGACCTTCCTCATGACCGAGGTGTTGTACCAGTCACTGAAGATAATGAGTGACAGGCCATTGTCGATGTCTCGCCTCAGCTTAGTGATCTCTTCAGGGAAATACTCCTCCTCGCTGTCCACCATCAGCAATGTGCCTGCAGAGACACAGCAGCAAACAACCAATTAGCTTGTTATCCTCTGCTTCACTATAACCCCCAAATTCCACCAGATGTGCGTGGGTTGCGTCTGCGCTCCGGCACGGCAGCGGAGTCGATACGTTTCAATTCTAGTCAATGTGTGTGCTTCTACTGCTGCGGCTGTGCTACATTCCGGCTCCGTCACAGCTGCGGCGTTCTGGAGCCCTCCACAACAGATATGTGGGACTTTTGTTGTACGGAACACTGGAGCACAACGCAGCAATTCAGCACAGCACAGATCGTGCGGGGCAGGAAGTCGTGCAAACAAAATAACATCCGGTTAATTTTCAAAATAAAATACAGTGTTCACGGCGGATCATATTTCCCTGCACTACACCTTGAAAACTACATAATGGGCGGAGGAAGGCCTGAAGTTAACAGGTCAGAGGTTTTCAGACATCATTTCACCCTGTTGACACCATGGATGAGAAGATGTTAATCATGGAGGTGCAAAATCATAAAAATCATATATGACCCGTATAATACATCATATTTACATCTTGTTATATCGCATGATTATGAGTGAATTCGCGAGATCTCGTGGGTCTTCATGACTCCTGCTGTCCGTGGAGCTGCACCGTTCCGCACCACAAACGCAGTGGGTGTTGACGGACGGCGAAGCACGCAGCGGATAACCAGCGCAGCCGTTCTGCAACAGCACTCTGAGAAAAAAAGGCTTCAGTAAGTGCCTAGAACTGTGGTGTTCCAGTGAAAATCTTCAAATTCTGTTGTTGTGTGTTTTTAGTCTCTGCGCTCTTACCATACTGGCTGGCATCAAAGCATGTGATGGGTGCTCCAAGCACCTCGACAAAGTATCCCATACTCCTTAGGTGCTGGTACATGTCCCTGAAGTTAGTGTGGATGTGGTCTCCATTCCTGGAAATATCAAACAGTTAATAACATTTCACATTTCAGTTGATTAAGGTCAAAACATGTAATGTGTCTAGAGAATTCACACAAGCATTACAAAAATCAACCAAATCAGAGATGGGAGACGAGCAGAGTGTTGTGGCAAAGGCCACAGACATCAGGTTGACATCTACACACACGCACCAGTCCAGTGGGTCGTTTTTCATGCGGAGGTTGTCTCTGGGAAAGTAGCCGGGCGGGTAGCGCAGGTTGTGGTACTGGTCCCACAGCACCCTCTTGCTGCGCGGGGGAGTCGGTACAATCTTCACCTTAATGGGCAGTTTGACTGTGGAGGTCAGCTCACCGCCCACCTCAGACTGCAAGAGGTGAAAGGTCAACAAGATGAATGGGTTATAACTAAAGAGGAGTAATTAAATACACGACAGACACCAACCTGAGTCAGCTGCAACACACTAAAGTCACATGTTGCTACTGAGAGTGCATGGAAAGTAGTTAGCTAAAAGTGATGGATAAATGATTTAACGAGACAAACAAAAGGACACAACTAATTTAGAATTGGGATGCACTGATTTAAAAAAAACATACATTTAAAAGGTTCAGCTTATGTCACTCAGAGTGATATAAAGGCGACTGCAAACTTCACAAAACTAACCTGAACGTTGACAATTCAGTTGTATGAAAAAGTTCTGTAAATATTTGCTTGTGCTCCTATATGGTGTCATTTAACATCCACTTAAAAATCAGTTTAAGGGAACACATTTGAAACATGTTGGATGTCGATGAAGGGGTACTTCAGCTCAGTTCATATGCATGTGCCTGCTCTCAAGAAAGTTAAAGCAGCTTAGAAGACAGAGCTCAGGTGTCGCTGCAGTGACTCACATCATTTTCTGCAGGCGACGCCACTGTGACCATCACATGACCTTGAGCGATCCCCTCCCACGATGCCGCTTTCTTGGCCACGGAGATAGACACGGCCAGGTAGCCGGCCCACGGCCACAGCACAGGTGAATACGAGACCGCCACATCGATGTGGTCACCATTCTGAGGGAGGTAGGGCTGCCAGATGGGCTGAGCAGGAAGAAAGGAATGTTTAGGAGGCTTATAGGAAAGTTTTTTTAGTTCATCATGTTGCAACACAGGTCAGTCTAGTATGGAACTCATCCTTTACTTCTCCTCATACAGAACTTGAGGAAGTCATATTCAGTAAACAGTGTGTTTTTTGCAGAGTAGCATTTAACTGACAGAATACTGAAAAAAGTTTTCTCTTGAATTGTGTAATTTTGTGTGTCACCTTGTCGACAATTCTGCCTGTGACGCCCATGCCGTTGAGAATGGTCACATTGACGATGGTGGGCATTCCTCCATAGTAGATGGGCTGAGAGCAGTAAGGCCACATGTACGGACATTCTGTCAGGTCGATGTAGCTGGGAGAAAGACTAGAAGGAGACAAAGACGGGAAAGGATGCTGTATAATTCTGTTTGTGCTGAAACAAGCCTGTTACGTGCTTTCTGTCTGAGACAACCCACCAGACATGCAGAAACAGGATTAAACAGAAGGATGGGACTGAAACAATTGTGGGAAAAACTTATGACATAATTACTTTTATGGCATGATTCCACCAGTGTGTCCCTAAATCCCAGTCAGCATTTCTGAATTGGTGCTAATGAATTTTGTTAATGTAAAAAAGATTAAGCATCCAAAACAGCATTTACACAGCTGGCAGGTGTAGTTAGGTTGGGGGAAAAAAGGGAAAAATTTCTACATAAAAATGCTCACAACACTGTTGTGGATTATTTTGAGTAATCAGGTCATGATGTCTGGACAGAAACACATTTGTTGAGATTCTCAAATGTATTTTTGGCACTCTGAGCACAACAAGCTAAGGTGTCATGTTCGATAGTAACTTATGTTTTGAACAACTTGTGCTTAACTTAACTTGTGCAATCAAGCTTTTATCAACTCAGAAACAGTGCCAGAATAAAATCTATTTTAACTCTTGGAGATACAGAAACTGTTATACATGCTCTTATCTCTTTATCTTGATTTTAACTTTAGCCTTGTTTTATCTTTTACTAGATGACATTTTATGACTTGTTTTATTCTTCTTGTGTTTTAATTGTGTTTAGTATTATTGTACAGCACTTTTTAACTGTGTTTTGAAAGGCGCTATACAAATAAAGTTTATTATTATCATCATTACAAGTGTCTAGTTCCATTATGTTGGAGAGCAGGCAAACATCTCTACAGCCGATATCTCCAACACTTGGTATCTCGCACTAAATTGATAAACAGCACAGCAGGCAAAAGGAAAAGAATATGTATTTTTGATTGTGGGGTGAACTGTCCCTTTAAAACTTAAGACAAAATGATTCATACATACTTGTGCAAACCTGATCAAAAAGATGTATTAGTTATAATCAGTTCAGATGAATAGCTTCCAACAAATTGTATGGATCGATACAATAAATATTGAAATAGATATGTGCACTGAAATACGTATCTTTTAAAGAAAAACAGTTTGAAAAATATTTGATCAAAGCCAAAATAAAAAACAAATAGTGTATGTGTATTAAATAAAAACTATGGCCTTGATTCATGTTACATCCATCTTGTGTAGAGACCAAAGATCTTTAGTTAGCACAGTGGAGGACTGATATTCTTGCTCTGACCATTAAGGCTGACAAGTTTAAAAATATTCTGAGGGGAAACAGAATGTCTGAGCTGTGTGATTTGGGAGAGGCCCTTTGATCTTTTGTGTTGTGATTTAAGAAGCCAATTTTCCATGAAACTGCTTAAAAATCCTGAAATATTCTGGTGTACATATAACTAAATTTGAATGGTTTGCTAACTTTGTCTTGAAAGCCTGGAATAGAGGGCAAACGATGGACTATATAATTAGGACCAATGCCAATGTTTCCAGTAATACACAGTTAATATTTTTGACTGTGATGTGTAATTTTTGTTGTCTGAAAATGGGCACAGACAGGTCACAGTATAATTCTTTAAAGATCAGATCAATGTGCTGGTTTCACTTACTGTTATTATAGGGAAACGTTTTAGTGGAATAATCCAATGAATCTTAAAATGATAATACAAACTTGTCAAACCCACAGGAGTCTGCGGTATAATCCACTTCACCAAAATTGATCCACTTTGATGTCTGTTTTTACTGTGACTCTGGATTGCTACTGGAATCCATTGTAACTTTTGGGATTCAGAACTGACTATATCTGCTGTCCTTCATGAAGGAACCAACTGCAAACTCTTCAGAGCCACATGATAAGTAGGGTGTAAATGACTAGTTTCATCACAATATGAACGAGTAATACGATATTTGTGATATCACAAAATCTGTCACGATACATTATGTAATTCAGGGGCCTGCAATCGATATGAGACGAGATCAACACTTGCACATTGCACAAATTAGTGTGGCGGCTAGTGGCCTTTTCCTCTACTCACAGCTTAACAAATCACAAGTATTATTTTTACTTTTCTCACTCACCAATGGTTACAGTCACTGCATCTCCCGACAGAACAGCATGGCTAAATTTCAGCCTGCGTGCATGTTTGTTTAAGCCAAACATCATTGAAGCTAATGTTGCTGCAAGAAGTCAGCAGAGTAAGATGCCCAACCAAGCAGGTTATGTCATGTTTCCTCCTGTGTATCTGATCTCATAATGGCATCGTTTACATACAGCATGTCTGTTGACCCAAATTTTCTCCAAAATCGAAAATATCCCCACACTGCAGATTTATTCCAGAGTAAATAACATAATCTTCATTGTCTTTTTCTTGGCCGCTTGTCACTATCTGCCTGTCACTGACAGAATACAAAAAAGCCTATCCTAAGGATGTTGCTATGGATCGATGTTTTCATTGTGCATCAATGATATGGGATCATTGATAACTGAATCCATATATTGATCCAGATCGATGGATTGTTACAACCCTAACTGCAAGTGTTCTGACAGTGAGCATTTGATACTCAAGAGACAGATTTTAGTGGAGCACTCTGATTCTGCTGGTTTGAGCCCATCCTATTCCTCCTAACAGAGAAGGCTGTGGCAACACAGGCTTGATCTCCTTCAGTGTTATGTAATCTTTGTGCAAGAGCCAACATGTGCAAGACAACATTTACGGACATGTTAGATCAATGTAGCTGAGAATACACTCTGTGTATCTTTATGTGTACACGTTTTTGAATCAATGAATTTGTGTCCAATGCCTGCACATGATCAGGTGCTCATTTAAGATTCTGTGTGCACAGAGACATCTACCTGGCCTGAGGTCTGTAGCTGTTGAGGATCTGGTAGGCTCTGATCAGGTCTAGTTTCCCGTGGCCCTGCTCGAACATGTTGACCCCTGGCAGCCTGCGGGCCGAGGCAATCAGAGCCTGCTTCATGGATGCTGGGTTCACCAGCTCTCTGTTCAGGACGGTGCTGGAGGACAGAGGGGGACAGGCTGGGTTAGTTTTTATCTGTGAGTCTGCTGGTGTCCGATTCCAGAGCTTTTAATTCAGAACAGTGCTGCAGGAAAGAAAAGGGATGGGCTGGTGTTTGTGTGTGTGTGTGTGTCATTCTCCTGGGAGAAGGGAGAGGTTCCTGTTGTCAGCAAGGGTGGTATGATGTTTAACCCAGCAATATGAGCTCACAAAATCGTCTCGGTTACAGCTAAGAAACAAGACGGGTTTCACCATGTAAAGGCGGGATATTGACAGACTGAGAATAACAACCAGCATTTATCAGCTTCGAATTTCACACCACATCAACCTACATGTATCCTCTTATGCCAAACTCCTCTACAGGTCAGCTGTAACAGCACCTTCACTTGGGCACTCTCACTTGGAGTGAAATCACTTCAGCCACCACTGAAGAGCCTGAGAGAGCTACAGACTTCATCTAAAACTACTCAGCACAGTTTCCAGTGGCTCTCCACCTCACAAGAGACATGCCGTCATGTCTAGATTGCCAGAATACAATTTAAAACATATATGCTATTTCAAATATTTGACATTTAAATATTTGGAACCCCACAAGATGATAGAGAGCTGAATTTTCTAATTATTAGTCAGACATCACTTCAACAAGAGAACTGCAAATATGAGTCCCGCTGACTTGTCCCTATGCAAGACATGACGTCGCTACCAGCTTTAGGGCTGCTGCTCTGTATCCGACCCTGCTCTCTTACTTTGCTGGGAAGGGAGGCTAGGGCGAAAAAAAATTTCCCTGCAGGAGACAAATAAGAAATCTCACTCACTTATTGTTTCATCAATTAGTTCCTGATAAGCATCACACATCTGGACTTTTGTATTTGGGCAAACTGTTAGAAAACACAGGTAATCTGGCTTCCTTTGTTAAATGAACCTGACTAAGATTCTGCAGCCATGCCAGCAGCTCTGTGAAGCTGAACATTGGCAGAGGAGTGCTTCTGAGATAAATGCTAATAACAACATGCTAACATGCTCATGATGACAATGTTAACATGCAGCCATGACAATGATGCGACGGCTGGTAATGTTTTCACCTCGTGAGTCTGTGCGTGTGCGTCATCATGGCAAAACGTGGTACTGGAAACACTAATTGTAGCTGAAACTATCACAGAAGCTGTTTTGAGAACTTTGTCATGTGTTTATATGTCTGTCTGTCTGTGGACAGATTTTGTCAACTCGATGGACAGACAACAACAGATAGACAACTGTGCAAAATGCAGTTGCGAAACTCCTTGGGTCAGATCGAAATTAAGGGCAAGTTCAAAGATGGCTGTGGTCAGAGAAAGGAGGCCAGAAGTATGGGAGTGCGAAGTAGGGAGGGTCCGTTAGCACCCCCACTTTATGCCTTTGGCACATTTCATTTTAAGTCGTTGCTCGTTGAATCACGGCTGGAGTGATCCCATCGCAAGATGGTCTCTAGTGTTTAACTAAACTCACCACCTTACTTTAGAGTGTTACATACTAACATCTGCCAATTAGTACAAAACACAAAGTACAACTGAGGTTGATGGGACTGTCATTAGTTTTGCAGGTATATAGTCATAAAATAAAGTATTGGACAAATAAAAAAAAAAGTTGGATGAAGGCACTAGAGGAAAATCTAGAGGACCACCAAATCAGTTGCATAAATCCTAACAACTTACTGGTGGTTAGAAGCCTGAAGCTGTGAGGTCTTGGCATGAAAATAATAACACTGAATCACCAATAACAGCTCACAGCTCCAATTTAACACCTAAGACTTTGTAGCTACACACACCTAAAAGACCCATTAGATGAACACAGATAAACATACAACTGAACAACACCCTAAGAAAATTCCAACAATTTAAGATTCTTTATTTTCCAGCAAGCATAAAAACTTCAAACTCAATGGACTCAATGGTCACTTAATAGAAACATAATCCAGTTTATGATACCAACCTGGCCAAGAGAGTAACAGCACCAGCCACCACAGGAGAGGCCACACTGGTCCCAGACAGAGAGCGACACCCCTCTTTCATCCCTGATCCTCGAACACCAGAACCGTAGGTGACGATGTCAGGCTTCACCCTGCCATAGCCACCTGGCAGCTCCTGCGCAAAGATGGGAGACAAATACAGATCATGAGATAAGGACAGAGCCTGACAGAGTGACTGAGAAGAAGCTCAAAATGCACAGCAGGCACCGAAACATAACATTTACTACAGTTTATTAGTGTACTGAATGAACTGTGTCATTGTTTTTAACTGAAACGCTGCACTGCCTCATACACGTTACCTCCTACAAGCTGTTTTCTGGACAACAACAACTAAAGCTATAATTCCAAATTTAAAATAGCACTTATTCACACACTTAAGCGTATGTCTCAGTTCATGTCATTACGCCTACACCATGAAGTCACACTCTAGTCAGAGAGGCAATTTAAAGCCACCATACAACTGTCCCAAAGCTCTACTGCTGTTTAAAATATGGGCATCCCACAGACATCAGGTATTGATTGCATATGTGATGTAACGGACTGGTGGATGTACACTACCCACTACCACACGACGACAACAAACAGAAAGACAGAGACAAAAAGGAAGGGACTGAACAGGAAGTAAAAAAAAAAGACTGAAATAGAGGGTGAGTGAAAAAGCGTAGGAAGTAGGAGAAAATGACCAAATGTAGAGAAAGCTGCTTTTAAAAAGGCTGCATTTTAAAATGTGTTTGATGTATTCAGGTTGGAGAGCTGAGTGGGTGAGTGGGTGCTGTCTGCTCCTTCTGGCCTCTTCATGGCTGGCTGACAGTGGTTGAGTGGGCAGAGAGACTGACTGGATCAGAGAAAGTCTTAATCAGATCAGTCATAGCCCAAAGCAGACGTCTGCTCTAGGCTATGACTGATAAAGAAAGTGGTGTGTGTGTGTGTGTGTGTGTGTGTGTGTGTGTCTATGTAGAGTATGTGTGTGCTTGTGTGTGAATGGCTGATGGGATGTGGATGAGAGATCAGGAGCTTACATTATGGTTGACTAGCTTATAAAGCAGAGGGGAGATCTCTGAGGTAGATGTCTGCTCCCAAACTGATAAATGGTGTGTGTGTGTGTGTGTGTGTGCGTGATTGAGTGTGTGCTCCTGGAGTAACTCACCCAGGTGGTCATGCCTCTGGAGGAAAACCGAGCGATGTTGTCCTCAAAGTCGATCCCTCCGACCCCGATCACGTCCATCTGGTCTGCCGGGTTGTTCAGGGTGCTGAGAGAGAGAGGAACTTACTTTAACTCATGTACTTTTAGGACTTAAAGATCAGCTCACAGTTAAATTTCAGCACAACAACTTATGGGTGCCAAAAAAGTCTCTCCCTCCTATTTTGTACCCTTAATGGTCTTTTATGGAGAAGGAAGAGTCAGCAGATGTTCAGCAGGGTCATAAAACCCAGCTGGCTCAGGGGTCAGTTGGATAATTAAAGCGGTCAAAGTGGTGGAGGGGAAGTGTGCATCTTTACGCAAATAAACAAGGATTTCATGAAACAACGACAGAGAAATTCTACAATGAGATGCTTTCAAATTACGGAAAATATCCATTTGGACTAATAGTGAAGTGATTTGGCTACAAAACACATGATAATGCTACCAGACTTTAAGTGACACTATGTAACTTTTGCTGAACAGCAGTCGCTGCGGCTCCAGTGACCACTGTGGAATAGTGCTACAGCTGTTAAGCTTTTATCTATATACCAAAAAAAAAAAAAAAAAAAAAAAGGCCATTGTGAGAGTAGTATAAGTAGAAAAGAGTCATAAAGGCAAGCAATGAACTGACTCTGTAATTTGTGTTATTGACATGGAGTTTTACATGGCAACATTAGCCACAACAGGGTCATACCAGACCAAATAAGAAACTCCTTGCTGAATTAAACTGAGTAAGAGTGCGTGTGTCTTTATTACTTGTTAAATTAAACCATTCATTTCTAAGAGAATGCACTCTTTCTTTCTCTGAAGCTGCAGAGTTTCACTTGAGCTGTCCAAAAACATGTTTCCTTCAATTTTCTTGAAGGAAACTCATGTTTACAGAAGTTGCTAACTTGCATCTTTGGTGGTGTTACAACCTTTAACATCACGGTTTCTGCAGAGCTTACTGAATTTAAGGTGACATTTTTCACACCACATCTACGGAAATTTAATATATTTTCATTGTCATAACAGCAAAAGTATGAAAGTACAAAGTTATACCAGTAGCAACAATATGACAGGGAATGATTAACTACCATATCACAGTTTTTAGCAGTTCCCAGCAGTATATTCTAAAAATAATTGCTACTGATATAACTACTGAAACAGGCGTCAAACAATATATTAAGATTAAGCGTCTTCCCAAAGGTCTGTCTTCATAAGTACAAATGCCATTATTTGGAAGTTTAAGTGATTAGCGTACCCATACAGAGGTCCATCGTTGCCAATAGCAGAGACCATGATCACTCTGTTAGCAGTGAGCTCCCACACCTGTCAATCAAACAAGAAAATTGGTTGAGAAAAAAAAAACTCCAATTCTACCAACTGGTTTCACAAAACTGCTACTTTGGAATTTCTTTACAGGGACTACAACAAGGTCACGTGGAGAACATGTACAGATCAACTTTAGTCTTTTTCCAATGTTTCCACAGGCATGGATCTTGATGTCACAACTCTGTTTAGTTTGTGATTCACAAAAGGCCCTGTAAACGGGCAAAGGCCTTTTGGACTGTCAACAACAAAATGAGATATTACTACATAATGTAGTAATATGAGTGTAGTCTACATTCAGAGTTTAATGTAGCAGATTAAATGTTGTTTTTCTGCTCGTCTGTGAGCAGTGAACATGGAGCTCAGTTGTTGCCATGCACTTGTCAACTGGCCTGGTTTGACCCGTTTGTAGCGACAGTTGACCTGTTTCATTTCCAGCTCATTACCACATTGTGAAATGGGTGTAACTTAGAGGGAGACTGGTAACTATTTCTATGTCTAAACAAACATCAAAACATCTGCTACCAGTTCACATCGACCTGTTAAATATCATTTAAAGTTGGCCAGACGTTACCATGACAATATAACCTGTCTTTTACCTTATCAACAAAAGGGTGGTCCATGAAGTCAGGCCCCCCAATGCTCAGATTGAGAACATCAATCTTCTTCAGGATGGCGTAGTTAAAAGCATCCAGGAACCACGAAGTGTACGATACCTGGGAGGTGAAGAGACACAAATATATCACACAATCCAATGCATCTAAAACACAATCTCATTTAAGACAGACTTTGATATTGACTTGTTTCTAGTTATTTTGTTGTTGGATCAGACAGATCTGACTGTACATGACGCTGTGCTGTAGAAGGTAACAAAAAAATAAGAAACCACAGCCTTGGCACTTGAATAGAGATTATAATCCTGAAATTTAAGTAATAAAGAACACCGCCAGACAATACTGTTTCAAGAAATTGTTTGACATTTGGGAAAAACACTTATTTGTTTTCTTGCCACAAGTTAGATGAGAAGACTGAAACAACTCATCTTTAGCCTAGCATAAAGGATGGAGACAGGGTGAAAGAGAGAGCCTGGCTCTGGCCGAAGGTGAAAAACCTGCAGCACTGCCAACACCTTTAAAGCTAATTTATTATCTTGTCATTCTGTTTCTTTTATTCATTCAAAAACTGTCAAGCTAACTATTCCTCTAGGTCACCAAAACATCATCTTCTCTGACACATGCATTTCTTCACATTAAACTTGATTTTTTGGACTAAAGCACAGTGGTATAGTGAGGGCATGTTTGTACCTGGTTGTTGGTGAACACTCGGAAGATGTGGAGCTCTGAGTCGGGGGCAAAGCCCTGACACTCTCTCATACTGGCTATCACTCCTGCTACAAATGTTCCATGACCCAGACCTGCAAAACATGACAAGAAATTGATCATCATCCAACCATCTCTCTCTCTCTCTCTCTCTCTCTCTCTCTCTCTCTCTCTCTCTCTCTCTCTCTCTCTATCTATCTATCTATCTATCTATCTCACTCACTCACTCACTCACTCTTTAGGTCGCATATCAGTGCTCCCAGTGCAACTGCAGGCACTTTTGGGCTTTCATCACCCTCAAATACACAACATACACAGCACATCCCCACAATATGGTACCAGTATTAACCATCATCAGTAACATTATTAACATGGATGTCAAATGGTTGTCATTTACAGTGCAAGTCATCTGTGCATCAGCCATCAACAACATCATTACCATCCCTAGGGTTGGGCCGATTTAAAAAAGTTCAAACCCGTTTGATATTAAGCCAAACACCCGACAGGACCAGTATACCGACTTTTACAACTAGGTCGCACACTTTAATCAGCAGCTGCTCCTGAGTGGAACATAACGACACCATGTCCTAACAGCAAGCGCAGGTCCAATATTCATGTATGATTGTGTAACATCAGAACTCTCTGTCCACACTGAATTGATTTAATAACTCTGTTAGGTCAGGTAAACAAATGGCGTACCTATCAGCTGCACACTCAAGATCAGACTTAAAAGATTTGTAAATACTCGCTATTCTCCAACATTTGTACACTTTAAGCAGAATGCTTTTCATAATGTAACAATAACTGGAAATAATATACAATATAGCTCATTTCAGCTTCATGAATATGCTGTTCCTTGTCCACTGAAGAGCTTTCAAGGCAAGTGACAAGGTGTCTGACAAAATTCAGCTCAAAACAGCGCACCACATCACTCACGGCAAGTTAGGACACCAATTTCATTAACTTCAAATCCAAAATGGTGCCATATTGGTGCAGTTTTAGTCTTCTTGAGAGACTAACTCTGCAAAGTCTTCTTTGGTCACCAAAAAAAAAAAATACATGAACTTCGAGTAAACAAATGCAACATGCGCTGCTGCTGCTCCCCCCACCTCCCCACCTCTACTGAAATTTCTTCTTCTTCATGTTGCTGTGCTTGGCTCACAGCTCCATCAGTTCGTTTATAAACAAACATGATGCCAATCTCGTTGTCATATTGCTCATCACTAACGCAATACAAATTGGATTTAGCTGTGTGACGCTGTTGGCACAAGTTGCTGCTGTAGGCTGCTTTTTAATTGGCCAGAATGTGTCATAATGACAAATACCGGTTCAGCTGGTCTGCATAAAATCAAACTAGTTCCAACTCGTACACTGGATCAAACCAGCAAAACTGGAAATTGACCCAACTCTAATCATCACTGTGTTTTTCATCCTCACCATCATCCAGTGTCTTTTCATTAGTCCAGTTGGTCCTTTCCTTCACGTTCTTAAAATGTGGGTGCTTCTCACTCAGTCCTGTGTCAAACACTGCCACCTTCACACCAGAGCCTGTAGAGAGAGAGATAGAAATCAATAACCCAAAAACTGTAAGGACTTCTATCCAGTTCTTTTATTAAGCGCAATCCTTCATTTATGTTTGATCATATAAACATCATATAAGATGTTCTTAGTCCCCTCTATCATATCAGAGAAGTCAACGGTGCAAGGTCTAACCAGTGTGCCCCATCTGCCAGAGTACGTCTGCCTGCAGGATCTGGGCAACGTGGCGGGGGATGGCCCGCAGCAGACGCCGGCTGGAGTGGCGACCAGTGGCGTGCCAGAACCCCGAGCCAAGTGACAGGCTGGTTCGTCTGAAAGGGCGGGATGACTGCCATGACTGCCATTTTTGTGTCCCGCGGGTGGCGTTGCAGGGTGCAGCAGGTTCGGGTGCTAAGCAGACAGAACAAGAGCAACTGTGTTAGAGCAAAGGTAAAAATCAACAGGTATTCAATTTTACACTTAAGGCTATCTTTAACGAGTTGAAATTCTACATTTTTTTTTACTGACTATGCTGCTTAATGAACTCACTCTCCACGAAGAGCTGCAGCTAATAATGACATGCCCTGTTACTGCTGTCTGCCACCAACAGCCCCTCCTGCAGACAACACAATCTTCCCGTTAACCTAATCATGCTTATCGTGTTCTGATCTCTCATTTCAAGTCGTTTCTCCCTCTTCCTTTCTGTCTCTCTCCCTCCTTCCATCTTTTAGCTGCTAATCACACCAGCCTCATTTGAGCCAATCTTATCACAATTTGAATCACTTGGACAGGATAAATGATCACAAGGTCATTAGCAAACAGCAGCAGAGCCCTGCGGGGCTTTTTATGCCTTTAATGTAGGAGTGAAATGCAGCCAGGGGTGATGCAGTCTCTCTTATCTTTCCTAATAATTAATTACTTCACTTGGTAGCTGCTTCATGGACTCACAAGTTGACTCCTACAACACAAATCCAGTGAATGTGGATTTACCTCTCAGGTATTCCACTCTTTAAACAGGTTCAAGTCTCATCTACATTCCCATCTACATTCCCAGGAGGCTGAGTAAAGACAGACACAACGGCTACTTTCCACCCAATGATTGCTTCAGGCCATCACTCTTGTCTGGTTGCTATTTTGATTGTCAATCCAAATTCTCCCCATTAAAAACAACACTGAAAGACTCCAGACTACAGCCTCAGATATGCCGCTCAGTAATAGCTTGTATCAAATGAATTCAGTGCACGTAATGTAAAGCTGGTGCTCATTTCTGAGATCCACTCATGCTCTCTCATGCATTCCGAATAAATTCACACACTTTAGTTAATATACAAGCCATTTGGTTACTTATTGAGCTAAACATGGCAAGACTTCCTCTGCAGTATTTCCATTAGTTTCACCAGAGTGCTCCAGTCCAAGCTCTTTTTATACATGGTTTATGACATGTACAATGTGGCTAACCAGTGATACTGTCACCTAGCTACCTGAACCATGTGCATATTTTTGCGGGACACTGTGCAGTCCTTGGCATTATTAGTGTAGCCTTTGTGTATGAAAGAATTGCTGAGGATGATGACAACTATGTTTGAAAATATGTACAGCTGCAGCCCCAGAGTGATGTCACCCACTGTAACATCCTGTCCAATGTAAATATCTTGACAGGTCCAAAACTTGAACTGAGATTAAAGAAAATCCATGAAAGCTGAATCAATGTATGAAATATCTGAATGTGTGGAGGTCAAAGAGGAATGGGTTTGAAGGTCCCTCCTATTTACTTCCATGAGTAAGAATGGTATTAAAATGTTAAATATAACCAATAATGCCTGGAAGATGCTCTAAAATTTGGAGTGTGAGGCTATAAGAATGAATGAGTGGAGAAAAAGTGAAAATGGATTTAAAAAAATAAAATAAAAATAAATTTTGTCCATCTATCTGAATGATGAAAACATGAAGATAAAATGCTGGATGTTTGTGAAAGTATTAAAAGGTTGAATAATTCTGATAATGTCGTAAATCAGCGCAACACTTACAAACTGTAAAAACAATGGGGCACTTCAGTAGCTCACCTGGTAGAGCATGTGCCAGGTTCTGGCCAGGCAGGGCTGTAATTTCTCAATATTTCCTCAGGCTTGCATTGGGTTGGGTTTGCACCAGTTTCTGTGTTTCTTTTTCTTTCTTTTTTTTTAAATGCAGATCTAACAGTCTGTGTAATGTTATGAATAATGTATGAGCTGTGTTGCAATCAACCCATTATAACTAATAAAAACGTTGAGATTTAGACTGACAAATCATTAGAAGTGAAAGGGAGTCTTTTGTCTTGCGTGCTCGCACAAACTCCAGTGCACTGCACAGGAGACGCATCAGACTGGCAGTTCTCGTGCATAAATGGTAGGAGTTGTTGCAAGGCCACTTGATTAGCAGTGTTTGCCTCTGCCTCGCCAGCAGTGGGAGAGATATGCGATAACAGGAGGCATCATCTCCATGCCACATTGTAATGGACCAACATGCGCACTTAAAGACAGAGATGCAGCCTGCTCTGCTGAAACTGTCCTGCATGAAATGCAGAGCTCATGACAGACTCTTAAAATTGAAATAGCAGAAGGAAAAGAAGAATTGGTGCAAGGACACATATCAGCCCTCAGCTTGTAATAACTGTTTTAGTACTTTTTTTCCGGCTCAGGGCCAAAACTGCTGCTGTGGTTCACGCCAGGGTAGGGTTGAGCTTGGACTGAAACTACGTGGGTTCATGTGGGGTCGGGCCTGATTTTTTGTGTCAGGTCAAAAGCTTGAGCATGTGCCCCATATACTAAAAGGCAGAGCCGCATTCTGGGTTGAGTTCCAACCTGAGGCCCTGGCTGCAATGTCATCCTCCTCTATAGCCCCTCTTTCCTGTCTCAAAATAAGAAAAACCACAATTTTTTTGAAAAAGAAAAAATAAATTCTTGTTAAAAGATGGAAACATATTTTTGTTATCGCAAACACTGTGCACAGTAGATACCCTGTCATTAGGTTGAAAGAATTCGTTTCAGTTCAACACAGATTTAAATGTATAAAAGACACCAACAAAGAACATCTCTGTTGTTCCTTCTCAAGCAATCCAGGACATAAATGGTTTCATGTGCGACACATGGCCTCCATACTGATACTGCATGTGTATATGCAGACTGGGGGCACACTGAGATCTTTCATCCAGTGCCAGGCACAGGGCGTGCCCCCCCCTGTCCAGGCAAGCCCCACCACACTGTCTCACCTACAGTCTCCCAGTGTGAGCAAACACAGACGTTCTCTGTCCTTCCTCCCATCCCCCAACTTCTCACACACATACACACCCTGTCCAGCATCAACACCCCCTTAGTTGGCCTGCACTTCAAATTAAGATATACAATCCTTTTCTACGCCACCAACACAGTGGAGAGAGAAATGCATCCTCTGACTCAACAAACAAAGAGACATTCTGTGAACTGTGGCAGACAAACAGCTTTCTGTATCTTTTCCAGAGTTTTATATTTCTTGGGTTGATGTACCAACCTTAGAAACACTGTGATCCTTTTCCCTAAACAATAACACCATATTGTCAAACTCACAGGGAATGTATTTGAGCATGCGGAACACTTTGCGTTGCGGGGTCACCCTCTTTATGTAAGGGTGGTCCTCTAAGGTCGTCAGGCGGCTGGGCGAAGCTTGACGGATGTGGACCAGCTCAAAGTCGCTGGGGAAGTCAGATGCTGGGTTTTCCCTGGGAACAATGTGCCACTCCAGCGCCCCGTCCCCAGCATTCCGCAGGGCGCTGCTGATGTACAGGCTGCGAGCTTTGGCTGAGAAATACCCCGTAAATGCTACAATGTACTCTGGAGAGACAGAGAGGGGAGAGGAGAATGTTTCAAAGAACAGACACAAATTATACAGTAGCAGGCACAAGTTCTCAGTGCTGCTGGCTACTAAAGAGAGCATGAGCAACACAGATAGATGGGAAAAATACTCATTGAATACCTGCAACATTATCACTTCCAATAGCTTAAGAACTTCATGCATTTAATCTTGATCTCTCAGAAACATGTTGTGGTGTCTCTAGTTTAATCTACAGCTAAAGCAAGAACAAAAAAAGCGTTTGAGGTCATTTTGCTTGCTTCATGTATGTAAAAACCTCTTTCTCTTCCAGTGCATTGATCAACTATAAGCAACTACACTGGAGCAGTTGTGGGTGAATCATCTTACCCGTTCAACTTCAGCAGTGACTTTTAAGTCTCTGACTCAAGTCAACAATCGTTTGAAGAAAAAAAGTAGTATGTCAAACGGTAAAGTGATATTCCCACAAGAGTTGGGCCTGGTGCAGTGTACGAGTTTAAACTGGTCTGATTTCATGCAAACTGGCTGAACCAGCATTTGAAATTATGCCATGTTCTGACAAATTCAAAAGTAGCCTACATCAGTAACCTGTGCTGATGGCGTCACATGTGTTAAGTCCAACGTGTATTCCTTTAGTAATAAGCCATATGACGACGTGATTAACATAATATTATGTTTATAAATGGCCTAACTGAGCCACTAGTGTCCAACATTGCTGTGTGCAATTTACTGCCAAGCTGAGCACCACCAACATGAAAGAGGTTGTGTTTGTTTACCAGAAATTTCATGTGTTTTTTGGGGTGGCGAGAGGAGACGTGGTAGAGTCTTTCAAGGTCACTAAAACTGAGCCAACATGACAACATTTTGGATTTGAACCTGAAAAATGATGTGTCCTAACTGGCCGCGAGCGATGCAGTGAGCTGTTTGGAGCTCAAATTTTATTGGACACCCTGTTTCTATTTATTCCTGTCCCCTCCTTTGAAAGCTGCATGACAGGATAAGGAATGAGGAGTTATCTATTCGACACCTACTTATTTCACAACAAAAGACAGAATACAGCAGCAGCTGGCTGGAGACAGATCGCCAGGGAGCTGCAAGTTTCTGCTAAATGTATTTTGCTAATAACATCCTACTTACTCTTGGTTATACTGTATGTAATTTCCAGTAAATATTACAATATAAAATGTGTGTTTTCTTTTATTAAATGTAATGTAAAAATGCAGGACGACAGCATATAGGCTATTCACCCATCCTTAAAGTGGTTATGTATCCAGTTTGATCTCGGGCACACAGCTGATATTTACGTGGTTTGTTTACAGGACCCAACAGGAACAGATATTTACGGGATACAGTGTTGACAGAGAATTCAGATGTTACGTGTTAGCCAGACACTTGTTGGCTGTTGGGACGTACCATTATTATGTCCCACTAAGGAGCGGCTGCTAAGTTAAGTGTGACACCGGGTGAAATTCAGTATACCAGTTCGCTCTGGTGTTGGGCTTCATATAAAACTGGTTGAAAATCTTCATACTGGCCCAACTCTAATTCCCCCCATGGTCATTTTTTTTAAAACTAGACTGCTACTGAGGAAAAAAAGCTTTAAACCTTCATCACTGCTAAATAGTGAATGAAACAAGCATGTATCTAGTACATGACTTAGCTTTTAATAATCTCCTTGATTCTTGGGATCACAGTGCAGACATGGCTCTCCTATTAAGGCAGGCCTGGGTTAATTGTGCACTGTAACTGAAATGTAAATACTCAATACGAAAGGACTCGAGTAACTTTGGGTACCTTCAAAATTCAAACACAATTAAGCTATCCCATTGACTCTTTGGAAATGTTTAAATATAGTGTTTCCAAACCTCATAAAGACACAATTAATAACATGTCTACCAGCTTTAACAATTTCTTCTTACCATGTTCCACCACCTGGGAGGAAAACTCCAGTTTGAGGGTTAACTGGGAACAATTGGAGCCAGATGATGAAGAGAGAGGCTCTGTGTTGGGGGTGTGGTCGGACTTAGATTTGGCTTCTCCTGTTGGCTCCATCCCCACCACAGGGAGGAAGCCCATCAGCAGCCCTAAAAGCATGGATGCCCACACAGGAAGCAGGAGCATTTTGAGATGTGAAGTAGCACAAACCATTGGTTTGACCAGGCCCTGTAAACTCCAGCAGCAGGTATGCTGTTTCAGATGAAAAATGAGCAGCTAAAACCTGGTTTGGGGTCAGGGGTTAGGACAGAGCATTTCAGGTCCAGAGCTCCAAAAATGAGTCCATACTGCAAACGGCCTGAGCAGCTAGATTAATTTCTTTCTGCGTTTTCTCTCCATGGTGGTAGTCCAGTGTGGAGGTCAATGGCACAGCCAGAGTAGGAACATAGTCGCCATGTTGAGAACTGGAGGAGGCAACCAGTGAAAGCAACGGATGGATGGGAGGAGGGTGGGAGCAGTGATGGAGGAAAATGCTGGTGTCAATTAAGAGTTCCAAAGCAGTCCTGTTTTTATCTGAAAGAAAAAGACAAGGAACAGCCAAAATGAATGATGAGGAGTCAGGACAGAGCTTGTTGACATTTAAATGGAAGTACATGAGTGTTTTGCAAATACAATATATATTTTATACAATAGCTACCTGTATTTAACAAGTTTTACACATGCTATTACACCCACAACATGAATTCCTATCACTTCAAATTAATTGCAAATTGATTTTGTGACCCTGCAAACACATACTCTCAGCATATGGAGTCGATTCTCCATTACTGTCACAGCTGTGGCTGCAAAACAATCTACAGCCGATGGCTGATATCCAAGACTCAGATTAGAGCCTGACAGTACTGTTGTTATGAGGCCAGGATCCACAATCAATGTTTAAGAATAATGAAAATATAATAACTAGTAGTCATCTGATGTTTGTTGTTACATAAAACCTTATATAATAGACATGATTTTGCAATGAATCTTCAAATCTGTTTGAAAGAAGTTACGCAGTCAAGTCTGGAGCAGAATATGTAATAGCTGAGAAATTCAAATAAATAGAAGTAAAAAAAACACAAATTTAAAAAAATATATATATTTAATGTACAATATGTAATTTTCTGCCACTATGGGGTCTCTCTATCAAAACAGTTACACAAGAAGCAGCAATGCCGCCATTGCAGTCTTTTTCTCCTGGTGAGAATTCCTTCAGTTCTAATTGTTCGGGAGGTTTTTACCAGGAGCTGAATTATCCACAGAAGTGGATCTGGTGATTAAAACAGATAAAAACATTGATTAAAGCAGTATCACATTAAAAATTAATGTTACTCCGATCCTTTTCGGCTTGTTTTGGAAAGGCTGCTAGCCTAGCTCCACCTAACGTTTGCTCAGCTTGTCTTCTTTATAACTTAAGATCCAGATGTTCAGGTGGTATTTACTAGGGGCCGAATTGATCACAGAGGTCTCTTCCTCTCCAAAACAAATGGACCTTAAACCAGTAAAAACACTAAATTAAGCAGTTTCATGTAAATCAGTATTTCTCTGACACTGTTTGGCATGGCAGGAGCTACTACTTACATATGCTCAGCTCGTTTCTGTGATAACCTCAGAGCCAGACGTCCAATGACTAAAATCCTTCATCAGGTTAAAAGATTAAGATAAAAACAACCAAGATCTAAAAAGTGTATAGTAATAACTGTGGATATAAAAAATCCACATATGACAGCTAACGAGGCAAAGGGAAAATGATGCCACTGACAGGTGAAGGCGACCAAAAACACAGACCGATTTCTTTGGTTTGAACATTGTTGGGATATTATTTGTACACAACTTTAAAAAACAACACTGGTCTAGCCATTTTTATGTTACGAAAATGTACGAATTATATCTTTCATGTGAACCAATGCTAACCTTTGCTGAACAGCGGCTACTGTGGTCTGATATGACCATTAAGATAGCAGACCACGTCAGGCTGTAACAGCAGAACCACAGACTGTATTGAAGTGAACAAGGTTTGATCACTTTCTTGTTCAACTCCTCATTTGTGAGACAAAGATTATGTTATTACTTCTTTCAAAAGTTACATAGTTGCACTTTCAGATCATATATACATAACAATACAGCCCATAAATATGTACTACTGCACTGCAATTTCGTTTCGCATATCTGATAGTTTAAATGCAATTCAGATATGACTACATCAGTACTGATATATCAGTAAGCTTTTATTATTATCAACTAAACTCTACTCAGTCATTCACTGGCCTCAGGTCTATCTGTCCATTGAAATGTGATGAAAA
This sequence comes from Epinephelus fuscoguttatus, assembly GCF_011397635.1. Taxonomy (NCBI): domain Eukaryota; kingdom Metazoa; phylum Chordata; class Actinopteri; order Perciformes; family Serranidae; genus Epinephelus; species Epinephelus fuscoguttatus. Next base: position 12,413,641 of record NC_064755.1, on the reverse strand, counting down.
TCGGTTCAAATGTTTTTGAAATCAGCTGCTGACTGAAGAAAACAAATCAAGTGTAAAACACCATCTTTGCAGAGGTAACAAATAAGCATATTTTCTATCCTCCTACAACTCCAGGGTTTTGAAAAACAACCTTACAGAGGCTTTGTTTCCATTTCTATCCCCTCAAGTAGTGTTCAGAGAAAGGAGTGTTTCCAAGGGGAAGGAATGGAGGTGTTGGGTGCAGAGAGATGTAGAATGTAGTAGTAACCACTCCTCCCTCATTTAGCCTCTTGTGGAGGAGTCAGTGCCCTCTGAGAACAGCCCTGTTGTTAGATACAGCACATAGACTGAGATAAAACTTTTATCTCACCTGCAAGGATGGCAATACTGAGTTATACAGAAGCAGCCACAGACCCAGTGAAGAATCTCAACACATAACTGATAACCATGAGCTGCTAAACAAACTCATCAAAAACATCTTTATGCTGCTGTGAAAGCCATCCTGCACGGCACAAAGAACTTTCCAGGTAGATACACACCACACATACACAGAATCACCAACCAGCACAAAAGACTCAGCTGGGCTGCCTCAGCTGACCTGAAACTGTGTGGCATATGACTCCCCAACACACACACACACACACCCACACACACACACACACACACACACACACACACACACACACACACACACATATAGACATTTGCCAAGCTCCACACCAGACCTCATGAGAACCAGCTCCACGCTGACTGAGGGTCCAGCCCAAATTACATAAGGTGACCTCCCTTCCTGCAGAGCCTGTAACTGCCTCCTACTTTACACCAGAGGGACACAGAGGCAGTCTATCAATTCCTAAAGTGTACCAAGACCTGTGTTCTGTTGTTGTGTTTATTCATGAAACTCACCTTTTTTTATCTTAGCACCCACCCATCCTCATTTTGGGATTGATTTCATCGATTAGCATACACAAAACCCACTCAGAGTGTGTTAGTGTGCTGCGGACCGGCTGCTCTCTGACTGCTCAGCTTTATTGCACGGAAAGAGAGCTTTATTGCATGTTGCACATGTGCACAGAGCACATGTGCAACATGTTCCAGAGCTGAGTGTGCAGATATGCAGTACGCCACATGCGTGTGTTTGAGTGTATACTTTTAGTCTATTTTATCCTGGCAGGAATGACTCTATTGTCAGGCGGTCATTACCAATCAAACACTCCCATCAAAGGATGAAAACAACCCCATCAAGTATTACACGTGTGTGCTATCTAACAGCAGGCACACTAGTCGGTACAACTGCTATCAAGAAAGGAGCAAAATCAAACAAATAGATTTACATGGCACAGCAGTGTATAAACAAGCCCAGATTCTGTTCAGTCCCCTGGTATACTTGTGGCGATGATATCTAAACCTACTTTTAACTGCCGGATCACTTGACTATAATCTAAGCCTTCTGGTTCTCCTGTTGATATCCACGTCTCCTGTATGGGGACTGTAGTTACACTAGCAAAACACTACTTATACTCAGACCAGAATGGAAACTGCAGATTTTTTTTTTTTTTTTTTTTTTTGTTACTACAATTTTCATCTGTGAGTAGACCTATCACATTACTTACTTTTTGTGGACAATATATTGCCCCAGCAATGATTGAGATAAACAATGTTATTGTCGTTTTAAGACCATTCCATGCCACAAATATAATTTGATATGATATGATATGAAATATGATAATTTAATGGCATTTCAAAGAGCAATGAACTTTTAAGTCTTAAAATATTCAGACATTGGAATTGAAATGTGAAAAAAGCATGAAAATTCAGGCATCATGTTGGCTAAAATGTTGGTGACATTCCTATGTAATTAAACACACATATAAACACAAGGACGATGTTGTGCTATATATGGACATGACCGATCATCTTTGCCGACCTCGATGAGTCAATAATGTAATTATCTTCACATGCCTGGTGATGATCCAGAGGGAAAATCTGTGGAATTTTTTTTTTTTTTGCTTGTAATGTGATAGGCAACACTTTTTTTTCTTTACAAAACAATTTTCAAATCTGCAGAAGATCTGAGGAGATCGGAATTCTACAGGTGCAGATTTCGCATAGGCTTACTTAAGTTGATTGATATTATGTTCATGATTAAAATTTATAAGACTGCAACTTCTGGGGAAAAACACAGCTAACATGTGAAGCTCTACAGTTGTCCTCGTCTCCTAACTTGTAGCAGCAAGTTGCTCATAATATGAATAAAGTTTCCAAGTGCAGAGGAGTGAACTGATTTATTTTGCCTGACTAAAATACAGTAAATGTGGCTTTTTTAAAGAACATTGTGACAATGCTTTTGTAGTAGTATACTAGCTCAAGTCAAGTGTTGCACAGGAAAGGGATTATATGGAGGGTTAAGGGTTTATGTGAATCAAAAATTACACATAATCCCCATAGTTACTTTTGTGGGTAGTCACATGCCTACCACTGCTCAACCTCTATGATATAGTAAATAAACTCTGCAGATAGGGGCCTACACAAGTGATTGAACAATTTAATTAAAAGCCCCTGGCTGGTCTGGTCTGACAGGAAGGGGCTCAATCACCAGATCCGGCTCAAGGCAGGATCCCCGCCTGTGTGAGACAACAATGCAGCTAACAACTATTGGTTTAGACCCAGAGCTGTAAAAATAGCCCCACTGGTTAGGGTAGGGCTGTAAAAGACAGGCTGGGACTACCTGAGTCAACATACCACCAAACCACAAAAATGGCATCAAACCTCCAGGCAGACATTGATTAGTAGCTAGGAAAGGCCCCCCACCACAATCAGAGGAAAGATCAACAACAGTGTGAGTGATCTGAATGGAGAGAAGTGGAGTCTGTTTTTTGGGTGTTAGCAAAAGGGTCCCTTAGAAGTTTTTATTTTTAGCAGAAATTTGGTGTAATAGTACCAGTTTAGTATGGAATCATCCCTCCTTTAAAAATAATGACACCAAAGCAGAATTAAATGTTAGAAAGATAAAGTTAACAAGCTGGCAGCAGCTACTTTGTCGATCAAAACAATCTGTCCACAGTGTGTATCACATAAAGCACATTACTTCCACTGTTTCAGTAATGACACAGACTTCATGTTGTTCTATTAAGTGCTCGTGGTTCACTCCTTGAGCAAACCAGACACACTACAAAATACACACACGTTTAAATGCCTTTAGTTGACATTAGTAGATGCATGAAAGACCCAGTGTTAGCGTTTCTACATTTACACACGATGGGCACAATTACACCGTCGACAGGGCCATGAGTTAAAATAACAGTTTGCTGCTTTTCAGTGCGACACAACATTTACTAAACACCTTAGCTAATTAGCTAACTAAGCCACACTGAGCCAAAACGACAAAACAAACCGTGTGGCCACATTAAAGTGACGACTTTACCAGCATAAACAAAGCAAATACCAGCAGACACACGCTGGAGGCTAAGTGTCTCTGAGATGGACACTTACTATGTCGACGGTGAAGAGCGTTATTTGAAGACCACGATAGCACGTGTTAATGTCGCGAAAGCTACATTTTGCCATCTGAAATAGGTTTATTAAACAAAAAGACATGCCAAGAGATTTTCTTTAGCCTCGGCTGCCTATCACATGTATAGCGTTAGCTAGCTAGCTTGGTGATATTTTACAGTGTATCTGCTGGTAGTTTGTGTGTTGATAATACTCACCGAGCTAAGCAGCGTCTCACACTTCACAGTTATCTGTGTGTATTTTTCACTGTCCGTGTATTATCGATCTGATAGCTACTCGGTAGGTAGTTTGTTGTCCACCGAACAAAAGCTAGCAGCAAACTCACCAAACGCTACAGCCGCAGACCACTGACGTCGGGTTATGACGGGATGCCAGGTTTGGGGAACCTGTCCTCCTAAAATCGCCGAGCAAAGTTAGCTCATCGATCCTATTCAGGTGATATTCATCTTTAAGAGATGGTTCTTTTCCCTTTATATTCTCACAGAAATCCAAATTATAACCCTATAACGTAACTATTATTACTTTCCCATCACCTCTTAATGAGCATATGATCATAGAGTGTCACGCTTTGTATCAAACCTGGCAACCCACCAGGCCTCCGGCTACTACTTATGGCCAAGCCTTCTCGGTCACGCTGCAGTTCTGCCAGCAGTGGGCGCTTTTCACCGTCAGGAAACTACTGTAAACAAGACGGACACAGCAGGAGTAGATCATTTAACTACAGTTAAACTACAGTTTGTAGTACTTCAACTTTAAAGTATCACTTGGATATTGTGTGGTCTACAGTGGTTTATTTACAATAAAATACCATGATACTCATCAGCTGTGATTAAACTGGTTCATGTGTATTTCAGTAAGTACTGATAGTTCATTAGATTTCAACCATCACAAACAAAGTCATATGCTGCACAGCTGTAAGCCACTGTTTTAAAATTATTATTTTTTTCTTTTCACTTTCTATGTTTTGATTATAAGTTTATAGTTGAGAGCATATAAATGAAATGTCATTGCATTTGGATGAATTTGGCATGCTACACAGACTTTAAAGCCCCTCAAGACAAATTTGTGATATTCTGCAAACATTATATGAATAAAACTGACTTGACTTGAAACCAGTGCACAAATGCTTTTGGCCACAATTCTGCTTATATCAAAAGTGAAAGAAATGCTGGTTTTCATTTAGGATCAAGTACTCTTTTACAACACACACATTATTAGAGTTATGGTTGCTATTGTCTGAGGCCACTCCCACAGACAAGCTTGCAGCCAGGATGCCCTTCATCCATATACTGACCAGAAAAATATATATATAAAAAATAGTATATATATATATATATATATATATATATATATATATATATATATATATATATATATTATTTTATTTTTTTATTCTTTTTTTTTTTGCCTACCTGGGGGAAGAAAGACTCCACAAGTTGACAGACACAAAGCTGACATGCATCATTGTATAAAGTTGCCATGGCTAACACATTAACAACTACTTACTCATCCAGTTTACACAGCAATATTAAAACTTATTCTGAGGCATGCATGTCCAGTCTTTACTTTCCCTTTAGCTTTGTTTTAATCTCCACAGACTCCTAAGGAAATATATCTAAGAACAGTGCGGCTGAATCAAATAGCATATGTGCTGCAAAACAAATTAAGCACTAAAAGAGGCTAAGTTGTCACAGCATGCGGCCCCTTTCACATTACACAGTAGTTTTCTGCTTATAAAAAGTGATTTGTGGAAATTTATATATACATATACATATATATATATATATATATATATATATATATATATATATATATATATATATATACATATATGTAAAGGAAAAACAAAACAACAATACACAAAGACAGTCGATGTATCAATTTGTTTTTGCTGCAGGGCTGTTGTTTATCTTAAATTATAGCACCCCCATGAGGGTGAAGTAATCATTTTTATATAATTATTGGTGACTGTTTCCAAAATGCTAAAATTGAAGTCCAGATTTTAATCAGTGTTTGAATTCTTTAGTTATGACCAAAAACATGTTTTATAAGGTCACAGTGACCTTGACCTTTGACCACCAAATTCTAATCAATTCATTGTTGAGCCAAGTGGACATTTGAGCCAGATTTGAGAAAATTCCCTCAAGGTTTTCTTCAAAGATAACATTCATGATAGTGAGAGGAACGCAAGGTCACAATGGTCTTGACCTTTGACCACCAAATTCTAATCCATTCACTATTGAGTTGAAGTGGATGTTTGTGCCAATTTGATAAAATCCTTCAAGGTGTTCTCGAGATATTACGGTCACAAGAATAAGATGGATGAAAGGTCACATTAAACTTGACCTTTGACCACTAAAATCTTATCAGTTCATTCTTGAGACCAAGTGTGACAGGCAGGAAAAAAGATCCCTCTAGGTGTTCTTGAGCATCCACGAGAATGGGACAGGCAGACGTATGGAGAGACAACCCAAAAACATAATGCCTCCATTCACGACTATTGCCAGCACAGAGGCATAAAAACAGTAAACTGATGAACCTGAAAACAACAGTAGTTCAACAATATGTGCTAGAAGATTGCCAATATATGGTGCTTCTCAAAGTCAAGAAGGATCCTTAAATTGCTCTATTTCAAGGAGGCTAGGTCATCGAATCCTGCTGAAGGACTGTTCCAATGTCAAGGACCCTTCGAATTCTATCGAGGTCCGAGTCCTTCCCTTAGAGAATTTTCAAGGACACATGTGGGTATCCTCAGCAGGTATGAAGTACTCACAAATCTGTGTGCACAATTTGCCAGAATTGAAGGTGGGGTCTCTTCAGTGACGCACACCTGGGCAGTTGCTGGCCTGTTCCAATGTGTGTTCACCAAATGTTAGGAAGGAGTCTTGCGTAGCCTCTGTAGGACCCAACTTGGAAGGATCTGTCCTACCAAGAAAGAATCCTTGACTTTGAGAAGTACCAATAGTCTTATTGTACACTCTGACTAACACACCTGTTGGACCAATCACATATGAGAATAGTGTCAAATCAAAACACATTCAAGCAAGTCAGGTTCGAGTGTTTTATTGGCACATACAACTCACCGTTTAGAAAAATAAAAGTTAATGGTAGAAGAATCAAAGTGTTATCATTCATTTAGACACATAATAACAAAAAAACTGCTTTCAGATAACAGTGATGAGTTGGCTACTTCATTTAGGACGACAGCATTTATATAAAATCACACAGATATATAAAAACATGAAAGGACAGACTTACAAATGTGCTGACATTCTGCAAAACTGCTAATGAACTGATTGGGTCATTCATTGAACATGGTATACAATAGGCACTCAATAATGTTGCTGACTACTTCAACCACAGCAATTCCTTTGAGTTCAAATGATTACTTTGTGACTGAGTCTTAAAAAATGTTTATTTCACATAGATGCTATGCTCTAGGAGCAATCAATGAACTAACTACCTACCAGAACTAATGTCACCTCATCATACTGTGTGTTGCAGAAAGTAGGACACCTCAGAGTGATACCTCACCTAAAAAATCTTTGTTTTGAGATGACCACAGCTGGTTTCTTCATTTTAACTGCACCTTTTAAAGCTTACATAGTGTGCGTTTGATTTTAAAAAGACACATTTTGGGCGGAGAATTTCAAAAAACAGTAGGACAGAGTGATGATCTGAGTGTACCAATACCAGTTCCAATGTTAGCGTCATTTACAGTCTTTTATAAACAATTCAGTCCCGCCAAGAGATGAGACATCAGGGCAGATAACAGCAGTGGGACAAAAGAAAACAAAATTTTAAATCTGACTTACATCAAGGAAAATGGAAAGATGACAGGGCATCTTGAAACAAGCAAAGAACAAAAGACAAAAGAGAAGGGAAAAACTGAGGTCAGCTGACATGGCTCGGTTAGATTTCCAGTATGTGTTAAAAAGTTCACAACAGCAACACACTTCATAAGTCTGGGGTAGATCACAGCAAAATGCTTATATAAAGAAGACCACACTGTAGCAACTGATTTACTATGGGGGAGTTCTGAAGGGACAAAATACAGAAAGACGGAGTCCGATATAAAGGTAAATTACAATTTTAGACCAAAATTCAATTTAACAGTAGAGATTAAGTGCTTCGCCAGATAAAAGGAGGAACAAAAGGCATAAAAAGGCAAATAATCCTCACTTGTTTTTCAGACAAGCTGTGCTACTTTAGGAAAATCTTCACTTATCAAATATTCAAATATCACATTATTTTTTGACAAAGTTGAAGATGAATCATTTTAAATCATTTAAACATGGATATTATGATAAAATGTGAAGTTGTGCTCATTTTGCATTTCCCTTTGCTTGAACTGTTTAATATATTCAGAAAATCCACTTTACTGTAATGCAGCCTTTTACTATTAAAACTATACCATAATGTTACAAAAAACAAATTGCCTAGTCTATTCTCATTTCAGATTATTGCTGTAGCACCAAAAACATACTGTGCAGGACATAAGAGAGCTACAATCTGTTGTTCTCTGACTATGAATTTTGTGGATTTAATAAATTTGAGTTTATCTCTTCCTTTGGAATTTATTCTGATTTAAGTGCACTTTCATAGACAAGGTGACCTTTACAAACAAAAGAAAACATATGCAGTACATCATCTTTTATAATCATACATACTAATGGTCATTTGATTCACCTCTTCATGCTGCTCATCATCTTCAGTGGTTTCCTTCATTTTGGTCATGTGTAGTAAACAAATTTAGGACGATGGGTTTCTCTGCCTTGGAGCTGTGCTATGGATATCAGTTGGGTTGCACCAGCTGTGAAGTTATTACTATTACGAAGTTAAACAGGAACTCCGGTATTTTCAACCTGGACCCTGTTTTCCTATGTTTTTATGTCTAAGTGACTCGAGGGAACAGCTCTTTTTAAAAGTGGTCCAGTACTCAGCCGGAGTGCTGCAGCTGGCAGCAGCGAAATAGGCTGCAATGTAATTATACAGGGCAGATGAGTCCCTTCAATGTACGTACATTTAAAGTGCTTGTTTCTGACAATAACAGGCTTAGACTGATAAAACAAACATAAGAGAAAAAACCCTACAGAGAAGTTGATCAATTCTTCATTTGTTCTGGTCTGTTTTGTGTCCAAGTCTCGCTTAAGGAGTAGTCTCGTTCTGAAATATCTCTAACAGTGGAAACATGACAGAGCCTTGGAGAGAAGAGTGCTGGGAAGAGTTTGTTGGGAGTACAGTAAGCATAGTTTAGCATTATCTAAAAGATGTTCAATGTCATGGCTGAATAATTAGCCGATTTCAACAATGTGAAAAAGACTGCAAAATATCAAAACAAGACTTCTTTGATGAGGCTTGGACAGAAACCAGAAAGGAACCAGTGAAATTTATGGAAAAACATTATAATATCTCTGTAGGGTCTTTTTCATAATGCTTTAAGACTGCCATAATAATCTGAGCCTGTTAAAACACTTTTAGTGGACGTAAATTAATGGGACACATGCTCTGAGTGGTTACACTGTAGCCTGTTTCGCTGTTGCAGGCTTCAGTACTCTCTCTTAGTACTGGACTACATCAGTCATTTAGACACTAAGACGTGGGAAAATAGTGTCTAGGCTGAAAAATACCAGATGTCCTCTTTAACTAGCTAGTTTTGACTCGTGATTTATTTAATCAGGTTACACCGCTACTAGTCTGAGTGGGCGGGAGTTCGCTGCAGAGATCAGCCTCTCATTGGGCGGAACGAACCACGCTGAAGTCCCGCCCTACCATCTCCGGTTGTGTAGCAGTTTTCAACCGTTTTCAACACGTCCTTTACTAACTTTTGTGGTGTTTGATCTTGCGGGGATGTAGCCATTTTCCTGCCATGGTTCGTGTCCTGTAGGCGATATTTTTGAGGGTGTGTTACACCAAAACCTGTTTCCCCCTGGCAATATTTTTGCAAGCGCACCGTTGCTGTGGCACCGCCCAGAACGATTGTGATTGGTTCAAAGAAGTACAAGCAGCTGGGGTGTTTTTTTTCTCCAATCTCACAGTGAGAGTCGGCCCAGCCAGACCTTTCTTTTCTTGAGAAAGGTCTGGTGAGCGAGACTACACCACTACAAATGTCAAAGCTCGTAAAGCTGTAGCGTAACTTTTAAAATGTGCAATTTTGGGGGACAAACAACAAACAAGACAAACTTAGCTATAGTTATGATCAGTCTTGGCATAACAAGTTGTTTTTTCAGAAATGTAATTTAAAGTCTTCCCATTTAACATTATTATCAAACAGCATTTTGATCCAGTGTTGGGTCAAATATCTCTTTTACTCTTCAGTTTGAACGTGTCTCAAATTTGTGTCTCCTAGGATATCGAAGGCATGACCCACCCTACTCTCCCTGTGATGGGCTAGTACTCATTGCCTTTGTTGGTTGGGTAGGTTTAGGCAAGAAGAGTGGGATTGGTTAGGGTAAGCCAGTCAGAGGCGGGGCATGGCAGAGTAAGGCCGGTCCTGCCTTCTTTATCCTAGGAGGCGCAAAGACATGAATGGGTCAAATATTAGCAAGCTAACGTTAGCTTTGTCAGTGGGTTGAGATAGCTACAGGTTGTAGTCAACATTTTATTAATTTTTACGTAAGGACTAATTTGTGTGGTGCAACCTGCTTTAATTTAGTGATGTGTAAGTCTCCACTTAGTAAACACTTGTGTTTTAAACAAAGCTCAGTTTGAACTTACAAAGAGCTGGTGCAATTGGCAGCAGAGATCTTTGCCTTCATTGCTGCACACAACATTTACCATTCCCACTGACACAAACAATGAAACAGTAAAACCACATAACATCTTAAACGGCCACATCCTCTTATAAAGACAGCAAACTATTAGAATAATGCTCTTCAGCTTGAAGGGATCATAGAAGGCACCTCATGATTGAATCTGTTGAAGTCTAAAAATCACAGGGAGTGGACTGTGTGGCCTACTGTCTAATACAATACACTGAGGATTTAACACAAAACAGCTTCACAATCTTTTGACAGTTTTAGAACAATGGTATCAACAGAGCAATAATGGCAAGATTAGATAAGCTTAGAAGTGACTAAAAAATAAGCCTTCATTTTGACCTTTAAGGGTGTGGTTTTTTTTGCAGTGTGCTTGCATCACCCACATCTTAAGACAAGGTCTGTACAATTGGTACAACAATAAATTCACAGCAATTTTCAATCAGGAATGAGTGCGGGGAAATTGTTTCCCCCTCTTCTAAAAGTATCCCTTTCTTCTTAAAAACTTCAGTACCCAGAACTCTGTTCAACAGATCCTCATGGAAGGTCATTATCCAGTGACCATTTGAATGGAGACTAATAATCATGTCAACAATAATAAATAAATATGTAGAGACACAGGGATTGAAAGAACAAAAGCAAAGGAGTGGAAGGCACCATCCTGCCAGAGAAAAAGTGAAGGAATGGATGGAGAGATGATGTAACCCTTAAGAGTTCAAAACTTTACTGGTGTGTCCTTCTCTGTGCTCGTCAGGAGACGCGCTGCCAGAGGAATTCTCAGCTGGCAGCAGTTACTTTTCAATCTTAATTCTACTTTTGCTGGTAGCCATGGTCGAGTCAAGTCATTGTCCTCTTTTTTTAAGGCAATGATTTGGAACTTGAAGCCACTTTGGCCTCAAACACTGGCAGCAACTTCGAATGGTGGTAGTCATTGTAAAAGTTCAGTCATTGTAGTGCTGTTTCCCCCTAAAAGTACAAGGTCTGCTACAGCCACTGGCTGTCACTGTCCCTGTTTCAGCCATTGTACTGCTGCTGATAGCGACGGTTCAGCTCCCGCAGCTCTTTCTCTCGCACCCGCCGGGCTTTGTTGGATTTGGTGGAGCGGCTGGAGCGAGTGGACTGGGCAGACTTGGTGCTGTGGCAGCGTGAGGACGCCCGCTTCAGGAGGTTCTGAGATATACAGCGCTGTAGATTCTTCATGGAGGAGGAGGCAGCCATGCTGACGATCCAGGGGTGCTTGAGAGCCTGGCCAGCTGTGAGACGCTCGCTGGGGTCCACTGTTAGAATCCGCTCCACAAAGTCTTTGGCCAGGTTGGACACGCTGGGCCACGGCTGGAGAGGGGACACAGACGTGAGACGAGATAGTAATGAACAAACTGAGTACACTGATCACTGGTAAACCTGCCCTCTACATAGTCTAAACCAGTGGTGCTCTGATACCGCTTTTCCACCAGCACGGAACGGGTTACATTCTGGTTCCCTGCACGTGATTTGAAACTGTTCGGAACATTATGAACAAAACAAATTTGATTCAAAACCCAAAAAGTTGGATCCCAGCAGGCACCAAAAATTTAAGGTTTTCCATGACGTGATGTGGGAACAATGACAACATCAGTGGTGTCTCATAGATGCCTGCTGCTTGCGGTCTGGCACCTGTTTGCTACCTTTACATAAAGCCCTGACCTCACCTGAGTCCTGTCAGTAGTCAATTAATATGAAAACTATACATGTGCAAAAATGGTTAATTTCAGAAGTTTAACTGCTGAACATAATGTTTTCTACTTCAATGAAAAGTCCGATCTTATGTGCACTGAAGGTTTAAGGTTTCAATCACACTTGTGTAAGTTGCATACAGGAACATGACTGGTTTCCAAACTAGGTGTGATGATGTCACAAAAACATACTTGTACGAACACATCTCTGATTTAACTCCACCTTCAGTAGATGACTGAGAAAACAGCCTTCTAGTGTCAAACCCTGAACATACATTGTTCTGCACAGTGAAGCTCAAACATTCAAGTGGAGTAACAATAAACAGAACACTTCTTTGGGTGGAGGGAGACATTAAACAATCTTGTAAGAATGTATGGTTTGTTTAGAATCAGTGAAATTTTGTCCACTGGACACAAGAGGGCAGCAAAGTGATAGAAAGAAGAGAATGTCTGGTAAGGACAGTGTTATGAGCTCTGAGCTGACAAAAAACTTGGGTCATTTGACCGTATTAGACATTTGGTCATTTGACTCAATGTAATAATGGGTTTTCTTGGTCTTTAGATACTGTCAGACTCAATAATAGGTGCGGAGTGATTTGTACAGTAACTGATTTGCTGATAGAGTGAAGAGTAAAGATCTAATGTAACATAAAATGCTGTTAAAAGCAAAATGTTCTCTTTCAGAGACATGGACTCTATTTAGTAAGACTGACTGGTAGTGAGTCAAACTCTACCCCCTACTTAGACAGGAATTGAGAATATCAAGGCTGCATGCCTTTCTACACACACACACACACACACACATACACACACACACACACACACACACACACACACACACACACACACAGTTTGTACATGATGTCCTGCTTGGCAACCAGCTGTGTTTTCAGTCTCCCAGTAGACAACTAACCCCCCTTTTCACACAGCAGGTAAATTACCAGTGTTGACTAAAGATACATGACACATATATAAGCCTCAGACATACATCTCTCCTCCACTTCCAACAATCTCTGGGCTGTCGTTAGTCCTTGGACTGCAGCTGTAAATGTGAACATTATTTATTGCAGTTGTAAAGACACTTGTCCCCAAGGGAACTGCATTCAAGTCCGCCCCACCTCGGCTCCACCTCTCACTTACCCTCAGGACAGGATTTTCTTTAACTACAGGTGCCATGCACTGTGACATTATACAAGTTGTTGTACTGCTTCTTTGCAAGGAGTCCTCAGCCATGAATGTCTGTGTTGTGTTCAAAGCCATTACAAATATTCAATCAATGCACAAGTGTCACAGCAGAACACAGTAAATACTGTATATATTTCATATATATATATATATATATATATATATTAAATTAAACAGGGAGAAAGAGCAAATCCATGCAAATTTATTTCTGTGTGATTAATGAGTTAAATTGTTCATCAAAAGTGGTTGATGAATTTTCTTTCAAGTGACTGATTTGTTTCAGCTCTAGAAATTTTCACTTTTTATTAATTCACAGTGGTATTTTATGTTTGATTAAAACATTTTTGAAGCTGTTTTACAATAATTTTAGAGCACTTAAAGGTCCCCTGTGGAGTTTATGTTTGCATTATGCACACCTGGATGATCACGCACAAGCTATTCCAATGATGAACAGCTGGTGGCAGTAATGTGCTGAGAGAACTAGCACCCACAGAGGTAAGAAAGAAGATTATAAGCTAGCAAATGTCCATGTAAACGATGCAGGATCTAATAAATACATATACATACATAATACATATAAAAACTACAATGCATCTAGAATTGGGCGGTATATCAATATTATATTAAATATTGTAATATGTGACTAGAATCTAGATATTGTTTTAGATTTTAGATATCGTAATATTGTAAGTGTTGTCTTTTCCTGGTTTTAAAGGCTGCATTACAGTAATGCAATGTATTTTTCTGAACATACCAGACTCCTCTGTTTCATTATTTGCATTTATCTACTCAGTCATTATATTATTTATCAGGACTCTCGTTGTGTAAATATATTGTGAAAACACTAACAGTCAACCCTACAATATTGTCTCAATATCTATAATGTGGTGTTTGGTCAAAATATTATGATAATTGATTTTCTCCATATTGCCCAGCCCTAAATGCATCACACTAGTGTCACGGCTTGAGGATACACACACTGCTTTTTATGAAAATGTAAGCATAACTTTGTTTATTCACAAGAAAACTCCACAGGGTTCCTTTAATGCTACTATAATAAATATTTCTATGATAGCAGTTGGTCAAATGACTACATGATATAATGCAAAAATAATGTTGTAGCTCGGAGTGACAAACCCACACACTGCAACCTAGCTCTGCAATTCCCCTCAGTTCTACGAATTATTTACTGTCTTTCAACTCATTGTTTTGGTTTCTGGCCCACAACTTCACTGTTTTGGCTCAACATCAGTTCACAAACCTTATATACAGCCATCATTTTGCCTTCTTCAGCCTGTCGTTTTTCAAACAGAAATGCCAAGGATACTCTTTAAGAAAATATCAGTTTTTACGCCTTAGTTTTTGGACTCATGTTGGAAGAGAATAAAGATTGCTCTGTCATTGCTCTCATGAGAAATCTCCCTTTTTTTTTAAACTTAGTCTTTTATGTGACAACTAAGACCACAACATCTAGTCAATAACCACCATATCATCCTAAGAATGCATAATGGTCTACACTATGTGGAAGGTTTTCTCACTACTCACCCAGCAGCTCTGCTTTGCAAACCTCAGCTAAAATACAGGCTCCCTGAAACTGTGATTTCAATTATTAAGAGTGTCAAACCTAACCTTATCTTACCTGTCAGACACTCGAGAAGTTCAAAACTGGACACACTTCAAGAAAACCGAGATGATTCAACCACTCCTTATTAAATATTACAAAACTACTCAGCTATTATTTGCGCTGGAGTGGCTGTATGTGGGGCAAACATTAACCAAGGGCCCCTTTTGTAAAGCTCACTGGCAACATAAACATCCCACGCTACGAAACAAAGGAACGGACTACTCAGCATTCTTCCGACTACATACACAGATAGAGCATAACTTACTGTTCACACATACACACACTTAGAGGGAGGGCATATTGACTTAGAGAGGACAAATACATGAGAGCGAGTATGGCAAGGTAAAAGGTAAGGGTACATGTAAGAGATGTGGACGTGAGCAGTGAGATAATTGGTCAGGAGAGAAGTTTGGCGTGTGTAAATGCGTGTGTGTCTGTGTTGAACCATGTCACCTCATAAGAAAAGCTGATCTTCTCAGAAATCTGTTAACAAAGCCTCATGCGGTGTGAGGAATGTATTCCAAATATGGGTGAAGTCTGCTGGAGTGTGTGTGTGTGTGTGTATGAGGGAGAAAGTGTGTAACAGATTTAAGTCCTCACCTCCCCAGAGAAGCTGTACTTCCCCTTGAGGATCTGCCGGTAGAGCCTCATGCGGTTGTCGTCCTCGAAGGGCATGGTTCCGCTCAGCAGGATGTATGATATCACCCCTAGTGCCCACATGTCTACAGCGTTTGTATAGGGCTTCCTCACCAGGATTTCTGGGGCAATGTACTCTGGCGTTCCACAGGTGGTCTTCATCAGACATTCGTCTCCCTTCTTCCTGCTGCTGGCCAAACCAAAGTCAGTGATGATGATCTTGGAATCAGCTCCGGGGTGGTAGTAGAGCAGGTTCTCTGGCTTCAGGTCTCGGTGAGTGATCCCCAAAGTGTGGAGATACTTAACGCCATCCAGCACCATCTGCAGCACCCGTGTGGCGTCCCGCTCTGTGAAGGAGCCGCGAGCAATGATGCGGTCAAAGAGCTCTCCTCCTGTGGCCAGCTCCATCACCATGTAGACACGTTCTGCCGTCTCAAAGACCTCCATCAGCTGGATTATATTGGTGTGACGAACGCGTCGTAGAACACACAGCTCTGACTCGCACACCTCCCTGCCCTCCCGGTAACGGGTCTCTATCATTTTGATGGCATACGGTTGCCGCGTGCTCTTGTGCTCCACACGGACGACCCGGCTAAAACTCCCACGACCTATCAAAGCTTTGATGTCATACTTGGCCGTGACCCGGGGGTCAAACTTTGCCCGATATTTTGCCACTTTCTTCCGCTGAGGGTCCGACAGATCGGATGGGTCCTTAGGGGGCTGGGCAGAAGCGGTGGGAGTGGCAGCTTGGGCCTGAGCTTGATTAGGGGAGGTGGAGTCAGCCTTGTCACCTCCCCCTCCACCGGCCCCACCCATCTTGCTCCTAGTGCCATCCCCTCGTATGAAGTGCTTATAGATATCTGTCTGAGGAGGTTGGGGAGGATCAACCTGAAAGACACAAGAACACAATTTATCACAGATGCAAACTACAAACCAGAGAAAAACAACAAAAGTTAATTGATTTTCTGTGCAGACAGAAAGAAAAGAGTAAATGAGCTGTCATATGTAAAGACACTGTCATATAGATTTTTGGTCTATAGTTAGTATAGCCTGACCAGTACTGGATTGGCGTTCTGAGCAGAAAAAGAAATCACACTATCTTGTATCTTATATCTGACTGTGGTTTGTTTTAATAAGCCAGTCCAGCCGCGCATGCATCTGACTGCATGTGTGTATCCCACTAGCTAGCTCATCACCGCCACACTGCACAGCGCTCATATGGTGGTTAGTGCTGATACCAGGATAGAACTGTCCCTGAAGCATAGCACCCACCCTCCAGTTACCCCCAGTTAACACCATTTGCTCTGACAGCAATGTTGCTGTTGTTAGGCGCTATTTAGGGAGTTAGCACCATTAGCTGCTAGCCGCCAGCTCGGCCACCTCCGTGTTGAGAGCCATGTGTAAAGAACTCATATGCTCTGAATTTCACATAGAACCCCTTTGATTGTCTAAGATGAATCCTCATTAAAGCTTTAGTGGGTATTACGCCTGCAAATAACTATTTTTCATTATCGATTTGTGTTGATTATTTTCTTAGGTAAAAAAAAATAGTTTAAAAAAAAGCCTGCGACAATTTCCCAAAGCCCAACTTGACATATTTAAGTATCTTTTTATTGAGTCTTGTTTTTTACATTATGAGACTCAATGATTACTCTGCAAGTAACAAAAATATTCAATAGCTTGTTCAATAAAAAAAGAATCACACCCCTACTAAGGTAATATTATCAATAGTAATACAGGTAGTTGTGAACAAAGCAGTGTTACCAATGGGAGTATTAACAACATTGTCCTACTGACCTTTTTGACCAGGTCCAACTGAACATCCCCTGGAGGCTCAGGGAGGACCTTACTGTTCCTGCACCCCATCACATCACCTTGGGCCACTGCCCAGCCAGCCTCACAGGCCACCAGGAGCCCTGCCTCATCACCGCAACAGCTGATTCAACACACTCAGGACATCCACCATCCAGGCCGTACCCAGACTCAGACAGAGGGTTCATGAATAAAGCTGATTACACCCACTCACGTCCCAATGAGCTGGCATCAGCAGTCACAGTTCATGAATACACCCGATACATCCACTTACGTCCACTTTAAAAAGTCCAACAGTTCATGAATATATTCTGGGCAAGCACGTTGTGTGTCTCGGCTCCATCAGCAAGTACTGTATTACCGGTTCTTTTTGTTACAGTATTCTTTTATAGGCCTGTGCCGGTGGGTCTCGCGCACACACACACACACACACACACACACAGACGGCACAGTTGGCAGGCAGGGGGTACCTCACGCCCCTTTAAGAACCTACCGGGGCCCCATCTCAGATGTCGTAATATGTTGAGTGTTTGAGAAAAAACTGCATGAGTACAGCTATATTGATGCTCACGGGGCAAAAATGATTGATCAGGGCTGGGGGGCAGAGCAGTTCTCTAAAACAGGTTTAAGTGCCTTTAGGAAAAATGCAGAAGGATTCAGGCAGATCTTCCACAGAAAATAAGATCATCAACTATGCTCCGATCCATTGGGGGAAGCTGCAATGTCAGCAGCGGTCTTGCCACAGATAAAGCAGCTCCCCTGGAGAATCACAGGCTGGAGAACAGCGGAGGGAAGCTCTGAAACGCAGAAACACAGTATGAAATATGAATCTTGAGTGATTATGGTTAGGCTTGCACATGGGCACGAGTGTATGCGGAGATGACAGGAGCAGATTTCAATTAGGCCAATCATTGAAAGGCAGAGAAGCAACTGACCTAAACACAATGATAATTTTAGCACAAAAGCGAAAAACATTTTTGTATAGAAGTGGTGTAATGAGGCCATATTGTGAAACATTCAGCCAAAATATGATTACAGCTATCCAGACATGTTTTGGCCAAGAAACAAAGAATAGCTTTGCCATTGTAAGAAATAGCTGCACTAACACAGATGGTCACTTTTATCCGAGTATCAAATGTTGGAACTCTGCTTGATATATTGTTAAAAGTTCTCAGTACAAAATGTTTATCAACTTACTTTACTTTTTCAGTTATTATTATAGAAAATCATCTGGAAACAACACTGAAAACATACTTTAAAGTGCTCTACACGTTGAAGAAACCATAACACATGAGCACATTTGTATCAGACATTTAATGGACAACTACATTAAAGTTTAGTTAAAATAAAAAATGGCCAGGCCCCACTCATGTCAGTGTTTTTTCTTCAGCCAAAAACTCATTAGACCGTTATTTAAGGCAACACTGAGTAACACCAGGACAGTCTTTAAAAACTTTCACAAATAAGCCCAACATTACAGTCATAAAAGCAACTTACTTATCCGAGATAGCGAAGTGTCTGAGCATGCTAACTAGCCTGCTAGCAGCAGCAGGGCAGGACTCCCAACTTTGCCAAATCCAGCCTCCTCACCCCACTCTCACTCAGCTGGGCTCTCCATTTTCACCTCGTACTTTCCCAACTTTACTCCCGAGGACCAACAAGTCAAATCCGTCACTTCATTTGTCAGCGACATTTTGTGTCAATTCCGGAGTTTAATGGTTTGTTTAGGAGATGGAAGGACTGTACAAAAACATGTAAAGTTGCCCCGTCGGTCGCTTTTCTGGACGGTGTTTTTCGCCCAGGACCACCTTCCCACCACCACAGCCCGAGAGGAGTGACAAGAGACTGAATGCAACACAGGTCTTCCGGTTTATATTTTCAAAATAAAACGCCACTTGAGAATTTTGCAGCATTTTATGTAGAACTAAAGCACAAAGTAAGCAATGAATAAATAAACAAATAAACAAATAAATGAATATTTAGGTGTGTTTTTCTCCACAATTTTCTGTATTACTTATTTGAATTTGGCACTTTTAAAAATTATTTTTATGTAAATCTTAACTTTGAGGAAACATACTTAAAATGAAAAGGCATATTATTGACAAGTTATCAGAAGTTCTATGTGTTATATCTATTAAAGAAGTACTCATTGCAGTGGCCGAATTACCAACCGGGCAAAGCAGCCCAAAAAGGTTCACTACTATTAACTGGTTTGTGCTGGTTGATTGAAAATGTGCAGCACTTATGCACAAAATTATGTGAGATGTAATTATGGGTCCTGCAGGCTGTCAAACTCCTTCATTACTTTAGTCTTGTGTGTGTATGTTGCATATTCATGATTGAACCTGACCATTCAGATTACCAAAAAGCTAGTCTGGGGTTAAGTAGTAGCTACTCTTGCAGAGAAAAAAAAATGCAACATGTCACATGGAGTGGGAGGAATGGGAGGTTAAAAGGGATTCAACAGCTAATTTGTGCCCCAGGGTCCTCAGCCATGAGTAAATTGCCTGTCATGGAAAAAGTATTCATTATAAAAGTGTTTGAATGTCATCATGTATAATAATAGGAACTGTATGAATGTACGATTCATCTATGTTCATGGTTTGGTATTTTCAGAGACCTCAGAGTCCCTCTCTGTCCGAATGCAGGCATGTGAGGAAGCCACAGGGTGTCTGAAAGTTAAGATACTGTAAGGTCAAGACCATGTAGATGTTGAGGCTCCGATGTAAGATCAGACCTGTATGCCGTTAAATTCACTATATATGGTTGAATCATTGTTCTGTTACTTAAATTTGTGCTATATTAAACATATATTCAAGAAAAATCCACTAAAGTTCATCGAGTTCATCTTGTTGTCCATCAAAGGGAAGATTGACCAAGCGTGCATGTTTTTCCACATCGTTATCCATCATTAGTTACCATCACAATAGTTGCCTTTTCGCTTGCATTTTCTTAACATTGCAAGGAAGATTGTAAAAATGGTGGAATTCATTTGCTGATACCTGGTAATACATGAATTTTCCCACGACCCACTTAGTATGCTCTTAATTTGAAGGTCTGATCCTTAAACTTCCTGTGTGTTCCTTTCTGTCTCTGGCTTGCGTGATGGGGCTCCTCTTCCACCCATAACTTCTTTTGTAGAGACGGGACGACCTCCCTCGGCTTGTTTCGACCCCATCAAGTCCTCACCGTCACTTCCTGGATACAGAGAGAAGTCCCTCTGACAAAGTGCTGACTGACTTCTCTCTCGGAAAAGTACCAGCAACTCTGGTTGGCACATTAGTACGAACTCATAAGTTCAGGTTAGAGTGCAGCATGACTCTTCCCTGACCCTCACTTGATGTAATCATACCTCAAGTAACAACATCTGAAAGAATGTGAGATGTTAAGCACAGTTCTAGCTACATCTGTCTGCAGACATCTGAGCGAAATATGAACGGCATGGAACTATAATAACATGAAAATTATACATTACAGTTCATTTTATTATTATTTCTCTATGTGGTGGGGTCCCACTGGGGCGATCTCGTGGGCCCCTGGTGGTCCGTGGGCCTCTTCTGAGGATCAGCTAAGCTGGTTAATTCACAGCAGACATGCATATGGATCAGTTTCTGTCATTTTTATACACAGTAAAGCCACTTCACTATGCCACTCCTCTAAAAACATCATAAACCCTATGTTTAGACACGCATCTCACAATGTATGAAAGTGTAGTTATGTGTATACACATATGTTTTCATTTTGACCACCCTTTAAGAGGTTAAGAATTTGTATTGGCTCTATATTAGATCTATTTTTAAAGATATTTAAATATTTAAAAGTATAAGAGGGGAAAAAAGCATCTCAGTTGTATTCCTGCAGCATGGGCAGCTTGGCACTGATGTTTTAATCTGTTGCACAGCATTTCCACATGGTGTCACTGTACACATAAAAGTCACTCTTAAGGCCATCTCACTGTAGGACTAGTTTTTAGTCCGTTTATAAGGCTGGCTCTTCTTTTACATTCCGACACTCATGTCTCCTCCATGCTTGTAAAACAGCCTGGGATGAGTGGCTTTCAGTTTCCCCTTGCTTGTTCATGAGCAATGTAATAAAGAATACTTGGCCTTGACATCAATATTGATGTGATAGCGAGTACTGGACTCACTGTACACTGACCGTGACTTGTACAGCCTTTACAGGATGCCGTGGAGTTTTGTAGAGTGGCATTAAAAGTGTGGAATTAGTAAGAGGAAGACAAATGTTCCAGAAAGACAGTCAGAGAGACAGTAAAATTCATCTTATGATGCCAATAAAGCTCCTTGAATTGGATTGCAGGAGTGAAAATGAGTGGGAGAGGGGGGTGTTGGTGACAGAGGAAGACAACGGATGACAGATGGTGGGTACCAGACAGAAATATAGGGAGAAAGGGAAGGGGGGAGGAGGAGGAGGGGGCAGAGGGATGAAGCGGCAGAGAGTAATCAAAATGGAAAGAGGGAGATGCAGAGGGATAGAGGAGGAAGGGAAGACACAATGCAGTCAGGAAGGAGGGACGGAGAGAAAGAGAAAAGACAAAGAGAGAGGATAAAAGCAAAGAAAGGGAGTCTCTGAGGGGCCACTACTGGCTGGCCTGCCTCTCTGCTCTATCTTCAGTGCAGCTGAGGTCAGGGCCTCTCCGGCTCTGCAACTCACTGCTACATCGTCATCCTTGTGATTGATCACCGCTTTGTCGCACTCTGATTAAGATGCTTTGTCTGAGCGCTCCACTTCTATTGACACTTGTGTGTATTCCTCTGCATCACAACTCTCTCAGCTCTCTGTTTCCACCTCTCCATCTCTCCGCTTGCGCTGTCCCGTCGCTCACTCTCTTTCGCCCCTTTCCCACCCCCAAAGGTCAATATCATCTATTAGATCTAGATTTGCTGACTGCTGTATTATTTATCCATACAGAGGAAGAGGAGCTGCTCTATTAAAAGCTCAATTGACTCTGTCTCTTGTCTCTGGCTCCATTAATATCCCCATGATGGTTACCCCTCGTTTGTGTGTGCGTGTGAGAAACAAGAGTTTTAAAATGTGTGTGTATGCGTGTGTGTGTGTGCGCGCGCCAGTGTGTGCCGTGGATTTGTAAAAAGGCTGCAGAGGATGAGTAAGCGAGTGAGGGTTTACAGTGAGTGGACAACTTTGTGTGCGTGTGTGTTTACAGGCAGTCCGGTGCAGTGGGACGAGAGCTGAAACTCTAGCAAATGACATCCTGTGTCAGATATTGTTGGAGGATATTGCTGTTTCTGTGCTCTCCCTGCTTCTCTCACATACTCTAGCAGGGGTCTCCCCCAGAGAGTCAGGGGGAGAGAGAGAGAAAGTCAGAGAAGGACCACTGCTGCATGCCGTCAGTACAATCTGGTCATAGTAAACTCACTATTGATTACCACAGGCGCATAATTCCCCTGAAGGAATATTGTATGACTACTATACTGACACTGCAGGAGATAAATGTATCATAAAGCACATCACACTCATTGTAAGGATCTTATTGACCACCTCAGGCAAGCTATTAGTTTCCTGGGGAACATTATGAGAACACTACAGTGATTTTTTCTGTTCTTGTCAGAAGGTGCAGCATCTACATGGCAGGTGTCAGTGAGACAGTGGGATTTCATTTGGTCCCCATTGAACTGTGCATGTCTGGAACACCTGTGGTACTAACTTTTATAGTCCAGCTGATGGTCCATAAGTTACTGCTTGAGCCGTTTCTAATTTTTTTTATTGGGGTTCTGGAAATTTCTCAAAATCTCACCATGTGAAAGATTCACTGTCCTTAAAATGTCCTCAGAATTCAAGTTGACAGTACTCACAGCTGGATCGCATCTAGTTTTCAGTTGTTAAGACTGTCGAACCAACGGCATCAACACCACAGGGAAATGTAAAAGGAACAGCCATTACAGTGAAGGACAAAGAAGGGTTCATAGAAAGGGTGTGATACAGTGGGTATAAGCAACAGGTTTTTTTTATTGCTTTTTTTTTTCTGGAAACAACTGCCTGATAAAAGCCACCAGAGTGAACCAAAACAGTAGACTTGTGGTTGATAAACAAAAACAATGGGCTGAACAACACAGTTGGTAGAATTTTTTTTTGGCGTTATACACTTCTGTAAACCACAAATAGGCTATGTTACATGTGTATGTTTCATACATATATCAACATTTTTTACATGATGTAGTACATGAGTTGACTTTGTCAATACAATAGGAGGTGGAAGGGTTGGTGCATCGTGAGATACCTGCCAAGCTGCAGGCCACTGTTGGAGATCAACGAACAGCAAAACCGGTTGTTTTTTTCAGCAAACCATTGCATTGCTACATCTTGCAGCAGCTTATTAGCCATCAAACTCGGATGTTTGTCAGCGACCTGTCGCTGTGTTTCCAGCAGGGATAGTACCATAAAAGGTGTTTCTTTAGCCACCAAGACCAGGTACCTTATGTCAAAATGTGATCTTTTCCTAACCATAACCCAGTGGTTTTTGTGTTTAAACATAACCACACATTAACCACAGGGTTGTGAAAACATAAAGTTTTATGTGACAGCCCTCTTGCCTTCCTCTTTGGACTGCCTTTTCCTTTAAGGAGTGAAGCACCATGCCACACTGCAAAATTGCTCAGGAATGGCCCAATGAATGTGACAAAGAGCTCAAGGTGTCAACTTGGCCTTCAAATTCCCCAGATCCCAATCTGATTAGGCATACGTGGACTGTGCCATTACCCTAGAGCCAAGTCTGAGCCGCAGTTGGGGCTTTGATTGAACTGGGATCAGACTTGACTCTAACCTGTCAGGACATTGACACAGGACCTCTGGGGATGTCCTCCGGTGTCTGGCACCAGGGCGTTGGTGAGTCCTGTGGGTAGCGAGGTGGGGTACCAGCACATCCCACAGATGCTGGATCGGATTGGGATCTGGGGAATTTGGAGGCCAGGTTGACACCTTGAGCTTTTTATCATGATTCTGGAGCTATTCCTGAGCAGTTTTGGCAGTAGCTATGGCATGGTGCATTGCCCTTCTGGTG
Source organism: Epinephelus fuscoguttatus (assembly GCF_011397635.1). Lineage (NCBI taxonomy): Eukaryota > Metazoa > Chordata > Actinopteri > Perciformes > Serranidae > Epinephelus > Epinephelus fuscoguttatus. The sequence continues at coordinate 12,389,386 of NC_064755.1, read as the reverse complement.
GGGCCACTAACATCAGGGAGTGTCATTGCCATAAGGGGGTATGCTTGGTCTGAAACAGTGTTTGGGTGGTTGGTCAAGTTGCATCAACATAAAAGCCAGATTCCAAGTTTTCCCAGCAGAACATTACATTGTAATGAGATGATCAATATTTGTCACTGTTAGTAGTTGTAATGTTGTGGCTGATCAATGTATATAATCAGCCCCATAAAGAAGTGTAAACAGGATTTAGACTTTCATGTCAGGAAATAAATGAAAACTTTACCTCAGTATTTCTGAGATCCTAGCTAAGGCACTGATAAAGGTAGATATGAAGTCAACAGCACACAAGAATAGATAATAGGTAATTAATAGATGACAGAATGTTATGAAATGAATAATACTAATCTCCATAATGAAAACATCAAAAGATGAAGACGGAGAGAAAGACTGCAGGTAGACAGCAGGCAATTGGAGTTATAAGCTGACAGTTAAGACTGAATGACAGAATAGCAAATAGAGCAATGAACAGAGTGACAGGCAGACATGATGACAATGATGAATGCAACTGACTTTGGACCAACTTCTGTCCAATGACAACAACGGAAAGTAGGAAGACAAGCAGAGGTGAGACAGCAGATACCCTTAAGTAAAAGACACAAGTTACAGTTAGAGTTAAGGCCTGATAAACCACTTCAGTAAAAGTGAATAAGAAAGTACACTGGTGATGAAGTACTTAAGAACTCCTTAGGCAGTGCAGTGTGGATAGATGTTAATTCATTAGTTTTCAGCTTAGGAGACAGGAGTAGAAAGGCAGGCACAGAGGGATCCACAGGCAGACAGAGATAAATAGAGCAGACAGGTTTCAGAAACCACACTAACAGTTGGGGAGAAGGACCACAGGTACATTTACTCCACCACTGCATCAATGTACCATTTCGAGCATTCCGTATGAGCTCCACAGCAGGTAAAAGCAATTTGATACGCTGGTAGCAAACTATTACCTTGGCCCAGCCATTTGAATCTTCATGGTATGCTTGACAGGACTATAAACCTCAGAGAATTTTTGTGATTCTGGCAATACTGCAAAAACAGCAATGAGCAAATAAAGACCAAAAGTTCTGGCCTGACCAAATGTTTTAAACGTCCCTCTACCATCAATGTTTTTCTCTTCTCACTGTTTCTCCGCTGAGGTGGTAGATGAGACTCTGGAAGACAACATCTGTCATCCTGTTAACACTGAAACAACCCACTGAGTTGAATCTTGTCTGACTTTCATAGCTGTTTTTGTCTTTATGGAGTTTACTTTTAAACTAGTTTTAAAGCTGTCAAAAGGAAATATGTTTGGAACTTCTGAAGTTAGGTGTGGATTGTTTTGGATCAGTTTAATATTATCTTAAATTGGTTTATATCAATCTGCAAAGTTTAATAGAAATAGATGAAGGTGAAGTGGGAGGAAAGTGGGAGGAATTTTTTTGAAATAAAAAAGGGTGCACCATTGGAAAGGTTCAAGGCTTTCAAGGCATTGGATAAGGATTCTTAGCAAGGATTTTCTAAACCAAATGGATGGGAACCTTTCAAAACAGTAAGTGGTTCAAATTGATGAACAATACATAAAAAGTATTTTCAGCTGGAGTCTCCTGTCCTGAATACAGTGCACCTGATAGCTTGTGATTTTTAGTTTTGGGTTAAAATAAGTAATTCTGTTAAGTAATATAATGTGATGTACTGTAAATATGACTTTTGGATTCACACTGATGGTAGGTACGAATAGTGTTGTAACTTTTGGTTTCACATGGGACGTAGGTAGGTAAGTGCCTTAACTTTTGGTTTCACATGGTACATGATACATAAGTGCCGTAACTTTTGGATTCACGCCTGACATAGGTACATAAATGATGTGACTTTTGGTTTCACTGGGACCAAGGCACATAAGTGACACAACATTAAATTAAATCAACATTGACCTTTTGGTTTCACACAGGACAGGAACTGCATTCTCCCGGGTGACAGTCTAGTTTTGTGTGACACATCCACCTGCCCTTACTCCCACTCCATTACTGACCCTGCGAGGACTTTTTGCTCTTTGCACTATGTCAGTTGCTCTGAGCTATTGGTGTGGATGGGTTTACACTCGAGTTAGTTGAAAGCCAAGTGAATCTTCTAAAGATGCAAACGGCTTCCTTTGGCGTTGTTGTCACAAGCTGAAGAGTGTGACAAAGCGTCTGTATTTGATGAATGGTAATAGGCTAGGGATTAGGAGGTCTGTCTTCATGCAATGAATGCATTGGTTGCTGTCAAATGGATATAAGATATGGTGTATGAAATCCATCGTCCTCATTCTGTGCAAAAATGCATTCCAAAGATTAATTGAATATGTGGCTTCAACAGCCTGTTTCTGAAAATAGTTTGTTTTTGTACGAACTTCTGCATATTTGCATGGAACGAGGAAAGTGAACCAGAGATATAGTCTGTTTCATTTCAAGCATTCTTCATCATTATGAAACCCTACATTACTCACAATATAACTTGACCTCTGACCTTCCAGTCAGAGATTTGGGTGTGCTATGCTAGTAACAGCCAATGTAGCCTCGAGCTGCTAGCCTCAAGCAGAGATGAGGAGTGTGCTACAGAGATTTGGTAAGCTCACTTCTCTCTAACTCCATATCCCCTAGATGTTTTTCATTTCCAAACTTTCAGCCCCAGCTAATGCAGACACAAGTGACATTACTTGAGGCAACGAAGATTTCACGCAGCTCCCTCTGGAGCCACAAAATACTTTGTGTAACTTTTTTCACAGTGCTCCCCAAGATCTGCAAACAGACTTTAATGTGAAAAATTGGTGTAGTTTTCCTTTAATGTCATAGCATAGCAGTGCAACTGCTTTGACAGAATCGTACAAACGTCTGTGAACAGCAGAAACATCAAGAATTTCACAACTTTTAATGAAACTTACCACTAAGTCAATTAACTAAGAGTTGAGAGATCTCCATGCTGTGTGTATTGATATAGTTAAGAACATGGTTAAAGTGTGTTATCATGCCACTGAAGTCTAATTCTAATTTTCATTGTACAACAGCTTAATATTCATATACCAAAGTAAGGTTGTAGAAGAAAGAGGGCAGAGGATGCCTTCCATCCACCATTCATCAAAAAGACAGTTGCAACTGTAAGACCGAAGCACTGGTTTTGCTGGATGATGATGCATTTTTGATATTATCCACTTGGTAATGGAAGAGTCATGTGAGCCTAAGAGGTTGAATAATTCCCTCAACCCAGGAGCATCAACTTATCAGAAAATATTAAAATTGGAAGAGGGAGGATTTTAGAGAAAACACTGAGTGCGCAGAGAGGTCAATGTTAGATTAGAGAATGATTATCTCATTTGTTTGCAAATAGCTCACAGTTTCTCTTTGTAGTGCAGTCTTCAAGTTACCTCTGTATTGCTGAATGGAGAGTTTCAAATGTGCTGAAGTCTGATTGGAATTGATGCCGCCAGAGTGGAAAGATGACAGTATGGGTGCATGATCTCATTACTGAGTGGAAATTAAACTTGGAAGAAGCAGTTCAGCACAATCTGTACTTATACTGGGTGATACTACAAGACAAGTGTAAAGTTGTGCAGATCTTGGTCTGGTGAAAGGTTAACCTGAATTAAACTAAGTAATACTGCTAGAAGAGAGGAGGCAGGTACAGGACTATCTCTGCCAGGATGAGGCACATGGAGTTATATTTCCAATGGCAGGCTGTAGTGTAGCAGAGGGAATGCAAAGCTCAGCGTTGTTTAATGCAGACTGAATGAGGCCCAGTTGTTTATCTGGAGCGCCTGGTTGGAGAATGTATAGAATATGTGACTATAAAATGAATTCCACGCCTAAACTTGGGCAAGGCTCAATTTTATCTGTGCCTTTAAAAAACAAAACATATTGGCATTACCAAAATTAATTCATATTCGCATTTTCTGGTTTGCTGCCTCTCTGGTAAAGATCAGATTACGTTAAGGAGACTAAAACAATGGACGTTAAAGGCAAACTACAATTATTAGCTTCATTGCATAGACCAGGGGTTCCCAAACTTTTTCAACTCAAGACCCAGAGGAGAAATCTGGTGTCTTCCTGGGACCCAAACTTACAAAAATACATCATGAATTGCCCTAACATCTACATTTATAAACCACTGATGAAGACCATAACAAACCACACATTTAAAATGTATATAAAATGTAGATGTAGATGACAGAGAGGATGCTATCAATAAGAATCACCACTCTCACTTGACACCTCCACATTAACGTTAGCAGTGAGGTAATATAACAAAGTAATAATACTTTGTTACAATACTTAGTGTTTATTGGGAGTATATGTAGTTTTTATCTTTCTGACAACTTTCACTTTTACTCCACTACATTTCCTAAGTAAGATGTATACATTTACTCTAATACACATCCCCTAAGCATCTTAGTTACTTACTACAAATCAGTGAAGGAAGGGAGAAAGAAAGAAATGAGAGAGGGAGGGATGCAGGAACAAATGAAGGATACAAGGGAAAGAAAAACTGGATTTCTTAATTAAGTCCTTTAAGTTGTGAAGAAGACCCTGTTTTTCTTATGTAATGTAGCCTCCATTTTCAAGGTGGTGTACATGTTAAGAAGAAAGAAAAGTCAGAACTTTCCAAATTCTGACAGCTTGCTTTTTATTACCAGCACTTACTTGTAATATTACTTGCAATACTTATTTATATTCATTCATTCATTCATTCATTCATTCATTCATTTTCGTATCCGCAAGTCCTGATATAGGGTCATGGGTGTGCTGGTGCCTATCCCAGCTGTCAGCTCATAACTGCCTCTTTTGCACACTTCTGATTTTAATTTTTTATTTTTTACACACTCTATACCCTACAGACACTCTATATACGGTAGCTGCTACAGAAATTGCTGCCAAACAAAGTTTCGTTGTATCGTGTGTACAATGACAATAAAGCTTCTTCTTCTTCATTGGGTGAGAGGCGGGATACACCCTGGACAGGTTGCCAGACTATCACAGGGCTGACACATAGAGACAGACAATCGTTCAAGCTCCCATTCACAATTACAGCCAATTTAGAGCCAACAGTTAACCTAGCCTGCATGTTTTGGATTGTGGGAGGAAGCCAGAGAGCCTGGAGAACCCACGCTGACACGAGGAGACCATTGTAAACTCCACACAGAAGGGCTCCAGCCAAACCCCTCTTGCTGTGAAGGTACAGTGCTAACCACTGCACCACCATGCTGCCTGATTACATTTAATATTTGATACCATAAAATTACTTTGAAAAAATAAATGAAGCTATATTCTAAATAGGTGACTGCAATTTCTACCAAATTCATTTACTCTTAAGATATTTGTACTTTAACTCAAGTGTGGCTTTCAGGTACTTAATCCACCGCTGAACTTTAGTCAAACACATGCAACATTTCTGACATTTGCAACCAGCTCCCACGCAGAACTTAAGCTAAACAGAGAAGTGTAGCAAAAAAAGAAACAAAACCCCACTCTGCTTGTATTTCAATTAGGAAAATTAATTCACATATAATATCATTGTTATGTATTTTACTCTGCCAGTTGGCAACCCAGTAGTAGTAACAGGTCTGGGCCCATGCAAAAACTGCAGTTTCTGGCCATTGGTTCTATTCAAAATAACAGATAATGTACTCACCACAATAACTGGAACTTGGCAACATTGCTAAAATAGGTGCAATTAGGAAACAAACATGGGTGGACAGACAATTTTGCAATTGTAAATAAGCCAACAGTAAGCCAACAGATTTGTAAAGTAAAACTGAAAGTGAGCACAGCGGTAACATCACTAATAATCTTTACAGAAAGTATGCCAGGTTCAAAGTTAAACCAAAAAGTTGATCTTTAAACTGAGAATGATGTTTACAAAGAATAGTTAAGGCTGCAATTCTACCATTCACCTACATTGTACCTTTTCTCTTTATTTCTGACAGTTTAACCTGTGTGATTATATGACTGCTCATTTTTGCCCTGGTGGACATATTTTATCAAGACTGTTCTCCTCCAACATACAATCACATAGGTTGTTTTTGCAAGCACAAATTAAGACCCATATTAACATCTCAAGTCCAAGATGGCGCTGGGGGTTGGCAGCCTGTTGCAGCAGCTCTGACTATTTACACTTCTTTTTCGTATCTTTAACTTGTTTTTTTTATAGTTTTTTTTTTCTCATTTATATAGTATTGCTGCAGTGCTCTAGTTTTTTTTTCTTTTTTTGATGTAGCAATTTTATTTTATCTTTTTTCATCTATTATTATCTTTAATTTTTATTTTTTATTTTTTTCTTTAATCTTATTCTATTTAATGTCCATTGATCTTGTCTTGTGCTGCTGTGATACTTGAATTCCCCCCCTGGGTGATCAATAAAGTATATCTTATCTTATCTTATCTTATCTTATCTTATCTTATCTTATCTTATCTTTCGTCAGGTGGCAAGTTCTAGTGACCTAGTCTATTGTCTGAGCAAAGGAAAGCCCCCTTAGGGTGGATGGGTCAAAGAGACACAGAACTTTTGTCCAGGACACCTGTGTTTGTGTCCTATGTGAGATACCAAAAGTCTGCGTGCATGTCATGGAATGCATATCATGTAACGTTACTCAGGGAAAAAAAACCAAAAACCTTATTTCAGGCTGAAACATAATCTTTTTTTTTAAACCTAACCACATAGTTTTGGTGCGATTATAATCATTTTAGAACGATTCTTATGGGTTTAAATCTTCGACCATTAAAGGTTATTCACAAGCTTTTCTTTCATCGACCAGTAGGTAATTTAGGAAACACTTCTGTGGACAGTATTTAGAGGTAGAAAGATTACCTGTGCAGTAGTATAGGCTGAAGGAGTTGTTGATGGTATCTCTGCAATTACTTTGGCAGGTACAATTCTGTTGTAACCGATAGAATTGATGGAGAGACATACAAAAATAAACTATTAAAATAAACTAAAGTTTCCCTTTTAATTTTGGGTAATATTATTAAAACTGACACAGACAGTTGCAGACCACATCTCTGGTGTCGAAGTTAGATGCTTTGTACATCAGATCAGACTTCTCAAAAAATATTTTGCATTGTTATAGCTTAACAACATCTTGGAGAAACTGATTTGCGTAACTGTAAAGCCCCACTAACACCCTGACTTTCTAATGTAATGGGAAAGGTTTTGATCAGCATTCATATCTGGGTCAAATGACTCTGCAGTGGTCACGGGTATCTATCGGCTCCGGCTCTGATCAGCATTGATGGAAACACAACACCTGAGTGAACATGTTATTTTTAGCCCCTTTATTGACGAGATAAAATGACACGCCATCCCAAAATACTGCCTGTCTAAGCCCAAGCAGCGCTCAAACATCAACCCCACATAGTCTGCACCAAGTTTGAAAGGGAGACTGAATAAATAAGAGATATAAAAAACAAGTAAACACTACAAAGTTTATACAGGCCTCCATGCTTCTTTCTACTGTTCACTACTCTGGTCTAGTGGCAATGGGAAAGGAGTCAGTAGCCTATTGTTTAAAAAAAACCCATGTAAACATGTTAATTTTGATGGAAAGGTGAATTAGAGGTTGCTTGTCAGGAAATAACTGGTTGTATAGTTAAGATGTTCTGGGAAATATACTCACTGGCTGTCTTGCTGAGACTTAGATGAGAAGATCGATACCACTCTCATGCAAGTCGTCTCCCATGTGTTTCATGTCTTTATGCTAAGCTCTCCATCTGTTGGCTGTAGCTTCACATAATGGACAGATATCAGAGTTATATCAATCTTCTTATCTAACTCTTGGCAGGTGAATAAGCATATCTCCAAAATGTCCATTTTTTCAAGTGTTTTGACAAATGACCAACTCTCTCATTTTCCTGGAGAAGACAGTCTCTTGCTGAAATCCCCTTTGACCCACAGTCAGCTAGTGCGATGCATAAACCCATCTTGTGCAGATGCAAAGTTAATCTTTGCTGATATTGTTGTCAAGCCTTTGACAGCAGCACATGACAGTACATAAACAACAGTAAATTATTATTCCCTAGGAGAGCAAACCTCAATCACTGGCTTGAATGTTGATTGAGGTTTTATCGTTGTGTAGGCACATGTTATGGTAAACCAGGGATATAGTGGCAGATTAAGGCCAGTATGTTCCCAGCAGAGACAGTCAGCACCAGTTTAACATTTGACCTAGTATCCAGGCACAATACTCTAAGGACTATTTATATTGTAGGGCTATCCACACCATGAATTATTACATGAGGCATAAGGAAGGAAAACGCTTCGACGCAGCAGCTAAGGCTGAACAGGAAGGCTGAAAAACCAGTGTAAACCCTGTTTGGGTGGTGTGGCTTTGTAGCCATATTACCATCTACATAACTGAGGGAGCGAAGGATTTGTGGTCAGGGATTTGTGATGGTCACAAAGGCATCCTCTAAGGCAGCCACCGTTCAGAATGAAGAAGTGTCAGGGGCATAATTTTGTGAAGCATTTGTCATGGAGGTCCAGGAATAAAACACTGACATACTTGTACTCGCTGCTTTCTTTAGCTTTTTGGCTACTCTTAAAAATATACCTCATTTCCCCACGGCGAGCACTAACGTTTCTTTCTGTCACATCTGTGGAGCTCTAACAGAAGAGGACAATATCTCATGTCCTGTATTTTGGTGACTGCCTGTTCCCCCCTCGTCTAAGCACTGGTCATTAGACATTAAAAGCAGCTTATGAGTTCATTATAGGCATAATGACCATGATATAATAATCTTCAGTGCAATTTGCACAACCTCAAGGCAGTGAGTACCTTCTGAAGGAACTGTGTGGGTAACACCCTCATAACACAGTCATTACAGATCCATAATGTAATACGTAATGATGGATTGTATGCAACTTTCAAATGTAATAATGAAGCACAGCAGGGGACTCAATGTAAACCAAGGACTTCAGGTCAAACAGAAATACCCAGAGACCCATAAACAACTCTTATTTGGCCAATAATATGGTTTAATTACATCCATGACACTGTGCATAATGTCTGTTAAATGGCAGAAATCACTATCAGGTGTCTCATATTACGTACAAACATGCTGCACACTGACTTACAACACATTCTACAAATCCAAATTAACATGCTTTATATAGAACACATTTGTGTGTATCAAGACAGGCAGGATATCATGGGATTTGAAAAATGCATAAATATGACCTTCCACAATAATGCCACATGTATACAAGATATGTTAGCAATGTTCATGTCAGTGTGTGTTTTGAAATGGAGGAAACGGTGCATACATGAAGGGTCACACACACTTTATTATTAATCCCTGTCGATGTATTAAAAAGTCAATATAGCTGTAATGACATTCACACTATTTAACCACTTACTATATTTTGCAGGCTTACATAGATGTACATCACAACATTGTAGCTCTGTGTTATGACATTTTTCTCCATTCAGTCTTACATTAAAACAGGATTAGTTGTACACAATTATGTAGTATAAAATATGAAATATAAGTACCACAATATTAGATTACACTATTACAAGTAAAAGTTCTGCGTTCAGGTAAAAGTACATCTTTTTATTAGGAAAATGTGCTTAAAGTATGAAAAAGTTAAGTTGTGAATATTTTTTATTGTTATCTCCTCCAGGCAAAGGCCTGGATCATGTGTTTGGTTGTCTGTGTGTCTGTTGGTTGGCAGCTAACCTCACATACTACTGGACCAATCAGCCTAATATTTTGTGTGCACATTTATTACTGTATGCTCAAGGATCTCTAGTGGTTGCAGTGATTCACAATTGTTGAAAAACCTGTTTTGTTGACTGTTTTATACCGTCAGTGACTGCTGACACCTCACTCCTCTTAACTAGGTAAGGGCCACAAGTTTTGTGGAAATCTAAAAACAACAAGCCTTACAGTCTGTTGCAGGTCTTTGTCATGGCTCAAAAACTGACATCTAAAAAAAGTTTGGTTTCATTTTGAACTGGAGCACCTGCACCTGTTTGTTTCCATCCTCATGGCCTCACATCACACCGGAGTGTTTCAGAAAAACAGCATTTGTGTTTCTACCTTCAAGCAGTAAGGAGGCTTTATAGTGAAATGTTTTCTATTTCTGTCCAGTTTTCATTGTGTTTATTATTATTTGCTACTTACTATTGTGCTGTGGCCTATAGACAAAATTAATACCATTAAAAGTCGATATATAGATACCTTAAGATGTATCTATATTTCACATACAGTGCCTGTTAACAGGAAAACTCAGTCTGCTCTGTGTAACATGCTGCAGCTCCATCAAATTTAGGCAAAGTGTGTATTTTTATAAGCTTTTGGGAATTTCTGAAACTTGCTTTAGGTGCGTCTGCTAGAATTACAAGGGTTGTCTAGAGTGGCCTCGATCAGGCTGGACAACATCCTGGCAGAGATCTGCACTCTATTAAGTGCACTTTGCTAGTTGTTCATTGTATTACCGGATTGTTTAAGCAGCATTAGCCTTATAGATTTCTTTGCTTTTTCCTACTTGGGGGCAGCTGAACAAGGTGTGAACACAACATTGACATTTTGTCAAATTTAGTGGTTGTGGCTAATGTGTTAGCAGACAGCTCCCCATTTACACATCCAGCAACATAAGCATTCATTTGGAGTCGTGTTTGTGGCCACTTGGCAGATGTAGGTCTAATAATCATTCTCCTTTTAGCTCTGTTTTTGGTCTGCACCTAATCCTGAGGGAGATATCTCTTTATCCTCTACTGTACTGACTTCAGCTGCTGGTCAGTGAGCTGTGACAGTTATCCAACATGCAGAATATCCTCCAACTGAAGCAGCTAAAGGGAATGCAGCTGTCATTAATATTACTATTAATGTTACACCTGTTCTTTGGATATATCAAAATGCCCTGTGCAAAAAAAAGAAGTACAAACAGAACTTCACAAGTGACTAAAATTCCATCACTGGCTGTAAAATATGCAACACATTTCTGTTTTGTTCATATCAGCCTTGCTAAACACATAAGTCCTTAATTGTCTGGCCTTCTTTTTTCACTCCTGCCAATTTGTAGTTTCAGGATTTTCATTAGCTGTATCGTTTTAAATGAGCTTGTACTGCTTGATTTAGTTCTTTAATTTATTTTTAAATTACCCGTAAATTTAATTCCATGTTACAAAAAAAGTCTTTTACACAAGTACTACATTTGGCTTTCTGAAACCTGCAGCTACGAGTCTGTGCATCATGTAGAATTTGCTTCATATTGTTTGAAACCTGGTTCTATTGACTTAATTACACCTGCATCACATACAGGTGAGAGACTAAAAGAAAAAGCTGAATAATGACATGAATGCTTCATGTCACTTTTTGCTTGACCTTTGCTTTCTGTGGTGAGTTATTTTCAGGGTTGATTTTCCCCACCAGCTGAGCTACAGCTGTGACTGTTGGATGGCTGCTGGTATTGAGGTGTAACCTGAGGATTTGTGTTTTGTCACACATACAATCAAACTGAAACACTGATCCAACAGTTACAGGAGACGCATACTGGAGGTGGATGAACAGTACAAGTGTGAAATTTCCAGGGGGGAAAACATGTTGCGGCTTTCACTTTTCCCTCCATCCGTCAGCAAACATTGTCTCTCTTTCTCCATCTCTTAGATTTCTCTCACCCACTCTGTTTTTCTCACACTCCTCCTCTTCCTCTCTGCTGTATTTACTATCCCCCATCTCTTTTTCTTTTGCTTTTCTCACTTTCTCTCCACTCCATCTTACCATAACCTCCTTCCAGCCTTCGCTCGCTCTCTTTACACCCCAGCCCCCTGTCTATCTCTCTCACCATCACCCTCTCCCTCCTCTCTCTCTCTCTATGGATAATTCATCAGTGTTTCTCAGAGCTGCTGTCTGCCTGCCTGCCTACTGTGATTTCCACTGGGACTCTTTCAGGGACCATTCCCACCTCAACCGGGAATTAGAGCAACGGCTACAGAGAGAAATTAATCACAGCCACCTTATACTAACCCGTATACACAAACACACACACACACACACACACACACACACACACACACACACACACACACACACACACACAGAACGTTCTCCTTAACTTTTCTCTTTTTTCATACACTTTACTGTGCTGCTTGTTTCAACTCTCATTCACTTAAAACTTTCACACATGCACATGTAAACATGCACACTTTCTCAAAGATACTTTTTTTGTTGTCTAACACACTCTTGATATCAAACACACACAGTTTGACACACACACCAGCAGCCTGTCTTTGATCAGTTCTGTCCCCCGTGTCTGAGTAGCGTACCTGAACCATGGCAGCGATCATGATAACTACTTTATAGCGTCTGGAATAAATGAATGCTGCAATCTGCGGTTTCTCTGCGTGTGTGAATGAATACACTAAAAAACACACACACAGGCACAGATGTTTTGCATGACGTACAACTATCAGATATTTCTTATTAGAATATTTTTATCATCAGAGGAAGAAGATTGAACAGATTGATATGATAGGATGAAGGAAGGCAAAGGGAAGAAGAAGGAGGTGAAGAGAGGACCAAAATAGCAGATAAGATACAAGAAAAGAGAGATGGAGGTGGAGGGGGATGGGAGGATTTCACACAGCCCCCATTACAACTCGATACAGCAAAGACACAGTTTAGTGTGTGTGTGTGTGTGTGTGTGTGTGTGTGTGTGTGTGTGTGTGTGTGTGTAGAATCAGGAGAAAGCATTGTATTGATCAGGGATCGAGTGGCTCCCAGTGTGAACACCAGGGAGGGGACTGGGAGCACAGTGAATGTCACCACACACAGTGTAAGTACTTAAAGTGTGTGTTTGTGTGTGCAGGGGTAAGAGGGAGAGAGGGAGACTTCACAACTACCACACAGAGCTATAGGGGAACGTCTGCTGAGATTTGGTCGCATTAGAAATTAATCAAACAGCCTCTTTTCATGTGTAATATGTTGCACTTAAAGCACACATCAGCAGCTGGCTGCAGTAAGAAGTTGTTTCGATCCATAACACATTAATCTAAAGGTATACTATGCAGGAATGTTTGGAGTGCTGTCACATTTTGGTCAGTTGGTTGATTGGTTGGCTGATATACTCTTGTCTCACTGGTTGGACAGTCGCTGGTGTTGCATTAATGAGGTGTGTGTCCACCGAAGCATTTCTTTTCTCAGCTAGAAATGGCAATTGCGGTTGTTCAGCACTTGTGGATGTCCTATGTGACAGTTGGTCTTTGTGGTATTTGTCTTGCCTTTTCTCCACTGTGATTGGATGGCTGGTGGTAGTGACAAGTCAAACATTTTGCAACTCTATTCTGATGAATAATCACAGAGGACATTCAGTGTCAGATTAATCACTATGGATTTATTTTACCAAGAGGAACTACAGTTCAATGCTCGATTTCTAAGCTTCTGAAAGGAATATGATCAGACCTGAGCCCTTGTTGGCGTGGCAGGATTGCTAACCTTAGCTATTGGGCTAAAAATAGTAAGTCTCTCCTTCACTTGCAGCATTACAGAGATATTTAACATTAACAATATTATGTTGTATATAGGGGCGGCACTGTGGTGTGGTGGTTAGCACTGTCATCTCACAGCAAGAGGGTTCCCGGTTCGATCCCAGGAGGGAGCCCATCTGTGCGGAGTTTGCATGTTCTCCCCGTGTCAGCGTGGGTTTTCTCCGGGTACTCCAGTTTCCTCCCACAGTCCAAAGACATGCAGGTTGGGGATAGGTTAATTGGTGACTCTAAATTGTCCATAGGTGTAAATATGAGTGTGAATGGTTGTGTGTCTCTATGTGTTAGCCCTGTGATAATCTAGGGACCTGTCCCTCAAGAGCTGTTACGAAAATGGATGGATGCATGGATGTTGTATATGATCTCATCAACCCCAGAGTTAACTTCTATAGTCAATCAATGACTTCAATGACTTGACAGTTTATTTTCAGATAATATAACAATGGACATGACATTTGTTTTTCACTTGAGGCATTCCACTTGTCTGAACACAGAGTTAACTTGCCCTGGACAGATGTTAATGTGGCATGTGACATGAAACAAACACTTTGGTAGCAGTGTAGTGGTAGTTAATAAGGTCGGTGAGTTACCATGTAGAAGAGGAAGTGGGTACTCTCCTCTATATTACAATGGCTTTTTAGCTAATAGGTGGGTGTACTGTAAACTGCCAGAAAAAGAGGTAGGTATGCCTCATATACCTGCGTATACCCTCCACTACACCACTGGCTTTGGTGAACACACAACGCTACAAGGTAGAGTGTTCTTATTGCACTGTGCAGGGGCGAAAATCTTATTTCATAGTTGGGGGGGACAATAAACAGTAAAATTTTAGAGAATTATTCCAGGGGGGGACAGGCCCGGACTGGCCCATGGGAGAACCGGGGAGTTCCCCGGTGGCCTGGCCCGCAAGTGGTCTCCTCTGGCCTGCCTGTCTTTTTTTTTTTTTTTTTTTTTTTTAAGGCACGCTCTGCAGTGCAGGCTGCGCAGCGCAGGTGGCCGTGCTGGCTGGCGGAGAGCCGCCTGCTGTCAGAAATGATAGGTGCTTGTCAGCATTTGTCACAACGACTGGTCAAAAAGGGTTTTTTTGTAGATTCAAGACGTGATTAGTTTGTTTCGCTTTCTGCCCGCGCCCGCCCCCAAATCAGCGCGCCTGTAAACTGAAAGCAGCTTGGTTGCGGAGAGTCAGGTGGAGCAGAGAGCAGAGGGTGTGTACATGTGCCTGTGTGTGCAGACTGTGCAGTAGGAGCTCTGCAGCTCAGCAGTGCCGTTACAATGGACCGCAAAAAGAGGAAAGGTGGAGCTGAACGGGAGAGAGATTTAAAAAAAAAAGGGCCATTGACGAGGAGGCGGCCAAATGTCATAAACTTACAGATACGTTCAGAGCCCCCCCAGCCCCCAGCAGCAGAGTGACGTCGACAAATGATGATGCTGCAACAAGTAAGTTAACATAGAAAAGTAAGAAAACTGGTTATTCTCAACATGAGGTCAGAGGAGGATGGGGACCGACCCAAGGCCAGATAAATGATTGATGATAAGCTATAAGAGCCAAATTAACCCGTAAGGGTCCATTTGGTTCCATTTTGTACAGAGCAGTGCAGGCTGAAACAGTTTGGGGACCCCTCTTAAGGATAGGCTCTTATCTGTCTAAGTTCAAAAGTTTTCACTATCTATCTAATGTTACTGAAATAAGATCAGATAAGTTGAAGTTGCTGCTGACTTACATTTTTACTTGTTTTACTGTTGCATTGAATATGGGTGTTGCCATATTGATTAGGATAAGCTGACATCAAAATGATTTGCTGACAAAATAATACAATCATGTTGTTTAGTTCAGCATAATTTTTGCCCCAGTCCGGCCCTGGGGGGGACAAGGAAAAAAGCTGTAGCCTGTCTTTTATACAGCATCTTTTACCACAATGTGACACTTTAATCTTCTTTCTATCTCTCAAACAGGCAGAGTGAATGTCTATACTTATGAGAAATGGCTTAACAACTAAACATTTCCTGCAATTAAACTGGTAAACTGGTTTATAAATAGTGTGCTGTGAGATCTACCGCTGCGCACCTCACAACCGTGCGTAATAGTCACGCGTAATGACCGCTCCTCGGTTAAACTGCACGTCTTTCATGTTTGTCTCACTGACAGGTGGAGAGCCCACAGACAGGTACCCATAGCCACGAGCCGCTCCGCCACTGACTGCTCTTGTCCTGTCCTCTCCTTCCTCTTTCTCTCCTGTCCTCTCTGACTATCACTAAACTCTGAGCTTAATCATTAGCTTTTTGCTTAGCAGCGCTCATAATTTAGTAGGCTTTTGAACAATGCAGGAGAAATGTTGCAGACAGTTTATATTATCAGCCTGGGCCTGGGGCTTGTTGTAACAGTAAATGGGATGTGTTGTAACTTGTGTAAGTTAAATTGTGTCTGTGTGAGTGAACATCTTAACCCGCGATGCGTGATGTGGACAGTGGTTCCAGTCACATGCTGCTACTGCTGCCAAGCAGCCCCGCCCATTGGAAAGAGTGTGGGATATACCACTACTAGGAATGGGACGGGGGGACTAAATCTTTTAAGATTTAAATAGCACATTATTGCGCGATTATAATGAGCACCGCTTACATTGTGCTTTTAATAAATACTACTGCATTGTTCAAAAATTATTAATTGTGTCTCAAATGATTCTAGGGGGGTACAGCTTTACTGAAGGGGGAGTCAATGTCCCCCCTGTCTCCCCTGGGATTTCCGCCCCTAGCACTATGGCCAGTTTAGTTAATCTAGAGACAACAGGGAGAATTTTTAAATCATCAGCCTATCCATTTGTTGAAAAGAAGGTACACTGTCAGTCGACCAAGATTTTTTTGTTTACAATGATTGACGAACCTTTGTTTGATTAAAGCCCTACATTTTTGGCTACTCTTTATAAATAGTATTGCCATCGAAAATGAAAGTGCAAGCCAACCCCAGGTTTGTCCGCTCGGCATTTCGCCTTACCACATTTGTGTAATAGTAATATCTTTGAATAAATGGCATATTGGCTTCTCTCTCTCTGGTGTAAGTCAGTATTCAACTTACTGCACAGTCTGTTCCTTGCATAACGGGAATCTTTATTGTGTCACTGTTGAATTTTTGTACTGTGTGTATGTTAATTGTTTTTCTTTTTATAATGTCAAATAAACTAAACAAAAGTTCAGGAATGGTTGGAAGAGGAAAAAATATTGGCTGTATATTTTCAGTGCACTTTTGTATTTAAAGAACAGGACAGTCTAGCATTTTCCATTACCAAAACGAAGTAAAGAGCACCATCTCTGTAACTTTAAACTTAATGAACAATAAAATACATGGAAATCAATAAGATAAAGGCAAAAAGTAGGCTAATACACTTATTTGCTTTTTTGGCAAGCATAAGCTGAGAAGACTGATATCACTGAAGGAATACTTCACCCCCCAAATGACCTTTTGTATATTAGTTACTTTCCTTGTGTTGTGCTGAATTTGGGGAAACTCTTCTTCCATGCCTCCACAATGAACAAAGAATCCAAAAATGTAGAAAGTTCTTGATGGATTGGAGTAAAAGGGCAGCTGCTTTTAACAACAGCAAAACTACATCAAACTGTCACACAATGCAGTCTTTTTTTTTTTTTTTTTAATTTTTTATTTAACTACACAGAAGTACATACATCAAACAACAACAGCCACAACACAAAAACGAAAAACAAACAAATCAAAAACAACCCAGACATCTGCGAAAATCAAAAGATTATCTCCATATAAACACAAATGATGCTGCTCTATATTATGGCAGTGGACGTGTACACATGCAAACACGCACAAAACACAACAAAGACAACCTAACAAACACTGCCAGACAATTATCTCCTTTCCCACACAATGCAGTCCTACCCAAGTCTCATTTATCCAATTATATGCTCAGTACTTCCCAAAAACATGTATTTTCACTAAAATGTTACTATTTAAAACACAAACGCATAATCAGTCTCAGACGCGGTGCCTAGCAGCCTTTTGAGTTATACCTTGACACAGAGGGGGTCGATGGCAATGCATGTGAGTTGACTCATGTGACTAAAAATGGTTGTTTTTTGTTTTTTGTACCAGGCTGTAAACATGTTTATTTCTGCTGTAAAGTTGAGCATTTTCACACGTGGGTCTGTGAGGATTGACTCGCTTTTGGAGCCTGCCTCAAGTGGCCATTCAATGAACTGCAGTTTTTGGCACTTAAACATTGGCTTCACTCTTCATCCCTCGAGGTTGCCGCTTGGTTCTAATGCACTGTTTGTGCATATAACTTTGAAAAGTAATACACCACAACTGGTAGGCTATACAGTATATCCCACATAATCATGAGCCAGTAATTCGTATAAAACATATGTAAACAGGAAGGCTGTGATCTAGTGACCAATGTGCTGATGGGAGTAAAGAAGGAAGTAGTATAAAGAGTGAAGTCCGTGTCAGGAGAGGTTGGAGTGGTGAATGGGTCAAAAAATGCAAGTGAAACAAGTGAACTATGAGGTCTCTTAAGGTACGTTGTTAGCATGTTGTTTATCCTAAACCTAAAATTCCGTATAACTTCAATTAAAAGCCCAGTCCCAAATAAACACCCAGTCCCTTTTACTAGCACAGTGTGGTTGCTCATTTTGACAAATAAAGGCCTGTCTCAATTAGACGCCCAGTCTGGTTGCCAAGCAGTTCATTTTTACAGAAGTTCTTTGGATGTATAAAACCAGGTTGTTGGCTACCCACTTGAGCTAACGTTAGTTAGCTGTTTAGATACATACAACTATAGATGTTTAAACTTTTGTCAATGTGGAGAAGCTACACATTGTTAGCTTGGTTGAGTTCATTTTACTGAAACCATGAGCACCAGAGAAGACTGTCAGTCATTGAGATTTACCTGCATGACGAAAAACACAAGTGGTGACTCACTTCGCCTGAAGCTGTCATAAAGTCAGAATATGTGTCCATTCCTCGATCTGTGAGGGTACACCAATCAAAACAATCAACAGATTTTTTCATAAAAATTAATCCAAGTTCTGAATATTGTTTTAACAGGGTAAAGTGGTGTTGTGTTGGTATGCTGTGTGCCGTAATCTTCGAGTGCCATGAAACAGGTGTCAGAACATAACATATTATTGATATCTTATTTGAAGTGTAACTTTTAGAAAAGTAATAATCATACTGGTTCAAATAAACAACTTGATCACATTTTCCATCTTTGCTGAGCAACAGTTTTGAGCAAAAGGAATTAAAAGCCTATCCCAAAAATATGCCTGTTGAGTTCGGTAATTTATTCAAATAATGGCCCGGGCTACTAATTTAAGTTTTAAGGGTAAGTAACTTAACATCAAGTATGCAAAGTTTTTTGTGTGGTGCTAATTCGTAAGACATTATATGAGCTTTTGTGTAAGGATACGTTACCTGGGTCAAAGTCCTGTGCGTGTTGGACCCATCCACCTTCCTTCCCACAATACCTAAGCAACTTTTGCACTCTTTATACTATGTCTCTTGCTCTTAACGTCTAATAATAATGCAGATTGGTTTACATTGGAGTTGATTAAAAGCCCAGTGCATCTAATACAGACTCCGGCATCATTATACTGTAGTGTTTCCAGGAGCACTGCCCAAGCGGCATATTTTGATGCCCGAGGAGTGAGACCCGACTGCGTAAGTGGACCTCCTTGAGTTCAGACTGTTTTGTCAACTGAGTTAATACTGTTAAGGGATTTTGCAGGGACAAAATTAAGAAGAATAGCACAGCGAGTGGATACTGAACTTAGCTCTCATGAAAAACAGAGTTGAAAGAAACAACCTTTCATTTGCACTGCAATTAGTGTCACTCCCTTTTGAGGAGAAGGAGTGCAAACTAATTTACCCACAGGGAAATAAGAAAGCTGCAATTTAAAATAGAAAAACAGTGGCAGAAAGCTGCACTTTGAAAAGAACTAGCTTTCTCCTCATATGAATGGATAATAAATTCACTACTTTACTGTATCTCGGTATTTAGCTGCAGAACAACTGAGGATTCAGTGTAGTACAGTACATCCGATTCATCCACATTCAAATGCTAGCATATAAATGGAAGGAGTTTTTGGAGCAGGAATACTGCACATTAAGTGGCATTCCTCTTGTAAGAGAACACGAAGGCTTGACTGGAACATGCAGTGAGTGAAGAGGAGCTTCATCACCCTTTTGATAGAAAGGATAGAGCTCAATTGATTAGAGTCAATTAGAGAAAAGGTCAGGCCACAGCTGGGGCAATAAGACTACTTTCCCTGGGATCACTGCAGCGAAACATACATACACACATACACACACACTCATGCGCATTACTCGTGGGATGTCATGTTAAACATCATGCACACATGAGTACATCCAATAGCAACAGATGAACAGAACTTATATGTCCATGACGCACATTTTTTTTCAAGCTGAGAGAACCAATGTTCACACACACACACATACACACACACACACACACACACACACACACACACACACACCTCCTGTTGCGTATCTGATTGCTGTTCTGAACACTGGATCGATGCTCTTCATGTGTCATGAACCTTGCAGACCATTTACTTCATCACTAATACTGAATATCTCTGTGTTTTTTCCACACTTCAGTAAAATGCCTTGAATTCCATGTAACTACTGATTTGGTCGCTGAAGGTCACACACACACACACACACACACACACACACGCACACACACAAAGAGACCTTCCTCGTTTTTTTTCTCATAACAAACCATCTTTCTTTAAACATCCCTTGACACCCGCACATTCTCATCCTCCCCTTTGCTTTCTTCTCTCTCCTCCTCCATCTCCTCTCTGCCTTCCCCAGTTTAACCATTCATTAGTATAACCTTCAATCTCTTTCTGTCTTTCTCTCTTTCCCTCGTGTTCACCCCTCCCTTGCATATATCTTCATAATCTGTCCTTCAAGTCCTCGTATCCCCTCAGTATGTCTTCTTTTTCTGTTTTTCCTTTACTCTCTTTTTCACTAACCCCCTCCCATCCATTCTTCTTCCACTCTCTGTGCTCTACGTACATTCAAACGATGTTGTTTTAAAAGCAAATAAACTGAAGGAATTGGGAAGTTGCTCTCTTCTTCTCTCCCTCTGACAACTGCACATTTGATACTTTTGATTATTTCTACTTCACAGCTTTCCCTTCTCTGTACTTTTTGTTTCACTTGCAGTGAATGTTGATGTTCAGAGTGAGTAAATGTACTCTTTTTGAAGAGTGGTCCCTTTAAGTTATTAATGTGCTAACATGAAAGACACCACCTCTTCATATACGGTTGTGTGGTTTGAAACAAGACTATGGAACTTTTGAAAGAAGAAATAACAGTCTTTCTGAAAATTAAAAGTCGAATTTAGTGTATGAGCAATAACACTCACTTTTACTCAACTAAATAAACCTAGACTGTTGGTATGACCAGGAGCTCATAGTGGGTAATGAAAGTGCACTGTATGCATATGGCTTGACTGTGTAACAGGCATCAGTTTATTGACTTTAAAACTCTTCTTTGGTTGTGCTACCGTTATGTTATAAAATTCTGTCAAGAAAAAAATTTTAAATACTATCTAGGGTAAGTCAACTTTTGATTTCATCATTAAAACCAGTTTAGATGTGATAATTTTTTTTGTAAAATGGTCAAAATAATTGGTTGCCATATGGCAACTGTATGTGAATATCGAAGTGACCTGTATTCATCCTATTGGACTGTATTCCCCAGGGCTGCCGATGTGGAGGGAATCGTGGGTTAGTTGTCCCAGCCCGGGGTCAAGGAAGGGCCCTCTATAACCTGCTGGAATAATTTGTCAAAAATACATGGGAGCCTTTGGAGATCATCTCAGCATTAGCAAGACACTTGGCAGGCCTGGTTTTCCCCTGGATCCCCCTGGATCCCAGGCCATGTGAGGAGCACGTGCTTCACAAGAATTCATTGAAATAAAATGAGGGTGGAAAGGATATTTGTACATTGTCATTGCAACCGCTGTAGTGGCCTAACTTATGTATAAACTTCTGTATAAACAAAACAACTTGCAGCAAGTGGCGCACTCACAGAGATGATGTCATACACTAATGACCAAAATGAGCAGTGGAGTAGGAATGATACATTTTCATTTCCAATTTGTTAGTTTTAAAATATTACCTTAACTACTACTTTCCTCATTCTTTTGTTTCCATTAATTTCCAGCATTAATTTCCAACATTTCCAGCATTTTTTTTTTTACATCGATTATTATTTTGACCAAACCAGAGTTGGTGATTGTTGAAACAGAGGACGAAGTTACTAAACGACTAACAAGACTAAGACAGTTTTTGGGAGTTTCATTTAGTTTCTGGTGAGTTTGAATGAAGAGTGATTTATGGTGAGTTAACAAGGCAGTTAAGTTAGCGTTAACTTTTCCTGCTTCGGCTTCCAGATTGTGTTCAGAAAGCACAGAGGAGACTTTGTTTTCTCCTTAGCCAGAGTCAGTGCTCACTCCAGAGCAAACCGGCAACGCTGATAAGATACGGGACATTTCTGCTGGTCTTGAGGAGCTGCAGCCTTTATTATCGCACAAACTGTAAACTCCATTGTACGTTTACCCTTGATACCTTCATGTCCTGCTTGCTCTACAACACACAGAGTTCTAAAACTAGTGTGTGTGACACACTTTACAGCCCCATTGACGTGTGTTGTAACCATAGACTGTATATTAAGATGGACAAAAGGTCTTCACTTACTCCCACAGTACAAATATGGAGCCAAAATGTCCTGGATACAGCCATTCTCATCTTGCACTGTAGCCTGGTTCCAGACCATAGACCCCAGCCACTCAGCTGAGTAGGCTTGCATCTCTGGTGTGGCATACTGCAATGAATTTGCGATTTATCTCGTCCAAAAAATGGAAGGACCGATGAACGCCGGGGGTGGGGGCGGGTCTAGTGATTAGCCAATCAGTGCCACGCTGATATCAAGCAAGCTGTGCGCCGGTGGGTAACTGGTGAGGATAGCAACAATGGCGACCGCTACAGATCCTACAGACCACATTAACAATGCTATCGAGGTATTTCGCCACTACTCGTGTTAATGGAGGACCAAATTAAGGAAGCTGCTAAACTGGATTTAATGGCGCTGCAGCTGGGCGTGCACGACAACGGAGACATTTTAAACGGGCAATGCTCGCTTGTTTTTGGCACCCCCGATGCATGGATACTAATGACGTCACATTCTGGGTGGTCATTGATCTCTACTGATTGGTTAGGGAAAAATCAAATTCCCTCCCCCTTGTAAATCGCCTTCAGTGGAGGCGATGTCAGACTGAAGGTTCTGGGAACTTAACAAACACTTGAAAACAAATCAACTTGATAAGAACTACCTAAAATGACAGAAACCATCTCAGGGCAAAAATCATTTGACATGTACTTTGACAAGTTTTTAGTTTGGCCCATGTCCCATCCACTAACATTGAGGGGCAGGGTTTGTGACCTATACTGCAGCCAGCCACCAGCAGGTGATCAGAATGTTTTGGGGAGCCGTCATGTCTTCCATCTTTATTTAGTCTGTGGTTGTTACCGTAACAACTAACAACAACTGACATTTTCTTTTGTACTAGTGAAATGACCACAGCAAACAGTTTAATGTCCATTCTACTGTCATTCTATTTCTATGGAAGAACTGCTTTTTTTCGACTTAAAGCTCAGTTCAGACTAGTGATTCGTGACAAGACGACACAGATTTAGAACACAACAAAATAAGCCTGAAAAGCTGGAAAACAGAACGGAAGCACAGAGAGTTGTTGCATAGAGATGATACACTGTCTCGTCTAGTTGCATTGGTGTGAACTGGCAGGTTTTAAGAACGTTGCAGAACTGCACATTGCAAGTAGATGCCTGTCTCAACTCATCTCGTTACGAATCTTTGGTCTGAACTGGGCATAAGAGGTCAAATTGTGTCAGAATGGGGAACATCAAGGGAATTTGATTTGATAAAAATAACTAATGACATTGAATGAAAATTAACAAATGAAGTTAAATCGGAAAAATCTGATTTTATGTGATTGCATATTGTTGCCATAACAATTTTCCAACCACCGCCCATTAAAATATTTTTTCTATTTTTCTTTTGAAATATTTCTAAATTTGAAACAATTTTAGATACTCAAAACATATTAAAACATTTTTAATTACCTTTAAGTAATAATGAAGCTCAGCGTAGGCTCAATCTGAAAGTCTTTCCTTGTGCTCTTCCATTCACAACTCTCTCCATCCCACTCCCACTGCTTCCTCTAATCAGCTAACTATGGGTATTCACTCTTCTAGTTATTTAATCAACTTCGCCACGATCTCTATCAGCCATCAGGATAGTACTGCAAAATTTTTATATCTGAATTGTTGTGCCCTCTTCCACCCCATTCTTCTCCAGCCACTGTATCCAGGACAAGCTCAACAAAGGCTCATTCCTTTTCTCATCCAGATCATCTCATCTTCACCACCTCTACCACCAGCAGTGTCTAGACCCCAGGGGGATTCCCTATTTGACTACAGATTCATTACCCTACTTAAATCATACCATCTCTATGGGTCTAATTGCCAAAGACATTTCACATTTTTCATTCTCATGTGCACAAGTTAATAAATATTCTTTTTACTGAAAAAGATGAGTCTCTCCTAATTTAAATACATGCAGCATTGGGCTTAATGGTAGATATGCAAAAATAATAGCAAGAAGTAGTTGTACTACATGTTTCAGTGACTTACTCGAGGGCGCATCAGTACAATTTATAAGGAGAATGATGGAGAAATCTTTCTCACTCAGTCCAAGTTATCAGGTGATTTAAAGCAGTGACCTTCCAATCAAAGGCGTCCTCTACAGTAATATAAAGCACGCATATGTGGCTACTGTATTTTGCATATATGTATGCACACGCTGATTATAATTGCGTTTTCACCCTTTATCGGTGTAGTGAAGACAAAACTCCATTGTATGTAAATTCTGTGAACAATGAAAGCTTTGTTATTTATAAATCATCCAGTGTTTTTGTGACTGTAACAGCAGAGCAGTGAGGTTTCTCTCGTACACTAAGCTATTAATACATTCTGCCAGGGTAATTATTAGATATGTCATGAATAATTCAGTAGTTAATTGTCACTCTCAGATATCCATCAAATCTATTAATATAACACTACAATTACCTTAAAGGATACAGACATGATGTACTTGGTTGGCTTCTTACTTACAGCTTAATGGTGCAGAAGGAATCATATGAAGACGTTTCTAGGTTTGTTGGCTGGCTGGAGCTTTTCTGTGTAGAGTTTCCTCCAGTAGTCCGAAAACATGCAGGTTAGGTAAGTGGCAACCCTGAATTGATTTTAGGTGTATATTTTCCCCAGTTTTTCTGAGTGTGTGTAATCCCATGACAGTGTCTGAGATGTAAACTGCCGCTTTCTCAAAGCATGCAGGGATAGGCTCCAGTGCCCCATGATGCTCAATATGGATGGATACTTTAGATTGAATCCCTTTAATTACATCCCCAGACAACAGCTTTATATATGTGCCATGACCATTCCTAATAAAAAACTAAATTTATCAATATAAAAAAAGTAAAAATTTTATCAGATGAGTGAGTTTTGTTGTAAAGCAGACAGTGCAGGGGCCTCATTAAAAAGAGAGGACTGAGATTTTGTTCTTCAACTAAATCTCCTGATGGCTTTTTAAACTCAGCTGCACAACTAATTCTCAGAAATGGAAGAACAAAGATACACATCATCATTTACCATTCAGTGCTTTAACTTCCACTCACAATTAATTGCTATTACAATACAGATTGCCGCAGCTCATTGTTGTCTTTCATCATAGGTACAATCATGTGCTCCACAGCTGTCTCGTATATGTGCAGGAGAGCTGCTGCTGTGTCGGAAACATTTGCACCTCAGGGTCAAAATGAATAAATAACGAACTTTGGCACAGATTTCTACCCACAGTTTTCTGAGCACAAACCTGAGAAGAAGCTTTCCCTGCAATTCAGGCCACTGGAGCTGGAGGTTTGCTGCTCATTGTCTGTTGGAAACACAGAGGAACCTGCAGGAAGGAAAATAACCTTTGACGCAGATTGCTGAGTCCAAACTAATATCGTAATCCCCTCACACTGTCTATAAGTGCGGATGTAGTTTCTGAGTCTGCAAGTATTTGTATGTCAGTGTCCCAGACCATTGGAGTGTGTGTTTACACATGCTTATGCGCTTACTGTGTAAACCCAGAGAGGCCTGGGACTTCATCTTCACTCTATAAACTGCTGCTGCTTCTCTGTTTACAGAGGCATCCGGCAGTGATAAAATATTCATCTGCAAAAACCATCCAAATAACTGGGAGCGACTCCTGCATAACATACATGGCTTTCACCTGAGACTCTCACTCACACTCTCTCACACCATGCTGTGATGATGAAGCACAGCGCGGGGATGAACGAGGGCCAGACGCACACACACACACTTACCTGCGCCCTTTCTTTCTCTCTTATTCTTTCTTAGGTGTGCATTTACTGCTCGGGGGACTGTCTCTAAATGACCAGAATTTGTTTTTTGTCTTAAGCACAGGAGTTAAGCATAACTCGAACCTCAAAGATGCTGCCAGCAGTGTGGCTCTAGGGATGGCAATGGCAGTCGGTCGGTTTAGTCCAGACTAAAATATCTCAACAATTATCAGATAGATTACTATTGAAATTTTGATACAGACATTTACAGTGCCCAGATGATAAATCCTACTGACCTTGGTAATTTGGCACTGTGGGG
This sequence comes from Epinephelus fuscoguttatus, assembly GCF_011397635.1. Taxonomy (NCBI): domain Eukaryota; kingdom Metazoa; phylum Chordata; class Actinopteri; order Perciformes; family Serranidae; genus Epinephelus; species Epinephelus fuscoguttatus. The sequence goes on along the minus strand of NC_064755.1, from coordinate 12,363,063 downwards.
TTTAAAGCTGTGGTATTCAGTCTTTTGACAACTATTCGATGGATTGCTATGAGATGTGGTACACACTTTCATGTTGCCCTCAGGATAAATCCTAATCAGGGCTGGGTAGTAACAGAATACAAGTTACTAAGTATGCATTTGAAATACAAAATATGAGTAACTGTATTCAGTTACACAGTAAATTGTTGGTATACTGAATACAGTTACTGTCTTTATTAATAGATTACCTGAAGGGATAACTTTGTTTTATTGGCTGTTACACTGTGTCCTCACTGAAAGTGATGTGAGTGAGCATCAGTTTGATGGCATCGTTTTCTATTGGATGTTCCAACTGGCTGTGCGTGAAAAAGAGATGCAGTGATGAGCTAAACCTTTGTCGGATTACTGTCACTTCACTGATGAAGAACAACTCATCTGGAAAGTTGAAATGAGGAATTATCTAAATGATACATCCTCATGTAACTGCAAAACCTTAAATAAGGGGGCAGCTGGCTAGAGGGAGATCACCAGGGACCATCGTTAAAAACAACCTACTTGCTGTTGGCTATATTTGATGTCATTTCCAGTAAATCAAAATATAAAACTTTTTTGTTTTCTGTTTAAAAAGTAAAAAACGCAGGAAGATAGAGAGCACTGGGGCAGCTGTGGCAGGTAGCCTATGTAGAAGTATGTTATTAAATTGCAAACTGAATGTGAAGCAAAAAACTTGCATTTAGTCTGGCACACTATGCTTTAGCCACAAGGGTTAATTGTTTCAGAAACAGTGCTTGAAGAATCACTGTTACTGTTGAAGCATTCAGAAGAAAACTGTAAAGCAGACCAGCTGCCAGTAGAAAATGATGGCACTGTACATTTCTGCAAACCATTTATACGTTACATTTGTGTGTTTCATACATATTATAGTAACATTTCTAAAGTGACGTAGTTTAATTACATGTATATGAGCTGAGATTTTCATCAGGAGGTGGAGGGGATGGTGCATGGCTTGGACACCTAGGCGCAACAGCTGCCAAGCTGCAGACCTCTGTTCAAGACCGACAAACAACATTTCAGTTTTTTCTTCTTTTTTAACGTTGCTTTAATGGCAGCCACTGCTGTGTTTCCAGCTGGTATCTTAAGCCAAAAACTTGATCTTTTCTTAACCATAATCAAGTCTGGTTTTTGTGCCTAAACCTAACCATATTAACCACAGCACTGAAGAAATGTTAAGTGTCAACAGCTACATAATAACGTACAAATGTTCCATATCTGTGGTTAGCAGAAACAGACAATGCCAACATTTATTCTGGTGATTGGGTTGTTGAGAATCATGCTTTTAAAACTTCCTATTTACCCATTTGTCCTTAATCCACAAAGCTATTGTCATGGGCAAGGGTTAAGGTTAACATAAACGTAATCCATAAATAAACACAATAAAATTTAAAATGGTAATAACATGAAGAACTAATGTTCAAGGCTCCTCATTTGATATATGGCCTTTTACAGTAGAAACATACTATATGTATATATATATATATATGTATATATATATATATATATATATATATATATATATATATATATATATATATATACACACACACACACACACATGCATGGACATGTTTTCACCATTGTTTCATATGTTTCACAGGTATTAAAAACTATAGGTTCTAACATGTACAGTGGCAGAAATATTTGTTTTGTATATGTTAAAAAATACACATATTAAATGTAAGAATACATATCAAGCATGTGCAGTTTAAAGTATTCCAAAATTATGTCATGATCTAAAACATGTTTTCTGTTAGCCAGGGGTAAAGATTTTTTTTTTTTTTTTTTGGAAACTGCAGTGTTTGAATTAGAATAAACGTCAACTTTTGAAAATAACATCCAAAATATCAACAAAATATATTGCACTTTTAAATGCACATTATGAGACATTAGAAGCATCCATATTTAGGATATTTGTCTCCTCAGAGTAAGACAATCCTGGTTTTAATCTACAAGCAAGCTGGGTGGATGAACCTGCAATTCATTTAATAAACAACATACACCTCACATAACAGCATTCTAATAGTATAGTCTGTATATGTAGGCCTACAGCTGTAAAAATATATAGTTCATATATGAACAAATTTTGTTATATTTTGAAATATATGCTAGACTATATGTGAATATTGGTGACAGACATAAATATGCACATTATCTATGTACATTTATGTAAGTCCCATAAATTAGATGGATATATATTATGTTTGGGTCACATGACAATCCACATGTTTAGCTCATTGTGTGCAAACAGCAGCAAAAGGTCAGGAGGCACTTTCCCCAGTGTAGGACAACACCTCTTACCACATTCACACAGGAGATATTTTAGGAGGCCCTGAGGGTAAAACTATCCCTGTGGTGGTTTTGCATGAACATGAGGAGTCGAGGCAGTGTGTAAGTATCCTGAATCATATTTCACATAATGGCCATAATGTTCAAAAATAGTGTTCCTGGAATCCACGCTGAAGCACTAACCCCTGGTGAACCTGGAAGTTATTTTCAAGAAAAAAGGCATGAGATGTTGTGTGTGACATCTTTGGGTTGTCAGAGAAAACACTCAAGTGAGAAGCCTGAGAGAAGATTCGATCAAACTTGGGCCATGTGTTCAGCTTTGGTACTCATATCCAGCAGCTGTTATAGAAAGCAGCACAACATTTTCCTTTTCAGCTGGTGGTACTCATTATTGCCAGGCACATGTTGTAAGTTCACTTCATTTGCTTTATTCCAAACACATTGAGCCAGAACTCCTTTCTGGTGTTTGGTGCAGTCAGGCCTCTGAATCCAACTTCAAATTACTTGCAAAAATGGTCCATCCAAAAGCATTGTTATCTGCAGGAGACACAATTTTAAGTGACAAATATTCCTTATTTATGAGGAAAAAGTGTGGCTGCAACAAAGAAGTTTGTCCCGTCTCTGCAAATTGTAGCAGATTCCCCCCTGTCTGCCCAAATAAAATCCTACTGGTGGATGTGTTGACTTTTCTGGCCACAGGAAATGAAGAATCAAAATTTAAGAGTGAAATCCAATCTGACACAGCAGAGAGAGCAGCACTCTGTCCAGAAAAAGCTGCACTCAGCAGACCTTTTCCGCCTTCATTACTTTGCTCTCCTCTTATGTATAAAGCACCACAGACGAGAATGTTGTGCTGCTTACTGATGTCACCTTAAAAGATTTCTGGGTATTGAAGTTCAAAATGTTCAAAGACTTATCTCTCGCAGCCATTTGGAGCTGTAAACATGCTGAGCTGCCCGGTGATGCTTTAATCTGGAGTCATGAAATGTCACAGAAAAAAATAATCTAACAACTTTTTAGTGAAATCTTGTGTAATCAAGTCCCATTATCTGTGGCATAACCTGATTAGACTTTGTTTTGCCATTGTGACACAACAGTGTGCATTACAGCAATACTGAAGGTTAACATTTTGAGAAATACATTTGTTTTTTTGCCGAGAGTCGGATGAGAAGATACAACAGTCAGTAGCTGTTAGCTTAGCTCAGCTTAAAGACTGGATACAGCTCGCCTGTCTCTCTCCTGAAATCCCATTATCAGTACATGCAGTGTTGGGAGGTTTACTTTTAAAATGTATTCCACCACAGATTACTGAATACATGCCCTAAAATGTAATTTGTAATGTATTCCATTAGATTACACAAACTAAGTGGCATATTCTAAATACTATGGCTTACCTTTGTAACACTTCAAAATCATCTTGTTGAGCTCATTTGTCTTGGTCTTATATTTCCCAGAACACATGACAGCGTCCTGGCTAAGCATCTCCTCTGCCACTGTCGTGTGGTAGGTGCATGTCTCATATGATTTTTGCACCGTGTCCCAACAGCAAGCAAATGTCTCTTTCTGTCCAGACTGAATGCACGACGACCATGTAGGCACCTGGCTACCTATCAGCTGTGTGCTCGACTGGAGACGTAACCACTTAAAGGATGAGTGAGTACTTTCTATCTTTATACATTTGTACTCTTTAAACAGAGTGACAAATGACAAACATAATAGCCAACAGCAAGAAGTTCCCAGATGATCTCCCTCCATCCAGCTGTCGCCATATTTGGGTTTTGCCATTAAAGGTGTTGCGTAATAACTCCTCATTTTAACTTCATAAATCAGCCGTTCGTCGTCCACTATGGAGCTTTCAAAGTGAGCAAAAGGAATAAATAGATACAGGGCGTCCGACAAAAGTTTAGAAATCAGAAATAAGAAGAAAGGAATAAGAATAACAGTATGAAATAGAAGAATGTAAATACAAAGCAAAGAATATAATAAATAAAAATGAACATGTACATTAAAAATAAAAATAAAATGTGAATTATACTACAGTGTTTAACACTAGTACTTAAGATATTGAAAATATTTGAAATATATATCGTCACAGGCTGAGGCTGTAAGTGTGAAAATTTAACTACAATATACTGTACACATCAACAGAATAAAACACAAAATAAATAAGAGTAAACAAAAGGGATATGTACAGTCATGTATGCTAAATAAATATATACATTCAAGAGATGTTGGTGAGAATAAAGTTGTATACTGAGAAATATTGCAGTTGAATTATTACATCCAATAGATTATAAATGCAGTAGGTGAAGTCCACATGTTAGTCTATTGACTCAGAGCAGCTGACACTCTGAGGGAGGAGCTGTACAGGTTGATGGACACAGGCAGGAATGACTTCCTGTGGTGCTCTGTGGTGCATCTTGGGGGAATGAGCCTATCATTGAATGATCTGTGTTTGACCAGCACATCGTTAAGTGGGTGAGAGACATTTTCCAAGATGATACGTATCCTTGACAAAGGATGAATTTTTAAAGGCAGTAACTGTATTAAAAATACCACCAATTTAAACTGTAACAGAATACACTTACTCATATTTTGTATTTTACGTATGTAACGTAGTTACCTATTTTACATTACTCTCCAACGCTGGGTATATGCCATGTTACCTGTGGATAGAGCTAGGCTAGCTGTTTCCCAGTTTACAGTCTTTATGCTAAGCTAAACTATTTCGTTCATATCAAGAAAGCACATAAGCATATACTTTCCAAGTTGTCAAATTATTGTCTTAACTGTGGTCATTCATGTGAGTGCATTACATACAAAACTAATGGGCTCAGAGCAAATGTAGTGCACTAAAAGTTTGTTAAAGTCCGGGTAAAGAAAACTCAGTGATTTCTTTCTAAACACATCATGTTTTACTTGTTGAAAACATGAAAAGACTGTAGTACTGAATTGTGAAGTTAGGTGGCTACACAGTGATTTGTTCTTCAGCTCGGAGGGTGTGTTTGTTACTGTGCTACTGGCCTGCTAATGACAGTCTGTAGCTTTCCAGCGGCTCAATCTCTTTTTTTTTAGGGCCTTTAGTAGATACATCCTCAGCATCTCAGAAGTTGTCGAAATCCGGCGCTTGGGTAGTGACTTCCAGCGTCAGACACACGTTGGGTGGACCCCAGGAAGAATAGTCTTCACTATAGTGGAGACTAATGGGGAGCCGTATAAAACAGTAAACAACAACAAACAATAAACGTCTGACACATATTGACGTTTGATCATGGACTTTTCACTTCTCTTTGAGAATAAACTCACTACATCGGTACAACACCGCAAATTTTTTCCTTCAACAACAGTTGGGAAAAAACAGAACAGAACAGGGTTTGGCTTTTTTTTTTTTTTTTTTTTTTTTTTAATACTTGTCTGCATTGGTCTTCATAGCTTAGCGCCACTAAAGGGTGTAAGCTTCTTGTGAAGATTGATGCACTGTTAATCTTGCAGTCAAGTATTTTATACCCATAATGCGTGGTTGTGACCGTCACCCACCCTCCCTGGAGACTAGCCTAACAGCCTTTATTGGAAAAACTTCCTAATATGAGTCAGAGAGGGCCGTGATACACCAAAGTGTGTCAGGGGGAAAGTAAGGAAACAAGCAAGGGGGAGGGGGTAGGTGCTTAAGTCCTGAGTTATATAGTGACAGTGCATGCGGAGAAGAAGGAGGAAAAACAAACAAATAAACAAACAAACGAAAGAAAAAAAACAGGGGAGAAACAGGCAGTGTAGCTGATGTATTGTAGCCTTGAGGTGGTTGTGCTTCATGCAGATTATCAAAAATAAACATATACATGTCTACTATACTGTACTGAAAAACAAAAACAAAAGAGAAGTCTATACTGAACACCAAAAATGTGAGAGTCTTGGTGGAGGGGGAAAGCCCGATTGCAGAGAAGAGTTGCCAGCGCGGTGTGGTAGGTCTGAGACGCAAGTGGGCCCTTGGGAGTGATCCCCTCGGTTCTTTGCGACTCGTCACGGAGCTGAAGTATTGAACATGCATGCATGTATTTGAACCCTCCCAATGTGTTTATGAAAACCATCACCAGGGTCCAGGGCCAGCCCTGCGGGGGAAGGGGGGCGGTATGGCACCCCAAGAACGCAGGAGCGCCCAGACCCCAAGACCAGGGAGCCGCAGAGGCTGCAGGACACCACGTAGGCCCAAGGAAGGCCGGCACCCCCAGAGAGCCAGAGACACACCCCAGACAGGCGGGGCAGGAGGGCCCGCCCACCCACCGCCCGACGCGGACCGCCCCCACCACCCCCAACCACCACCCGCCCCCGACCACCCGCCCGCCCCCACCCCCACCCCCCACCCACGGATGCACCCAGGGACCACCCCCGACCCAAGGAGCCAGGCGCGGGGGCCCGGCACCGCCCCCGGGGAGAGAACCAGCACCGCACCGGACGGGCCCGCACCAGGCGCCGGCCACCAGCAGATGCCGGACCAGACAGTAATGAGAGCCCACCCAGGCCCGGGCGGACGGGGGAGGCAAGGAGGCGGTGGTACTGCAAGGCATATGTCCCCGGCGCATCGGGAACCAGGGGACCGCGAAGGGCCACCCGCCCGAACCCCCCAGGATGGGCCCCCACCAACACACATGAGAGAGCGGACCGCCACGAGCAGTCAATCCCCCATCGGGACCCCCTAGCAGAGGGCCCATAAACCACAGCCGGTCAGGAGGCAGAACCCCGGCAGGAACCCACAGAGCGCCACCCGGCCCACCCGCCACGGGGCCGCGGGACCCCCCGGACACCGGGAACCCAGCCAAACCACCATGATGTAAATGGGCTCCCTGGCTTCAACCCTCAGCCCAGGAGGGCCGGGCCCCACTAGCCACGCCATGCGTATCTAGAGTGTGTGTAAACCCACCACCCCCCCTCTTACTATGATTCTCCGATCCCTGACGGAGAAACATTAACCCTACACCGTGAATGTGAATGTGAGTGCCCATAAGTGTGATGTGGTGCATTAAAATTGAGGGACATAGGAGACAGGTGGGGGCAAGGCTGATGGCTACAGCCCACTGCTGTCCTGCAGCCCGTGCAGCCATAAGGCACCTGGAACCTGTTCCCATCTGTCCCCCAAGATGTAGGTGTATGTGGTGCTTTAAAATTGGAGAGCAGATAAGGATGGGCCGGGGGGCAGCATGGAGGGCTACCGGACACCACTGTCCCATAGCCTGCCCCATCATGTAGCCCCCCAATCCATCCGTGGTCCGCACCTCGAAGAGTGAGTGTATGTGGTGCATTAAAACTGTGCAATGTGTGGTGAGTGAACTAAATGTGGTTTAGGAGGCCAGGCCAGTGTAGGCCCGGCCCGAGGGCTGGAGGAATGGATGGGAGGGGCTAGGAGGTGGCACCAACCAGACCCCAGTGCCGCGAGGCCCCCAGCACCCATGGACAGCGGGCCAGGCGGGCCCCAGGGAAACCCAACGGGCCCCCACCTAACCCTGCCCCACTGGCAACTGCAGTGGGAGGCCCCCGCAGTGGTCCCGACCTGGGCCACACCGCCCGTAGCAAATCGGCCCCCAGCAGAAGGGCAAGGCGCACCACCAGGGTGCACGGACGACGGGCACCCCCCAGCCCCCCCGAACCCCGACGCGCAGGAGCACAGACCAACCCGCAACCCCGCCAGTACCCCCCCAGACCGCCACAGACCCAAAGCCGGACCCCCAGCCCATCCGACCCGCCCCCCACCGGCGGCCGCACACCAACGGGCAGGCCCACACTGCGCAGCACCAGAACACCCCCCGCGGGCAGCACCCAGCCCCCACGCCAGGCCCCCCAACCCAGGGGAGGACCCCGGGCCCACCCGAGGCCGGGAGAGAGGAGCAGGGAGGGACGGGGAGAGGGGGGAGGGAGGAGGGAGGGGGAAGGGCAGGAGCGGAGCGAGGGGGAGCCCACCCACCCCGCACCACCAGGGGCGGAAACAGCCCCCCAGGGGGGACTGGCCACGCTGCCCCAGGCCCAGGAAGCACGAGGAGACCCCGCCCCCCCCAGGCACACAGGGCGAGCAGTCCAGACGCATCTGCTCCCAGGGGAAACCGCCCGGCCCCGCAATCCCCCACAGAGCTAGGGAGCAGGACTGGATTCAAAGGGAAGAAGGTGCACCTAACACATGCTTAAGACCTTGAGTTCTGATGAACCGCTGTGGTGTATTGTGGTGAGAGAGATAGAGGGATTGGGGGTTACATCATTAACAGAAACACGTTACATATTACACAACAGTCTTTCTTGAGTTGTAATATTTATATGTACAGGTGGCATATGCTCACAGGCTGAGTGGCACTATACAGACACGTTTAGTGAGTGAATAAATGGTGACCATTTTTCTGTAAAGTTTCAGGGTTTGGCTTAAGAATCTCACGGGACGCAAACACCGCTCTCTTGGGTGAAAGTCTGTGTTTGTTGGATCCATCCACCATCCCTCCCTCTTGCCCCAGTCGGACTTTCACGGCCTCAACTTTCATTCTTGTCCCGCTGTGTTTCCCTGACGCCACCAGGCGCCGTTAAACTGTAACGGTAACTGGCCACGTATCATGCCAATGATAAAGGACACAATTTTTGTTTGTTTCTGACGCTCAAGCATTGAATTGGGACTGGGCTCCAACGTCAGACACCAATGAAAATAGCTGTACTTTAATGTCAGCATGATATGCAGCCAGTTGCATTAGTTTAAAGGTGGTTTGGGGCATCAGGGGGAAACACGGCTGGACATGAGCAAAAGTTAAGGTGGCTAAAGTCCTAAGGAGGGATGGTGGATGGGTCCAACTTTCACCCGGGAGAGTGGTGTTCACGTCCCGTAAAATTCTAAAGCCAAACCCTGTTGTTTGCTCCTAAACCCAACCATGTGTTTTTGTTGTTAGCTGGAAAAAATGGGGAAAAAAAACGTCAGCTCGCATTATTGTACTGACAAAGTATTTTGAAAGAGACTGTATGTAAATGGTAAATTTTCAGTGAAAATGGAAGAGTAATTTGAAAACAGACAATACATGTAACAGGCAGAACTTGACACGGCATCCCAGAGCGTCAACAGCCAACATATCCAGGGTACCTTGCATGTCGTACCTGGATGTGGAAAGTCCATGACCAAAATGTCAATATGAGATGAGGTCAGAGTGAGAATGTGTTGCTCAGAGTAGAGAATGCTGTTCATTTTTTCATGATTTTGAAACCTAATTAAATAAACTTGTCAACTTTTTTAATCATTCAGATTTGGCTGGATAGTTAATTACACATTTTTCTATGACACACTCATTACTCATACTACACATAGCAAATTGTTTTATTTTCTATCTATCTATCTATCTATCTATCTATCTATCTATCTATCTATCTATCTATCTATCTATCTATCTATCTATGTATTATATGTCTCACCTTCAACAAATACAGGAGAAAAACAGTTTTGGTAATAATTCTTGAGTGAACCTTTCTTTACCAATAAATTTGGCAAATCTGTGGGCTTTTTTAAAACCTGTCTGTCTGTTTATTTATCGGCTGACTTTTTTTTTTCTTTTTAGCTAGGCATGTAAGCGTTACTAAATTTCAGCAATTAGCTTTGTGTGTAATTATTACCAAAATGATGACAAAAACTATGAAAATGAAACCAAATTGCGATAAACCAGAAGCATCATCGAAAATGAAGCGTGCCACTTTTTGTTTAGGTCAAATCCTAAGAATTGTTACTCTTCTCACACTTGGTATTTGCATACAAGAGAAGCAAACTGCCACTGCAGAGAACATGTTGCTTTGAAGATACTGAGCGAATGAATCTCTACTGTACTGCATAAATTAATGTTAACAACTCTACTCCTTGTCCAGGCTTGAAGCTTGTATTTTAGTCAGAATTCTGGCCTTTGCTTTCTCTTAAAACGTGTTCTGTGCCACAAACATGTCCTTGCTCTCCAATGTTGACTTGCAGATGTGTTTGTATTAAAATTTGTCTTGTGCTTTTGAAGTAATTTGGTTGTCGGTGAACTTTCATTCTTAGCTTTGTCTTCACATTGAAGAGCTTTGAGGGCGAACATGAACTCTCGTGGAAGTAATGTCAGCAGTGAGAGCTATGTACACACTCACTGCAGCTCTAAAAACATAACACTGCTCCAGATACAGCTCATAACACCTGATCACGAAGCACTCCAGCTGCTTCAGGTAACATACAACTTTACCAAGGTTTTAACTGTCATGAGTGGAGTGCATAATGTAAAATGTTTCATCCTCCATAGAGATACTTCTACCTTTTTCTTTTTCTTTTTTGCACTAACCTCATTTTCACCCCAAGCACTTAATCCCCTACCCAGAAACATTAATTTGAACATTCGTAATAGAGCAATACATACACACTCAATTAGTCAGTCGGTCAGGCAGCACCAGTTTAATGATTTTCTATAAAGGTAGCAAAACCTACTACGTATGGATGGAAAGAGGGATGGAGGAGCAGAGAAAATACCTGAAAGAGGAGCAGAGAGATGGTTCATGAAAGGTAAAGAACGGATGGAAAAAGTGTGAGACAAGCAGACATTACGAAAGACAGCCAAGGACAAATACAGAAATTCTTCACAAAGTTCTTTTAAAAGCAGAAAACACTGCATCGGCACCATTTGAAAAGACACTTGTCTCTATGTGTGGATGTACAATACAGAGCTTTTGTTACTGTCCACAGAAAAACACAGCTATATGATCTGTATGTGCAAAGAGCTTCTGTTGTGCAGCTTCCTGCTTTCATCCCTGGAAAAGTCCGTCCTTCAGCCATGATCCCAGATGTTTGGATCTCCATTCTGTTTGATGGGAAGCCCAAAGCAGCAACAGCAGCACCACTTTAAAGCCAGCCCGGATGTTTCTTTCATAGGATCGCACTCTCTTTGTTTTTCAGCTTCACATAGGTGTGTGATGTATGTATGGAGTTAATATATGTCACAGGAACATACACACCGGCTTCAGTCCTGCGATTCGGTTGCTCACACATAAAAAGGCAAAGAAAGCTCAGCACTGCATGCTATTTCTACAAACAAAGTTATAGGGAGCGATTGGGATTTGGAAGTGCCGGGGAAGAGCATTTTAATCAGTAACAATGAAATGTACAAAGTGTTGTGTGGATGAATGGCTAATTCAACAAGCTAATTTACACCACAGTGAGATATTTGATCTCTCTTTCTCTCTCTCACACACCAACACACTTGCACACAACCTTGAAGACAGGAAATCACCATCTGCGGTACAAAGACAACAATACAGTGAGGGAAGGACAAACAACTGAGTTACATATCGTCATAGAGTTTACGATGAGCTGCTTTTCTTTTCTTTTTTTTAGAGTTTATTGTGCAGTTGACTAAAGGTGGAAATCCAGTACGTGACAGGACTTTAACTTCCTGTTAGTCATTTTAAACAACACAGGATGTGTGTTCTGCTAGGCCGATTCACCTTGTTCGTAGCACCACAATACCACGCGTGGATTATTGAGAGCAGAAGTTATGATGTCACTTCCAGAGCTAACCTCCGTTCCACTATCTTCCATAACTCAATGCAATCTTTCATTCAGGATTTCTTTCATCAGCCTTTCTGAGAAAAATTAAGCATGTTGCTGGGGTTTATTTTGCATTTATTATAATAAATTAGCTCCACTACAGCAGCTGCTATTAGTAATCAAAATCTATGTGATTTTAACTAAGTTAAATGATTACTGTGCATGCACAGATATCAGCGCTGATACATCATCCTGACTTGGCTTTGTCCAATCCATGAAATTCACCCCATCAGGCCTAGTCCACATGAATAGAGGTATTTTTGTAAACAGGGTTTATTCCCATCCACGTTGACCTTTTTTTTTGTTTGTTTTACAAAAATCTCTGTCCAAATAAAATTGAAAAAACACAACTGAAACACTGTCAAGAGTATGCAAAACCCCAAGTGGCGATATAACCCTAACCCTAAAACCTACCCTAAAACCCTAAAATGTTGACCAATCAGCAACCCGAAAAAAAAGCTATTACTGGAAGGCTGGAGCATTGACCTTCATAGTGCATTCTGACACCTCTGTTGCTAAATATAGTGGAAGAGTAAAGTGAACATTTATGAGTCAACATGTTAAAAGTCCTGTTAGCAAATTTAGAGCCAGCACTATTTGGGTCACGTCTGCCATTGCAGGAAATTCCACCTAATTTGTGTCGCCTCACAAAGGAGATAATGGGGAACACTGTTTCTCGTGTCAACACGTCAACACTGAAAACTTTGTTTCTGAAAATCTTCACCCTGGATGAAGGTTTACAGAAGGTTGAGTTAAAGTGACCCAAAACACAGTTTGTATGTGGGTGAAAGGCCAAAACCTATGAAAAAAAAAAAGCTATGTTTGCAAATATGCCTGTGTCCATGTGGACGAGGCCTCAGTTTTTTAGCTTTAATCTCTGCTGTCCAAAATCTTCGACATCGTTCACACTTCTTTGTCCATCTGTTATTACAAACCTACCTGTGTTAGCTAACCGCTAACCCTTGCCACAACCATGGATTTACTTCTTTTATCGAAGTTCAGGGGCTCATGAGTAACGGTGCTAGTTAAATGTTGCTAAAAAACCCCAAAACAAAACAGGAACATATTAAAAAAACAATCATATTATATCTTTTCTCAAAAAAAACAACCGTCTTTAATTAGAAATATGAAGCAAGCCACACAGCATACTGTAGAAAAAAGGTTCAGTTTCAAGGCTGGATTTTTAGTTATTAGCATTGTTACTCATCTCATTCACTGAACTGGCGTTTTGCGAGACCTCGTGGTATGCTACAGAATTTAGTTTACTTTTTGTTGGTGCAGCCTTGAAAGTGCAACTTCTCCCAAAACCCTGTAACACTTAAGCTAACAATGAGCTAACTTAGCCCACTTATTTGGGTCCTTCCCCGCTGATAGTAGAAGGAAGAGGTATGGTCACATTGCTAAGTTTAAGGTGCCGCCGGATGTTGTTCCCAAATCATTTATTTCTATAAAAAAAAAGGCTCAAAAAAGGCACCTGTAGCATATCGCTAACTCTCAGTTCACTGAAACGAATAAGTCGCTCCCATAGTTCATGCCAGGTATTATGGGCCTACGAATAATGTGGATAAGGTGTAATGCACAACTATTAGAAAATGTTAAAGCTTTAAAAGTAGCACTTGCAGGGCATATATGATATGGTCTATATACATATGAAATATATTACTGTTATATACATTGATATTCATAGAACTGTAGTTATTCACACTATACAGAGTGATGTGACCTAGCGCATTGTCAGTCTGTGTGTTTCTTTTCATAAAGCAGTGATTTGACCTTCCATATTTAAAAATAGCTGTTTCAGTTTCTTTAATCAGTGTGTGTGTGTGTGTGTGTGTGTGTGTGTGAGTGTGTGAGTGTGTAAAACTGAGAGAGGGCGAATTTAGATGCATTAAACTACTCTCATTTTCCTCTATATTAATGGTAAAATTTAGATAAAGGAAAAAGAATTATTTCCGTCAATCTTCACATAATGCATCTTCAAAGACGTACATAGGTCAGTGCCATACTTATCTTCTCTGTTTTCCCAAGTTGTCAGTTTCCGGTAATTTTTCTTTTGTCTTATCAGTAATTAAAACTGTGAGGCCTCAGGTTTGAACTTGAAAAGCACAGTTGTGCTTGCAGCTACTTGCTGGAGGCGAGTATATGAATCTAGTACCCAGGTGAGAGTTTGTCTGTCTGTGTGTTTTGTCTCTAGTCTGATCCTCGTTGTTCCACTTAAAACTCCGGTCAAAATGTCATGCATTTTTCACTACTGCCATCTGCCACGTCTCTACCGGCCTAACTTGTTCACACTCAAGGTTGCTGGCTAAAAGTGCTGTTGAGTCTGCGTTGGTGTTTCATGGCTTCTTAGCTCTTCAATCAATTAAACTTCTTATCTAACTCTTGAAAAGACAGTTCATGTGAAAATTTCCCAATTTTTTTGTAAAATTGTTTTTTTTAATATGTGTTAATTAGTTTGAGGAATCATATTAACTTCCTTTAAACCATTAAGACCATTGCTGAGAACTTGCGCAGCATCTATCAGACTATATGTTAGATGGTGCAACAGTGGGCTTGGAGTAAAATGAATATATCTGCACTAAACTGTAGGAGGGCATTGTACTTCCAGAGCAAAAACATTAAGGAATGAAAGGTTGTGGGCAGCTTTACTTATGACACATTTAGGCTCTGATTACCATTTTGCTTTTGTGTCTGTGATAGCCGGATTTGGTAAGCTTCAATGCTAATGAATCCCTATGAGACCTTTTGTCTTTTTCATTAGCAGAGACAAATGCAGGAAACATTCAGGTAATCTTAGTACACATTTTTACACGCATTTTGATCATTGCTTTTACCATTTAAAATAAGAAATATCACCAGCAGCTGATTATATTGGCTGTGGCTAACTATGTTGAATTCTGCACCTATATTATATTAAAGACGAAACTTAATGCACTCATTGCAAGGTAGTGTCTGACTTAACCAAGATTGTTTGGTAGCAAGAGAAACACCACACTATAAGACTGATCGTGATCTGAATGTAGCATCATTTTCAATCCACACTGATGCGTAGTCATGCCAACATGCATGTTTTGCCAAGGTTTTAAGAGTAGAGCGAGCAAAGTAAAACAAACTACAATGTCAGGCAATACTGGGATGGTATTGATTTAGAATAGCTTCAATAGCAATGTCTGTCTTGTCTATAGCACTTGGCATTGTTGTTTTTACTTGTTATTGGTTCCAATGCACCACCTAACAACATTTGACAATGTTTGACAATGCTGTTAGTCTTGCCTGTATTGCTGATTGGCACAACAGCCACTGGTTGTTTTTTATTTTAACTAAGGAACCGCTGTTTCATATCACGATGCCAAACAAATCAGTCAACTCGAACTTGGTGTAATTCAAAGGTTTGGCCCCAGGCAAACCAAATACGTGAGGAATGTGTTTTTGCAAAAGGCAGTTGTCACAGACTGTGATACATAGAATTTCAGGAGTCAAAATATTTTATAAGGGAATGATTTGGATTCAGTAAAATGCTCCAGTCCAATCTGGAAACAAATGGCTATCGTCTAACAACAATAAAGCCTCTGTGGGCAACGGCCACTAATTCAGGAGACCTGGTGTAGCCAGATATCTGGGCCAAAACTTACTCTTCAGTGCTCCACTCATTTACAGTTTGAATAGCAATTTGAGACAGTTCCAGGCAACATTTCTGCATATGAATGCAGATAAATCACCAAAAAGCTTATGAAAATTGGTTGCAATGTGTTCACCACATGGATGACATGACAGCTCCCTAAAAGTGAAGCCGAAACATCTCCATGGCCCCCTGGTGGCTGGCTGCAGTATAGGTCATAAAGCTCATCCTTTCCATGTTAGCGTAAAGGCCAAACTAAAAACTCAAAGTATACAGTACATCCAATATATTTTTCCCAAAGATGGTTTCTGTCACTTAAGGTAGTTTTTATCACACTGCCGTATGTTCATGTGTTTCAGTGGCACTCCTCATGATTGGTCGGATGGGTGTATGGGGGTGGGGGGGACTTAATGCTGCGGAGATTGCTACTATGCAGCTCCAAATGACATCACCAAAACCAGTTGGAAGTGGCCATATCTGAGATATTTTAGCTCCTCTTCTGTACAATGGAGGTAAGTGGAGATGTGTTGTCCAACCTTAAAGCCACAGTGTGTAGGAATTTCTCCCATCTAACGCTGAAATCATATATTGCATTCAAACAGATGGCGCACTCTAGCGCCTCACTGTTTCAAACACGTATTGCAACAACTGTAGCCGCTGTGTACCAAAAAGCTATGATAACACTGATGAAACCATGTCATTCGATACTACATGGAGTATTCATTCAGGCTCCTACACAGACACACACAACGCGAGTTGACAAACCCCCTCCTCACCATGCTGGCTGTGTTTACAATGTAGGACTGTTGGGGCGGATGTAAATTGAAACAAACCAATCACGTCTTGTCCTTTGACAACTGACAAGTGGCTCAACCTCACACACCTCATCCCTCTCCTCGCATTACTGCGCCGCTAACAGCTGTTAGTGGCCAGCGGCACTACTGCCGCATAACAAAGTCCCACTCTTTGAGCATAATGCAGGATCATGTATTATGCAGCATCACGGGAGACGGAATCCTCGTCGCCAAGAAAGTGCAAAAGGGAATCAAAAAGGCAGCGTGACTGGCGAATTAGTCACGCAGTGCTGGCCTGGCTCTCAACGAAAACGCCGAAGGCATTGCTGTATGTCCCTTGCTGGCTGGTGTATTCTCAAGATGGCGAAACATAATGGAACCCCACAGACGACTTACCCGCACAATGTACAAACAAATCCGAAATTCTCCTTTTACGAGAATAAGTCAGATTATTGGTGGAGGTAGCAGTACACCAGTGATGACATATTTATGAATGCAGACATCAATTTTTGCCAATAAACAACTGAAAATGTTACACAATGTCCCTTTAAATACAGTGTATGGTTCACCTCTTTTGCTCTCTACATGGACTGTTTATCCTCATATAAACAAAGTGCGATAAAACATTACTGGTCAGTACTACTCAGACTACAAACAGAAACCAGAACTCTTCTGATACCAAAATCTTGAACTGTTGCCTATAGATTCTGCAGATACCTGCTTATAGAGATGATCAAACTCCCAACCCTACACATACGTATTATCCAATAGAGAAAGAGTGAACAACTCCTTGCTGAGGAGGGTTGTACCATTTGTGCCAAACACTTTAAGTTGCAACATGAAGCAAAGGGTTTATGTAATATGTCTTAATGTGAGGCAACATTAGCACTAACAACCACGTGATATAGAGGCTACTAAGTGACCCTGCCATTTGTTCACAGCAATAACACCAAATACAGTGTACCATTAATCTGACAATGATGTATTGGTGTTTGAGAATGTTACAATCTCTCCTACAGTTGTTTCTGTCCAATTTAACCTATTTGCCCAAGCACTAAGCTGTTGCTGGAGGCGAAGAGATGTACAGTCTCAAACATAGTGGTGGAAAATAATTTCCTGCTCCTCTCTGGTCAATAACGTTGCATTTACCCTGCAGCACTATTGCAAACCACTCTGAAATTGGATTTGTCCATGTATTGTACATGAAACATATCTTCTTATAAATAGATTTCATGTGGGGTTTTTTTGAGGGTGGGGGGGTTTATGTGCATCCCTACAGAAAAGAGACTTTACAGTTTAATCCAAAGTAGTTATTTTCCCGTTAAGAAAAAAAAATGCTTTCAGTGAGTTTATGATGACTGAACTAACTATAGGCCTGTATTTATACATATACATCCAATCTGATGCTCCTATAGCGTCAAGTTTGTGATTTATTCTGATTTAGCCTCCAGTGACAACATCTTATCTGTGCTCCGTGGAGATGGTTTTCAAATTGCTACACCTTGGTGAATCAGCCATTGAGGCCTCTAATTGCTAATTCTGTCAGTTTAATTAAAGTTCAAAACTACAGCAGCCTCTTTAAACCATCCAAGCATATCTCTGGGTGAAGTCCCTTATGTAAAAAAAAAATAGCTGTGGGCTGATTGGAGTTTTTTCTTTCATTTTAAGAGTACTCCTCTTATTTCTGCTCAGTTCTTTTAGTCTTTCGCTCAGATTTACCTCGCAGTGTATTCTGCAAGGGGGCCCCTGTAACCACTGGGTTTATTCTAAACATCCCAGGGTCAACAAGTAAAATTGGTGTGACAAGAGTGACAAAATATTTCAATGAAAGGTCTACCTTTGAAATTGAGGCCCCAAACCAAAGGAGACTAATAAAATTCCCACTACTGTATACACCTGTCTTCAGATCTGCTTGCCATACCTCTCTGTTTAATTCAACCCTGTAGGTGTACTTAACACACTTGCCACTGGCAAGGTAAACAGGCTCAATGAACCACTGCTCTCTTTGTCTAATCAGTTTTTATTTATTCATTTCTCTCTTACTGTTGCAGCCTTTGAGGATTTTGTTTTGGCTATTTCACATTCTAGCATAACTCTTTAAAGTTGGCCCAGCTTTGATTTATTTTTGTGAAGAAAGCAAAGTAAACCTACAACCTAAAGCCCCCTGTGTAAAACACACTCGCTGCCAGACAAGTGGATTCAATCTTCAACTCGGCAGAACGGTGTTTGTTTTCCAGGTGTACTCATCTCTCCCTCTCTCTCTCAGTCTGTCTCTAATCTGATAGTATTTCTGATCCTGGGCCAGACAGAAACAACTGTTACCCAGAGCCACTTAGAATAACAAGCAGCTTCGGCAGGCCTGCAGGGCCAAACTACGACTCCTGGAGCATGAAATACACTTGGCATGCGAGACGATCGTGATTCTGACTGGAGAACATATTGGTCCCATACTGTAGGGCTACAGTGTGGGATGCCAAGGAGGAGCCTCGGAGGACTTCATACCTGGACAAGCACCAAATAAAAACAACTCCAGTAGACTTTTACTTCACTTTAACTTCAGCTCAAACTCATGTTGCTGCAGCAGCTGTAGAAGAAACTGCTATGCTTTTTAGCAATCCATTAATTTTTTTTAAATAAAAAGAATAAAAGTTATATGTTTATATATATATATGTGTGTGTGTGTGTGTGTGTGTGTGTGTGTGTGTGTAATGTATACATGACATCTCATAGGTGCTCATTTGGATTTAGGTCAGGGGAACAAGAGGGCCAGTCAATCATCAATGTCTCCGTCATCCAGGAACTGCGGAGGCCGGGCACTGTCCTGCACCAGGAGGAACCCAGAGCCCACTGCACCAGTGTAAGGTCTGACAATCACTCTGAGGATTTCAACCTGGTGCCTAACGGCAGTCAGGGTACCACTGGCTATGACATGGAGGTCTGTGTGACTCTCCAAGGATATGCCTTCCCAGACCATCACTGGCTGACTGCCAAACTGGTCATGCTGGATGATGTTAAAGGCAGCATAACGGTCACCACGACATCTCCAGACTCTTCCATGCCTGTCACATGTGCTCAGTGTGAACCTGCTCTCATTCGTGAAGAGAACGGGTCCAGTGGTGGACATGCCAATTCTGGTGTTTTTTGGCGAATGCCAATTGAGCTGCATGGTGCTGGGCTGTGAGCACAGGTCCCATTAAAGGACGTCGGGCCCTCATGCCACCCTCATGGAATCTTTTTCTGACAGTTCGGTCAGAAACATGCACACCAGTAACCTGCTGGAGATCATTTTGTAGGGCTGTGGCAGTGCTCCTCCTGTTCCTCCTCACACAAAGGAGCAGATACCAGTCCTGCTCCTGGGTTGATGCCGTCCTCATGTAACGGCCGGTACCCAGGTATCTCCTCCATGCTCTTGAGACTGTGTTGGGAGACAAAGCAAACTGCACATCCTAGAGGAGCTGGACTACTTGTGCAACCTGATTGGGCTGCAGGTACCGCCTCTTGCTGCCAGTAGTGACAAGGACACTACCAGAACACAAAACTAAAGAAGAATCAGTCAGGAAGGATAAGGAGAGAGCAACTGTCTGTAGTCACCACATGTAAAAAACACATTTCCTTTTTGGGGGTTGTCTTGGTCGTCCTTTGCCCCTCTATTGCACCTGTTGTCACTTGTGCTTCCACGGACAGATTGATATCCCTATTTGTCCCCATTAAGTGTTCCCTTAATTTTTTGAGCAGTATATATATATATATATATGTGTGTGTGTGTGTGTGTGTGTGTGTGTGTGTGTATGCAGAGAGAAAGTCTGATCAGAGCATCATAAGATTACATGCGCCACTTGTTTTTATAGTGAAACTATTTATGCATCAGTTTCTTTCCAGTGCTGAAGTTGAGACTGTATGCAAATGTTCCTTCATTGTCTTTAATTTATTCAGTTTTGTGGCCCTATATATGATCCTATGGGGCGGTAGTGCACACTCAGTACGAAGACAAATTGCAGGAGCCATTATTCCCAGTTTGATCACACTGACATTTAAGATTCTCTTAGATGATGCTGTTTCTCAAAGGCAGCTAAAAAGCCTAGTTTTTCATACTATCCAAAACAATGTTACTCCTGCCCAAAGCATTTTCAGACAAATCTGTACACCCAAAGCCAATTTACAGTGCTGTGCTGTGAGCTAAGAACACGCACTTAGGGAAACAATGTACGACTTTTTGAGCACCGAGTAGTTCCTTTATTTGGAGATGAATTGTCAACACTAGCAGGAGTCCTTTTCCATTTTTTGTGCTTAGGCCTTGGGTTTTTTGTAGTACTTCCTCAAATGAATGTAACTGTACACTCTATTCAGCCAAGATTGTTGGTAGAGACTATGGGGTGGCGAACCCCGCGCAGAGCTAGTTTTGAGCAGTGCAACCCGAGGCGCGCTCAGTTTGGTAGTTTGGCAGACCAAGGTGCGCTGAGATGGGTGTGGCGGCGCAGCAGGGGGAGGTGTCGACAGATCCAGCTTGGCGCAGTGACAGTTTCATGCCAAAAGGCTTCGCCGAAGGTGCGCTAAAAGCTCACCAGCTGTAACCAGGTCTACTGTCAGCGCAGGCAGAGTGCAGCCGGTGTAAGCCGAAGTTTGGCTGACCGGCGGACAGTGCGCACACGTCACCAAAACCTCACAGGCAGGTTTCCAGAATGTCAGGCACATTAATGATGCAATAAATACCCAAAAAACACTATTCAATGCAACTATCTGCAATCAGCACATAAATGTATCTCTATATCGACTGTCCCGTCACATCTGTCAGATCAAAGGGGATTGGCACCGTTTGGCACGTTTGGCACGCGTAATGGAAACCCAACCTGATATGATTAACACAGCTGCAAACTAATGAGTTCACATCCCTCTCAGCCAACCACAAACAGCCACAGCATCAGATAGGGAGTATATATTCAGCATCTGTCATCTTAGAAAAGTCAAAAGAAAAGAAACCGAGTGAGACTGCGAGAGAGAAAGAGAGAGAAAGAGAGAGAGCATGCGCGCCCGAGAGAAATGCAACATTGATTTACAATTGTGGTGACCTCCTCCCAGGCTACCTTTGCATCATCAGCCCGTGGAGGTCTGCTCACAGTTCTGTATATTCGGACACTGCAAGCTTGGACCTCCCGGACTAAAACAGCAGTTTCCTCCTGGGAGAAGTTTGGCCGTCTGATGCTGCTGCTCTCTTCTGCCATGGCGAATTGAGTAAACTCTCATTACGCCTTGGCGCGGCGCATTTAAGGGCGAGGAGAGGGGCTCATTTGATTGGTGTGATGTGTGTAAAACCCACTCCACGCCTTCTCTCCTCCCTCTTTCCGACTTGCGCAGGTAGGAGGGACGGAGGTGGGAAAGAGGAGTAGCTGCGCCAGGCACACGATGTGCCAAACTTGCAAAATCCGCCTGGCCACACCCAGTTGGCAAAGCGCAGGTGTGCTGCGCCCCCGCCTCGCCTGGTCTGCAAAACTAGAGCCCTAAATGTAGTTTATATGAATCCTTGAAGGGAGAATTTAAAAAAAAACCCGTCTACTCTCATAAAACCAGATGGATCTCCACACTGCATTTGCTTTACTAGCAAACACTAAAGGTCTTAAAGAGTCATTATGAGTTGTTTGAATCTTTCCAGCCGATCAGAATCATGAAGGACACAGCAAAATGTCAGTAAGGGCATCTTAATCTTGTCCAGTACACAGTTTTGAGTTAGACTGGAAAATTCGAGACAGATTTGATCTATGGGTTGGGATATGATTGAAAAAAGTGGGATGGTGATTTGGACTGTTGGCCTTCACCTATACAACCACATTCATGTTGTTAGATCAGAAGGTGGGGGATAAGGAAGAAATGAAATTACACTGTAACTACTCACTATTGGAGTATAAACAGACATGTTTTTGCCAACAAACCCCACATCCTGCTAACTGCTGAGCTGCTACTTACAAGCTAACAATAACGCAAAGTATAGTTAATGTAAGATAGGAGGGTTTGGCTCATAGATTGTATATAAACATAGCTGACACATCCCCTCTTCCTCCTACTGTACAAAAATGGAGCCAAAATATCCTGCTGCTGCCATCTTGTGCTAGTGATGTCATTGAGCCTGTGCTGTAGCGATCTCCATAGTATGAGGTTCCCGCCCATACACCAATCCAAGGAACTGCAAGCTGTCAGTCATGATGTCAACCCCCTTTTTATATAAACTAATCAGACAATTGAACACCTGAACATACATCAGGGTGATAAGAACTACCTAAAATGACAAGCCATTTTTAAGAATAAAGCATCTGACATGTACGTTGATCTTTTAGTTTGGCTCATGTCCCATCTGCTAACATGGAGGGTGTGAGGTTTATGACCTATACTACAGCCAGCCACCAGGGGGTGATCGAAATGTTTTGGCTGCACTTTGGGGGAGCTGTCATGCCATCCATCATTATGATATAGTCTAAGGCAGTGATTCCCAACTGGTGGGTCAGGGTCCAAAAGTGGGTTGTGGGTCTGTTCTGAATGGACCGCAAATGACTCGCGAATGTGTCAAGTTTTTAAAAAACTCTATTTTGAGGTACAGTTCTAATGCATAACTTTTATTTTGAAGTGCCATTTCCTGCTGTAGAGCGAATGATTAGCGGACAACTATTTAACAGAGACAGCAAACTAGCTTGACTACATGGCCAAATGCAAGTATGATGCTGAATATATTAAACTGTGTGGACCTTGAACTAATGACTAAGGAGAAATGTGGACCCTGTGGCTGGACCAGTTGGGAACCACTGGTCCAAGGGTTAGCTAGGCAAAATGTTATTTTTCTAATGTATATTTGACAGGTAGAATGATAACGATTAGTGCAGAACAATGGATTAAAACTCAAGTGTTACATTTTAAGA
This sequence comes from Epinephelus fuscoguttatus, assembly GCF_011397635.1. Taxonomy (NCBI): domain Eukaryota; kingdom Metazoa; phylum Chordata; class Actinopteri; order Perciformes; family Serranidae; genus Epinephelus; species Epinephelus fuscoguttatus. The sequence goes on along the minus strand of NC_064755.1, from coordinate 12,339,855 downwards.
AAAAATGTCCTCAAATATCTTTAAAGAAATCCACAAAAGGAGTCCAGTCTCTACAATAAGATTTTTTGTTTAGGTTTTCTCTGAAAGTAAGTAATTAACTCAACATGTCTTCCCAAATTAATCATGTTAAAAATTTTGAGGCAGCCTGCACACTAACTTAAAAAAAAAAATCAAAAGCAATGGTGTCTTTTTACAGTGTAATTCATAGAAATAGGGGCTTTAACATAGGCAGCATTAAGACAACACAAGGGAAATGAAAATTTAGCCAACTGGATAATTGAGTCAACGCAAGCCAGGCAGTGTCCAGAATTAACTTTTTGACTCACTGGCCCAAGGGACTGGTAGATGAAAATATCCACCAGCCAAGTATATTCTGTACCAGCCAAAATAATAAACTGATACATAACATTTGTTTCAGTACATTTCACTGAGATAATGAGGTATTGTGTTAAATATAAACTTAAAGAAGAAGCCAGAGCATAATCAGAATCCAAATTATTACTAAACAGCCTCGGCATGAGAATAAGTTTGGGAAGGGATCCAGAGGGCTTCTATTGTGAAAGGTAAGAGCAGGTGGAGTAAAGCTATAATGTCATGCGAAAGTTTGCCATAAGTATGTGCGCAACTCGCAACCCTCATCAACATTAGCCTAATGTTAGCTAGCAGCAGACCAGCAGCAAGTGATCGTTTAGCGGAGCAGCAGAAGTCCTGTACGGTAAATAGAGCTGCAAATCTCAGAGTGCTCAAAACTGTCAGCATTGCGGCAACGTTTAGATGCATGTATGCACATTTACAGTATGTGTCAAACTGCGATACTGACAGCAGAGGAAAAGCAGATTAGTTCGCCCAAAATGACGTCAAAATGCCGTAGAGACTCTAAGCATGGTTTTTTATTACATGACTATTTTAATACAAACATCCTACCGCCAGTGTGGTGGATAGCCTTCCGAGATTTACTCTCCAAACAAAATAAATATACTTACATTTGATGCTTGGCGAGTGTTAATTTCAGATCCTGAAGTCAGGTATGTTAGATTTAAATGATTATCAAATGCTTCATACTTAAAGCTGATGAATGAATGAGTTTAGCTAGTCGTGGCGTCTGGACTCTTTATCACTGAGTTTTCACGTTCATCAAGTGTGTCTCTTTTATTACACTCAGGAAGATAAACTCCCCCAGGAACCATCATACACAAGCTCATACTAACCAGATAAACTAGATGTAGGGGGAGAGGGGATGAAGACAGATGACATGAGGCTGCCGTATGTATCTGTTTAACTATGTATGTGTTTGCAGGTCTGTTTGTTTAGTGGTTGTGCATCTCTGTATGAATTTTGTGTGTTTCCAACAGAGAGACTAATTAAAAGGCAGAGAATATGCATGAAACGGCACAGGCAGTTTAAAGATACATTATCAAAAAGACTGTCGGGCCTCTGAACATGCAGCTAGAAATATTCACCCCCTGGCAGAGCAGAGGAAAAAAAAAGTGGAAAGTCTATGGACTTGTGAAAGAAAAAAATACACAAAGTTTATATCTATTCACACTAGTCCCATTTCTTTGGGGGTAGCTATATCCAAAACAACAACAGCAGCAGAGGAGAAAGTAGCATGAGAAAGTGGAGGCAGCCCGCCAGATGATCAGCGCACCCTCTTAGAGACTCCTGGTTGATCTCTTCCTGGTTGGGTGAGCCGTGCGGGGAGACTGAGGCCACTGGGTGGTTGTTACGGTTGGAGCACATGTCGTACAGGTTTCCGGAGAACTGCATCTTTTTGGATTCCTGACGGAGAGATTCCCAGACAGCTGCCGCCTCATCAGGACAACCAGCCATCGCCACGTTGGCGCAGTCATGGAACTCATCCCATGACCTGAAGACAAGAAGAAGAGAAAGAAAGAGATGATGAGACATGAGGACACCTTCAGATACAACTTGGGACACATGACACCAAAAGCTAAGATATAAAAGACCCTAAATGAGTACAAAGGGTATGGTAAGTCAAAGTAGCAATTTGCATTAGGAAAAAGTAAAATTCTACATATAATATGGTACAAAAGTTTTGGACAGCTTGAATTACCAGAGGCAAAGTTCCTGTGTTTATGATAAATGAGCCCAGTCACCAGAATACAATGTTGGCATTGTACATTTCTGCAAAGATGTAACATTTGCATGTTTCATTTGCATCATATCAGCGTTTCTAAAGTGACGTAATGTATGAGTTGACAGTCTTTGGGAAGTGGAGTGGATGATGGAGGCAATGTCAACTTGGCAAGACACCTGCCAATTTGCAGAACACTGTGCATGACCAACAACCCACAAAACCAATCTTGTTTTAGTGAGTAACTGCTGTGTTTCCAGTGGCTCTTAAGGCACCAAACTTAGGCATGCTAAAGACCCATTACTGATAATCACCAGGATAGCTCCATGAAAAGCAAATATTTCTTACAGAGCTGCTTTTAAGTCAAACATGTTCCTCTCCTATCCATAACCAAGTGGTTTTTGTGCCTAAATCTAACCACACAGTAACCACAGCTTTAGAGGACATAAAGTTTCAATGTTATCGGCTACATTAAAAAAAAAAAAATTCTGGAGACTGGGTTGGATAAATGGATGTGTTGGATGATGGAAGCCTGTGTCTTCCCAAATATCACTGCAGTGGAAGATTTAGCCCTGTTTGCTGACCTCAAATAGTCAGCAAACAGCAGACTGAAATATCTCACCAACTAATAGGCTACTTGATGAAATTTTGTACATATATCCATGATCCCTGATGAATCTCACTGACTTGGATAACTTTTCTTTTAGTGCCACCAGTAGGGCAAGCTTTTAACTTGCTTTCATCAGTCAAATATCTCAACATCTACCTGACGGATTTGCATTAAATTTTGTACAGACATTCATGGTTCCCAAACAATGTCCTTGATGATCCCCTGACTCTGACATTTGTTTGTTATTTCATGACTTTGATACAGACATTACAGACATTCATGTTTCCCTCAGGATGAATTGTAACAATTTAGGTGATCTCTTAACTTTTCATCTATTGCCATCATCGGTCAAAATATTATGCTTAATACCTTGGTTTATGACCAAATACATGCAAGATTAATGACATTCCTATCAGCCTACAGTAGATGGTGAACAAGCGAAGCATTATACCTGCTTAACATCAGCATGTTAGCATTGCATATACCTTGTATGAGGAATGTGCCACCAGAGCCGATTGCAGCAACTTTAGATAATTCTTGTAATTCCAGCAGATGCACCACACTGCGTTTTTCAGAAGCATCTCAGAAGCTAATAAAAATACACGCATGTCTAGCCACAGCATGTTGCACAGAGCAAAAGAGAAATATAGATACAATGCCTCCATGAGGAGTATTGAACAGAACCAGGTCGCAGCTTTGTCTGGTGGCATTGTCCTTTCCAGCTTCCTCATAGTCAAGATGGCAGTGAAGATAACAAGAACAGGGCCTAACTCATCTTGTATCGTGCCTAACTTTGGTGGATCATAACATATCAGGTATGTAATTAATCTGCAGATGCTCCGGTTCTGAAAGAGACAAGACTTTTCTATGATTGTCAGTTTTTGAGCCACGACGTGAGCCAAAATGTGGCCTGAAAGAGAAAGTATGGCTTGTAGTTTTTAGCCAAATTGCTATCTAGACAACTTGCAAAAAAGTTAGGATTGAGCAGTTGATGACAATCATATAAGCAGGTTTTTCCACAACTGTGAATCACTGCAACTGTGAGAGGTCCTTGATCATACAGTCGTTATTGTACACACAAAATATTAGGCTGATTGGTCCAGGAGTTTGCCAGATTGGCTGCAGACAGACAGATACACACTGACACATACTACACACACACTCACACACATGACCCACAGCTGATCCCCTCCAGACTTATGCCTGACCGAGAAAATAATCTCTAAGAGACACATGATTATCCTGACTAATGTATGCTCACATGATTTAACTAATGAAGATTTAACCAGACAGCTCCTAAAATAACTCATGAGGATGCAGTGACAGTGAAGCACTAGTCCCTTTACTGAGTAAATCAAATTCAGTCTATTTGCTTGCTCCCTTGACTTCTCTTTGCAGTTGCCAAGAGACCATCTGCTGATCTTCACTACTCTGAGAGCAAAGGTCGCCCTGTGGGTTAGACTGAAACGTGGAAAAACCTTCATTAGTTCAGGGAATGGAAAAGCTGTCATGAACTAGGTGTTTGTTGAACCACTGCTGTGTTACATCCATCCATTTCAAACACTTTCTCAGACCTAAGAAGAGTAACAATAAGGGGAAAAACAGTAAAAAGGAAAAGTAAAGAGGAGGAGGGAAAGATGATGAAGGGAAAACAGACGGAAGTAATCTTACACAGAGCTCTTTTGGATATAAACATCTTTTTTTCAGTAAATCACAGCATTAAACTTCATTCCAATAACCTTCAAGCTCCACATCCAAAGCTAAGTCTATCTGACTGTAATTGGCTGCTAATTCTCCCTCTCATCGTGAATGTGTTGGCTAAGTTGTCTCTGAGGAAATACTGGCTGAGTGTTAAGTAGACGAAGAGCGAAGGAGGGCTGGTGGAGGAAGCAGAAGCAGATGGCTCCGTTCAAAATGTGCCTGACACGAGACAATTAAAGCACTTTAACACAAAAAAACATGGAAGTCTGTGTAATTAATATGAACAGCATGACACTTCCCTACTTACGTAACAGAGGCACTCTGTGTATGTTGTCCACATACACAATACATGCTGCATCATTTTTTGTTCTACACTATGACTGCTTTGTGTCAGCTTCTTAAAATAACAATCTGGAATACGTTCATTCACAGTCTAACCTATGGTCAGATAAAAAGATTTATGTCAAACCATTCTGAATAGAGGTTGCTCCATGTGTGTAGCCCAATGGGCTGTAAACCTCTCCAGCAAAAGGCCAATTATAGCTTGCCAACCATAACTTTTCGTTATCATAGTTATAATACTAGAAATAACTAGCCCTTAACAGTAGTGGGGATGCTGACTTTTTGACTCAGACATGTAGCTGTAGCTTCAGTCTTTGTGCAAAATATGGGCATGTCAAATAACCTCCATAATCCAGTGCTCAGATTAAATTATTATACTCAAGTCCTTGCAAGAAAAAAAAAAAAAAGTAGCGTGAGAATAAGAATTTACATTGGCCAGCAACGATGAACAAGTGCAATTTGAGATTAACATCTGACACTGAGCTGTTAAATGGACCCAACAAACTCACACTGACACCGAAAGAGCTGGACTCTGTCCCCTTTATAACCGTTATGGTAACGTTAGCGATGTGATACAAACAATTAGCCCTGTCACTGTGTGTGTATGTGTTCGGGCAACTGTCCCTGCGAAGCTCACACTCCTGCAGCAGTAGTCTCTCTATAAACAGAGAGAGAAGGACAATGGGGCAAGGAAGTTTTTAAGCGAAGCAATACACTGCAAGCAGTTCTACAATGAAATACTGAGACGCGATAACTCTATACTGACGTCCAAACAAGTACTCGAGTACCCATGCCCATCCCTGCCGGTCACAGTTTTGTAAACCAATTGATAAAGCTAATATTAGCCTAATTGGCTAGAGCAATCTGAAATACTACTACATTTATTTTGATCTCCACCAAAGTGATTTGGCAGGATCTTGCTGGTTTCATTTTGTCAATATATGTAACTATTACATTAATCTGCACTGATTAATGTAATAATGTAATAACATTGATTCAATGATTAACGTTCCAATATTATCAAATCAATGTGAAAGCACCATTTCATATAGTCCTTAAATTTGAAATTCCCATGGCATGTCTGTGTCACCATTTACAGCCTCCTTCCTGTCAGGATTCATCAGGGATAAGGTCATGTGCTGATCATCAGCAGCCCCACCCCGATTGTTTCCCCCTGTGTCTCATTGTCTCACCCTCCCTCATGTTTAAAACCCTGTGTTGTGTGTTGTACTGTGACAGTTTGTCTTGTTCATATCGTCAAGCCAACCAGCATTTCTTGTCAGTGTTTTTGATCCTTGGTTTTTAATCTTATTAGTGTTTTTTTCGGACCTGCCTTAGCCTTTCCCTTTTGTACCTCTGCCTGATTTTGCTTATCGGGATTTTTGACCTTGATTCTGCCTGACCACGATTTTGCCCATTGTTTAATAAACTGTACTTTGACCTTTTTCTGAGTTGTGCAATTGTGTCCTTTATCTGAGTCTTGTCACTTCCTAAATATTCAAACAATGATAGTGGCCTAGTGCCAGGCAGATAATGGTGAGCAACCAAGAAAAACACAAAGAATATATTCACTGATAGCGTCTTGTATCGATCACAGGCCCCTGAGTTGAAGCAAAATGAAATCGTATCGTGGCAGACTTTGTGATATCAGCAAATATCATATCGTTTTTGTTTTGTATCATATTTTGATGAAACTTATGATTTACACCCCTAATAATGATTTTTTGCCATTTGTTTTTTACAGTTTTCACAGATCTAACAAGTAACAATTTCCTCATGTAGCCTATATATATAGATGCAAATTTTCTGGTATCAAAACCTTAATTTTCTGTTGTCTTATGGGAACTATCTCAACAAAAAAGCTTCTTTAGTTTTTGTACATCTCTGAGCATTCTTGTATTCTCTGAAACTACGAAATAAAGTTTCAAAAAAAAAAAGAGCTAAAGGGATCATGGCTTGACGATGGTCAATTAGCTCACTGGAAACAGGGGTAAAAAACCCGTAATTAATGTAAATTATGGAGGTTAGGCTGAGGTAAGAAAAGTTACTGTGATTAGGTTTAGAAAAAGAAACATGTTGAGGATGTACCTTTAAAATGTCTCAAAGTTCACATGGTCAGAACACCCTTCTCCTGGGCAAAGTCCTTTGTCTTGTGACCCACCCATCATGCCAACCCACCTCCTAAGTGGCCCGCTCGGGGCTGCTTCCTTTCTTTACTCTTGTCAGTGCATTGGTGACATGATCTCAGCCTTCCAAAATATGGGGATTTTGCATGAAGCATTGGTTCATCATTACATTGGATATGTCCGATATTTGCTGCATTATTTTTTGTAGGAAAACGTACAAACGTACTGTGATCATATAGACTTATATTGAGGGTAACTACCAGTATTTAATTAGTTTGTTTTTCTTGAAATAGAGAATGTGAAGGCATGATGGCATGTGGGACAGGAGCACCATATTATGAGGTTTGTGCTTTGTTATATTTGTTACCAAAGTGTATGCAATTAGTCCAAGAATGGCATAGTTTACAATGTCTAGGTATGTGAGTGGAGTGGAGAGTCTCTGATCCCCCTGCCAAGTAGTGGTGGATCTGTGTTGTTTATCATGATTAGTTTGTCCATGATAGCAGGCACAGGTAACACAGCCCAATCCAGAAAAACACTGAACACACTGTGACCTCAACTTAAAGAAACAACAGACAGCATTTTTGCCTATATATATCATTATGAAAATAATGTGGGTTGCACAGGGTAGTACACACAGTAAAATCAGACTATCAGCGTTTACATAGGTTACTTAATGGCTTTGCAATTTTTGCAATAAGCTTCTGCCACCGGGGACGAATTTTCGTGGAAAAAATCTGCTTTACGGCAGGAAATGCGTCATGTATTGCCAAACTGGTCGGTCAGCCAATCAGGGACTGGAGCTGGTCCTTATGAGGAACTGCCCGGGGCATGAGATAGTTGAGTCAGGAGCACAATGGCAGACAGACAAAGTTTGGAGATTAGTGAAAAACGGCCTCCCAAAAGAAAACGAGCTAATCTGTCTGAGGAGGCGAGGATGCACAAAAAGGAGTGATTAAAGCTGAGGAAAAACAAGAGTAAACCTCAGTGAGGCGTTCAAGAGATGGAGGGAGCTCCGTGACCACAGAGGCTTCAGAACCGATGTCCAGCTAGCTTTCTTTCTAATGGATCAGTAAGTAACACGACTAAATGTTAGCTAGACGAGAGAGGACTGTACTGTACTGGCTGCTAGTTCATTCCTAGCTGCAATCAGAGACCAGGTAGTGAGTGTTGGTCAGCTGACATCCTCTTTGCCATTCTACGGCAGCCCTCGAACAGTGATTTGTTTCTTTCTTCAGATAAATCTGATAATTGTTGCTCAGTCTCTTTACTCATTTATTTAGTATAGTGTCCACACACCTTCTCATTCTACATATACACAGAGGTATACTGGTGGCTTTACAGCCTTCATTTTACTGATTATCTCTGATCCCCACAGTCAATTTGGTCTTTGCGACAGTGTGAGCAACGCTGCTGACGCTAGGTGGTGCCAAGCTAAAAAAAAATGAATCCTGTCTGTTGCCTCTATTCTTTTTTAATAATTGGAACATTCCAACGTATTTTTCCAAACTAGACAGAGGTAAAAGAATAAATGTAGGTATGACTATGTTTTTTCCCTTGTCAAGAGTGCTCGACTTTCAAGGACGGCTTGTGTTGTGCTGTTTTCCATTGATTATCTTTTTACAACACAAAAAGCAGTGGTTAGCAAGATGGGTACTGATGCCTTTTACACAATGTCAAAAGAATGAACAAACAAACAAACAAAAAAAAACGGACAAGGGCCTGCTTCCATTGTAACGTACATCTTATCACATCTTGGATCTATCTCTGTAGACACACAAAATGACACTAATATCAAACTTCTCATCAGAGTTCAGGTTTGATGGCTCCTAATTTCCAGGCCTGTGCCTTTATCCATATATGCTTTATGTATTTTCAGATAACAGCAAAAGGCAGCTTTCTAGATCTAATGTATTGTTGGTGAGTCCAGCTGCCTCTGAATGAAGCCTTTTTATCTGGTTTGATTTATCACTGTAGCCTGAGAGGGATTGATCACCAGAATCCAATTCAGACAAATAAGATAAATCATGAAGCGATTGTTGCAGTCCTACATTGTGAAGCTCTGAGGGCTTGTATCATAACTAATCTTGCAAAGTGTAGCTGTAATTACTCACCTAAACTGAACTCCTAAATCACAACTTTACAGCTGTAAACATTAAAAAAACAACCTTTAAATGGGTAAGAAGTAACGATTTCTAATCTGCACTGTGTCATTTTAGGGACATTTTCTTCTGATTATTAGCACAGATACACACACACACACACACACACACACACTTTCTTCAGCTTTATAAAATTACAGTAACAGCCACCATGACCCCTGCAGGCTGGGCCTTCCTTGATGACTCTGCATGTGTGTGTTTGGCCTGTGTCCAGGACTTAAACACTCCAGTAGTGCTTCTCTGAAAACTGGAGGAGGATGGCTGCTTACCTGCTGGTGTGGGAAAAGCAGCTGATAGAGGCAAGGTGGATGGGGGGTGCCAGCATCTGGCTATTGTCTGTTTATCTGAGTGTGTATGCACATGTGTGACTGTGTGTGAGTGTGTCTGAGGGACAGCAAAGTGATAACAAAGCCAGAAAGAGAAGGAGATCATGTGCAGCAGTGCACTTTTTGGTGTGCATGGGTCTGAGTTTGTGTGTGTCTTCCTGCAGTGTGTGTGTTTGTATGTGTTTGGGTGCAGGTTTGTGGGTCTCTGCTCAAGTCACAGGTGGTGCAGAGACAGCAGAAACACAGTGAGGACACTGACAGACAACCAGCTGCTTTCACAATAATAAAACCTCCTGAGAGTACGTCTGCTCTGCTGCTAACATGCTGCTGCTGCTGCTGCTGCTGCTGACATCCGAAAACCTCCAAACCCCAGTTCTAAACTTATTTTTCATTGCTTTTTGACTTGAAATGAATGTACACAGCAGTATGGCCATCCAAGTTTTGTTAAACTGAGTTTCTTGGCTTTATGTCACACGCTACATTTACTGACATCTGGGTCAATATGTAACACATATAGCTAAGCAAAGTTGTTTCAGAAAATTGGAGAGGTCAACAGAATGCACTTAAGGAGAAAAGAGAAGAGTGAAACACAGAAGAGCGGTGTAGTATCTGAAGTTCCATATGGTATTTGACATCCTGGGTCTGATATGATCAGTTAGGGGCCTATGTCAAGAATTGATTGGGGCCCAGGTCAAGAATTGATTAGCTAGGTTGAAAGGTTGAATTTCATTTAGAGTGTCTCTCTGTTGTATGTTTCACTTTGTCTCAAAGTTCACAAAAACAACCAACCTCTATAAGCAGGGTAGTTGGAGCTGTTATTCAGAGTAGCTCATATTGGCTTCGAACCCTCTCGCCTGTACCCTGTATATTGTGGGCAGAGATCAGTGACTTCATTATTAATTTAGGCCTTCAGCCCAGTATGTCAGATCCTGTGTTGTGTTTGGCTTTGTATAATCATGTTTGCTCTGATGGGTCCAACAAGCACAGGACTTTGACCCAGTAGACTGGTGTTAGCGTCCCATATGAAACCAAAAGTCAACATTGAGGGGTTTTTTTCACAGAAGTTGTTAGATTCATGAGTTGTCTCATGTTACTAACCACAATCTTCTTCTAACTCTCCTAACGACCCTGTCTTTGTTGCTTGAGTCGACTCACATGACTTACCGCCACCCCCTCTATGTAAAGATGTGTCTTAAAGACACCTTCTGCTTCTAGATACAGCACAAAAGGTTTTTGCCCAAGCATCAACATATGATGAGTATGGATGAGATCACATTGCTGTAGGACAAGCTCTGTGCCCAACTGCTTCTGGAAAAAGTTTGCCTTCAGGGTTTCCACCAGAAAGCTGTTTCCTTGTTACATTTTCTGCCAGAAAGGGCTTGTGGCAGGAAAGCCCTGAAAATAAACCTCACCTATACCTCTTCAAACCTGACTTCACCTGCTGGTGGATCAGAGACTTCCTGCTTGAGGAAGCAGCACATGACATTGGGGCAACAAGTCTCTGACTCCCTCACCATCAGCACCAGTTCCCCTAAATATTGCTTCCTTTCCACTCTGCTCTTCTCCCTGTACACAAACAGCTGCACCTCCAGTCACCAGTCTGTCAAACTCTTGAAGTTCGCAGAAGACACCACTCTCACTGGGCTCATCTCTGGTTGAGATGAGTCCAACTACAGGTGGGTAATTGACCATCTGGTGACCTGGTGCGTACAGAACAACTTGGAGCTCAACACTCCAGAACAGTGGAGATGATTGTGGACTTTAGAAAGAACGCAGCCCCACCATCCCCCAACACTCTGTGTGACTTCCTAGTCGACACTGTGGAGTCCCTCTGTTTCCTGAGCTGCATCATCACCCAGGGCCTCAAGTGGGAGCTCCCTCTTAAAAAAAACACAGAGGATGTACTTTCAGTAGCAGCTGAAGAGGTCCAACCTGCCAAAGACAATGAAGGTTCACTTCTACACTGCTGTCGACGAGTCCATCCTGACTTCCTCATCACCATCTGGTATGCTGCTGCTGCTGCCACTGCCAAGGGCAACGAATCATTCTTCTGCAGGGAAGGTGGCTGGCTGCAATCTGCCGTAGCTTCAGGACCTGCACGCCTCAAGCACTCTGAGTTGGGCAGCAAAGATCTCAATGTTCTTCTATACTAGAATTATGTATTTGATTTTTGCAGTACTTGTTTTTATCTTTCTAATTTCATTTTCTCTCACTATGTTTATTGCTCCAATACACCAAAGCAAACTCCTTGTATGTGAAAACCTACTTGGCAATAACCCTGATTCTGTTTCTAATTCATCACTGATCCTGATACAATGGAAACTTTTAGATTAATGGGTGTTATACATTTTATTATGAAGCCATTATATTACCAAATACTTAACAAATATACCCACACTCCATTATAATCTTTTATTTCAAAGCTGAAAATAACACAACATGGATGTAGAAGCGATTTTGTCTAAACCATCAATAATGTGGGTCTTTATTCACATCCTGAAGCAATCTCAAAAACTGTCGTGACTATTCTGTCCAAGGTTGATGTACTAAAAGGTAGAAAAAAAAGAAAGAAAAAACCCTGCTGCAGCCTCTCAGCTCCGGCGAGCTGCATGAATTGAAAAGAAGCAAAGAACTGAAAAGAATTCAGCTATTCTTGAGTAAGAGTTTTACAAGGCTTTTATATTAAAATCATCATGCTTCAGCTGCAGTGGCCTTCATCAGTGTTACCGTGTTGACATGCCTCAAGAAGGCTTCCTTCACCTTGTTGAGCAGAAAAATAAACTTTCTCGATTTTCCACCCACACAATACTTGATCTATATTTTGCAGCTGCAGTGTCGCAACAGTAAAGGTTTACGCAGTAAATGACTATTTTTATACACGTTAAACAACCTTTTCATGTAGAATTTGCGAGCAGCAGAGGATTGTACAGATCTATAATCACCCTTTCTTATATGTGACAGCTTTTTTGTAGAAATGAAAAAAGGAAGAATTGAAACTCTTCCTTCATGCCCCTTAAAATAAATTTCTAAATCTACATGATAACCAGAAAGAGATGCACAACTTGGGAATATTATGCTGTCTTTGTTTGGCAGCAGTTTAAATCCTAACTGCTGCATCCTAAATGAGCTGTAGAGCTCAAAGTGACTTTAAAGTGAGGCAGGAATAGGAATAGAGACGCTGCAATGAGATGCAATGAAAGCATGAATGGCCTTATCTAAATCTGTAGAGGATATAAATATAAAGGCAAATAGAAAGGCTGCGGTGAAAGACGGCTGAGTGAAAGAAATGAAACCTTGTGAGAGAGAGAGTTTTCTGATAACACCCGTTTTAGCGATTGGCAGACTCCAGCTTTTGTTTGTGCGACTGTAACCAAGGAAACAAATGCCACATTTTTACCTTTACCTTTGAATAGAAGGTCTGAATGAAGAGTTTTCTTACTTAGGCTATGTCTACATCCTGTCATTTAGGTCAGACCTCTCTTCAGACTTTTTCTTTTTTAATTGCTTTTTTTATTGCATCGCTTGTATATTGTAATATAATTGATTTTTTTCTATGGCATCCTTCAGATGGTAAACTGAAATAAATCTTTTATCACTGGTGTGGTCATTCTGTATCTTTGATTGGGCATATCCACATTATTCTTTAAATATCTTTCATAGAATGGGCCTGCGCAAAAAGACGGCTACCTCCAGTTTAACTCTATGCTAACTTGAATTGGGATAAAATCATTCAATTGTGCAGCTCTTCAGACTTTCCATATGTTTTCTGAATGAACTGATCAAATTCTGATAATGGATTTCACGGGGGTTGTGGCGCTCAAAACGATTTATGTGCTTTTTGACAGCCACAACAATAGGGATGAACTAGGCTATGGCAGACCCTATGACGCAAGCAGTTTATCTTACTTGGTTGTGATTGGCCAAGCTGTCATGCACACCCTGTTAGCAAAGATATGACCCGCCCTTCTCTTCTTCTGATTTGCTAGAATTCATTGTCTTCGTTGGTTGGGTCGATTAGGTTTACACAGGAGGAGTGAGACTGGTTCAGGTTAGGGTAAGAATGTCAGGGTAAGCCAATCAGAGGCAGAGTAAGGTAGAGTACAGTGGGTCATGCCTGTGCTACCAAACGCAAATTTTGGTACAGGGAGGGCCAATAAAGAAACAGACTTTTAACCCCCTGACTGGGAGTAGTGCTCCTAATTTTGTCCTAATTCCAACAAATTGCAGGACCTGCAGTTTATTTTTTGACACCCTGCTCTCACTCGCAGCAAAGATCAGTCCTCCAGCTACTGTAAGATTTGTGTTGGGTCCTGTGAGACCCACGCAATCCCAGTCCCAAGGCAGTCCTAATAGGCGCTATGGGTAGCTCCGCCTGTAGTTACTATTGTAACCATGACAGTGAAGCTTCCCCCCTTTAACTAAGTAATCATTTAAACCCAAAGGAACATCTTTACCTTAACCCCCGTTAAAGGGGTTTTTTGGGGGGGAGTTTTTCGTTATCCGCTGTGAGGGTCATAAGGACAGAGGGATGTCGTATGCTGTAAAGCCCTGTGAGGCAAATTGTGATTTGTGATATTGGGCTTTATAAATAAAATTGAACTGAATTGAATTGAACCTAACCAAGGCGTTGCACCCCTCACCACAAAATTTTGACCAGAAACCAAAAAAATAATATATATTTAATTACTTAGGTATTTCAAATCCTTCTCTTCATCGTCAGGAATACAGCTCAGGAGGAAATACTGAAGCCTTTATGTATTTATTATCATTTAAAAAAATATTTAGCTTTAAAAAAACAAAACTGGCATCTATTTATAATATACTGACAATGTACAGCATAATGTCATCCACCAGTGGAAGCATTTATTGGTCTGGTGTGGTGCAGAGCATTCTGATAGTTGCTGGTTTTCCCCCTCTTGAGCAAAAGCAAATGCCACGGCCTTTATTTTTCATGTAGCAACAATTTCAAAAGTATTTGTGTCTTTCTGCTGCATTGATGGACCAGTTTTAGTATTGCCAGTGAAAGTGAAAAGTGAATATAAAAGTGGAAGCCAACCCCAACTTTGTCCACTTGGTGATTTACCTTGCTATATTTGTGTTTTTCATCACTGTGTCAGCAATTTTTGTAGCTTTATATTGGATATCTGCTGCTTATGGTCTGTCACTTGGTCACTGCCTTATTTATAAAGTCCCGACTTCACCTGCGGGCTGTGCCCAGGAATGTCCCAATCACAGCAAAACAAAGGCAGAGGTCTCCGCAGGTAAATACAACCCTTCTAGTGGGTTATATGTGATGATTGAAAGGGATTACTTTTTAATGAGTCTATTGTTTCTAAGGAAAATCCTGCATAGTATACATTTAATTGACTTATTAGTGATGCATTTAAAAACCTTTTACAGCTTTCCCTTAATGTAAAGTGGTGTCTATTTTTCTTCTGAACATCCCCTATTCATTCTAAAACTGCAGATAAAGGTTACTGTTTATTTCTATTGTGCCTAATTACTCTGTATCTTTAGCCCAAAATATTTCCTTTTCACCTCAACTCCTCTGGATCCACAGTGAATGATTGCAACTGCATAAAGCCTATTGTGAATAAGAGGAGTAAAAGCAGCGCTGCACTCCTGGGAGAGCTCTGACAATGGAGCAGCCTTGGCCTAGATGCAAATCATAGCCTCTTATTCAGACTACGCTGTAGCCTGCATGTGTGTGCGTGCACGTTTGAGTGTGCACATGCTTGAGGATCTTCAGAGGGGAGCGCCATGCTACCTCCTCATTAGGTGGCTCTAATAGGAGCGCTAAAACCATGTTCCTGAGTGGAGAGAGGGTGGGAGGGCGGGAGCTGAAAAGAAAAACAGAGTGGAGGGATGGAGGGAGGTGAAAGAAGAGAAAAGAGAGGGAGAGAAAGAGAGAGCAAAGAAAGAGGAAGTAAGAGAGGGGGAGGCATGGAGGGATGGAGAGAGAGGGTGAAAAGTAAGAGAAAGAAGAAGTGAGGTGAGGACACACAGAGTGTAGATTGGGGAGCAGTGTGTGTGTGGAAATGTGTGGAAGTGTGTGTGTGTGTTTGTGTGTGTGAGAGAGAGAGAGAGAAAGAGAGGGAGAGCTCTTATGTCCCTGCATTAGGCAACACTCACACTAAGGTGGCTGGGTTGCAGGATTAGTAGTTTAATTGGTACCTCAAGGAATAGAAGAGATTTAACAACAGTGGAGTGGTACCACAAGTGGGCTGCAGGACCATGGTGACACACACACACACACACACACACACACACACACACACACACACACACACACTTACACAAGTTGTTATTCTACTTGTGAGAATATTCTCTTGAACCATTCCCTTACCCCCCTTTTAATCAAAAGTCATGGTAAAAACCAAACTTAGTCTCTAAATTTTTTGAAAATTAGAATGCTTTTGCATAAATGCAAACTAATACACACATTATTATCATATAGATGAAATGATGCAGAGGAAAACTGCTTGAATGTTTGAGCAGCTTTGAAAACCCTCTCCCTCCACACCTGGCTGTCTGGAACAGCTGTAAATATTTCTACCTTCTGACCAGATTGGACAACACATACGAAATAACTTTTTCAATCCAACCCTTAGGTGCAGCAGTGTTTCAAGGTAAATGCTAATCTCTATCCCAGTACTCAGATAAAATTAATATCCGGTATGGATAATGTACTTAAATACAAGCACAAGTGTCATCTGAGTAAACTGTATCAATATCAATGAAGAAGTATCGTCACTTGAGTAAGTTCTCTTACTCTTTTGATCAAAATGATCTGAAGCTCAATTCTGAAGGTGTTCTGCAAATAGTTTTCTCATAAATAATAAATATAACAACTTCTGATCAACCCATTGCCATTTCAGGTGTAAATTAACAACTTCTGGTTATGTCACACTCACTTCTGGTTTAAACCCCGTCCATTCTGAGTACAGATATGGATACAGATAATGTAGTTGATAGAAACAGTTACAGATGTTGTCTACTCGCCTGTCCCTACTAATTTCAGCATGCTAAAAATGCTCTCAATCGTAGTTGAGTGTGTAAGCATGCAAACATTTGCTAATTATGACTATATACAAAGTAAAGCTGAGGCTGATGGAAATGTCACATGTTTTGCAGGTTTTTGGTCATAAGCCAAAGTGCTGGACAAACCTGATGATGGAGCTAGTGGGTCACCAAAGCTACTATAATTCATCCTGAGGGGGGCAAGAATGCATGTACTAAATTTCATGGCAGTCCATAAAATTTTACGAAAGGCCAAAAATGTCAGTCTCTCACTACAGGAAGGAGATCACTGAAGTCATCTTCTATGTGGGAGGGGAATCTGCACATTTTGTTCCAATCTATCAGTATCCAGAGCTGCCTCAGTGATGTTCAAAATTTTGCATTCAAAAGTTTACTTAAAGGTCCAGTGTGGAGGATTTAGTGGCATCTAGCGATGAGATTGCCAAACTAAAACTTGAGCTGTGTACCAAGGGTGAAGGAAAACCACGGTGGCCGATGCTTAAACGTGAATGGCCCTCTGTAGAGCCAGTCTGGTTTGTCTGTTTTGGGCTACTGTAGAAACAACATGGAAGGAGGGGCTGATTTTACTATATAGCCTGCTGTGTAGCTTCTGACTTTCATCAAGAGATCAATGAAGTCTTATTTTTGCCTGCATTCTGTATTAATAATCTGAATCTGCAAAGTAACTTAAGTTATAAAATAAATGCATAAGAGTGTAAAGTACAAAATTCAGATTACACACATTCACACACCAATGGCACTGTCATTGGGAGCAATTTGGGGTTCAGTATTTCGCACAAGGACACTTTGAAATGCGGACCAGAGGAGCCGGGGATCAAACTGCTGATTTTCCAATAAGTGGATGACCTGCTCTACTTCCTGAGCCACAGCCACTTCAGATACTCAAGAAAAGTACAAGTACCTCAAAGTTGTGCTTAAGTACCATACTTGAGTACTTGGTTACTTTCCACCACTGCATCCCATCCAATAGTTGAGATATTTGACTTCCTGGTGGCACCAGAGGAAAAACCAGAAAATCACCAAAGCCACTGAGGTTCATTCATTGAAGGCCATGAACGTTTGTACAAAAATTCAATGCATTCCATCTTTTAGTTGTGGAGACACTGCGGTATTGACAAAAGTGGTGGACCTACAGACCGACATCGCCATCTCAAGAGCCATCCTGTCAGCATGGTTCAAAAAGGTGGGAGGGAACGAGGAATAGAGAGTTCAGAAAGTGCAGTTAAGCTTGAGCCAAGATATCAGTGAGATGACTGATACTGCAAGGAGAGGTTCGCGCACACACACACACACACACACACACACACACACACACACACACCCTCACAGGAGGATATATACTCAGGATAACTCCATTAGGTTTTCCTCAAGGACTATAATGTCACACTTTGTAGATCTCAATGAAAATGTGTCTTAAACAAAAGGAAATCCTCCCTGGAGTCACTTTCACTGAGTCACACACAGTGGGCTGTGTGACAACACTTGCCTGTGAACTGATGTCTGTAAGCTGTATTATATAGAGCGTGTATGCTGCGGCTGCCTGATCATGCTCTTTAGTTTACAAAAGCCTCATTCATAATGCAGTGAGGAAAGACTGCTGGTCACAATTCCACTGTATCACATTAAATAAGTACTTAACCTGTCAGCTCTGCAATACTGCAACCTTATTCAAGTGTAACAACTACTTTGACTTCTTAAGTCGACATCTACTGTTTTCAGTTTCTGTGTACAGTCTGCTGTGATAATTATGTGTACTTCAGGAGTTCAATATAATTTTGGCACTGTACAAATTTCACTCAGCAGAAACACTGCTCTCAGATCAGCGATACTATTCTAAGACCCCTTACACATTAATCGCTCCCTTCCCTGGTCGAGAGGATATGACTTCTCTGAAAGATGGATGATAGAGGTATATATAAATAGAGTGGTGAGCGGAGATGGCAGAGAGGGAGGGAGGAATGATGGATGGATACAGGATATAGAGAAATGGAGTGGTGAGCGAAGGAAAAGGAGGGGAAAGAGAGAAGGGAAGTGAGAGATGTTCTGCATCTTTAATCAGCGTCATCAGGCCTCCAGCCCAAACAATGAGGGGCTAAAAAGAGAGCTGCAGAGTGAAGATATGCTGGGAGAAGAGAAGAGGCAGCGCTCTTCAGGAGTAAGTGTTCAAAGTTAAAATCAAATGGAAATTTTCTGAGAAGTCAGTACATCCTAGGTGTTTATTTTGACTTGGATAGCCTCACTGATTTGGTTCAAATTCTAATTACCAAAGAAAAGACCAGAAATTTAAATAATAAAAAAAGAAAAATCTGCAGTGACCAATTTGATAGGTTCAATGTCTGTGTGGGTGATCACTAAAAATAGCCTGTCACTTGAAGGAAAAGTTCAACATTTTGGGGAAATATGTTCATTCGCTTTCTAGATTAAAATGAGAGTGTTGAGAGTGTTGAGGTGAGTGACTGATACTGTTCTCTGTGTGCTACACATGAAGCTACAGTCAGCAGCAGCTTTCCTTTAAATTTCAACAGCCACACAGGCACTCCACTAGCCTGGGGACAGACAGTGTTGCTTAGTCCTATCAGTGATTTGAGAACTGCCTACATTACTTTGTGATTCCTTCTGACAGCTAACACCTGGTAGAACTCTTCCTTTATATAATGCAGGAAAATCACAGTACTGAGTGTACAGGAGCTGCCGACGATTCAGCAAGTTGAACATGAACAAAAACTTACGTCTAGTGGGAAACAGTGCCAACGTTAGCAAGGTAGACCAGGGGGTCTTATGCTTTTGTTACTTAAGGCCCATTTCTGACTGTTACCACCTGACCAAATTAACAATGAAAAGAAAAGACAAAACAATGAGTAAACATAACTGGGCTGTGAATATGTTATGCCACTCTCAGCTGTAATGACCAAAAAAATACAGTGCCTTACAATAGTATTCACCCCCCGTGGCATTTTCCCTGTTTTATTGCATTACAACCTGCAATTTAAATTGATTTTTACTGAGATTTTTTGTAATGGACCTAAAATCAGTCAAAATTCGTGAAATCAAATGAAGAGACGCACGATTGACGCCCCTAAATAAGACCTCATGCTACCATTTACCTTAAGAAGTCACATAATTAGTTAAACAAAGTACACTTGTGTGCAGTCTAAGTGTCACATGAGACCAAGGGGCTCTCCAAACAGGTCAGGGATACATTTTTGGATCAGGGTTGGGTTATCTGAAACTTTGAACATCCTACTGAGCAGGATTAAATCCATTATTACAAAACAAAACAAAAAAAAAAGTGTCACCACAACAAACCTGCCAAGAGAGGGGCTGTCCACCAAAACTCACGGACCAAGCAAAAAGGGCATTTAGAGGCAACAAGGAGAAAACATAACCCTGTTGGAGCTGGAAAGCTCTACAGCAGAGACTGGAGTATTTGTCCACTTTAAGCCAAACACTTCACAGAGCTGGACTTTAAGGACGAGTGGCCAGAAATTTTAATTCTAGTCTCCAGAGTACCTTCTTCCATATATTTAGGGAGTCTCCAACAAACCTTTTGTCACATTCCAACATGCTCTTATTTCTTTATTTGAGCAATGGTGCTTTTTTGGCCCCTTGTCCATAAAGCCCAGCTCTGTGGAGTGTACATCTTAAATGGTCCTGCTGACATATTTACTCCAGTCTCCATTGTTGAGCTTTCCAACTCCTTCAGGGTTATCTTTTTTCTACTTGTTGTCTCTGATCTTGCCTGATCCTTGAGTTTTGGTGGGCAAGCCTCTCATGACAGATTTGTTGTGGTTCCATATTTTTTCCATTTTGTAATAATGGATTTAATTTTGTTCACTGGTATGTTCACAGTTTCAATTCTTTTTTTAAAAGCCTAACCCTGATATGTACTTTTCCGGAACTTGGAGAAATCTTTGGTTTTCATGGTGCCACTTGCTTTGTGGTTTCCATTGCTTAGTGGTGTTGCAGACTGGGATTTTCCAGAACAGGTGTATATATACTGAGATCATCAGATCTGTTGTGCCAGAAGTCCATCCCCTTTTCTGAGGAAAATTTCACTTGGCTTTCAAATCCATCCCAGCTGCTTTGTGTTCAAGTGTCTCCAGAGCTTCAATGGTTTTAGTGCCTCATTTGACAGGATTTCACATTCAACACACTGTGCTTTTGGCTCAGCATCACTGTCTGTCATTGTGAATTTAAATTTAATGTATTCAGGGTCATATTTCCTCACCACATGCGTTGGTGCTTTTACTGGCATGGAGGGTTCTCCCACATACATTTTTCATTAAAAAACATGATGACGCTTGGTGATAGTCAGATTTATGTGGTCATTGAGAATATGTATTCTGATTTGTTGCTCTGTTAAAATGTAAATTCTTGAGCACATTTTGATATAAAAATAACTAGCCTTGTGAATTGTTTATAAATAATTTGTTTTTAATTAACCATACAATTTGGCAGTACCTCTGTGATCCACTAGATGGGGCTCTGAGGCTCTCTAGTGGGTAGCTTTAAGTAGAATATCAACTCAGGTAAGCTGAAAGGTGTTTTGGACTGATTATGAAACAGTCACATTTGAATAGTGTTAACTCTTTATGACCTTCATCGGTGCTTCTTAAGCTTTGTTGTGTCAAGGATCCATAAATTTGCTGTCAGACCCCCATTTGATAAAATTTCATGTCAGGGACCTTTGGTTGTTAGATATGATTGGCTCACCTCTATAGTGAATTTAATAGGGGAAAAAACACTTCCCCATTTTCCCCTCAAGGACCCCTGATTGAGTACTTCCTACCTACATAAGCAAACCAGCCTATCAGCAAGAAGACTGCCTATTTCTGTGTAGTTATTCTTAATGCCTGTCCCTGAGTCTGATTCCCTTGAAACCAGATGACGCATATAAACTGGAGGAGCCTGTGTTTACATTTTCCCACACTAAAATAGTTAGTTCAAAAGAAACAGGTATTTTATTTCTGAAGCTTTATTTTGTGGTTATGGCTGAGAACAAAAAAGTAAAGCATACAGTGATAGAGCACATGAAAAAACATGTCAACTTTGGTTGGTCATTCAACAGATGGAGAGAATTATGGAACCTGAAAGGATTTAGAACTGATCCTGAATTGGCCCTCTTTATCCTGGACAGGTATGTTATACTGTATGTCTACTAATGCAAAAGGCTGTGTACAGTCCATAGAGGTCAAGGTGGACATTATGTAATACAACTGGCTTATAATGTAAACTTTTATATTATACTGTTGGCTCATTATTATGAAGACATAACATTATGTTGATAACTTCAGCATTCTCAACAAAATTACTATTACAGAGCAAACAAATCTATTAAGACTTACTTGTTTTTGAATGGCATCATCATATTACAGTTATTAATCTCATATAAACACTAATAAATACATTACCTCATGGCTAAGCATCCTGCAAACAGCTGTGTTTAAACAAGAAAAATAGTATTAAAAATAAGTTGGGTCTTTCTATTACTGCCTTACAGAACAAATGCATACGCTGGCCACATCAAGAAATGGGAAATGCAGTCTTCATTCAAGGAAAACTCTTCCACTTTTGTCCACAGGTGCCACCAAAAAAAAACTTCTTGTAGTTCCTTTAAAAGCTCGATGGGTCCTTGTTTTACAGTACGTGACCAACACTGCGGACTTGCTGAAAAGTGGGTCGTCAGTGTTCATATACTATACAGGGCTACACCATACTCAAGTCAAAAGCACATTACGGATGTTGACAGTGTGTCCTGTATAGCGACACTTGCTCTCACATGTCACCACAGTCATAGGTAACATCCACCCAGACGCCTGAATCCTAGACGCTGTCTCCACACCATCATTACAGTTTATATTTCTTCACATTAAACTGGAGGAGGTTAAAATGACTCCATTTAAAGGTGCTGCATGAAGCATTTTTCAGTATCAGTGTCAAATTAAATGTGATGCCTTTGTATAAAATAAACGACACACTGAACAAGATAAACATGTTGGAAGTAATATCTCCTTCAACTTCAGCTGACACCTGGCGAAGTTGTGGCAATCTAGCAGTCATGCTGCATAAATCACTGTAATCACTCTCTTTGTGTAAGTGAAAGACTCAATATCCCTCTCACTGAAGCCCACTCAGTAAAATCACTTTTTATTTTATCAGGATGTTTATCACAGCAACACTGTTTCGCAAAAGGCAAATCGCGCCGGGAATTCTCAATTCTCAACAGTCTGCAACAACAAAGGAAGAAATGAAAGAAAAATCAACAGTGTTGATGTCAGTTTGGTGCACCAGCATCTTCAATATCATAGTGTTGATGACACCAAACTCAGAACACAACAAATCTCTCTTCAGAGTTTCTGGCTCACAGTGCAGAATGTCCTAGCCTTTACAGACCCCATCCTTTACCACAGCCACTAATATCCATTTTCCATTGAAATAGTGCGTATGTGTGGGTTTTTTAAGAGTGGTAAAACCCAGTAAAACTAGGTGATAGACTCCCTTCCCATTGCCAATAGTCCAGAGCTGTGTACAGAGCTCTTCAGGACATGAGTATGCCTTTCTGTTTGTTTTTTTTCTTTCTTTTTACTTGTATGTCACATCCAACCTCATACATGCTACAGAAAACAGGTTAGTAATCAGAAAGCAGCACAGAGGCCAGTGAAAATGTTACAGTGGTTTATATCTGTAATTATCCAGTCTCTCTTTCAAACACAGTGCTGAATAATTTGGAACGATGTTTGTTGCTTAGATGGAATCGGATGGAATTTGTGAAGGCACAAACCAATGTGAAACCAATGCACAAAGGCACCCTTTGCAGCAGTATGTCACACATGGGGCAACAGCTGTTTCTGATGCTGCTGGCAACTACCATAGTGTAGGAGTGAGAAAGTCTCCATACGATGGGTGGATCAACAAAAACTATGGACCTTCACCCAGAAGTCTTCTGTTTACTGTGTGACACCAAAAGTCAGTTGAGTTTGTTTCTGTATTAACCACCTAGTGTGTAAGTATCAGGCCCCAAGAAAGTAAGCCAGGCTTTGAAGCCAGTTTACATAGTAGAACTGCAAATTCCAGGGTCTATCACGTGATGCCATTGGACCCAAGAAGACTTTTTTCCATTGACTTTCACCAGGAAAGAGATGTCTGTAAATCTGTGGATACATCTTTTTTGGGTCCATGTCATTGGTCCGACAGCCCATTGGTCCGACATCCCATTAGTCCGACGGTCCACGGTGCTGAACGGCTCCCGGCGGGCGTATTTCTGCCTTGATGGTGCGCCGCAACCGGCTCTGGGTCAGCTGGGAAAGGCTTGAGGCAAAGCAGGCTCACAGCTTATGTGTTTGTCACTTTCTTTTTCATTTTAACCCACACCATGATCTTTTCCTGACCCTAACCAAGTGTTTTTTGTGCCTAAACCTAACCAGACCTTGACCACAGGGCATCATGATGATTTTGGAACAACGGAACTGCGGAACAATGGGTTTAATATGGTCGGAACGATGGGATGTCGGACCAATGGGCAGTTCCCTTTTTTTTTGCATCACAAGCCCTACGAAATGACTCATTTCACTATCAAGATTTGATCCATTTAACATTAAATAACATTTGTAATATCGAGGAGAGCTGCAACTCCGAACTCCGTCATGCGCGATACAGAAAGCAGAGGAGAACTGTAAACGCACGACCATGTAGAGATAGAAATGGCATGCCATCGTGTAAACAATACAAGTCATCACGTCTGCCGCATAATCGTTTGCATAATCGTGATGTCAATTTTGACCAAAATAATCGTGATTATGATTTTTTTCCATAATCGAGCAGCCCTACCCCATACGGAGCACTAAACCAGAAGTAGCATGCAGTATGCACTGTTCACATGTATGCCTACAAAAAAATAATGCACCACAATTCGTATATATCCTACGTAATCTTGTGCCAGTCATTTGTGTATAACTCACGTACTTGGGAAGGCTGCAAACACGTGAATAATACGCTGACAGAAGTAAAGAACAAAGTAGTCCACATAAGGAGCAGGCTGGGGTGGAAAATGAGTCACTAATTACAAGACTTTACAACACAGGACTTTCCCCCACGACACCTGATCAGAACTGTGTCTATCCAAGTGAACTTTTGGGTCATTTTAAGGTACGTTGTCACTATGTTTCTTTTCCTAAACCTACGCTACATAACTATAATTGCCTAAATCTAACCTACCTGGGGTGACACAAACAAATGTTTGTATGGGGATATATTGGGCAGCTAATGGTCTTCTCACAGCGTTCTCATTTATGTAGGTGATAACAATGAAGAGTCTAATTTAGTGCATGTGTAAATTCAAAATCTTTGAATTGCACACAGGATATATTCACCACTAACACATTCTAAAGCCATTGATTCTCATTTACAACAGCCATGAAACTTTCATGCAGTGTTTCAATATGTCTTTGGTAACTGCATGTGAACAGGTCATGAGCAAGTCCAACAAAGGATTAGAGAGCCAGGGCTTCGATCTGTGGTATTGTTCAGATGTACATGCCCTATTGATATCAGATAGGAGACTGACTTTGTGGAAATGTAAAATGCTTGTCTAAACTTTTCTCTGGGAAAGCCTTGCATACTCAGAGAATATGTACTGCCATCCCCAGAGAGCTGCTGTCTTTGTTTTCTAAACCCTTTCTCCTAAAGTAACTGAATACCCACTGATACTGACCTGACTGCCCTGTGGGGTTTACAAATGCATATCTGAATCCTGAAACTCGGCTTCCTATTTAACCAACTCAGTACTATGGGATTTTTTCAGACAGCGTTTGTGTTTAATGTGGCACTGGATGTGTGTGATTACACTGACCTGCAGATGGAGTGTATCTCATGCATGTCTTCGTCCTTGCGAGCACTGTCCGTGAGACTGTCGCCCAGAGCCATCAGACACTGAGCAAAACCCTTATAGATGGAGTGACACCGTCTGGCTGACGATGCAGCAACAGGGCACGGGCTCAGCACTGGGGAACACACACAAAAAAGATGAATTGAAAGTTGAACTCACTGTGTCATGTGAACTGGGAAATCTGTGCAGAAATATCAAAGGCAGCAGTTGACAATAAATGCATTTCTTTTTCTCTTTGTTAGTGGTTGCAGCTGTTGGGCCAAAGTGAGATGTGCAGATACAAAGAGTGCAAGTGACACTGCTGTCTTTGCAGCTTTTTGTTTCAGTGATGGACTGAGAGGTTGAGTATTATCCATCATACACACAGAGCTACAGACAGCTGACGGTCCATCTTCAGTCCTTTCCCTTCTCACTCATTCAGTGTTTAAAGCCCACTGCTGATCGATTGCTCATATCAAAGATGAGACACGTCAAGGCTCGTTGACCAGGAAATGGAAGTGCAACAGAAGAGAAATTTATTTATTTATCCTCAGCGATCAGACTCTGTTCGGAGCAATAACACACACACGGTTGTGTTTGAGCGCAGCCAAGACCCAATCACCTCTACACACCTTAAGTTTACTGACACCTTGAAATTACTTGACAACCCTCACAAAAGGACCATTTCCACCAAGATACATAACACTGACTACAGAGACCCAAATCATCTTTTAGAGAAGGATCCAACCAGCAGCAACAACAACAAATCTGTCAGGTGTCAAGCCGCTCAGGCAGCATCTTGTCAGTTGTCAGCATAGATTGTCAAAACACTCGCTGACAGAGAACAAGCAAAACGAGGTGCTTACTGTCATTTCTAAGTACATACAAAGATTTGGGTAGGAACTGCCGTACAATCTGTACTTTAGCCGGAGAGAGGGGGAATCCGATTTTTATATTGGAAAAGCATTTTAATTTTAATTCATAACATGGTTATTTCTGACTTGAAGTCAACTGTCTACAACATGACAGATCATAAAATGTCACACTGTTTCCACATACAGTCATATTGCAAAGGAAATATACATTGATGAGTGCCAATATTAAAACCACCTACAGGTGAAGTGACATTGATCTTCTGGCTACAGTGCAATGATCTGCCAGGAAACCTTGGGTCCTAGCACTCATGTGGATGCCACATGACATACGCTCCTGAGGTCCACGTCACCCAGACCTCCAAATTCCCCAGATCCCATCCAATCAAGCATCCGTAGGACTTACCGGTACCCCAGAGTAGAGCCCTCTGCAGGGCTATTTTCCCAGTCCCTCTCCTGCCCACTCCCACTGGATTCCAGGGCATTACCACTTACTCCTCCAAAGTGTGTTATCCATTCCCACAGGGTGGTTGTCAGTTTCCACCTGCACCCATAAATGTTCTAGCCATACATGCTTGCACAATAGACTGATTATCAGTAGACAGAGTTGCCTCCTGTCCCACAGGAAAAACATGCTTTTTTACTGTGGTATTAAAAACAATCTGCACACCTGTCAGTAATAAGTAGTGAACTTACATTGTAGTGCATAATTACAATCACAATTACAGTTATTCTGGTGTCTCTGGGATTCAGTGTTATTATTTATAACATTCCAAGAAAAATTCTCCAAATTGTCCAACTTGCCCTTCTCTTATTTTGTATCGTGATGTCCTGCTTTTATTGTCTTGTCCACGTCGCTTGTTGATGTCTCTATCCCTCATGTCAATTAATCTACAGGACCCGCACATTTTCTTTTGACCACCTGCTCCCACCCACGGCAAAAATAAATCCACCCATACCCACGAGATTTCTGTTTGGGTCCGGCGAGGCCCAAGGGATCCCAATCTCAATGCAGTCCTCTACCCCAGAGGTCCTGTGTCCATGCCTCAACACATAGGAGCCAAGTCTGATCCCAACAGAGATATGAAAACAGGACCTCTTGGGGTCTCCTCTGGTGTCTGGTACCAGGGTGTTGGCAGCAGATCCTTTGAGTCCGGTGGGTTGCAAGATGGGGTTCCTGCACGTCCCACAAGTGCTCGATCATATTGGGTTCTGGGGAATTTGGAAGTCAGGTTGATTCCTTGAACTCTTCGTCACGTTTCTCAGGCCATTACTGAGCAGTTTTTGCGGTGTGGCATGGCACACTATCCTGCTGGTTGGGCTTAATGTAATTGTGGTGGTCTGTTGCTATGAGGGGGTGTACACTGTCTGCAATGGTGTTTGGGTGGCGCATGTCAAGTGGCATCCACATGAATGCCAGGACCCGATGTTCCTAAGAAGAACACTGCATTGTAGCGAGATGATAAATGTTATTCACTTTACCAGTCAGTGTTTTTAAAGTTGTAGTTGATCGGTGTATATTTCCCACCAGGTGAACCCAAAAGATGAGTACAATCAGGGGCCCATTTAGCAAAACCACTTCTTCTTCATGTCTTTATGAAAATGTGAAGAAACCCCCATCAAAGTCTCTCCCAGGATTTCAAAGTCTGGCACTAAAGTGCACATTTCATGCACGCACAAATACACACGCACCCCCGAGAACACAGTCTCACAAGTCATTTATTTTGTGCATAGCTATTTACAGCATCTCACCAAAGCCCAAAGCTGTTTGCTGAGTCAGACTTGAGGAGGAGAAATTTTGTCCAGAGAGTTGTGCATTTGGTTAAAATAATTATTAGCAATCATTCAATCTTTATAGTGTTGTACCACCATTTATAGAGGATTGAAATGACAGGGAACTAAGCTTAAATGTACACACGGCAGAGACCTAGATCTTTTCTGGGACGTGGGCACCACTGTTTGATTAGGCTGATCCTTTCTCATCTTTGAAGCAGCAGCAGATGAATGTGATTCAGAGGCCTGAGAAGACTTCAAGGAGCGGTTAAGTGTCCTGAAAACAGAAGATGGAATTATTCCATCACAGGCTTTGAAATTTCCAATATTACTTCCGTCAATTAATTCAAAGCTTCCTCACCCTGTCTCGACATTTTTTGCCTGGTTGCAGACCTTCTAGTCACCACCCACATTTCCAGATTTTTCAATGATACAAAAAGGTCTGGCGTTGTGTTTATTACTGCTGTTTGCCTCAGAAATAAAATCTCAATGGTTCAAAAATTCATAATAGAAAGAGTCATAATTGATCTTGTTTGCAGTTCAAGGTGGCTTGTCAGTTTTACAGATGTCTCTTTCACAATTGTCGCCACTGAGAAAAATTTGAAGCAAGGCTGAACAGCATTCCTGCCGACCTGACCTGCATCAGGTCCTGTGTGTTGTTAGGTAGGGCCAACCAAGCACTGCAGTTATGGTTAAGGGAAGACTGTGATTGTGATTTTGGGGAACACGTTGTCTCAAATTACTGTAGACTTAATTTGTATTAAGAGAACAAAATATCTTTCCCACACCTTAAAGTTATAACCCTTAAAGCAATCTACGCCCTTTTTCAAAATCCATACATGTCATTCCTATGGTCTAAGACAATCCAAACATATAATTTATAATGGACAACTCTCTCCCAGGTCCAAAAACTTGAGCTCTAAAGCTCAGATTTGAGATGTCATAAGTTATAAAGTCTGAAGCTGCTCAATAGACATTTAATTGGTAAACATGTTTTAGATGACACTGTGGAAGTAGATCTACTTTTTCCTCCCTTATTAAGAAATTAGCTTGCAGTATGTTTTGCTTCTGCTTTCTACAGTGCTGCTCACAATAGGTTGGCCAGTGTCAGAGCAATGCACACATTAGCATCAGAGAGATTCCAACACATTCCAACCTTGTCACATATTGCCGCTTGGTTGTAGACTTTCCACGTAGACATATGACGTGCAGGGTAGCCTTAGTGCTTCTGTTGTTGATGTTCTGGGACACCATGTCAACTTCAGCCTGTTGCATGCATTATGTCTTTTCAAAATACACTTCCGTTTTCACAGGAAATGAACAGTTTGCATACAGTGTCTCAAAATAAACCTACTACATTGCTACAACACCACAAATTTATGTTTTTTTCCATCAACAACAAACACGTGGTTACGTTTGGCCGTACATGGTTAGGTTAAGAAAGAAATAACAGGGTTTGGCTTTATAATCATCCGGGGAATGTGCTTTGGCCTCCTGGCTGAAAGTCGGTATTGCCGGACCCATCCTCCGCCTCTCCCATCTCCCATACTCAAGCTTTTCACCCTCTTAACTGACGTCATTTTCCAGTCGCATTTCTCCCAATCACATTACACCCTGACAGCCCCTGGCCATGTATAATGCCGATATGAAAGGTTAGCTTTTTTCATTTGTGTCTGACGCACAAGTCACTGCCCAAACACCGGTATTCAAAGACTTCTGATACATGTCTGAGCCTTAGTCAGACCCACACTCCGGTGAGGAGTTTGTTGATCACCAAAATCAGTGACCAGCAGATATGACAGAATGCTAAGTTGGGTTAGCATCTTTATTTATGTTTTTAGCTTGTAGGCTAACTGGCAGTGGTTGAAATAGCGTTAAAGCTTGTGAAACATACAATAACATCTGCTTTGATGAGGCTTTTGGTAGATGGCAAAAAGGAGGCTCCAGAGTCCAGTTTACATCCAAAAACTTCACACTGCACTGTGTTAGCGGTCAAAACTTTCACAAAGCTAATGCTAACTATTGCTCTCTGTACTGACAAGTTCACTCTGTGCTGGAAGTTTCAGGTTTCTTTACCGGTGTTGTGTGGAATTTTCATTAGCAGATCATTTGAATTTTTTTTTTTATAGGGAGTACAAAGCAGCTACAGCAAGCTGTTATATGAAGAGGCTATGAACCTCCAGTTCCTTTTATTGTGACCTTATAAGTACGGCCAAAACAACCAGATTAAAATCTTCAGGATTCAGTTCTTTACTAAGCTGCGGGAGTCTAAACATAACCACAAAAATTTTAATAATGTTGCATTTGCCATGAGTAGAGATTAAATTGCAAAAAATAAAAATTGTCAGAAAACAAGTGAAATACACTGTCAGTGTAAGTTTGGCTGATATATTCAGAATCAACACTTGCCACATACATTAATTAAAAAGGTTTCCTCATTACGCTGATAAAAAAAACATAGGTGGAAAACAGGCAGCATGGCATTTCCTTCAAAACATATTTTTACTGTTGCAAATTAGCATGATATTACCACAGTTTCTAGGAAACAGGGTTAGGCAGGAAAATGCCAAAAATAAACATGGCAACATACATGGACGGCATGATGTTATGCAGCTGTATTTCTTAAATCAGACATGTTGTCCTCAAAGTAAATTGCTGCCTCGGCTTCCATGCTGACTGAAAATTATGTCAGCAGGACAGATAAATGGCTTGTTACTGACTGATTACAGCAAAATATCAACCCTCCCAAACAGAAATCAGCTAACGAACAGGAAGTCACGCTGAATGATGCAGTAAAACAAAGGGGCAGTTCAGTCCGATTATCAGGCTACATTTCTGTCCATCACGATTTTGATGGAGAAGTGATCAATAAATGATTCACTGTCTCACACGTGTCTAGAAATCGAAATCAGCTGTCACTTGACTGGCTGAAACAGATACTCAAAGATTCAATAAATGATTGACAAAGACCTTTCTGGAATATGTTTGTTTTATGGATGATACACAGGTATCATCCCTATTGCATGTTCTTACCTCCACCTTTACTTGGCCTACTTTGACTGATGGAGAAGGTGGAGACAAAAGAAGGTGCTGTGAAAGGTTTTGGCAGCTTCTTTCTTTTGCCATCTGTTACTTATTCCTGTCTTTCTTCTATCTGAATTCATCTCTTTATTCATTCATCTCGAAGCTCCTGTCTCATGACCGGCAATGCACACCAATGACTACCTGCCTATTACAGTGTTTGAATAGTGATCACTGCATATACATGAGAGAGAGAGAGAAAGGATACGGAGTGGAACTCGCTCTCAGTGGCAATGGAGCCGATAAAACCTGTGACCTTAAATATAGAAACAAATCTAATATTAACACAATAAGAGTTTGATATAATTGATTTATTTAATCTTTTTGTTCACCATTCATTACAGCTCTGTTCACTTAAACTATTCAGTGTTTGCACTTGTATTATATGTCAAACACTGTGGTGGAGGAAGTGTAACCTTTAGTTAAGTTTAAGTATTAGATAAAACAAAAAAACAAAAGTAAGGTGGTCATGGAGCACTAGAGGGCCAAAGTAAGACTGACATGTCTGGGTTCTGTTCAGTATAGAGTATATCAAACTCTACTGACACTCTACTAGATGATCTAATGGCCGGCCCATGTGGACTGCTGGTTCAATTCCGGCCCTCAACTATGGCCCTTTGCTATCTTTGTAACTACGCCAATAACTAAAAATCCAGTCATGGAACAAAGCCTTGCTTTCCCCACAGCATGCCATGTGGCTGTCTTCACATCTTGATATAGGGACAATAATGTTTTGAAAAACAATCTAATATTGTTGTTTATTATTATTTATTTTTTTAACTGCCTTTAAAGAACAGCATTCCCCAAACAGCCCAGTCACCATAATAAAATGTTGGCATTGTATGTTCCTGCAACCACAGACATGTTACATGTTTTTTATTTCATACATATCAGACCAGAAACAATAAAGCCAACACCAACGTTCCAAAAGTTGCAGTTCCTTGAAGAGCCACTTGAGGCTGGCTCCAAGAACAAGTCAATCTCCATAGACCCGCATGTTAAAGGGATAGTTTGGGTTTTCTTAAGTGGGGCTATATGAGATACTTATCTATAGTCAGTGTATGACATAGCCTAGATGACAGTAGATGATGATCAGTGCACTTCCTGTTATAAGAAGCAGAAGGAACTAGTAGCAAAACCTTTTATAGCCACACAAAAAAGGCATACCTAAAAAAAAAAAAAATCTGTATCAGTCTGGGTGGATGTTATATTTAGAATATTTTTACTGCTTTACCTTACTGTCAGACAGCCCTGTCCTTTGTCCCTACATTTTCTCAACTCCCATATTCCTACATAAAAAAGCCCAAGGTCGAGCTTTCCATTCTAATTTAATGCTTTGGGTGTCTTTTGTAAGTTATTAGGGAGTACAATGAGTTGAAAAAGTAACATTCAATGTTTTTCATATCTAAACATTGTAATAAATCTGTAGCTGTTTGGGACCCTATTAGTTGAGGGCCTGAGGCAGTTGCCGATCTTGTGTAAAAATAAAGTCTGCCCTGTGTTTTTCCCCTGAACCAGAGTGTATCTGTCCATGACTAAAGTACTCTGACTTGGTTATGTGACTGCCATGGCAGGTGTATTGCTCAAGACTCAAGGAAGAGCATTACTGGGTGTCAAGTTGTTTGTATGAGCAGTTCTTGAGAAAGATGCAAGCAGCAATAACACAGGCCAAACAATAAGCCCCTTCCAAACAGGCACATTTTAAATGATAAATGCTCCCATCCACGCAAAAGTTAAACATTGAGCTCGTCCATTCATTCAAATTGTTCAAGGGAAGTGCATATAGGCTACTGTCCCCACAAAGGTGTTCTCATGGCTAGAAATATTAGCACGTATCCGCACAAAATCTTAATAAGCTCAGCGAAGCGACAGCTGAAGTTAACGTTAGTGACCTTTTGAACAATGCCCTACAGTCCACTGCTGAGGTGATAAAAAAACATTACAAAAGAAATTAAAAACTGGATACAAAGAATGAGCAACTTATGATGTGCCTACCTCTCTTTAATATTAATATGAGCTGTCGTTCATCCCACACAATGAGGCTCATAGGCGGATTATGACATAATCAGCCCCTGGGCATGGATGCAAAGGGCCCCACCACCATAAAGCAAAGGAGCAAGACATCTCTTTGCAGTCATTAAGCTTTTTTGTTTGTTTTTGTTTTGGATCTATTGTGTGTCTGATTGTAGTTGTTTTGTGTCTCATTAAAAAAAAAAAAGTGTCTTTTTTTGGCATTTTTACCTCTTTGTAGTCATTTTGTAACTCATTGTGGTTGTTTTGTGTTTTGTTTTGTGTGTAGACTTTTGGGTCTTTTTCAGGTAATGCTGTGTCTTTTTGGTCTTTTGTGTTGCTTTGTACTTATTTTGTGTCCCTTTGTCATTATTTTGAGTCTTTTCCTGGTTGCTATGTGTTGATTTAATATTTGACATTTTGCAAGTGAAGGCCAGGGGCCCTCTGACAATTTGGGCTCCTGGGCCTGTGTCCAGTAAGCCCGTTCAGTAATCCATCCATGATTAGGCCAGTCAGTTTCCTAATTAACTAACGGTTTAGCGTCTGTAGCAGTCAGTGTTCATGCATTTACATGCTAGCAGGGCAGGTTGAAATGTTATATTTTTTGTGTGTGTGTTTTTAAATGAAAAGGTTGATTTTTCTGTTAATGTAAAATGTTAATAAAAAAATCAAAGGAAACCAAGGTGTTTTATGTGTAACTGAGGAGTAACACAGTCCCTGAGAAACCACATTACTGGTAACACAAAAAGCTGAGACAATGTTTCGCAAGAGTTAGCTCATCCCAGAGGAGCCTCATCGTGACTTGTTGACAGCCGGCTCTTTGTAAGAGGTAGATCATCTCAGAGCTGGTAGTGACCGATTTTTCACTGAGCTAAGATGGCCCTCTTCAAGGGTGTGACAGGCACAGATGCATCATGTCATGATTAGTGTACAAGGCAGCGAGGATAACGCTCCTGAAGAGTGTGACTGTTCCAGAAGTGGCTTGTCTTGACGAGTAAAAGTCAGAGTGGAGCTTGGCAGGTGAACAGGAGATGCTAATTGGGTCAGACACTGCATCACCACAACTCTTCCCCCTCTCCCAAGAGACCTGCTGTTTAATATTTAATAAACCAGACCTTCTTCCTACCCCCCCACTCTCTTTGTGTTGTTGTTGTTGTTTTCTCCAGGAAAACTATTGATTTCAGGCAGGGTTGTTCACAGGGCCTGAAGATTATTGGCTTCACTCATCTCCATCAAGTTTTAATGAAGACCTGAGGAGGAAAAACGGCTCAAGAGGGAGAAAAGAAGACAGGTGTGAGAGGAAAAGAGGTGGAGAGTTAAAGGGGGAGGAAAAAAGAAAGTGACTAACTATGCTAGATGTAGTAATGAGCAAATCAAAGAAGTTTTGGGCACTGATTAGGCAAACAATGCCTCTTCATCAGAAGTGTGTTGTTAATGTCTTACTCACATGAATCGTTCGTTAAAAATTTTCCCCTACCAACACCTCTAAAGCTAATCAGCTAACTTGATGTATGCACAAATAGAATTGAGGAAACAGCATGTCTGAGCTATCTAATATCCATCCACCCTGTACTTTTCTGCAGCGTCTTTGGCTACATGTACCATCCATTAGCACAAGTTTAGGTTTTGGTCTCTGTATAGACATATACCAAATGTTGCAACCCCACTGTGACTGGGATGCTGTGCCCAGTCACTCAGTGTTCCCAACTCTTTTCCAATGAAAGTAGCGAGCACTAACTCGAAAAGTCACTAAAAGTCACCACATCATACTCCCATCAGCATGTTGGGGACGTCATCGCAAATTCATTTTCATGTAGAACAACAGAAGCATCGAAACTTTGCTGAATTACATAGAATAGAGAAATCTGGTGTATGCTCCAGGCAAGCAACTCCATTGGAATTAATAGGTCCCATGCTGGTATCTGGTGTCTAGGCATTATCATTAACCTCTTGAAACCCCAGTGTCCTCATATGAGGACATCATATTTTGGGTTTGCTTGACCCTATACGTCATTTAACTTGAACTCTTGTCCTCGTTTGTGGACACTTTTTTTGTCTCATCTAGTTGTAGTAAGAGCACAATACACTACTCAATGTAAAACAAGATGGCAGCCATCTCTGCCAAGTCAGTCTGCAGCCGATCCTGACACAAATGTGGACAAGGTAAAAACGTGATAACAAGATAAGACACTGTTAATTTGGAAGTACTCATTTGAAGACATTGGGACTTAATTATCATCTCGTTTGAGGACACTGGGACTTGACCATCATCTCGTTTGAGGACACTGGGACTTGACAGTCATCTCGTTTGGGGACACTGGGACTTGACTATCATCTCGTTTGAGGACACTGAGACTTTATTATCATCTCATTTGGGGACACTGGGACTTGACTATCATCTCGTTTGGGGACACTGGGACTTGACAATCATCTTGTTTGAGGACACTGGGACTTGACTATCATCTGATTTGGGGACACTGGAACTTAATTAGCATCTCGTTTGAGGACACTGGGACTTGATTATCATCTCGTTTGAAGACAGTGAGACTTGATTATCATCTTGTTTGAGGACACTAGTACTTGATTGTCATCTCGAATGAGGACATTGGGACCTAATTATTGTTGACAATGTTGATTGTCCTACTGGTCAGGTCCTACTGATCCCAAATGGCTAGGAAAAATAATCAAAAATGCATACCAAACAAAAGTTCAAGTTTCAGGAGGTTAATCTATGGCTGTTGCCCATAAATAAAAGTTAAGCTACTGGACACTGGGACATGACTATCATCTCGTTTGAGGACACTGGGACTTGACTATCATCTCATTTGAGGACACTGGGACATGACTATCATCTGGTTTGAGGACATAGAGACTTAATTATCATCTCGTTTGAGGACACTGGGAATTAATTATCAATTCGTTTGGGGACACTGGGACTTAATTATCATCTCATTTGAGGATACTGGGACTTGACTATCATCTCATTTGGGGACACTGGAACTTGACTATCATCTCGTTTGAGGACATTGGGACTTTACTATCATCTCATTTGGGGACACTGGGACTTGACTATCATCTTGTTTGAGGACACTGGGACTTGACTATCATCTCATTTGAGGACAATGGGACTTGACTATCATCTGGTTTGAGGACATAGAGACTTAATTATCATCTCATTTGAGGACACTGGGACTTGACTATCATCTCGTTTGAGGACACTGGGACTTGACTTTTCATCTCGTTTAAGGACATAGAGACTTGATTATCATCTCGTTTGGGGACACTGGGACTTAATTATCATCTCGTTTGAGGACACTGGAACTTGACTATCATCTTGTTTGAGGACATAGAGACTTAATTATCATCTCGTTTGAGGACACTGAGACTTAATTATCTCGTTTGAGGAAGCTGGGACTTAACTATCATCTTGTTTGAGGACATTGAGACTTGATTATCATCTCGTTTGAGGACATTGGGACTTAATCATCATCTCGTTTGAGGACACTGGGACTTGACTAGCATCTGGTTTGAGGACATAGAGACTTAATTATCATCTCGTTTGAGGACACTGGGACTTGACTTTTCATCTCGTTTGAGGACATTGAGACTTGATTATCTTGTTTGAGGACATAGAGACTTAATTATCATCTCGTTTGAGGACACTGAGAATTAATTATCATCTCGTTTGGGGACACTGGGACTTAATTATCATCTCGTTTGAGGATACTGGGACTTGACTATCATCTCATTTGGGGACACTGGAACTTGACTATCATCTCGTTTGAGGACATTGGGACTTTACTATCATCTCATTTGGGGACACTGGGACTTGACTATCATCTCATTTGAGGAAAATGGGACTTGACTATCATCTGGTTTGAGGACATAGAGACTTAATTATCATCTCATTTGAGGACACTGGGACTTGACAGTCATCTCGTTTGAGGACACTGGGACTTGACTTTTCATCTCGTTTGAGGACATTGAGACTTGATTATCATCTCGTTTGAGGACACTGAGAGTTAATTATCATCTCGTTTGGGGACACTGGGACTTAATTATCATCTCGTTTGAGGATACTGAGACTTGACTATCATCTCATTTGGGGACACTGGAACTTGACTATCATCTCGTTTGAGGACACAGAGACTTAATTATCATCTCGTTTGAGGAAGCTGGGACTTAACTATCATCTCGTTTGCGGACACTAGGACTTGACTATCATCTCGTTTGAGGACATTGAGACTTGATTGTCATCTCGTTTGAGGACATTGGGACTTGACTATCATCTCGTTTGAGGACACTAGGACTTGACTATCATCTCGTTTGAGAACACTGAGACTTGATTATCATCTTGTTTGAGGACATAGAGACTTAATTATCATCTCGTTTGAGGACACTGAGAATTAATTATCATCTCGTTTGGGGACACTGGGACTTAATTATCATCTCGTTTGAGGATACTGGGACTTGACTATCATCTCATTTGGGGACACTGGAACTTGACTATCATCTCGTTTGAGGATACTGAGACTTGACTATCATCTCATTTGGGGACACTGGGACTTGACTATCATCTCATTTGAGGAAAATGGGACTTGACTATCATCTGGTTTGAGGACATAGAGACTTAATTATCATCTCGTTTGAGGACACTGGGACTTGACTTTTCATCTCGTTTGAGGACATTGAGACTTGATTATCATCTCGTTTGAGGACACTGAGAGTTAATTATCATCTCGTTTGGGGACACTGGGACTTAATTATCATCTCGTTTGAGGATACTGGGACTTGACTATCATCTCATTTGGGGACACTGGAACTTGACTATCATCTTGTTTGAGGACACAGAGACTTAATTATCATCTTGTTTGAGGAAGCTGGGACTTAACTATCATCTCGTTTGCGGACACTAGGACTTGACTATCATCTTGTTTGAGGACATTGAGACTTGATTATCATCTCGTTTGAGGACATTGGGACTTGACTATCATCTCGTTTGAGGACACTAGGACTTGACTATCATCTCGTTTGCGGACACTGGGACTTAATTATCATCTCGTTTGAGGACACTGGGACTTGATTATCATCTCGTTTGAGGACATTGAGACTTGATTATCATCTTGTTTGAGGACACTAGGACTTGACTATCATCTCGTTTGCGGACACTGGGACTTAATTATCATCTCCTTTGAGAACACTGGGACTTGATTGTCATCTCGAATGAGGACACTGGGACTTAATTATTGCTGACAATGTTGAGGTTGTTTTTCTAATTATCAGGTCCTACTGATCCCAAATGGCTAGGAGAAATAATCAAAAATGCATACCAAACAAAAGTTCAAGTGTCAGGAGGTTAATCTATGGCTGTTTCCCATAGATAAAGTTAAGCTACTGTACATGTAACTGACTTATGAGGGAGATGTCAATCAACACATCATCTGCTGCACCTACACAGTCTTCATAGTCTTAACAGCAAAATTATAAACTAGGTTTTCCTTTTGGTGTGAACGTCTATTTTTACTCACATTTTTGTGGATGCTTAATGACACAGCTTTGATATATATGGATATTCACAGTTTCAAGCCAATTTTCCAGTTGTTTTAAAATGTTTATCTTCAACTTCCTCTTAATCCCACAAATGTCACTCTTCATGCCTACTTGTTAATAAAAATGTAAAAAAGAAGAAAAGGGTGGTGGGTCACTGATTTACCGTTACTCCAACTAAGACACTTGACTGTTACATCAGCAACTTCTCTGTGCACTTGTTAAGTCTTAACACTGAAAGTCTCATTTCAGCACACCGTAGTTTGCACTTGTTTTTCCTTTCATACCATTCCAACTCTTCATACTCCCTCAGCTGTTACTTCATATAAAGTTAAGCCAGAAATGCTGTTCTGCTCCCAGCTACTGCTCATGAAGCAACACAGGTCAGGTATGCTTTTCAACAGCTCACAATCCCTCTGCAATTTCTTCAGAAATTGCACTCTCTAGTTAGTAGTATGTTTCTTAAACAGTAGAACCGTCTCTAAGTGCCAACAACCTCAGAATTATTGTTGCAGTATATATATATGAATTATGGGTAATTCAGCCCATTGTAATGATAAAATGTATACCAACAGGGTATAAAATAGTCCTGTGACGCACTGATTTGAATTTCTACAGTTCTTTGAAAGAGGTCCTCAGAGAAGTTCTGAATGATTATCTCCACCAGCCGCTATTCAAACTGAAATGAGTTCATGGGATGCAGTTGGGAAATCAGCTGGGTGTTGTAACACTGTGGCCTCACAGCAATAAAAATCTCCAGAGATGATTGAATGGCCTTTACTGTACAGAATATATATGTTCTTCTGATTTCTCTCACATAAAGACATGTACTGTATGTGAGGAGTCTGTGAACTATCTAAAGTTTTCTATGTATATTATCTATATATATATTATAGGACCTTTTCAAACAAAGAGCCCCGGGATCAAAACCCCAGACATCAAGGTCCCTTGAGTTCAGTCAGGGGATCATGAGTGTCAGTGGGAGTTATTCTCTGGCAAATAATGAACGTCTATTCTAAAATTCATAGCAACCCATTGAGGTATTTCAGTCTGGGCCAAAGTGGTGGCTTGACTGACCAACTGACTGACACTGCCAACCCTACAGCCTTTCCAGCTATACATTCAGTGAAAAGCAACAACACAGAGATGTATGCACATTTGCGAGCAATCTCAGTAAATAATGACTGAAACCTGTTTTGTCTCTTTGGCAGCAAATGGATGGCAAGAGGAAACTTGCAACAATTTTCCTCGATGGCAGAGAGATGTGCAAGAAAGTTTATAAACTCCAATATGCTGCAGAATTAATTGATGCAAGCAAATCTCAACTACCTTAATTAATTACGCTATATCTTAATTTTTTATATAGAAGTATTTTATACCAAAATATCTGTAGCTATACCTTAATTTTATATAGAATTATATTATACCAAAAGTGTTAAATGAATAAATGTTATACAGAACGGGAACATGTACTTTATTACTTTGTACATGAGGAATTTTAGAAAGATAAAAGAAAAATTAACTATATGCATTTAAAATTTTATTGATTAAATAATTTATTTGGTGACGACGATTGTTATGATAAATTGTACCATAGATGTTAACCATTTTCTACAGTTGGGTATCCTCCTATTTATATTAAAATCTTTAGGAACAGAATTAACACATTTTTAACACAATAACGTGTCTATGCAAGGGATACACATAATTCCATTAAGAGAAAACATAAGAGAAGTCAACTGCACCAAATGATTTTAACCATCCAAATCTGCTCATTCTCAGGTCTCTTAAATGATGAATCCCACTATTAGCATAGGTAACGTCCCCTATGAACTATGTAAGAGCAGATGTGGTGCCGTGTGCAAATACTCTGGCACA
The DNA here is from genome assembly GCF_011397635.1 of Epinephelus fuscoguttatus. Classification (NCBI taxonomy): domain Eukaryota; kingdom Metazoa; phylum Chordata; class Actinopteri; order Perciformes; family Serranidae; genus Epinephelus; species Epinephelus fuscoguttatus. Next base: position 12,299,428 of record NC_064755.1, on the reverse strand, counting down.
TACCCAAGAATTGGAGAGATGCCACCAAAAAAAAAGCTGTGAGAAGAAGAAGAGCTATAGCAGTAGTGAAATTGATGTACTGTATAACAAACTTAAACAAAAGGTAAATGTGATTTTCCAGGGAGCCAGCAAGTAAAATCAAAAACCCAGCAATGACAAAACATTTGTGATGCTGTAAATCTCATGTCAGCAGCAGCGATGGAGGAAGTATTCAGTCTTCTACTTAAGTAAAAGTACTAATACCACACTGTAAAAATACTCTGTTACTGGTAAAAGCCCTGCATTGATTTAATTACATTCAAAACATCAAAATTACTGAATCAATTACATGGAAAAGCAACAAGTTCTCATTTTCGAGAAGCTGGAACCATGAAATGTTTTTGCATTAAATATTGTTTAAACAATTTTCAAAATCAGTTGCCAAGTAATTTCTTAATCAAACAACTAATTGTTTCAGCTGCACTTCTATATTTTTATTTGGTCTGTGTGCAACAATCTTAATTTGTAAAGTAACTAGTAACTCAAGTTATCAAATAACTGTAGTGCAGTAAAAACTGAGCTGAACTATACTTCCCTTTTAAGTGTAGTAAGAATGAGTAATGAGTACTCATTACTGCTCAGTTTTTACTATTAAACTATTAAACTTGTGTTTCCTCAAGTTGGACAATAATTTGTAGACTGTCAAAACAAGCACCTGTCATGGGCAGCCCACTCTGACATCTCTCCACTTAGTGCATGTATAAGTCCAGTTTGTGCATGTGTGTGTTCGGACCTCAGGGTATGAAATTAACAAAATATTTTGGGGGCAATTTTGGCCCCCACGTTCTAAAAAATGGGGGCATTTTTAAAATAATTGGGAAAAAATTGTAGTTAGAGCTTGGTTATTTTTATAGATTAAAATGCACAGTGGTTTCTGCCAAGTTCCAACGCAAATAAATGAAAAGCTTACCATTTCTTTTTCAGAGAGAAGTGTGCAAGTAGTAGCTATGACAGAAAGCAGGAGACAGCTATAGGCAAACTATTTAGGGTTTATTTAGCTCTTAACAGCCTGTAAATATTACATTAAACCTTAAAAACAGTGCAATGCAAACAGATTGTTTCTTTAAAAACTGTAGGTCTATTAAAATAAGATAATCAAATTCTTTTCTAAAAATAAGCACATGAAAAGCAAAAACAACCACAACAGTGTCTTTACTCTTTAGTATAAACCACGAGATATAAAATAAACAAGACTCAGCAGTGTCCTCTGCTGGAGACCTGCGGTGGTTTCTCCATTCGACACAACATGATGATGAATTGCCTCTCATAGACCTGCTTGCGTTCGCCGCAGATAATAATGGGTTCCTTAAAGTTATGGTTGCTAAATATCACTCTGATTTCCTATAATTAAACCAGTTTAAATTTGTTGATTTAATCATTAATCTACTGATAGCAGTACTAACAGAGAATGTGAAGGTATGTCACGCCGCTTTGCATTGTGGGGCATCAGCGCCATCTTTGGAACGTTGGTGTAAACAAAAGCGAGAAGCCAGCTCTTCAAGCCAGCTCAACATTTTAAGCAATCATGTTTTTTTTTATATTATTTTGTTATATTTCTCCCTCTCCCCTCGCTAGAAGCGTCGGACCTCCCGCCGCCTGATCCCGCCTTGATTAAACACTGAAAATAAAATAAAAGAGGGAGACAGTTTTTCCCATTTTATCTTATTTTGATATATTTCTCCCTCTCCCCTCTCTGGAAGCATCCGATCTCCCGCCGCCCTCCGCCTCTCCCACCTTAATTAAACACTGAAAACGAAAATAAAAGACAGAGACATTTTTCTATTTTCATCTTATTTAGCTATATTTCTCACTCTTCCCTCTCTGGGAGCGTCCAACCTCTAGCCGCCTGCTCCCGTCTCAAACATGGAGGCCCCGCACATACTCCCACGGGCAACCCCCGCTCGGGTCTCCCTCTCCGCGGAGCCTGCCCTCCTGGCCCCGCACACACTCCCACCAGCACCCCCGGGCAGCCAGCCCCCACTCAGGTCTCCCACTCGCACATAACATTACTCCCGCTCGGGTGCTATAATTTGGTGTTTCACCACATTACACATAATCACAGTAGTTGCATTACTGTTAAAAAGGCCCAGCTTACTCTTGTGAACATGTGAAACATAATTTATAAATATTTCGTTTCACAAGTCGAGACAGATGCATACAGTGACATTAGTTTTATGCTAACATTTACTTGACATGATGACACGTTAGCTAACGTGAGATTAGCCTACTATACAAATGTTAAATCTTACCGTAAGCAAATCGGTGGTGCTTTGTGGTTTGATGACTGTATGCCGTGTACTTTTTTACTTGGTCGCTTCCTTTTATGAAGTCGTTAGCTTTAGCGTTTAGCCCAATCTTGTGTTTCGGTGGGTTAGCTCGGCATGCTTTACATAAGAGGATTTTATTGTCTGCCGCCTCTTCCACACCAAGCCAGTCGAGTTTCCAGTTCAAAATCGTTGCTGGCAGGGTACATCTCTTTGTCAACGTGTTTGCGGGAACTTTGGGAGGATCTGGTGGAGGAACTGGGACTGGTTCACTTTGGTGGGTGGGTGGCTTAACCAAGTAGCGGTCCATGATCCATCGCAGCATGGCAGCTTCAGGTAGGCTATGTAGTGAGGAGCGTTGTGTGTGTGTGAGAGGCGGGGGCGCGGGCGCCTTCGGCACGCACCCTGGTGCATCAGCGCAACCTTGTTAAGGACGTCTGGAGAATAATGAGCTGGTGACAAAAACTTGGGGGCAATTTTGGCCCCTGGAACATGGTTTTTGGGGACATTCTTGGCTAAATTGGGGGCCAAATGGTCCGTGGCCCTCGCTAATTTCCGACACTGTCGGACCTGTGTGTAATTGACAACAGAGTGAAAAATTGAATTTCCCCTCGGGAATTAATAAAGTATATTAAAAAAAAAAATAAAAAAATAAAAAAAGGGTGCTCTTGACCACTCATAAAACTTTCTGTTAGAGAAGGAAAACATTGGTGAATCCTAGAAATCAATACAATTTTTTTTTTTAAAAAGAAATCATGGATATGAGAAAAAATCATAGAAAATACATTTGTATATTGCATCAACGAAATCTGCAAGTTTACAAAATCTGTCAGGCAAAATGCATTTTGCATGAAGCCCAATGCTTCTCAGCTCTGCAAACTCAACCCTGACAGTTCCTGGGCCATCAGAAAGTGCTGCTTCCAGAGCAGAATTTTTTTTGGGTTAGATCTATAGCCCAGGAATCAAACCAAAGCTAGACTCATGCAGTTAAAATGCAGGTCAAGCTCCTACAAAAGGTTCCCGAAAAGGCTCACAGGGTCAAAAAGGGCCAGCAGTTTATTTGTTACTATATCCTGATGTTGTGTGCAGTCAGGCTGTTCAGGGTCTGACCCTGATTCCTGCTTAGTGCATGTTGGGCAGGGCTTCATTCCTGTTGCAGGGGAGGGCAGGTAAATAAAATAAATCACTGAATGAGCCAAAGATATGTCCAACTCAGAATTTAAATAATTTGGGTCCATAGAGAATTATTAACGCTCTTGCAGGACTTTGCCCATTAGTCAGTGGCAAGAATATGCCAAGGTTAGTGCAGATGTGCGCTCACTGACTGAATCTGAATGGACTATTTTAACACAAGTAGGGCTGAGCGTCAGACGCCTAGTTTGAATTTTGGAATTGAAATATCACTGCTTTTGAAATGCTGCTTTACGACGTGAAGATATAGGCTAACAAGTACAGAGATGCTCAGCAGAAAAGAAAGTGAAATGTGGATGTAAGTAGAAAACTACCAAAGACAGAGAGGGAGAGAGACACACTTGAAACTACAAATGCTTATTAGAAGTATAACTCCAGCTGCTGGGACATATCAGTGCAGAGGGGAGCAGGCAGATCAATGAAGGGACAGCTGATCAACTGCTTCTCAACCTGCCTTGATTAATATTTGATATCTGAACTAAGACTGAGCCCAGGGAGAGAGAGAGACAGAGAGCAGTAAGAGCAGAGAGGTGGAGTGACTGATTGATATGGACAGCGAGAGAAATCTCCAGGCTTTGCAGATTTGATTGCGATCGGATAGAGATGAAGAGGATAAAAAGAGATGAAGAAGTGTGGAAAGGCATTTTTCTGAGGGGGTTGATGAATTGCACTGATAAATAGTATTTGTTTGGCAGAGCTGTTTAGGACTATTGATGTCAGGAAATGTTGCTCTCACTGCACCCAGTACAGTGGGGTATAATATCTATATGTCAAATGTTGAAGGATAAGACAGGTGTTATCCAATATTTTTTCTTATCGTCAACAAATCCCATGAAAAGACCAATAGCATGTTAGTCTGGTCTCTCTATATTTTATGACTTCCCTACAGTCTCCCTGAGCCCATTTATTCCCACTGAGGATGTAAATCTTTAAAACAGGTCACTAGTTTCATTTTTCACTGAAGAGAAAATGATGTCCCAAAACAGCTGGGAGCTGTAGTGTTTTGCAACAGTTTATCAAAAATCAGTAAATAGTACCAGGCTGGCGAAGTGGGCAGCAGATTTGGCTCTGCTCAGTAGTTGATACTAAATCCAAGTTTCAGATACTTTAGGGGAAAAGAAATGCAACACTTCATTTTCCACATGGCAACATTTCCAGTAGTGGGGTATTTTTTCCCCACTAAGCAGTGAAGCAGCACAACCAAAGACTACATCTCTATTTTATTTTCTCTCCAAGAAAAAAAAGAGCTCCAAAATGATTATGTTGCATCCAAACCATTCTCCCAATTGTTTCTTCACCATCTTGTCTCTGACCTCAGATCTCGGAGAGAATCACGTAGCAGGCTGGTTTGGTGGGACAGTACAGTCAGTGAGGGCTTTTTAATGATATAATCTGAAACGTTCCAATTTGTAAAACAGAAGGCAGGACCTAGGATCAAAGCCTTACAGCCTCTTAGAGTTTAAGGTTATGGGAAGCTTCTTCATGAATCGTTAAATTCCTGTTGTGGAAAAGAGGTATGTGTATTATTGGACTTGATTTATTGTAACTTTGTTTGGGACTGCAGGCATATTCACAGTAATACAAGGACACACCTTAAGGCATTCATATATTGTTGATAATTGGTCAGTTAAAAAGGCAAAGCATTTAACTACATAGCCTGCTTATTTATTTGGCATAGAAGCACAAATATGGAGGAAAAATGACCAAACCAACAAAATCTGTCAGGCGAAACGCTTTGATCTACAAACACTCTTGGGGTAACATAACGCCGTGTGTTGGAAGGAACATAAACCAGGTTGCGCCCATGGCAGCCAGAACCAGGTGTAGCTGCACCCGCTGGAATTATTCCTCCCGACATTTCTTCGCCCTGTATCGTGCCTAAATAGATCATATCATATCTAGTTTGGAAATAACCTGCATATACTGTGGGCCAAAATGAGACCAAATATTTCTATGGATGTCAGGTTTTAGCCACAATGAAAGCCAAAATGTGGCTTGTAAAAGATTAGGATAGGCTTGTTGTTTTCAGCTGAGTCGCTTCCCGGGAAACTTAAAGCCCTTATCAGCTGGTTAGGAGGGGTGAGGAGGCAGCAGTTAATTATGGTAATAAACAGTCAATGAAACAAGTTTTTCACCAATTGTGAATCACTGCAACCACGAAAGGTCTTTCAGCATACGGTCATACACCAGTCAGCCAAAACATTAAAACCACTGGCTTGTGAAGTGAACAACACTGATCATCTTGTTACAGTGCAATGTTCTCCTGAGGAACCTTGGCTCCTGCCATTCATGTAGATGCCACTTGGCATGCTACACCTGCCCAAACAACATTACAGACTAGGTACACCCCCCTATTGGCAACTACGCTCCCTGATGGCAGTGTTCCCCCCCAGCAGGACAATGCACCATGCCACACCACAAAAAGTGCTCAGGAATGGCCTGGGGGACGTAGCTAAGAGCTCAAGGCGTCAACCTGGCCTCCAAATTCCTCAGATCCCAATCCGATCGAACATCTATAGGGCATGCCGGTGCCTTACCTTGCAACCCACAGGACTCAAAGGATCTGTCGACAACGCCTTGGTGCCAGACAACACAGAACACCCCCCAGAGGTCCTGTCTCCATGTCTCAACCCGTCAGAGGCCCCACTGTAGATCGGATTTGACTCTGACTTATCGAAGCCTGGACAAAGGACCTCTGGGGTACTGGTTTGTCACACAGATGCTGGATCAGATTGGGATCTGGGGAATTTGTAAACTAAGCCGATACCTTGAGCACTTTGTCACGTTCCTTGGACCATTCCTGAGGCCTGGGAGTGTGAGGGTCCTGCGTAGTATCTTAGCCGTTCCTAGGACTGCACTCTTCTAGACAGAGACCTCAGATGCTGTGAATGCGAGCGTGAACTATTGTCTGTCTCTATGTGTCAACCCTGAGATAGTCTGGCGACCTGTCCAGGGCTATAGATATATATACATACATACATATATATATATATATATATATATAGACATATATACATATTTATACATATGTGTGAGTGTATGTATATATACATATATATAAACCATCCATTGCCAACTTCTCTGTTAAAGCTTTGACTGTTGAGTTACTGGACAATTAAAAATACAGTACAGGCCAAAAGTTTGGACACACCTTCTCATTCAATGCGTTTTCTTTATTTTCATGACTATTTACATTGTAGATTCTCACTGAAGGCATCAAAACTATGAATGAACACATGTGGAGTTATGTACTTAACAAAAAAAGGTGAAATAACTGAAAACATGTTTTATATTCTAGTTTCTTCAAAATAGCCACCCTTTGCTCTGATTACTGCTTTGCACACTCTTGGCATTCTCTCCATGAGCTTCAAGAGGTAGTCACCTGAAATGGTTTTCCAACAGTCTTGAAGGAGTTCCCAGAGGTGTTTAGCACTTGTTGGCCCCTTTGCCTTCACTCTGCGGTCCAGCTCACCCCAAACCATCTCAACTGGGTTCAGGTCTGGTGACTGTGGAGGCCAGGTCATCTGCCGCAGCACTCTGTCACTCTCCTTCTTGGTCAAATAGCCCTTACACAGCCTGGAGGTGTGTTTGGGGTCATTGTCCTGTTGAAAAATAAATGATCGTCCAACTAAACGCAAACCGGATGGGATGGCATGTCGCTGCAGGATGCTGTGGTAGCCATGCTGGTTCAGTGTGCCTTCAATTTTGAATAAATCCCCAACAGTGTCACCAGCAAAACACCCCCACACCATCACACCTCCTCCTCCATGCTTCACAGTGGGAACCAGGCATGTGGAATCCATCCGTTCACCTTTTCTGCGTCTCACAAAGACACGACGGTTGGAACCAAAGATCTCAAATTTGGACTCATCAGACCAAAGCACAGATTTCCACTGGTCTAATGTCCATTCCTTGTGTTTCTTGGCCCAAACAAATCTCTTCTGCTTGTTGCCTCTCCTTAGCAGTGGTTTCCTAGCAGCTATTTGACCATGAAGGCCTGATTCGCACAGTCTCCTCTTAACAGTTGTTCTAGAGATGGGTCTGCTGCTAGAACTCTGTGTGGCATTCATCTGGTCTCTGATCTGAGCTGCTGTTAACTTGCGATTTCTGAGGCTGGTGACTTGGATGAACTTATCCTCAGAAGCAGAGGTGACTCTTGGTCTTCCTTTCCTGGCTCGGTCCTCATGTGTGCCAGTTTCGTTGTAGCGCTTGATGGTTTTTGCGACTCCACTTGGGGACACATTTAAAGTTTTTGCAATTTTCCGGACTGACTGACCTTCATTTCTTAAAGTAATGATGGCCACTCGTTTTTCTTTAGTTAGCTGATTGGTTCTTGCCATAATATGAATTTTAACAGTTGTCCAATAGGGCTGTCGGCTGTGTATTAACCTGACTTCTGCACAACACAACTGATGGTCCCAACCCCATTGATAAAGCAAGAAATTCCACTAATTAACCCTGATAAGGCACACCTGTGAAGTGGAAACCATTTCAGGTGACTACCTCTTGAAGCTCATGGAGAGAATGCCAAGAGTGTGCAAAGCAGTAATCAGAGCAAAGGGTGGCTATTTTGAAGAAACTAGAATATAAAACATGTTTTCAGTTATTTCACCTTTTTTTGTTAAGTACATAACTCCACATGTGTTCATTCATAGTTTTGATGCCTTCAGTGAGAATGTAAATAGTCATGAAAATAAAGAAAACGCATTGAATGAGAAGGTGTGTCCAAACTTTTGGCTTGTACTGTATATGCTTCTCTCTTTCTTAAACGGCATCAAAAACATTTCTCTTAAACTATAACTATTACTACTACTATTTTTTCTGGTCTGAAAATAATAAGCAAAAGTATTTTTGTTGTGTTTGTATCTTCAAAAGAAAAACCTCAGCAGTCAGTGTGGCATGTATCTTCAAGAAACCAAACTATATCAATCAAATTTAAGTAAGCAATATGCAGCGCTACAGTGTAATGCAATCCATGCTGTTGTTTTCAAAGATGCGACACATTTGTTGAACTTTGCGAGGTGTTCACATTATTAAGACTGTTTGGGAAACTCAAAGACACTCTCTTCTTTATTTAATGTCTTTGATTTGTTGTCTTAGAGATGCCAGACAGCTCACCTTTTACCCCTGCATCTTCCACTGGCACTTTGAAATTCATCTGCACTTATTAAAAGGCGTTTCTCAGAGTATATTTTTTATCATGAAAACATTAAAGTATGCTGGATTCTACTTTCGCTTGATTTAAGATTCACCCTGATATGTCAGTATACAGAATGACTGTTACAGCAGTACGTGCTTTGCTCAAATATGTGATTTAGGGTCATAAATATATTAAAGGGTGTTAAACACATTCAGTTTTACCCTCTGTGGCATGTTGACTCACTTATAATGGAAGCCTTTAATCAGATAACTGAGCCATTTATTCCATAAATCACAGTCTTTGGCAAGACAGGGTGGAGACTACTTTTCACCTGTGTAAAGTAGAGGGGTATCAGTGATGCTGGGTATAACCTTTTGTGGTTATTCCCAGCATCACTGATTGGTGTCACCAGGTGTGGTCAGAGGTGCACTTTGCTGCATCTGTAACCACACCTAACAGTGACATCATGGTGCACTGACACACCCAGAGTACCAGAGTTTCTGGTGGTGTTAAGGTGCTCTTTAAAGAGCGCAGAGGATGTTAACTTCAGCCCAAACAACTCTGGACCGAAGTCATCCAACTGCAATGTATGCTGGAGAGAATTCCCAGATTAGGGGAGAGCGGGGCCAGGTGGGTCACTTTTGGATTAACACAAAATTACCTTCCAGAACTCACAGACTACTTCAACCGTAATGAAAATAATGTGACCACTTGCTAACTGTGCAAGGAGTGCATTCTCCCAAAATTGCACTTCCCTGGGACAGTTGAGACAGTGAGTAGGTTTGGTAGAGAGACTTTGTTCTGGATGAAAAAAAAAATATTATTCAGTTGAAAAAATGCACTCAGAATTTGAACATCTTCTATTTACAGTGTCACTTGTTCACACATTTCTATGAGAAAAAGAAAAAAATTGTAAAATTTTCATATTTTCTATGCAGCGCAAGGGTTTTTGAAGGGGAGAAACTCTCAAAACTATGATTAAAATGTGAGGATATTTTTAGAAGGTCTCCACTTTGAGGTTCAAAGTGGAGAGGGTGTGGCTGAGTATGAGCATAGTGAAAGGCATAGGCATAGTTGCTTCCTAACTTGCTAAAAAGGGACTGTCCCAACTGTGCCCCGTTCCAAAAGACCCCACTCTCCCCTATTACAAGCAACTAGAAAGGATTTACATCAAAAATCCAAGGTCAGCCTAATTATCTAAACCACATATTAAGAAGTGAAAACTAAGGTGGACAATAGAATTATTACCCTAATAACAAAAGCTGCTATGTCTGAGTTTTACTGACTGTACTTACAATACTCAGCACATGCAGTTTAACAGTGCACTAGACAGTTATGTTTAGGTATGTTTAAAGGGGGTCAGTGTAAACACTAGAGTGTTTTTCTGGGGAATGTGCCCATTTATACAATTTTCTTGGTAAAACAGCCATTAGATATCCTCTGGGGAACATGAATGTGCTTGTAAATTTCATGACAAAATCAACAATAAAATCATTATCAACCTCTGGAGAGCATGGATACCCTCAGAAAAGTCTGTGACAACCTGGCCAGCCCACTGTACCACCCTTAAGCAACTACCGAGGCAAAAGCAAAGGCAAGAAAGGTGAGAAGCCCTTTTAGAAATAGCTTTGACTAGAACTTGTTTTCTGTTCTTTAAAGGCCTGCCATCAAATAAGCTTGAAGGTCAACGCCAATTCCATTTACTTCTATATCAAGTCAAGCTCATGATCAAAGTAGAGTGTTAGACCTGAGAAGAGTTACTTTAAATTGTATGTTTGGTTTCAACTGAAATAAATCAATCAAACGAGCAGCAGCATGTTGCGTTTCACACCAGACTAAGCAGAACAATCCACCAGTCAACCTGAAAATAACCTTCTGAAATGAGTTAACAGATTTCGCAAAGTGACGCCTGACACAATGAAACACATGACAACTTCATAACTCTGTTGTATCTTCTCAACTCAGTTACAGACAACAGATGTCACCATCACATAAAACATTTTTATGAGGTTTAATATCATCTAGTTTGCTTATAATCCCAGGAGCTGTCCCACAGTGAATTGGCATCACCCACACTTGTCAAATCAAAAAGAAAAGTTTTTTTTTCTGATGAGACATAAATACACACAGCTATACTGGGAACACAGAAGCCTGCACAGCTGAATTTTTGATAAGCCAAGACCATTTGTATCAAATTGGACCTTGTTTAGAGGTAAATACTCTATTCAAAATACATGTTACCTAGTAAAATAACCAACAAACAGACTAGATAGAGTTGCCAAGGAGCTGCTGTTTATGTTTTCCCACAGTGAGTTCCCATTTCATTTTAAAATATTGCAATTCTAACAATACAAAAACTCAACAAGAAATCATGTTATATCTTTTTTGAGGTGATTTAATAGTTAAACTGTTGACGCTATGGAGACGAAGACAGAGGTACAAATTGAAAAACAAATTAAGAATGCCTCATTGTAACAACTGGGGACAAAACACTACGCCACAGTTGCCAAATGTATCTATAATACACCAATAATCTGAGGGTGCAGTGGAACCGCCTGCTGAGGTTTATATTGAGTCTTATCTTTAGCTTTTGCTCACCAATAGCTGCTCACACAACTGAAATTTAGGCTCTGTGATTTTATGATTCTTGACAAAATAGTCCTTTGGAGTTATAGTTAACTTCTTTTCTTACATTTTTTTATTGTCACAAGTTTGTATCTTTGACTGATTAACAGATTACTATGATTCTATGTCCATCTTTTGGTCACTACTATTGACTCTACAGGACATTTGCAAAATGTTAACTTCCACAGCAGTGGACATCCAAAATATCCCTTCCTACCTTGCAACTTTATTAGCAAACTAACAAGCTGGCTACTGGTTTTTCAGTTGTTAATGCAACTCTTTTTTTGTCCATGGGTATGTGCAATGTATTCTCATACAACGGTTCCTATGGTATCAAACAAATTAGAAGGACACCATGCACAACCCTCTATGGTAACATATTGCCTCTAGGTAACATCCCATTTTTGGCTGTCTACACTCACACAGTACATCCTCGGTTATATTTCAATACTCACCATAATTGCCAGGGCCCTAAGGACACCAATGGCACTGTTTACATTGTAACATGACTTTCTGGAAGCCATGCTGAGTCTCTTTTTTGGGGGCCTCCCTCATATGGTTCAGCTGTATCAACTCTCCACAAAAATGGTTTTGGTCATCTTTTTCTGTCATTTTACAGTCTTGAAAAAATGGATTCCCAATAATAGACAAGTAACGTTTAATATTTAATTTTTAATTGTTTATGTACTTTATTTGATATTCAAGTAATTGTTAAAATGCAAAGGTTGCCTTGACTTAGCGTTGTATAGGTATGAAATCCCAGAGTGACAGTTTTTGCTGTTGTATATTTCGGTTTATATACTGTTCAAATGCACAACAGTCATCATACTTTTCTTTTTATCTCTACACATTCACAAAGATAAGTTTAATAATGTTATTTTCAATACATTTCAGGCTATGACTCTGTACAGTTTACTATAACAGTGCACTCTGTGAGTCCTCTCTGCAGCAGACTGCATGCTTATACACCTTATTCCTATCCCCCATGATACCTTGCGTCGAACCGAAACCAGCAATTTCCAGTGGAAACAGTTTGTTTACAGTACTCTATTCTTCTCTCCAAGAGCAATTGGGAAATAAAACTTGGAACACACCACCTGTTATAGCTCAAATGGGATTATGTGATCATACCTCCACCATCTCTGACAGCCATCTCAAAGCATTTTTTTGCCCTTTTCAACTAAGCACACTAGCAATTAGCTTGCCTTGCTCAGTTAGAATATTGTTAGCTTTAACATGTCCCAAACTAGCTTAAGACATCTCAACATCTGCTTCTTCTAAAGATTATTTATGATTTCTGATGAGTTATTAAGAGATACTAACACATTCGGCAAACATTTAACATAATTCAGTATTAACTGTAGCTCCATGTGAAGGGACTATATGTGATGTTTCCCAGCTAATCCTCCGCTCACCTGTGTTAATGATTTGAAATTTTAAAATGGTCAAACGATGTGCATGGGGTACATGCAACTCTGACACAAGGTATCCTGAGAGGCTGGGCGACTGGGTGTATTTTTTACCCTTTCCTAAACCACATCTCAACCGAGAAAAGTGTCTCCTTTGGATAAAGTTGTGTGGTAATGTTAGACCACAACATCAACTCATTGTGAATAAGATTAACAAGGATGTCTACATCTGTTCTAAGATAAGACAACATCGTGTTTGAGGCAACATATTGTCACTTTGCTGGAAAGAAATATAAAGTTATCTCTAACATCTCTAGCTAACGTTAGCTAAAGTTAGCCTAACGTTAGCTCCTAGCTGCGCATCATGTCACCTTGTTTGCTGGGAGTTCATTAGCCTATTTTATAGCTGTTTTGTACTTTGGTGATCGTACATCATTGTTAGCTGTTGTCCAAAGGGCTTTAGTTAAGCTAACGTTAACTTCTGGAGCTTAGCTTCATTAACTTATCTGTAATCGCAGAGATAACAAAGGTTGGCAAACGTTATGCTGAATGATTCAGTGTTAATACTGTAGCACCAAACTAACGGAGAGACACTCTTGGTAAAGATGGTAACAAGGCCGTTATCCTTTTCTCATATTCTGAGCCAAAAACCTTAACTTCAGTGGAACACTGCTGATCCTCTATCTTGTTGTCTTTGTTGGTGACGGCAACGAGATGCGGTTTATCATGCTTACACTGGGACCTGTAAATTTTGGCTTGTAATTTAAGCTTTTCATCGACCTTCTCAACAATAAAATGATTAATATATCCATCCAGTGCGTAGTTTAGGCCCTTTTGGTTACTTCTCAATATTGTTATGTCCCCAAAAATTAGCAATTCCTTCCTGCAAAACGCTGTGTACTGTGACACCTGCCATAGCGCCCAGTCACTGAATGTTGGTATTTTGTCCGCGTGAGTGGAGGGGGCGTGGCTTAGCCATAGGTCAATTGCTTGGTAGTGGCTTCAGGAATAAGGTGGATATGTTACGCACATTTTTCTTCCATTTACAGAATGAATGCTCAGTGAGTATTATTCAATAAGGTAAAATTAACACTCCCAGTTGATATGAGGATGAATCAGAATTTAGTAGCTATGAAGACAACATGCTGCTAGCAACCCAGCAGCAACGCAACATGATGGCTACATATAGTATGTCAGGCAATTAAATGTAAAACAAATAATCAAACTATAAAAATTAGCGCACTATGCTCTGTTTTGAAGAGGGTTATGATAGTTTAGTTTGATAAACTGTAAATGTAAAGTTTCCTGAAATATGCATACACTCTGTACCACATTCATTCCTATAGGCTGTTCCATGGTGGTACAATGTTGTCTGAGGGTAACATGTAGACAAACTTGTGAAAGGTTAATTTTAATGTTTTCATTTCAAATGCCATGCATTTTAAACTTAAAGGTTTGTGAATATTTTCCATGAGCACTGCATTTACCTAAAAGTTCACCCTGCCAAAAAATTTTTTTTTTTGAAACTTTCTCTACATTATGTTTAGTCTATTTTATGACCAAAAAAATATTTTTTTGTCCTACTGGCATCTTATGCGTACCATTAGCCATGTTTCCATCAGCCTGTTTAGATGCGCATCTAGAAGTATCACATCAGAAAATTACGATGGAAACGCCAAAATTCGAATTAAAATCCCGATTCGCACAAACTAAAATATGCTTGCTTTAGCCGGGTTTTGGTTGCTTCGAAAAAATGTTGATTCTTAAAACGGGGGATGGAAACAGTTATGTTTGAATTAAGTCTGATGTGGCGCACCTCTCTCCATGGTGATATCCACACTCCGGGTCGGGAAGGCAGTAATGCATTTACAAGCTGTTTGCCAACCGCCAGAAAACGTAGAAGAAGAAGAATGCGAGACTTGTTTTGTTCCCGGTTCTGCGGAAAACTCGCGCAAGTTTGTAGTTTTCACCAAAGTCCATCGTTTAATGGAAACACACAGGATTCGTATTTCTTTTAATGCGCATTTCCCAATGATTCAAATCACTTTTGGATGGAAACATAGCGATTGTGGGTTAGGTTTAGACAAGTAAAGCCCAGTTCAGACCAACAATTCGCAAAAACCATCCAACTAAACAAAACCATCTTACAACATCACAGAGAAAAGTTGCAGTGGTGTGAACTGGCCATCTGAGCTTGAGTAAAGCTAGCTGATGGTGTCACCTGCAACACGCAGGCGGCTGGTTTGGGAATGTAAAGCATGTTGCATTGTTGTGAACCGGCAGGTTTTTAGAACGTAGCAGAAGAGCACACTGAACTGGGCTTAAAGTTACTTTAGTTGGGTTTAGGACACTTGGTTCCACAAAACCCAACCTGCCTCCTTACACGGATTACTTCCTTATTTAGCCTTGTTGAGGCATTGGTCTCATTATCGCAGCCTTTCCAATCATATGGGTTATACACAAATTACTGGCTCATGATTATGTGGGTTATATACAAATGGTTGTGCTTTACTGTTTTTGAGGAAAACTTACTAACAGTGGATGAGAACAGCCTGGGATGTGGGGTTTATAGTGTCTGTAAAATTTAGCAAACTTGAATATACTACAACTTCGTTGATAGAAAGCAACTTTAACGTGTGTCTCTGTGTGAAATTGCTCACACATGCTGAGAGAACTGACAGTAAGCTCGCTGATGTCAAACTCCCTTTATGATTCTTTGCCGTTCTACCAACTCTACCTGTGTTTGTGCCATAGTTCCAGCTCAGGTGTTGTTTACATTTGTGCGTGCAGTGAAAAAACATCAAAGTTCTTCTTTTCCCCTCTGCTCCGCTTTCAAAGCAGCGTGCTGTGCGGAGCAGCCAGAACACAGTGACACCCCGCTGACTGCACAGAGCAGGCAGAGGGCTGCTGCCATGCTACACACTCCTAACATCCAGTACATGAGATGGACCCACAGTCACCATCATGTAAAGTCTTTGAGAAAAGAGAATGCAGATGGCCTCCAGACACGTCCGTAACACACACAATAGCACACACACACACACACACACACACACACACACACCCACACCGTACTGATCTATTCATGAGTCTGGTCGTACAGCGGCTGGCAAGATCACTGCTGACTGGACTGAAATGCTGCTGATGCCTGCTGCTCACCTCACCTGACAAACACCTACACACGCAAACACACACACAAACACACACACACACACACATACACAGAGCTGTATCTCAAGGGAACGCATTCAAATTGATTAGACCTTGAGCTATTTTTCTTCAGTTGTCAATCCATCCCTGAATGATGAACATGGCTCCTCCTGACCCCACACTGCCCGCCGCATCCCACCCAACCCCCCTATCCAACACCCTCCAAACACACACACTTACACACACACACAACACATAGCAGCGGGTGTTTATATACGAAGCTATGGTTACTTTCACTATGGAAACTTTGGCCTCTGACATGCCTCCTCTTAAACATATATAGAACTAATGATGGTACTCAGGGTGACAGGCCTCGTTGCGTGAGCAACAACATCCCATTGAGACTGTGGTGACTGTTTTTGTGTGTGTGTGTGTGTGTGTGTGTGTGTGTGTGTGAGAGAGAGAGAGAGATAATGCTCCAGTGTTGGTGTTTCCTTGTGTAAAGCATTAAAAAAAGGAAATAAGGACAAATTAGTTTATACATGTGCATGTATACAGTACATCCCTCCATGCATATTAATGCAAGGGTGTGCATGTGTGTGTGTGTGTGTGTGTGTGTGTGTGTGTGTGTGTGTGTGTGTGTGTGCGTGCCTGTTTGTGTGGTGTGTGTGCTCTGGTTGCCTTTGTGTTCATGGGACCAGAAGTGACCAACAACACCTTATAATTAGAGCGGTCCAGGTCAGATGACAATTCAACGTGACTGGGAAACCTGCTCTACAGTACCTTTCCATTAACACCTCTGTGTGTGTGTGTGTGTGTGTGCTTTCCAAGTGCCTGTTATCACCGTAAGGGGGGGCAAGAGCCTAGAAAGGGATGAAATAAAAGCAAGAAAAAATCAAAAGAAAGAAAGGCGTCCAATAAGCAGGTCCTTCGTTAGTGAAAAGGCTTTAGGTAACTGACTTTGAAGAGCGTGCAACCTGTGAAAAGGGAGAGATGTGCACGGAGAGCCTCTGTGGGCCACTTCTGTGCTTGTTACCATGAAAAGATGTACAGGAGAGATAGAGACATAAACTTAATTTTCCAGTCGTTTGAAGCCTCGTTCTGAAGTTCCTCCCACACAGGACTCCTTTCCCTCCTCCTCAGATGACAACTGTTCAAATTACGGCTCATGTTTTATCCACACAGAAATGTTTCGCAGAGATAAATTAATGTGTTATTCATATAAACTCTGCCACCATCAGTTCAGCTCTGTTGACATCGCCAATGCAGAACGGAAAAGAAAGAAATAAAAGCAATGTGTAATTCCCTGTGCTGATTACTGACCTTTGTTCTTTGTTTTACATGACAGTCTGTGAAGAGCATCTGATAAGGTTTTCTAACACTGTTAAAAAGGTGGTGTGCAAACAGAGTCATATGTTACTTTTATTCATTTATTTCATAGTGGTTCTACATCATTGCTGAGTTTATCCTTTTTGCACATTGGGTTAGGCAGTGATCTTGTCGGGCAGAGATCTGGCTGACAACAAACAAAAGGTTGGGTTTTTTTTTATACTCTTAAATCACTAATTAAAAGAGGAACTGTCAGTATATAGACATTAACAAAAAGTGACAAATAAATAAATACATTTACCAGAGGCAGGAGAAGTCTACTTAAACGGGCACAGGTTAGGAATTTCTCCCATCCAGTGTTGAGATCGTAGCTATATTGCATTCAAATGGATAGCGCACTCTAGCGCCTCACTGTTTCAAACGCGTATTTCAACAACAGTATCTGCTGTGTACCAAAAAGCTATGATAACATTGATGAAACCATGTCATCCGATACTTCATGGACTATTCATTCAGGCTCCTACACAGACACACAAACCCCCTCCTCACCATGCTGGCTGTGTTTACAACGTAGGACTGTTGGGCCGGGTGTAAATCGAAACAAACTAATCACGTCTTGTCTTTTGACAACTGACAAGTGGCTCAACCTCACACACCTCATCCCTCTCCTCGCAACACTGCGTGGCTAACAGCTGTTAGCGACCAGCGCAACTAACAGCACTAACAGCGCTAACAGTGGCTAACAGCTGTTAGCAGCACTGGTCGCTGTTAGCTGTGATTCTCCTTCAGCAGTTTTCTC
Organism: Epinephelus fuscoguttatus; assembly: GCF_011397635.1. NCBI lineage: Eukaryota > Metazoa > Chordata > Actinopteri > Perciformes > Serranidae > Epinephelus > Epinephelus fuscoguttatus. The sequence continues at coordinate 12,281,482 of NC_064755.1, read as the reverse complement.
CACCTGGGAAAGGCTACCCCGATGCTGACCCTCATTTTTTTAAATCGCCGGTCATGTTACCTTTTTGCCTTTTTTCAAATGCACCGGCACTTGTGACTAGCCTGCTTGCTGCTGCTTTTTGTCACTCTACTTGCAGGCAGAAACCCAAAACCGACAATTGAAAATGCGAAAGGCAATTCCGTATTTGTCCAGTATGTCCCTGTACATATCTGTATTTTCAAGATGCCACACGTACATGATGAGACACTGGTCGCAATGTATATGTAAATGAGAATTTCGAAGCTTACGGACATACTTAGATACGCTGATGGAGGTAAATACACATGTGCAAGGACACACTTTTGACTGCAAAATTTGTTTGTCTCAAAGAACAACTGAAATTGTTACACATAGTACCTTTAAATAAAAGTAGTACCACAATATAGAGATACTATGTCTTCCAAAAAAAAAAAAAAAAGGCAATTAAGATTTTTTTTAAAAATTTTTTTTTTAAAGATTTCCCCCTAATTTCTCCAGTGAAGCTGCTCCGCAAGCGTCAGATCAGACTGTCGTTTTTACAAGTCAGTGTGAATGTGTGCAACTGTGTGAATGTGAACATAGTGTTTAAAGTTTTGAGGTACTTGATCATCAATATGTTTTGAGACTTCATGAGATTGCACTGCATTCCTCTGCAATGATTCTGCCTGGAGAATTAGTGCCACCAACTATGCATCAAACTCCTAATATTCGCACAGCAGTAGTTGAGAAAACGCACACTAATTAGCACTTTCTCTGCAGAAATTTTGGAAATGAATTTAAACTTTGCACTAAATTTGAAGGGAAATCTGGAAATATATATATTTTTTGTCCTTGGACATGACTGACTGACCTGAACTACTGTACAAGTGTGAAAGCAAATTTAGACTTTAAACATGACATTGACTTTTATTTCAGTAGAAGGGCATACCTTTACATTCACCAGCAGATTCAATGACAGCTAAATAATAAAAGACTCAAGGAAGCGAAGAGGATGAGCTGCATTTTCACAAGCACTTTATGGTGCAGCTCTACCACGGAAAGAATGAGAAAGAAGGACAAATACCATGTGTATACATATATATATATATATATATATATGTATTTATATATATATATATATATATATATATATATAATGAATGCAGTGTTCCCATCTGCTATATTTCACATACCTGTCATTTGAATCCTCACTTTCTCTTACCTCTCCGTTATCCTGTTTTTTTGTTTTGTTTTTCAGTAAGAGAGATATTCATTCTGAGAGAAAGATACATTTTCTTTACATGTGCACAGAAGGATGAGAAATGTGAACAGCCTAAGGCAATTAGACCCTATCGTGAAACCGCATATTGTAAGGGAGGTGGAGAAGCTGTAGAGTACAATAAGGAAACCCCTGGGGTCTTAGTGGTGGTAGTGTTGGTGGTGTTGGTGGTGATGGTGGTGATGGTGGTGATATGCGGAAGGTGCCGAGGATCTGTGATAAGGATATGACAAAGGCTCTGGATATGATGACTGGAGGTGAATGGGGTGGAGGAGGGTGCAAGAATTTGCCTGAAATGACAGCTGACAGCAGCAGAGAGGAGAGATCTGAAGGTTGACAGCAGCAACATGATTGGCTGATAGAGGCTGTGGCAAAATTTGATTGGTTTCCCTGCGGCAGAAGCAGGAGGAGGAAATAGACCGGGAGGCCTGTGAATGAACAAAGCATAAAGTCTTGATAGTCTTCCCAACTGAACTTAAGCTGAGCTTCATTAGTTGTGGTGTTCCTGCTGTGGACATGTTGATCATGTTGTTCGTGGTTTTATGGCTTATATGAAAGAAAACATGTCATCATTATTATTATTAAAGTGCTTCAGTGTCAGTGATACAGTAAACCCATGTAAACTTAATGCATTTCCTTACTCTGTCACTCTCTCTGGCATCAGTATTATCAGAATGCAGATATCTGAATTATTACACCACATTTTTTTTTTTACCAGAACATAATGTAACTCACACATTATCCCAGTTTTATTTCTCTTTAGGGTTAAAAGGTGATGGGGCTTTTGCTGTGGTTGTCGTTCTTGATTTGACATCTTTTACCAAGCTTGTTTTATACATTGTCTTATTTCTTTTTCAGTTCCTTCTGTCCCCTTTTCTTTTTCACGCAAAGCACTTTGTAATTCGTGTCGTGTGCTATATAAACAAGGTTTGCGCACTTGTTTACTGTAAAATCACATTCAGAGATACAGCTTTTACACACATGCATGCAGAAGGGTAAATTGACTTGTACAAATCCAAACAAAAGTGAGTCGTGGTAGCGTGCATGTTTCTCAGACAGGCGGTCAATTAAACAATTTGCACTGTGGTTTCATCACAGCAAGTCAGCCCACAGTCATGTTGTATTACTGCGTATCCATTTTTCACATCACCCAACAAGCTGTGAGAGGCAACTCACACACATGATGCTCACACCTTCAGAAATAGATTCCTGTGTTGTAGACTACAGGAGACAGGTTGTTTCTTTCTTCGAGCACCACCAGCAGGTCAAAGTTTTCACTTGTCCTGTGAAATATCTCAACGTGTACCAGACGGATCAGCACAACAGTTTGTGCAGACATTTGTGGTTCCCAGCTGATGAACCTACTGACTTTGGTCATCCACTGACTCCATCCTCTAGCATCATCATCAGGGAAAAATGTGTCCATTATGACTAAGTCAGCTGCTGAAGTTATGACACTCCCACCAGGCTTTGTTTTTAATGCTATCGTGCTAAACTAATGTTGCATTCACATGGAATCAAGCAGACAGCAAACTGGATATACTAAAAGAGCCTGTCTGCAGTCCAGATCTGTCTCCCGCTGAAAATACATGGCGCATTATGACACCCAAAATAGAACAACAGAGACCCCAGACTGTTGAGCAACTGAAGTTGTATATCTCGCAAATATGGGAAAGAATTTTACTGTAAAAACTTCAACAGTTAGTGTCCTCAGATCCCAAACGCATACTGAGTGTTGTTAAAGGAAAAGGTGATGTCACACAGTGGTAAACATGTCCCTGTGCCAACTTTTTTTGGAAGGCATTGCAGGCATCAAATTCAGATTGAGTGTATATTTAAAAAAAGAAAAAAATGATTTTGATGATTAAAAATGTCTTTACTGGGGGCGTCTGTGGTTTAGTGGATAGAGTACACCCCCCATGTACAAGGCTGTTGCCGCAGCGGCCCAAGTTCGAGTCATGCCCTCTCTCTCTCTCTCTCTCTCTCTCTCTCTCTCTCTCTCTCTAAAGGCAAAATGCCCCCCCCCCTCCCCCCACCCACCCACACACACACACACACAAAAAAAGTATTTTTACTGTATTCTAATGAATATAGGTCAAAAAGGATTTACGTTTTACACAGCATCCCAGCTTTTTTGGAATTGGGGTTGTAATTCTATTTAATATATTTTATATCATTCTCTCTAAACAATACTACATCACCACAGTAACATATTATCATGCGTGTTCTATTAACCTAATTTCCGAAGTGAAGGTGAGCAGGTAAGCCACGGTCAGATAACTGATGGAAGACAGAGGCAGATTTTCATTTGGCCGATCAAATTTAAAGTTTACTTAAAATTCGCTTTGATGTGCTGGAGAGATGCAGAAAAAGTACATGAATAATAAGGAAATATCCAAAACAAATAAAGTTAAATAAATCACATTAGTTGCCCTCAGATCGTTATTTGTAGAACAACTTTACAAATTAAATTAATTGTAATTTAAAAAAAAGATTCATAATAATAATTCTACTTAAGTAAATCTACTCAGAGGCAGAGTTATCTCTCTTCATGTGTCTTCATGTGTTCACACTGTATCTTCCATCGTTTCACAAACAAACAGAAGCACACGGCTAATTATTATGCAGAATGACATCATCAGACCTTCCATGCAAAGCACCTTGTGGAATTTATAATCTAATAATCCTTCTTTTCTGAATGATATTACGACCACTGACCAATGTTGATGAACTCGACCACATTTTTTGCACATACTACGTTACCCAGAAACCCTTGTATGTGAATCCCGGTAACACCTACTGCTCACGGTCACAGCTTCCTCTAATGACTAATGTAATTAATAATAAGGCTACATCCAAATCACACCACACACACACGGGGAACTGTTTGGAGTGGCTGAATGGTGTAGTTGGTAAGTTACCGGACATTAGCTCCAACAGCCATATAGTGCTCTCAGTCAACTGCGGTAAGGAGGGTGTAAAACATTAGGAGTCAGGGCTGACTGACTGCAGTCATGAATCTTTGTAACTGCAGGGAGAGTGTGTATTTGTATTAGAGCAATGGGTCTGTGAAGCAATTGGCGTTTGTTTTTGGGAAACTGGTCTGTCGTACAAATGGCTTTCAGCCCAATGGGACCTTATTTTGGACTATTGGCATGACACCCTTTCAGTGTTATTCTTTTTATTCAAAACATTATCAGTTACAAAGTTGTGTTTCACCGCATGAGAGAGTGTGAAAAGTGTTAATTTCATGAGTCTCACAGTCAGTGCATGAGAGTTGGCAGCTGTGCATTAGCATGCCGACAGTAGCATTTAGCTCAAAGTGTTGTGCTTAAGTACAGCCTCACTGAGCTGCTGGCATGACTCAGTTAATTTACCAGTTGAAAATATCCGTTAAGTCTTGTTCTAAACTGATTTAAGTAAAACTTTTATTGTCAGGAAGTACTCCTGAAAACCAAATCAACTATTACTTAATGTCACAAATAAGCACACGTATAATAATCAGGGGCTGAAAATCTTTCCATCATCCTACTTGTCCTCTTTTTGCCAAATATATTATTAGTAATGTAAACAGCAGGAAGAATTACTTTGTCACAATTGGGCCAACGCTGTATTTATACCAACAAGCCATCAGCTCAACTCTGTAGAAGTTATTGCACTTGCAGACCGAGCCAGCTCTGATCTTAAGACATTTGGTGCATTAGACAGTTGGCAGGAGCGAGATGTTTAATACCAACTAGGCGGACTAGCACAACTTTCCCTCTAAAGCAGAGATGAAATGAAACAAGTCTCAGAGTTTACGCAGGGCTTTTAAGTCTGATAAGGCTTGTGATCAGTGATTAAATTGGCTTTAATAGCAGGGAGGTCTGAGCATGTGTGGGTGCAAGTGTGTTTTTTTTTGCTTTGATATAAATTGGTCAAATTGGAGCTTGTAGCCGCATTTTGCAACTCTCTCGCTCCCCTCGCTCTATTCTGGGGCAGGCGCTCATAGAGGACAAGTATTTGAGAGAAAAACTTGTGTTTTATCCCTCATATGAATCCCTTTTCTCTTCATTGCTCCATAAGCAGATGCCTTCCCTTCTCTCCACCTCTGGATGATCTTGGAGCTGTGTTAAAGGTAAAGGACGGAACAAGAAAGTATCAGAAACTGTTTGGGCCCCTGCTGGCTGGCGATACGTGACTGAAGGTGAATGAATATTCATTGATACAACACACATTTGAGGTCACAGCTGGAGTTTATCCTAAGAGCAGCCGAAACACACGGGCTGTATTCACGCTGCAGTGAAATACAGCCGTTTGTCCTCATTCTCCTCGCGGGTCACCTAAATCCTTTACACATGCTAATGAGCCAGCGTGACACCCTATTCTACTATCAGGGCAAACATGAAGTGCTGATTCAGATCATTTCTGCACCAGAGAAGCACCGGACCAGTGACTGAACATCATATTATGATAATATGACATACACACGATGATTAAAGCCATTTTCCTCTTATGTGTGGAGAAGAAGTCAAAAGAAATGCTAAAGAATGTCAGGTTAAAGTTAAAGCAAGAAATTACAAATAAGACATTTACCACCTTTGGTCTGTAATATATGTTGCTATGGTTACAGCATGCAATGGTTACACTCAATACGCTACGTCAGCAGAACATCCGCTTCCACTTTGTATGCCGTTGTAGTTGTTCCTTCGTGCTCCACAGCAACATTTCCTTAAAAAATCAATTCAGCTCTACACCAGGTATGCACTCAGACCTGCCACAGTGTAACCAGAGGGCTAACAAAGGATTACCTGCTCCCTAAACCAGAATATACAAATAGACATATTATAATTACTGGGAACAAAAAAAAAAGGTCCAACAGAATCTAAAAGTTGGCTAATTTCATATGCAGACACACAGCGGGTGTTTGCTGCTGCTGTCCACTGTGTAGAGTAAATGAGGGCGGCTCACTGATTCTCTCAGTCAGCACTGAATCTTTGTACACATTTATTTCACTCTCTCGGCTGGTTGCTGCTGCCAATCAATATTTTTCACGGCAGAGGACTGATATCTTCATCGCTGTGGCTTGTGCCCACCTCTTCCTGGTCCACTGGCAATGAACTGACACTCAGCTTTGCTACTGTATGGTGCTTGTTGTGTTAAAGAGGTGTTATTCACAGCCATCACAGGAGACTAACTGTTTGCCTTCTAAATAAGAGCGCTCATCTCACTCCACTCCGCCATAAGATGCAAAACATATTTTGTTATTCACTTTCAGTCATCAGTCGCAATCAGTGAGTGCATTTCTCCAACTTCAATCAACACTCAAAGTTTGCACCTCGACTGCAGGAACGTCTGACTTATATTGTTGGTTTGCATTTCAGAGTGGCAGTGCTGTAGGTGATTTGTAGTTGTGTAGGAAATCAGTTGCACCAACATACTGACAAACTGTAGTTGTAATTTGTTGATTTCTTATACTGTGCATCTGTCTCTAGGACAGCAGGCAGAAAAACACCAGAGAAATGATAAGGCCCACTGAGACTCTGTAGAGAGGTCTGATAATTGTTCTAATTGTTTTCTTGACTCAATCCTGAACTGCCCTGGGCTCTTGCCGAGGACAAGGACTAAAACAGCTTCATAGATTCGGAAATTGTGCTTTTGTGTTGCTGTTTTTTGCAGCTACAACATTTATTGTCTGTAAAATGGTAGTCAGTGGTTTTCAAGGTTTGCAAGATAAATCTCGGGGACAGGATAGGAAAGCAGAAAAAAACATAATTTTCTGCTCCGCACAATTATGCAGACTTTACTGTTTGCTTTTTTTCTTTTGTTGATTGATTGATTCATTTTTTTGTAACTGCTTATCCTGTTAGGGGTCACAGGGGGCTGGAGCCTATCCCAGCTAACATTGGGCTCAATTCATGCCTGTCCATAGTGTGGCCTTTATAGCCTAAAACTTCTCACTATAAATCAGCTGATGTATAGGATCATATGTTGACATACAGTATGTGTGTATTAAGGGGGGTTTGCTGTTACTCCTTTAGAGCCTCCAAATTGAACGGCGCCCTTTCCATCAAACTTCGTACCAACCAGTGTTTGGCAGTAACGCGTCACAGTAATAATATTACTAATGAGTAGTGTAAGTAAGTACTAGTTAAATTTCAGTAATAATATTCCAGTTGAAATACAACAATCACATCAGTGGACTCATTTTTGTAATTGGAGGCACATCACAAAGCAGCAAGCTCAATGGAAACACTCACCTTAGCGGCTGGAAATATTCCCATTACTTTGAATTTGTCAGGAGGAAAGTTGACAAAACCTGTTGCTGCAGGTAGCTGGACTAAAACTCTTTCCACTGCGAAAAACCTCCAGTCTGAAACACCTTGGCTACTATGACTGATGGCACAACAACCTGAAGCTCCACCAAAGATGAGCCCTCCAGGCCGCAGACGTCGGCTGTAGTGCTACACTGGCTAAACACCCAAAACTGAATTTTCATGGTGGACAGCTGTGGGCTGCAAAGAAGTTATGAAGCTTGTGGGTGGATATGGAGTGTATGAAATGTTGCTCCATGAGTCGTGAGAAATACCAGTCACAGGCAACAAAAAAAACCTTCAGGTAAAAAAAAGCTATCCGGTCACACTTAGCAGCGATAACCCTGGCGTTCACACAGAGGCACACAGTTGAATTTTGGGGAAATTACCAGTTTTATGCGGTGTAACAGAAAAATAATATAATGAGGAATGTAACAAATGACTGTTGGTGGGGAGTAATAAGTAATTGCTTTTGCAAAGAGTAACGGGTAATGAGTAATATATTACACTTTTAGAGTGATGAGCCTAACACTAATACCCACTTGTTATAAATGATCAGTTCTCTGACTGAATTGAGCCAAATGGATGTGATCATATCCAGTGACCAGCTGGTTCCATATTATGTTTTCCTTTCTGAAAAATACTTAGACCTATCTATCCATCCATCCAAGCATACAACCATCCAACCAGCCAGCCCTGGGTATTGGTTCTCAACACCTTTAAGGTATTAACTAGAATAACCTAGTGCTAAGTGGTACTGAAACTTCTCCAGTCAAATTATACCCGCATTTGATCCTTTTTGTACCCAGATCTAGAAGAAAATGACTATTTTTATGTTTTTGCTCGCAGCCAATCACTGCAAGCATTCTTTGATCAAATGTGACATGTTATTTGACAGAGTCTGCAGTACAATGTACTGTGATGACACAAAAAATTTCTGAAGTGTGAACTGTGGTTATTTTATGCAACTGAAAGCTTCCATTTGCATGATGGCTATAAAATGAAGTAAAAATAAAATAAAAAAAAAAATAATCAAATGAAGTAGTCTATTGGTATCACTTTAAGGTGAGGTAAGGTTTACTGGGCTTGGTACTGGTATCATTATTTTTTAAACTATCTGTCTGTCTGTCTGTCTATCTATCTATCTATCTATCTATCTATCTATCTATGTGTTTATTCATGTATTATGTTTAAAAGACTCCTCCATACTAAAGCTGGGTCCACAAAGTTATTAATTTTCAATGGAGCAGCTTCACAAAGAGTCTCTTGATGACGTCACAGACAAGGGTTTCTGGCCCCTTTCACACAGAAAAGTTGAAATTGCTGTATTTACAAATGCAGCACTCCTGGTCTCTGAGCCATTAACACTGCACTGTGCTGCATTAGTACAGCAACATCTTCCAAACTCTCTGCTTTTACTTCGTGCTTCTCTCAGTTCACCAAGCAAATCTGCCGCACCGAGGCCATGTCTATCCTCTCCATTCCAAAGAACAAGATGTAGTTAAGATGCCAGTCAACAGACTGAGGTGAAAGGACTGCAGCGCATGCAGTGCTGTAGTGTATAGTGACTGTGTGTTGCTGATGGGTATACTGTGTCTCCACCAGGTGATACAGTATATGTCTGTGGCATTTGGATCGATAAGTGAGTGTAAACTGCTGGAGCAAGAGTAAGGAGGAAAATCCTCTGCCACAGCACTGCTCCTTGTTTCTCTTTTCTTTTGCTCATTAAAAAAAGTGTTAATATCTTAAATTATTTCTCAACTATTCATGTGCATATTTCCATTCACTCATTCATTACACCAATATCACGTACTGTATTCCTACTAACGATCACTGGATGAAATCCCAATTTGGGCTGGGATTTACTGAGTAAAACCTGTGTAATAAGGCTCTGTCTTGGCTTTAAGTTGCTGGTGCATAGCCAATTACAGACTCACTGCCAAAACCTATATTTCCCACTGACAAACAAACATCGAGACTCTGATTAAGGTGTGTTGAAGCCCAGACAGGCCGGCACCACCGCTAACAAAGTTGGACGGATCAGAGGGAGTCTCAAATTAACACCAGCCGATTCTGTCGGATTTTGGCACAGTGACTATCTCAATCAGATAACCAACTAACAGGCTGACTAGTGTTAAAGATTAACTCTCTAAATATATTTATTTGATTGAAGCTACTCAAAAAGTTGGCTGATAAATATGCAATTCTAGTATAGCTTGTGAGTGAGTGGCGTAGTCCATCCCCCAGATCCTTAAACCATATATACACCCAACAAACACGCAGTGTCACATGCATGTTGCTCAATTAACTATGACTTTCCATTATTCATTAAAAAGAAAATGGCCACCCTCAGAGCAGTATTAACTTTGGCACCGGATTTTGTTTTATTTTTGATAAAAATGCATGTAAGCTTTAGTCCCTTTTCTTGATTAATGTTAGTTTCAATAGAAGAAGAAGATACTTTATTAATCCTTGTAGAGAAATTATTATTTTTTTCCCACTCTGTTAATAAACACACATGTATAAACAGGACCTATACATGCATTAAATGGAGAGATGTCAGAGTGAGCCTTGGACAGACACCCAAGCAGTTGGGGTTCGGTGCTTTGCTCAAGGGTGCCTCAACAGTGCCCAGGAGGAAAACTGATGCCTCTCCAGCCACCAGTCCACATTCCATGTTTAGTGCGGACAGGGACTCTCCAATTCCAAGCCAAGTCCCTATGGACTGAGTTACTACCACCCCAAATATAGGGACATAACAGGAAAATTATATATTATATTACATTATTATGTGTTCCAATAATGAAATTATAGCTGCTAAATAGCACTGATAATACAAAGCCAGATTGCTTCACTTGGCAATAAACAATTTCTGATTCTAACTGTCAGCGGGATTGAAGATGATTTTAGTCCATAAATATATTTCTTCTTAGAACCGGTAAAGTTAGCTAACACAAGACACAAGACAAGCACAAGATGCTACTTATTAACAGTTCAAGTGGTTAAATCTGTTTCTCTAGAAGAGATGTTTTGAGGTGGTGGATGATTCTGTTATTAATCAGGAGCTATAATGTGTTATTCTTCAGATACATGCAGGTTGTTGAATAAGACTTCAAGCCAGCATTGCTGTTACTGCTAACTGTGAACATCAAACTAAGAGTATTCTTGAAGTTTTATCTTTGTCTGAAGTACATGCCACATAGTCTAGTTTAGGTGGGTTTACCCCCCACTAAACCTCCACTGCTGCTCTGCATCATGTCACCACACAGAGTGGCACGTAACACAGCTTAATAAAGTTGGACAGGAACACATCAGACTTTCCGCATTTTTGGAAATATGCAGAGTTGCGTCGATGAATATGTATAAGGCTCGGTTTGAACCGCCGCAGCACATGTGTAAAGTGAATTCCTCCAGAGACCGACTCTGATGGGTACAACCTCACTCTCACACAAGACGATCTAAGGGAGGCAATCCTCTGAGTGGGAGCGACTGATGCATTTATCTGAGAAACAGAAAGAGAAAGAGAGAGAGAGAGAGAGAGAGAGAGGAGGCTAGGAAGAATTTTAAGAGAGGACAAAAAATGGGAGGAAAAGTTAGAGGAGGCTCTGGGGAAAGTTGCGACGATGGAGTGAGAAAGAAAGGTTGGTGAGAAGAGAAAAGAAGAGAAGGGAGGGTGAGGTGGTGGTGATGGTGAAGAAGAGGAAGAAGTGTGGAGAAGAGGACACCTTGAGAAGGAGAAAGCAGACTAAATGACGGTTGATTAAAAATGCAACCACCCAAATCATGTGTGAGTTTTCTGTCTGGGAGTTAGTTAAACTGTTCTGAGGTACAGCTGTGAGGAGGGAGAAAAAACAGAGAGGAAGTAGATAAAGAAGTGAAAGAGACAGAGAAAGCAACGAGAGAGATGGAGATGGACGGAAAGATTCAGAAAACGAGACAGAGACAAAGTCGTTCTGCTGTGATAAATATCTGTCTCTGGTATGAAACAAAGAAAGCAGCGATGTGTGGTCATGATTGTTCCTGGTGATTTCCCTACTGGTCTCTGTCTCTCTGTCACACACTCACACACACCATTGTAAGTGGAGACAACACACACACTCCTGCCTCAGTTTCAGTCCCCGCAGAGCAACACCGGGGTGATTAAAAAGCCCTTTGAACAAAGGCGTTTGTTGAGGAATGTCTGTTCACCTCTCAAAAGCACGTGTGTGTGTGCATGTGCACAAAATGGTAGAGGATCCTCCGGGCGTTTAAAGCTGAATGCATTCCTTGCCATACACACACACCTCAGTGACTGTTGCACCTCAGGAGGTGGAGGATCTAATCATTTTGGCAGGAAGCTTTTAACATCAGCGCCTGTGTTTTATTCAGCAGATTTGCTCCCATCAGCCTCTCTGCGCATCAGGACAGCACATGACAATAAAACAAATGCACCTGGCCACAGGAGACAAGAGAGGGGAGCCATAAGAAGAAGTTTTCTTCCAAAATCACTGAATCACCATCTGTTTCTTGGCAGACGTACATCATGGAATATAGATGATACTTGGAGCTTACAAGTAAAAACATTTTTGATTTGAAATTTAGACAAAATTTCAGCGGTGTATTGAAGTTCACACCTTTGCACTTTGGCCTGTTTGGACTCCACCACCCTCATTTGCTTGTCCTCTGGTCAGTATAGACCCAGCTGCCAGGTAATTAAAAACAAATTAGAGTGAACTTTCTCTCCAACTCATTCCAGCCGTTTTCGGTTGTCTCGTCTGATGACTCCGTCAGCTCTGTGGGTGTTTTAAGTGCAACCTGCTGAGCAATAAACTCGATTCCTCATGGCAATGTAAAAAACAAAATCAGAAGAAACTAAAGTGCTTACAAAAACATTTGTTAAAAATTAAAACTAAAAATACTGGCTGCCCTGTTGAGACTGACTCCACTCTGGGAAAGCCCATTTGGCAAGAACCATACACCGAGTTACTGCCTGTGAACAGAGCCACTTCAGTTGAGCAGGGTTTTTGTTTTTATGCCTTCACGCAACACCCTGAGATAATTACCTTGTTTATAATCCGCTGTCTGTGGCCATTTCTGATTCTGCTCAAAGCTCATGCAAATGTAGCCGTGTTCCAAAAATAATTATCACAGTTTCTGTCAAACTTATGCACAGATACAATGTGTGCTTTATTCATAAGTGCCCATGTAGCATTATGAGGTGTTGTGTGCAAGAATACACAACATTACATAACAGCCTATCAGAGAGCACTGAAATGGCACAAATAATGCTCCAGACTAGACTGCACGCAGACGAAACCTCATCTGTCGCTAGAAGAATGGATTTAATTTATTTGACGGTTACGCAAAGTGGCTTTTCACAATAAGAGAAAGTATGATGATCCTCTTTGCTGCTACATCATTTTCAAAAACTGAAGCATAAATCTGTGCCTTTCATAACATTCAAATAGCAAATGGGACAGAGCTTATAGTGGCGTTGCTGTTGTTAAGTTTCATCTTGATGTTTTGCCGTTAAAATATCATCAACCAGCCAGGAAACATCCATCCATCTTCTGTTGTTGCCTCAGCTGGGTTTAAAGTTGTTGCAAAGGGTTAACAACAACTTAGGTTTAGATACAGATTTCACTGTGCTACACTGAACTGATGGATCTTCAACACGTTCTCATCTTTCATGTCAACATATGGCTCTCTAGGTATCCTCTGGCTTCTGTTGTTGACGTTATGGGATGCTGTGTCAATCTATGCTTGTAACATGCATCGTGTCTTTTCAAAATACACTTCCGTTTTTGGAGGAAATATACAGTTTCTGCTCGGTAGATGCATACAGTCTCAAAAAAAACAACAACTGAAAGTCAGTAAAACACCTCATATCTATGTGTATTTCCTTGTGCAACAAAAGCACGTTGTCAGGTTTAGAAAAAAAAACATTCTGGTTTGGCTCAATATTCAAGCAGGAAGCGAACAGCAACCTCTCAGGTGAAAGTCCATGGTTTGTTGGATCCATTCCACCTCCTCTCCCAACTGTCCTATAGGCACTTTCCAACTCCTTATATTGTAACTTAGTTACACTGTGGTATGATACTGTGAAAGATGCCTTTTGTGTCAGTGTCTATATATAGATCTAAGGCTGGCTGCACAAAACAACTTAAGTTAAGGTTTTCCTTGAAGTCCTAGTTAAGGTTTCCTCATAATAAAATCAGTTGCACAAAACACCGTTAAGTCTTCTACTTACAGTTTCTTTAAAATGTTTAACTTAAGTATTAATGGTTTTCTCCTTGCCTTGGTCTTTTATACTTAAAGGGGCAAAAAGTGAAACCATTTCACCGCTAGGTTTGCTGTTGTGCACTGCCTGTAGATCAAAACAAAGTGTGTCATGAGCCACTCCTCTCTCTACCTCTGCTCTCCACCCCCCGCGGGTTTATCGGGCAGCCTCCACTTCACCCAGCTTCACTCAGCTGCCCGATAAACCCGCTGCTTCTTCCCACTTTAACCTGAAGCGATGTTTTAGCCTAGTAAGCAGCCTGTGAGCCAGCTGCCCACTAGGCTAAAACATCGCTCTCACTCACGGAGAAGAGGAGGAACGTTAGCGTTAGCTCCCGGTGTTAGCACTAGCCGAGTCGGCTGCCACCAGCTACTGGAGTAACTTACAGCTATGGAGCGCTTCTACCAGCTCTTCTAGTCACTGAGCCTCGCCTCCATCCCAGCCAATATATTACAAAAATGTAGCCTTGCGGGGAGGCTACATTTTACAATGCTAATTGAAAATGTTAGCTGGGCTAACTTACTCCCTTAACACAACCGTAACGAATGACCCATCACTGGGACCGAGCCGCTAATAACTCAAGCTCCAGACATTAACCCATCCCTCCACTTCACCCAGCTTCACTCAGCTGCCCGATATACCCGCTGCTTCTTCCCACATTAGCCTGAATAACAAACCAGGGCTCGGTGCTCCATTTGGATCCAAACAGTGAGCCGGGGCTAGTTGGGAAGCTAGCGGAGGCTAACCGGCTGTGCTTCCCTCTGGTCATGCTGCGGCTAACGCATCGCCAGCCGCTCCCAGCTAGCTCCGGATTGTTATTGAGGTTAAAGTGGGCTGAGTGCAGTGGAGCCTGAGGAGGAAGCACCGGTTAGCCCCGATTTTGTTCCGCTCTCTGGAGATCAACACAGAGAGAGGGTGTGTGACGTCATGCTATACTCCAGATGAAATTACACCTCTAGTTCTTCACATAGCAATTTTTTAATTCCTTCAATCTAGAAATGATGAATTTCACTTATTGCTCCTTTAAAGAATCCCTTGATCATTGCACAAAACACCTTAACAACCAAAGCAAGGTAAAAAAACAAAACAAAACAAAACAAAACAAAACTTTATCTTAATTGCAACATGATCAAATTTATGGTGATAAAAAAAAAAAAAACAAAACAAAAAAAAAACTAACACACCCTGAGAAGAGTGTTCTGCGACCAGGAGAACCTAATGGATGCTTTGGATCTGACTGAATTAATTTTCATTGCAATTTCTTCTTACAATTGTTTTCTGTTTTCTGGGGATCAAATTAACTTTGTAGAATATGCTTTCTATGATTGTATTCCTCCAGAAGTTTAATCCTTCCCTCCTCTGACCAATATGGTTTTTCTTTCTTTCTTCTTTTATTCTGCCATTTTTCCACCACCTAACTATAAGCCAAGCAAGCAATCTCCATGGAGACTTGTACCACTGTAAAATGTCTTTCAATACAGTAAATGAGTTAATGTTTTTTCTTAGCAAAGCAAACCTTTTAAGGGATTCTGTGCAACTGCAAAAGTCCCTAAGCTAAGGAGAAATTAAGCCTTAAGTGTCATACTTAAGGAGACAATTTAGGGTGTTTTGTGCAACAGGCCCCTGGAGATACATCCAGGTAACTACTAATACTAATTGGCTTTGTGTCACTACTGAATAGGTAACTATTTGCTTTTTTTTTTAACTATTTTAATTCACTGTGATGGAAAGAAAGGGGAAGTCTTCTTGAACTTCCTTAATGTTGTCTTCACTGTACCATGTGAAGACCATGTACCATGGCATCAGACTCAGAGGAAAAGAATGTGGTAAAGGGACGGTTCGTTAAATCAAAAATACACAGTTTCATTCTTACCTGTAGTGACATTTATCAATGTAGACTGCTATCTCTGCCAGGTGTAAGCCTAGACGGAATAATGCATTTAGTCATGTATGTGTGATGGTGTGTCAGCCTGTCCACTCACAACCCACTAGATCAATTAGCCTAATCATTTTGTATGCACATTTATCACAGTATGCCCGAAGACCTCTCATGGTTGTGGTGAATGACAATCGTTGAAAAACTGCCTACTCCTAACTCCTCTTAACCAGCCTGTAGAAGTGACAAGTTTTTTGGAAATCAGCCCGGCTAAAACAGACGGGCCTTACCCTCTGTTGCAGGCCACATTTTGATCTTCACTGTGGCTCAAAAACTGACATGCATAGAAAAGAAATCTAATTTCATCTGAATAAATTCTGACTAATTCTCTAGTGTATTTGACTCAGTAGAAAATTCTTTTTATTGACTAAGTGCTCAAAGAAAACATTAGTTGTATAAAGCGACAATTGAAAAAAAACCTGTGCTCATTTCTCTGTGGCAAGTGAGGAAGGTTGAATGGACAAAGGCTGGCTGACAAATGCTCTTCTGCTTAAAACATGAACACTGTCCTTTGTGGTGTTTCAGGAAGGAAAACTGTCTCAGTTATACTGACATAACAGTTTAAAGTTTTCTCCATCAGCTTTGTATGATACCCTGGAATGAAGACAAGAAGAAATCACTTTGTCCATGTTTGTTTATTCCCCATGTCAAGCTTCACACATGTTCACACATTCCATCAGTAAAGTCTGTCCAATGACTCAAGGATTTCATGTACAGATTCCCTTCACCCACACACGACTCTGTGTAGCTATGTAAAACAAAAACTGAATGTTCTCCTTATTGATTATGATCAAGATAATGGAAGTTCTATAACATCTCATAACAACCTTTCTTCTGCCAAACATGAATATAGATCTCTTAATAAATGTACACAATGAGAACAAAGTGTGTAGGATGAGAAACAAGAACATACAAACACATCAATGCTAACATTCAACAAACATTTCAAGCACTAAGGAGTTCACATAATTTTTTTATGCAGAGAAAAGTCCGTTCAGGAAAACAACACCATCATAAGCAGTGATAGCCTTCATGGCTACACAGACAAGACAAGGACAGCCCTGTCACTAGAGAAAAACAATATTGTCCATCTCTGCAAACCACGGATATGTTACATTTCTATGTTTCATATGTAGCTAATATCAACATTTCGAAAGTGGCATAATTCTAAACACATGTTTATGAGCTGAGTTTCTCATCAGGAGGTGGCGGAAATGGTGGATGGTGGTGCAGCAGACAGCAGTAGGACACCTTTTGAGAAGAAAAGCGGGTATTTTTGTTGGGACACTGTCAGTCGCATTTGTGGCAACCAACCGAGTATTTCAGGACAAAACATGATGTTTTCCTAATCTTAACTACAACCAAGGGGTTTTTGTACCTAAACCTAACCACGTTACCCACACTGTCACAACATAAAATTATAAATCTAAAAATTAACAGACAAGTTTTAACATATCTGCTACATATGAAACATACAAATTTGACAACATGTAGTTTGCACGGAGGTGCAAGACCAACATTTATTCTGGCAATTGGGTTGTACAGGAAGCATGGTTGGATCACTTAACAAGGCTTTCAGGCACAGGCCCAGAGGCCAAAAGTGTCAGGGGCCCCCTGGCCTTCACTTGCAAAATGTTTCTTAAATTAACACCTACCAACCAGGAAGTAACTCAAAATGACTACAAAGAGATGCAAAAGAACTGAAAAAGAGAAACACAACTACAAAAACAGGTAAAACAACCACAGAGACAGAAAATAACCTCCAAGAGACACAAAACTGCCGAAAGGAGATACAAAATGACTACAAAGCAGCACAAAACGACCACAGGGACGCAAAATTACCTCAAAGACAAACAAACCGACAAAAAGATGCATAATGAATACAAAGAGCCAAAAAACTACCACAAAGTCTATGTGTCTTGCTCTAATGTAGAAGAGCTGATTGGGCCTTTTGCATATCTGTGCTCAGGGGCCAGCAACTCATGAAAAAGATGTCAAAGTACCACCCATAATGTTTGATTGACAGCTGATCTCTGTGCAGTGCAGAAAAAAAACAAAACAATTAGTTGTTAACAACAAACATGAAGACAAAATTAGAGCTTAACACAGAATTGAACCCGCTGTCCCTTTAATGACTTCTGTCTAGTTGGGGTTACACAACTGGGCAGTGACTCCAGATGAAAGTCCAAACCAGAATTCAACCCAAAGTCCAGCATAGAGAGGCTGAGTGAAAGAGGTCTGCACTCTGTGGAGGAGTGTCATGGTTTCAGAGACACTGTAGAAGGACAGAGTACCTGCACTGTGATCCAGGTACACTCCTACTCTGGAGGACTGAGGGCCTGAGACACGAGTGTGGACGTTGTTGTACCAAAAGTTATAACTGTTATTGTTGCAATATAACGCCCAAGACTTGTCATTGTATCCAAAACGACATTCATTCGAGCCCCCTGCTCTGCTGATATTCTTGTATGCGACTGCTACACAAACTCCTCCCCCGCTCCACTCCACCTCCCAGTAACAACGTCCAGTCAGACTCTCTTTGCTCAGGACCTGACAATATTTAGTGAATCTGTCTGGGTGACTAGAATAAGGCTGTGCTTCACTCGTTTTTGCTGCTTTTCTGTTCCCCTCAGATAATAACAGACGTGTGTATGCTGTGTTTGGATCCAGCGTGATTTCACATGAATACTTTAAGAATCCGGCTCTGGTCTTGGGCTCTGGCTGTGGCAGTAAAACATCCACTTCAGTCACAGTCAGTGAGATGTTTGTCCATTTCTCACTCAAGACTTCCTGCAGTTTATCTCTGACTTCTGACAAAGCCGCTGTCACATCCTCGAAGTAGCGCAGAGGATGGATGTTGATGTTGGATGAGTGTGTAGATTCACTGAGCGGTGACAGGGAGGGGTAGCTGTGTAGAAACTGGTTGAGATCCTCTGTGTGTGAAAGCTCCCTTAGCTCAGCGTCTTTCCTCTTCAGGTCAGTGATCTCCTGCTCCAGCTTCTCCTGAAGCTCTTTGACTCGACTTACTTCAGTCTTCTGCTGTGATCTGAGCTGCTGCTTCACATCAGAGCGTCTTTCCTCCATGAGACGGATCAGCTCAGTGAATATCTTCTCACTGTCCTCCACTGTTTTATTAGCAGAGCGATTGATAGCCTCCACCTCCTGCTGGAGCAGCTTCACATCTTTCTCTCTGTCCTGGATTCTCTGCTGGATGTTTTGTCGACTCACCTCCACCTCTCTCTGCCTCTCAGTCCTCTCTGCTGCAGCTGAGACTGTGTCGTGGCCCTTGTGTTCGTCCACAGGGCAGAGATGACAGATACACTGCTGATCCGTACGGCAGAACATCGTCATCACCTCATCGTGACGAGAGCAGATGTTCTCTGGGAGCTTCGTAGAGGGCTCCATCAGCTTGTGTTGATTTAATGGAGCTGAGTCATAATGAGGCTGGAGGTGTTTCTCACAGTAAGAGGCCGACAGACAGGGTGTGAGAGCTTTCATTTTTCTCCCCGCACAGGCATCCCAGGTCATATCTTTAGGTCCAGCATAGCAGAGATCAGCAGGAGCAGCTTGGAGTCCAGTCTCCCTCAGTATGTCCACTAACACTGCTAATGTTGTGTTTTTCAGCAGGTTAGGCCTCGGTGCGAAAGTCTGCCTACAAAGAGGGCAGCTGTAGATTTTCTTCTCATCCTCTTCATCCCAGAAGCTTTTAATACAGTTCACGCAGTAGCTGTGTTCACAGGGAGTAGTCACTGGATCCTTCAGTTGATCCTGACAGATGAAACAAGAAATTGTGTCCAGCTGAACACCTTTCTGAGCCATTTCACCTCTCACTGACAACGACTGTCGTTGACAGTCTCGCTTTCTCGGAAGTGAAACTAGTTTGGCTTCTGTTCTACACAGGGCGTGTTTCTGTAGTGAATGCAGCCTGTCAGCACTTGCTTTGCATCACCACGTTGATGACACCCAACCCTTGATGACAAGGGAACAGGGAAATCTAGTTTGAAAGCAGGAAGAAGAGGTAGTGGTTATCAAGCTTTTCACCATTCCATGACGGAGAGCAGCACTTTGAATTGGAACTTTGTTTCCTTATTTCAAATAAAGTCTTGGTTAAAAATGTGAAAACATTCAGGTTATTAATTGTAAAATTCTTCTTGACTACTCAGGGTTTGGTGATGGCTCCATATGTCCAACTCTTCCTCAAAGTCTGTTCAGTTTTATTTTAGTGGTTAAAAACAGCTCACTGACAACAGGAAGTTATCAAACTAAACTGTCATAAGATACTCCAATTGCTGTATAATAATTTACTTACAACTCTAATTATTTACTCTGAAGCATTTGTGACAAAACATTTCAATTTCAGAATATCATCCTAAAACCAAAACTGCATTTCAAGCATTAGATGAGTTTAAACAAATCAAATCGAGCAAATAAGAACTAGAAATGCTGCAGTGTAACAATGCATTACAACTACAAACCTCACTGAGGTAACAGTTGAAATACTACAGTGATATACTCATTACAAGTCTTAATCTCATGGCAGTAAAAATAGAAATACTACCTTGGTATAATCCATTTCAGGTACAAATCTTATTGAAGTAAAATGCTAATAATAGCCAATTAATTCTTCAGTCCTGAAACAGAGGGCAAGGCCTCGAGATCTTGGCTTTATGTTGGAACACTTTGGATTTCTGAAAAAAAAAAAAAAAAAAAGAGGGCTATTTTGACACTCAAACCGGTCATTCAATTATGCTGGGAGCTGAGGATGTAATACGATAAAAACGAAAACCAGAAAGTTCAGCAAACTGTCAGCTTATTCATTTTCCCGAGGAAATGTCACATCCACTCATAAGAGATTTTTAGTTGTTTCTTCTTCATTTTTACAAAACTCACATTAAGAACCATAGATCTTGAGATAAATTTGTTGGTGTGATAAATATGCACAATCTTGTAATGTATTTGTAATGAATTTTTAATGCTCCTCTTTTGGAAGACAGTGTGAAGCACATTTAAATGTTTTTGTCTGTACTCTTTGTGTTACATATTTTGCTATAATTCAATATCTCTGCCAAGTGTAAACCTGGAGAGGATCACACATTTGGTTGTGTGTGCATGATTCTATCTGTGAGAATGTAAGTGTGTGTATCTGTCTGTAGCTAATCCCACAAACTACTGGACCAATCAGCCTAATAATTTTGTGTGCAAATTAATGACTATATGCTCAAGGACCTCTTGTGGTTGTGTTGATTCAAAATATTTGGAAAATCAGTTTTATTGACTGTTTTATGCCGTCAATGACTGCTGACTCCAGGGCGGCAGTGGAAATTGTCTAAAAGCAACATGCCCCACTGTTGGATGCAAGCGCCATTTTGGCCTCTGTCATGGCTCAAAAAATGACATCCATAGAAAAGTTCGGTCTCATTTGAAACTGAAACATCTGCATATTAATCCCATACCCAATATGATATTGTCCACTAATGGGACAATACAAGAGATGAATAGATCACTATTTTTGCTATTGTCACCACCATCTTGACTGTAAGGAAGCTGAGAGGGACAATTCCACTGGGTGCAGCTGCACCATGTATCGGCTGGGATCCAGTCTGGTTCTGTTGCTGAAGGGTGTCACACCACACTGGGAGCACAGAGCGTTTTGCCTGCCTGATTTTGAAGACGTGCTAATTTTGTTGATTTGGTCACTTTTCCTTGATACTGGTGAAACGGGCGTGTTGGTGAACCCAAATGCAGTACCAGGCTCGCAGGAATAGTTGGTAATGACTTTTATTAGCACCACAGCAAACAGGGAATGCAGCAGGCAGAATAAACACAGGATAAAGTTCGTTCTTCGGGCAAGTTGCCCTAACAGTCTCTGAAGCTCAGATAAGGGGAAGAGAAGCGGCTGGGCTCAGTCACGGAACCGAGGGGAAGCTCCAGAGCCCCCGGTTCCACACAGTTCAAAACTCTTTCACAGAGAGGAGAAGAGATGTAGCTTACGGCAGCCGAAGGTGGCGAGGCAGGCGCTCCGTAGGCTGAAACGCCGGCTGATCGAGCTGAGAAGCCGACGAGGAGTGAGCTGAGGCGAGGTCGGGAGCCGGTGTGGGGGTCGTAGCCAGAAGAGCCGTCAGCGAAGGCAGAAGCACCGTTGAGGAGCAGGCAGGAGAGTTGACGAGGCCGGGCGGAGGAGTCGAGACCAGACGAGCAGGCAGAAACCAGAGACGCTGAAGCAAAGCACGAGGTCGGGGACAGAAGGCAGGTGAGTTTACCGGGAGGCAGACGAGGAGAGCAGGTCGGGGACAGGCAGAGTTGGCACCGGGAGATCAGGCGGGAGATCAGGCAGGAGAAGAACGCTGGAGAGTCTCGCATAATGCAGAAGAACAATCTGGCAGTGAGTGAAGGTGCTGGAGTGGCTTATATGCAGGCCTGATTGCAATGAGCTGCAGCTGTGAGGCAGGTGAGCAGAGTGGCCTGATGAAGTGGGCGTGGCTGGCAGGTAGAGTGGAGCAGAGGGAGGGAGAGTGGAAAACTACTGCAGCAGTGTTGCAGGAGAGGACTGAGAGACAGGGAGTGTGACAACTGGAGCTTTTACCGTAAGTAAGCAAGCTATATAGTTACATTATTTCTTTATTTGTCTGTGGTAAT
This sequence comes from Epinephelus fuscoguttatus, assembly GCF_011397635.1. Taxonomy (NCBI): domain Eukaryota; kingdom Metazoa; phylum Chordata; class Actinopteri; order Perciformes; family Serranidae; genus Epinephelus; species Epinephelus fuscoguttatus. Next base: position 12,259,082 of record NC_064755.1, on the reverse strand, counting down.
GCTGTTTATTGTTATTTCCTACTTTGTTGTGCTGTAGCCTACAGACAAAGTTAATACCGTTAAAAGTCCAGTTGTGAGCAACATAGATCAAAGGACTGTGGCTGTGTTTTACATTAATCCTTTTGAATTACAAGAATTGTCAAAAATTGGCACAACCTTGCATCAATCTCCTAAAGAGTCAGATATTTTTCTCAGCAGTTGGTAGAGATCAAAACTGAGAGCGAACATTAGACTTTTTTCAGATGGCCAAAATCACGACTCCCAATGTTGCTCTCTGCCTAGATAAATCAAACACTGTTTGCTTGCATGTTAGCCACATCAACTTTATATATAATTATTTATATTTTTCCTATTTTTTTGAGACACCACAAAAATGATTTTAAGGATTTTAGGGGCTGCAGATGTTAATTATATATTTCACACACTGGTGACAGGGCGACGTGATCACTTACCTAGGGATCTGGGGCCCAGCTGATGTGTTAGCATTAATGTTTTTCAAGGAAGTGATTTATATTGATTAGTTAAACATTTACCAAATATATATCCAGACTCATGCCTGTGACCTTACTAATCCTCCACAGAGTCATTACAGCCACCATATACCTTTTTGACCTTTTCTCGTGAGGCACAGAGTATTGATTTACAATAAGTTAACATGTTTGAGGAAACAGATGCTGGCTCCTAATTTAACAGAATATAGATCCCAGCGCTAGTTTGTGTCCACTGATGATGAGGAGTCGCATTAACCTTCACACTTTTATTTGACTATTTAAAGTCGTTTTTGCCTTACCAACTGAGACAGAGCAGTTCACAGCCCCACATGTGAAATTGTTACAATTTTGGTCGTTTTCTCAACTAATTGAGAAATTGCCCATATGTCCTACTTTGTGCCCTTGGGCAAGGCACTTAACCCTCCAACCTCCCTGCAGGGCCACAGAGCTGTCCGCAGCAATGCCAGCAGCAGATGGGTGAATGCTATGGAAATGAATCTGACCTACGAGAATGTGAATCTGATAATGCTCTCACACAATCCAGTACACACACACACACACACACACACACACACACACACATACACATAACTGATGTTAACAGACCTGCAGCAGAGGCCGCCGGCCACCGGTCGGTGCATTATTTAGCCTAAAAGCTTGTTAAGAAGAGCTCACAATGGAGCTGTAATAAAAGATTGATGTGTAAAAAACAGTTTAGTTAGCCCGTGTTATGTAAAGCAATAAAACAGCAGTTGAGAGATGGGCATGTAAGGGCAGAGAGGGAGAGACAGAGAGGGGAGTTAGGAGGGAATTTCAGCACAGATGCAGGACAAAAGGACAAACACCCCTAACAAGGAGGAGGAGAAATGAGAATGAGTGACAATGAAACACAAGATCAGAAAGAGACGAGGAGTCCTAGAAACCCAGGAAGAATGAAAGACAGAGAGTAAAAGAAAGAGTGAGAGACAGAGAGATCTCAGATGAATTAATCAAGTTCTCCTGAGGCATCAGCTAACATCTCCAGACGAGGCACAAGTTACAACCTCTCCAGACAAAAAACAAGTCAGCAGAACACAGTGCATTATAGTGCAGAGACAAACAGCAGCTCGCTGCACATGGCAGCACAGAGCAGACCAGTATGAAACAAACCAGTATGGACCAGGAGGACAGTTGTCATCATGATACACTCTATTGCATGATGCTGCTCTGGGGTTAAAATCATCTATCTCAAGAGACCACAACTTTAAGTAAAAGATGGTCAAATATGGTCGCCAAAGTTCTTTAAATTAAAATTGTAAAAAAAAAAAAACAACAACATATACACACATTTTCAAGCTGATCACGAGTTTAGAAAACTTATGTCTTAGCTTTGGTTGGAAATCTTTGAATGGTTCCAGTCATTCAGTTATCATCATTACTGGTAGTAGTGTAATCAATATTTATTGCCAACAATGGATCAAAAGATTATAAGGAATGCAGTATTGGGAAGATTACTTTTGAAATAGGTTACTTGTTACCCTGGTAAAAATGTAATAAGTAATGTAACTATTTTTTAATTTCTTTGTCAAAGTAATAGAACTTATTACATTCAATTACTTTTAGATTACTTTTCTAACAAATGGTTTAAAATGGGCAATAAAGCTGAAAGAAGGCATTCCTACACAGAGGAAAGATGCAAAACAACAGAATGAATGTTACATTTTAGCATAAATTTTTTTTACTGAAAATAACATATATTCAGATGTAACTCCTTTGTAATCACCAACATTTTGATTAGTAACTGTAATTTAATTAAACATTTTTCTCAGTAACTGTAACAGATTACAGTTACATTTCCTTTTTAATTTAATTACATGTAACTAGCTACTGCCCAGTACTGGTGCAATGTGAAAGGGGTCACTCATAATTATAAATCCACAATATCATCAGCATCTTTCAGGTAGTTGTTTTGTATTTCTCTCATCTGGTCAACCAGCAGCAACAGGCAGTTGTTTCCAGTGACAAAGTCCCAAATGAACCCACTGAACACTACTGGTTCAGCACCAGACAACACACAGACAACTATGTTAGTGACTAGCTGGTAAACACAGTAAAATATTTTACCGCTAAACAGCTACATTTTTTAGTTAGGAGACCACACAGCTCAAAGGAAAATTAATATTGAACCAACATTTGCCAGGTGGACAGAAAAACGACTCAAAATGAATGATGTTGCTCTGGATGTGTTACTAGGCAACTGTTCGCTTACTCATTAGTCATAGCAAATTTATAAAGTGAATATGTTAATGATGTGTTAACAGCATGTTGTACTGCCCCCAAGTGGCCAAAAAAAATCTGTACCGGTTCAAGGAATTCTTATTTATTATTTTTGTATGAACTGGTTCATATGACTTCAGTGGAGAAGAGAGCTGATGTAGACGTTAAATTTTATTTTGCCTGCATAATTTTCTTACACAACTGTAAACAGTGTCATCAGTATTACCTCCATGCAGCATCAGAAAGATTTTCTCAACTTTTTAACATCTCAACATGCATTTACACTACATAGGCACTACATAGATCATTTGCCTCATCTTTGACACACCCAGGTCAAAGGTAAAAATGTGTTTAGTTTGTTCCGCTGCCCCCAAGTGGTCACAAAGCAAATGAGATGATGAATAACTACATGAGCAACACAAAGGTGGGGCTTGATCGAGGCACAGTGTATACCTTAATCCATTAGTTAATAAATAGAAATGCTATAAAGATGGGAAAAAGAGAAAGACAAGGATAAAATCCATATAGTAGCAGACATTCATATATACAAGTACACAAAGTGAGAAATAATATTAGTTTGAGCTAATGGGACCTAACAAATTGGGTAATTGTGACTGTTGCAGCATAGCAAATTACACATGTTGTGTTTTTTTTTTCTTTTGGCGCAACATAAGATGTTTTCAACAAGACTTCCACCCCATACTACCACATAGGTTATTTGTTTCCTACCGTCTAATATGACTCTCAGGAGCATTTCCTAAATTGGCACCCCTAAAGGTTACCCTGGAAATCCAGAATTCTCGCGAGAGCACAATTTGAATTTGCTCAGCAAGTCACTCTGGCAATCAGTAATGATGCTCATTACTCATGCCGTAGGAGCCGAGCTGCACCAATCACATTGGTGTATCTGATATAGGCGGGCCAGAGGCGAGCGAAACAGATGACGACAGCGCTGCGACGACAAAGTCCAGAATCAGTCAGTTAACATTGCAAGATGGCTACGGATGAACACCAGTTGTTTGAAACGGCTTTGGCCGCTACAGTGAACGAGTTAGACTTGGCTTTTTCTCTAAAAGAGGAACAGAAGACGGCGCTCAAATCTTTCCTTTGCAAGAAGGACGTTTTTGCAGTTTTGCCGACCGGATATAGCACGAGTCTAATCTAGCAGTTAGCTCCGCTGGTAGCTAAGCTCTGGATACGTCACCCCGTCTATTGTTCTGATTGGTCTTTGTTCTGATTGGGTCTGGATTTCCAGGCTACCTAAAGGTGGCAGAAGATCAACAAAAAAAGGATACATTAATCGTTGCAGTTTTAAACATGTGGTTTATGTTGTGAAACTGTCGCAGTTTGAGTGGACTTTAGCAACCAAACTACTGATAAGGTTGAGGAAAAGATCATGGTTTGGGATAAAATAAGTTTGTCTGTTGCGAATGTATGCTTAAAGAAAACGTACCGTATTCTGCATCTCAGCACTGATTCACGTTATGGCAGGAGTTCAGCAAAGAAACTGTCACAGAGGACGATGCTGAGCATGTCGTGAAGATCTTTGTCCTCTGTGAAAGTGCAGCACATGACAGCCCCACTTCTGCTGATGTGTCCATCATCATCATCGAGGAAATTGAGGTTGCTAGATTTGGGGCATGGAAGCGATGTGGGTGGTCATAACACTTAGTGAATGGTTACATATATGGGAGTTCCCTCTCAAAGTCCTGAGAGAAAGTGTAAAGCTATGGCACTTTAAAGTGGTACTTTTGGAAAGTTGATTGGCCGTTTAATCTGAGATGCACTGAAGTGGATCGCTGCAAATGTTCTCTTCAAGCATCAAATGTTTTTTTAAAACGGTACCGGGCTAAAGGGATCAACCAGATTCCAAATGCCTTATTTTAAGAATGTGAGTGCCTTTACTGAGATAAAGCCTTTTACATATTTGTGGCAGCACTGATTTGGGTGCAGTGTTTTGTCTTATCTCTACTGTGCTGTATATGCTGGAGCAGTTGTAAGCTGTTACATTTGCACCAGTGTAAGGAAACACAATAAAGGTGCAGTTGTTTAAAAGAATCCTTAAGAAGCCTCATGTTAAGACAGTTTTATTGAATAAAAGGTACATAATAAAACACATGTATACAACAGTATAATAATATTACTTTCTATAATTTGAACATTTTGAGACAAAATATAGTAACTGTAAGCTAAATATATTTATATTACGTGCCCACACGCACAAACACACAGAGCAGAAATGATATCACTAGGGATGCGCCGATTTATTGGCTGAACATTGGTTCACCGATTTTCGCCTTGTTGACTGCCATCGGCCCATCTGCAAATAAGATGAGATTCACAAATGGCAGAGGCTGATGTTTTTCTGTTATGTCACATCAATTTTGCGCAGACTAAAAAGCAGGGCCCGAGACTAACTCCCACAAACTTAAATTAATGAGCAGGTACAAGAAGAATACAATGACAGATAGGCAGATAGGCTCTGTGACCTCACTGTTGTGTGACGAGAGGGCGAGTAGCAGCAAGCAACACGTTGTACTGGGGACAATAGAAAATGTGTCTGGAACAGTCAGAGATCTTCACCTCAAAGGACGCAGTAAACTCACTTTCGTCATGTCAAACACACCCTATAGTTTCCCTGATAGTGCTACCACAAATCCGTGTTAAGGAGGAGAGCTAGTTGATATGAGCTGTTAGCAGTCGGTGGCCGCAACTAACAGCTCAACAGGGTTGCATTAAGTGACATTATGATGCATTCAAACTCTATTCAGTTAAGTGAGTATTGTGCAGAGGCAAATTTTGATGTTGTCGTGATGTGCTCGCTGTAATCTTGTAAAGTGTAGTCTTTGGTCAGAAACTTGAATAAATACAGCTGGTTGAAGCAGAAATTTGGTGATGTTTCCACAGCAATCTAAAAGAGATTTTAGAGTAGGAATTATGATATAAAGGGTAAAATGGCTTTTGAAGCAGTTTTTAAAAAGATGTTTTTCATGTGAAAGGTTATATTAAAGGTTGTTTCATAAATTTGGGTGACTGAATTTGCTTATTCAAAGGTAGTGTAATGAAGGACTGAATAACTTTAAAACAGTTCAGTTGTTTTTTATAGTTTAGATTTTTTTTGCTTCCTTGGTACAAAAGGAGGAATAAATAACAACAAAAGTAAACTAAACAACAATAAAGACATTGGTATCTGTATTAACTATTGGCCAAATTGTTATTTTAAACATTAGTATCAGCCCAGAATTTCAAAATCAGTGCATCCCTAGATGTCACATTGAACTCAGGAACATTCTGATTGGGACATTCCATGTTCAGGTACTAGGCTAACTGTAGAGGCCGGCTATTGTCAGTCACACATTAATCTGTCTGAGAGAGTATTGACAGTTTCATGCAAACATCCATTTAAATATCCCCTTGGGTATAAGAACAGTAGAGATTTACGTGATTTCTATTTTGCCATGAATGTCACCAGATGAGGAGGTAGCCGATGGACATAGGCTCCAAACGGCTAAAAATTAGGTCAAGGTTGACGTGGACAGACTGGGACGCTTACAGCTCGACTCCATCCCTTCACCTCGACCCCCAGCTGCTCCTAAAAAGACCCTGTGGAGGCACCTTTGGTCCCCACCCCTCCAGCAGTTCCCTACACCCAGAAAGGAGGAGCTCGATGCAGGATGTTCCTGGGTCCCGCAAAAGCTGCTGGAGCAGGTTTGCACATCCTGAATAACTGTAGAAGAATCTGTGAACTTTACTCATGGCTTTCTTTTAGCTTTGTATACAGAACTGTAGTACCTACGGCAAGAACAATGTTTCTAATGAAAAGGATTTTGTTGTTTACCAGGCAAGAAGACAGCCCTAGACTGCAGTCCTCAGGCTCCAAAAGACAGAGAGGTCAAAAGCTGCAGCCATTAACCAACCCAGTGGAGAGTCTCTCTGACTGCTTCAAGATTCTCTCTTCAGATGACTGGTAAGACACTGACACTGGAGAGCAGTCTGTTGTACCGGCGCAATGCATGCTTGATTTTATGTCAGTCATGTTGCAACTAGAAGGTCTGACATGAAACCTGTCAGTTTCATGTCAATACACTGTGCCAGAAACTTTTCTATTGAACGTCTGTGAGGAGCCAGTAAATCTCATCAAATGTGACTGTGATCAGTTAATTATTCTTTACATTAAACATACAGGATGAATGAAATTGACAGCCTGAAAATCATCCGAGCTCTGGCGCAACATCACTCAGAGATCCTGAAGATCAAACTACATGAAGTGTGTTTGGTTCTTATTGGGCAGGTATTATACACACTTTCCTCTTTGTGTCTTTATTTCCCTCTTTTTATTTCATGCATTTTCATTTGCCAGCATCTGTCTATGAGTATGCAAGCTAAATCTTGACTGATGATGTTTATTCTCACGGTACAAGTGAAAAACCTGCGCTCTGCAGTGGCCTGTGCAGCCATGAACACTGTAGCTGAGCTGTATGATCACCTCCAGAGGACCATGGACCCGGAGGTGGAGGGAACAGGCCAAGCCTTTCTGCTGAAACTGGCATCATCTACAAACGACTTTATTCAGCAGCAGGCCAATATTGCACTGGATGTCATGGTGGCAAACTGCAGCCATGGTCGCATCCTGAGCGCTCTGCTGAACACAGGGCTGAGGTAAGAGGAGAGATGCTGGACGCTTAATTCATTTTATCAGCAGAAGCATTAAAAAGAAATTCAATAGGATAATAGAACATAGTAAGTAGATTTATTTGTTTCATAACCCTCTGTGTTTGTCCCTCCTCAGCCACCATTGCGTTGCAGTGAGAGGCAGCATGGCACAACATCTGCACCAGCTGGCTGACAGCCTCAGAGCAGCACGCGTCTTGGCAGCAGGAAGGATGTTCATTGAATGTTTCCTTCTTGCTGTCTCTAAGATGTGTATTGACGGTGCACCAGAAGTCAGGTGAGTTATCAACATTTTGCACAATCTTGTGATTTGCAGCTCTTGCATTTTTGTTGAGTGTTTTCACAGTCTTAATTTTATTTTTCTGAACTTTAAGCTAATTGAGAAACGTATTCCTCCACAGGCACCATGGACAAATAGTCCTTCTGGAACTGGCCAACCACAAGGACTTCCTGAACCTCTGGACCAAGATCGATCTAGACAAAGAAAGAAGATCATACCTGGACAAAGACTTAAAGAAGGCCAAATAAAATGGAGATCCGCAATATTACATATATAGTGTTAAATTACTGTTGTAATTGTTGTTAGAAAAATGCTAAAATCAAAATGCAGTACTGAGAACACAGGACAAACTACACATAACTGTATAATCCTTAATTTCCAAAGATCAATGTCTACATCTTTAACAAGTCAATTTTATATTGAAAATATAGCTCAATATTAGTTTACAATCTGTAATTTTGTCATTGTGTTTGTATTGTAATTTTACTATGTTGTTTTATTCTGTACACAAGACGTCTATTGTAGGAGAGGGATCTCTCCACTGTTGCCTCATCCAAATCGAGAGTCTAAGGACAGAGGGTTTTGCTGTAAGGACTGTAAAGCCTCTTGGGGCAAAGTTGTGTTTTTGTTCTGTATAAACAAAACTGACTTGACTGAATTGGCCTCAGTAAAGTAGAATGGATCTAAACTTCATGTGGATACATGTGAGTGTTGAAAATAGATGTAATAAAGTTGTTGATGAAAATGCAAAGTAAAAAAAATACTTTGACAGGAAAAGGAACTACTGAGAATTTAAGGGCTACAGCTTCTGTGTGGTGCAGATAAACAAAATGTATTGTAATGATAGCAGTAAAGGTTGTCAGAATGCTGCAAAATAATGACTCATTCATTCATCCATTTATTCTCCGTAACTGCTTATCCTGTTGATGGTTGCAGGGGGGCTGGAGCCTATCCCAGCTGACATTGGGTGAGAGGCATTGGACAGATATGTATTCACACTCACATTCACACCTACAGGCAATTTAGAGTCACAAATGAACCTACCATGCACGTCGTCGTATTGTGAGAGGAAGCCGGAGTACCCTGAGAAGGCCCACGCTGACATGGGGAGAACATTCAGGCCATATCCACAAGAAGACGGAACCGATTTTGTTTTTTAAAAGTTTTCCATGAACACGGAATCGTCTCAAGATATGTGTACGTAAACATGAAGCCACTGAAACTCTGTAGTATATATGCAAGGCCTGTAAGTGGCGCTGCAACGCTGCCACAAAGTACACCAAAAACAGAGAATAAGAAATGGAGCATGCGCATAAAACTTGTGTGAGTATGTGTATGGACTGATGACGAGGTAGAGCTGTAGTAGGTAGGGTCAGCAGAAGCTTCTACAGCACAAACGCAACCACTGTGTAGTCAGCCATTGTTGTTGTGGCGCCTTTATGCCTAGCGCATGCGGGTTAAAGAAGAGGTGGGGTTATGGCGTCATCGCTTCAGAAAAGAGGCATACTGTGTTGTAAATACAGAAAGTTGGCATATTTGGGCTCCTAAAAGGCTGGTTCCGTGTTTACGAAAGGTTTATACGACAAAACAACCTTTGTGGATACACCTAATCTTGTCTCCGTGTGGACATGGCCTCAGACTCCACACAGAAGGGCTCCCCCACCCTGGGGTTGAACGAGGAACCCTCTTGCTGCGAGGCAACAATGCTTACCACTGCCTCTCTGTGAAAAAGGAACGACTAAGGATTTAAGGGCTACAGCTGCTGTGTGATTCAGATATACAAAATGTGATGTGATGATAGCATTAAAGGTTGTCAGGATGCTGCAACGAATGACTGATTAAACATAATTCAACAGAGAGAATCAGTTTAACATTTAAGGAAGTCAAGGAGAAAAACTGTAATTTTGTAGACTAAACTTCAACCAGTGTCAAGAGCAGCTGCCAAATACAGAAATGCTGGTAATTTTAGTGAGAAATAGTTGGTGATTAATAGATCAGTCTGCAGGGATGAGGATACATTCAAAGCCGGGAGAAGAAATGAACAAAAGATGCATTTCAGCTGCTCAGAGCAAGTGAAAAACACTATCTGTATAGTAGGCTAAGGTCATCCAGATGTAATATGATCGATTGTATGACTGCTGGAAACCTCTTAGTATATTATTTAGGTGAGGTTAGACCCCCCCCCCCCCAAAAAAAAATACATATAGTTGTACAGCTACACAAATGCCCTGCAATGAAAAATGAGGCCAACGTGGAAGTCCTAAAAACTGCAGTTGTAATAGCCCTGCGAGGCTGACTTCAAAAGTGTTTGATTTAGTTTAGTTCAGTTGTTTTCACATAAGCAATAAAAAGTTGTAGCCTATACATTTTGCCTTGTCAGCAGAAGGAGATACTGTTAACATTAATGATGGCAGTAGTGCCCTGATGAGATTTTCAAAACCTATGCTGTGTCTCAAATCGCGTACTTCTGTACTTACACTTAATATTTTGAGTGCATACGTGTGTTCACACTGAGAAGTATGGAAAAATCAATGCACTGCACTCTGAGTACCCGAATGGTGCACTCAAAATGGTCAAGAAATTGAGTGTGGAACTATGGACACTTCTCGCCCTCAACGGTCGCCATCTTGGCTATGTAGCAGAAGGGGAGGGACCACTTTTCAAACAGGAAATGGCGGCCGAAGACTGTGCGACCGTGAACATCGCTGCATTGTACAAATACATGTGTTTTTTGCACTAAGCACCACTATGCTGTTGTCGGGTATAAGCCAGCAGTATGTTTATTGGGTTAATTTAGCAGTCTGTAATGATTTGGTGCCGTGAACGATAACGCGAGTGCTAATGCTAGTTTGCTAACTAGCTAATTTGCGGTCGTCATTTCCAGTGAGCACACAACGGCTGTGTTTGGTTTGAGACAACACTACCCTGTCGAAATCCGCACACTACGCCAATAAGTACATAGTGCACATGGTATACTACATGTAAGTGTACTAATGGAAGTATGTGATTTGAGACACAGTATCAGACTGTACAATGGACGTAGCCACGGTGACATCAGTTGTTGGTTTGTGACCTCCTGTTTTGAAGGCACGAGTTTGGCACTTTGTGCCTATCTTGGATTTTGGAGCCAGAATTGACCATATTTGGATGAGTGTGTGGAGCTAACCCTACGCTCTTTGCTAGCTTATTTAGTAAGGCACATCTACAGCGATGGTTAACTGTGATAATAGCCTACTTATTATGGTAATGCTAATTTGTGCTAGCAAAAGCCAGGCTTAAAACTATTAAAATACATGAACATAAGGAAAAACGGAATATATTATATTTGACTCCTTAGAGTGTCTTTTAGTGCAAGCAAATGATTGGCAAGACTTTTTTAGCCAACCAAAATGTTACAATTATCTTACATGAACTGAAATCACAAACAAATAAATTAAAAAACAAATAGCAACAGCTATGGCTACACTTATGCTCTGGGGTTACACCATAGTTTCATTACCTTACTTCCGTTAACTCCTTGCCGTTGTAGCAACTTGTCAACGGACAGCACTTACCTGTCACTCAAAGTGGCCACACCCTTAGTACATAAATTAAAGCTTTAATAATATTTAAACAAGTTAGTTCCATGAAAATTCACCCCCTTAGCTACTGAGACCGAAGCTGTTTTTTGTACTCTGCTGTAAAGTTGGCGTTTTAACATGGGGGTCCATGGAGATTGACTCACTCTTGGAGCCAGCCTCAAGTGGCCGTTCAAGGAGCTGCAGTTTTTGGCACTTTCATATTGGTGCCGTTTTTCAGCCCCAGAGGATGCTGCTTAATTTTAATGAGCCAGCAATGGAGACTGTACTACAAAGCTAACAAAGCAATAGTAAGGGCTTGGAACTGGTGAGGTTAAATTGGACAGTTGCATTGTTAGTGTTATTAATTGCACCTGTGCTTTTCCTGCAATCACTGGCCAAAATATCTGCTTTGCAAAAGGCATATTACTGATCTAAAGCAATTTTCAGGTCTCCATAATTATGACAAATTCTGTCATAATTACTGTTATTATTGACCATGTTATTGTTGTTCTCTTTCATTTCTTTCCTCCCACTCTCCACCCTCCACTTCCTCCCTCCCGCTCTGTCTAAAGTCAGAGGAAATGAACCGTGTAGTCCCATTGATCCAGCAGCTCACACATGCATGCATACACGGAGAAAAATGCAGCCACTCCCACACACACCGCGCTCCCCTGTGAAGAAGACGAAGTGGGAGGTATATTGTGGTGGACGGAGCCACTGACCTCCTTGTTGAGTTAATGAGCTTTTATTGACTTCAGCACCTGAAGCTGCAGCTATAACTTATCACTGTTAGCACCTCACTCCCCAGACGCACTACACACAGGGGAGCGCGCACACACACACACACACACACACACACACACATACATATATATACATTGTTAGTGTGTGTGTGTGTGTGTGTGGGTGTGTGTGTAAAGATCCATGGGGACACAGGAACACACAAACCGTCAGCTTTCAGTGTGTGAACCTACAGCATCTCCCGGGATACAAAAACACAGAGGAACTCACAAGCAAGCTTTAAACATGTTTCATAGCTTGTGATCTCAATTTACTGCTCACTATACTGTAGAGTAAATAGAGCTGTGTCTGTTATATAGGAAGAAGTGAATTTAGTGAGGAAAGGAGCAGCAGACTTGTCGCAGTAAGAAGACACAGGTGCTACTAATAACATTAACAATGTCTCTGATCTGTCCCGGTAAATCTGTAGAATACTAGAATTACTGTGTCGTGGTTGTATATGTCTCCATCAACAAGTCATGCTGCAGTTCACATCTATTTCTGTTCAGACACATATGTAACCATGACAGTTGGCAATGATTCAGATATGTTGCTGCAAAGAAGCTAAAATTCAACACCTTTACACTCATCTTCAACCCAGAAGCGAGACAAAGAGAGGGAAAAAGATGTAAGGTGGACTATTGCATACAGTGTTTCTCTATAGGCCTAAGTATTAATAACTTAATCCGAACATTGTCACTTTTTGACCCAACTGCCAGAACCAGTAATTTTTCTATAACGTTACAAGTTAATTTAAAAAAGAGAAAGTAAGCCCACAGCATGTGATATTGATCAGTGACGGTGGCAAATCTTCATAATGGCAGCAACAAACTTGGTTGCTAAAAAAGGTAACTCCTCGTCCATCTGGCAGCCTTCAGTTCATCTAGTACAGGAGTCTTCAATGTTTTTCAGGCCAAGGTCCCCTTAGCTGAAAGAGAGACGGAGCAGGGACCCCCTGCTGCATGTATTGCATCAAACTGAGTTGCACTTGAGATAATTCTCTGAATATTTTCAGGTCTCATCTTGTTAGCGCTTGCCTATAACTGCTGAGTAGTTGTAGCATGACAAGGTGCGTTTGCCTCATATTCTGCACAAGGATTCATGAGTAACAGTTAGCCTATCATTAATGTTGTGTGCTGTAAATTAAATGGGTGTTTTTATGATTAGGTGAAACTTTAAATTATCAAACAATAATTTGCCCCCCTGTAGCCCTTGCCTAGTGGGCACCCAAGATTAGTGTTACCAATTCAGTATCTGACCAAATGTGAAACAATCTCCCCTTCTGTTCATGATGACACGGTGAAGTCGACCATTGACCTTTTGGGTATAACGTCATCATTTCATCCAATTTTATTGGTGAATAAATTCATCAGTAATGGCCAAAAATATATATTTTGAGCTCACAGTGACACTTGACCTTTGACCATCAAATTCTCATTACTTTATCATTGACTCCAAGTGGACGTTCATGCCAGATTTGGGGAAGTTCCTTCAAGGCATTCTTGAGATAACATGTTCATAAGAATGAGACGGACAGACGGACGGACAAGCCGAAAACATAATAAACATTATTATTAATTAACATAATGCCTCCAGCCACAGCTGTTGCTGGTGTGGAGGCATGAAAAGGAAGGAAGGAAGGAAGGAAGGAAGGAAGGAAGGAAAATATTCTATGTCTGAATTCATCATTAAACTTTAAATTCTGTTGACATAAAATTTGTTTGTGTGAGCTAGAATTTCAAATTTTTGTGTTTCTAGTAGCCAATAAATGCAAAGTCAGTCTTTACAGCCATGATACAGGATCCTGACTGGCTTCAAGATTCTTGTCATTTTTATTATTATATTAAATATCTTTAAATATTTAGCTTTTGCTCATGCCATTAAGTATTTTTTGTCAAAATGGACTGCATTACACTTAAAGCTGTTTCTAATATTCCATCCGCCTCCATCACGAGAAACAAAACATTCAGTGCACTTATAAATAAATTATATCCCATGGTGAAACCATCACACACTATAGCCTGAAATATTGATTAAAACCAGTATGACCAAAAAAGAAGAAGAAAAAAAAGGGACTTATTGCAGGTCACTCTCTGTAAATGTATCTTTTCAAGAAAGACCTTGCTAAGAGGCAGCATCAACACAAACATAATGGTGGAAGGAAAACAACAGTGCACAATCAAGATCTTTGGTTTACATGGCAACAAACACAGGAGTAACAGCGTACCCCTGCTGAACGAAACAAGCTCCACTGTTCATCCCCGCAGTGATTCTTTCCCCCTAGACCGGAGTCATCGTCCTTACACGTCAATTCAAGTGATGTCACTTTTATTCATGTGGTCCATCACAAATCATCTCTCACACGACAGCAGCTCAGTTTAAAAAAGATCTGTTTAAACATTGTGTGTTTTAGTGAGGATTTATGATTGGGATGATCATATCTTTCTCATTATAGTAGGCTAAGAACATAACAGTTTTGAATTTGCTGTCAGTGAAATTAAGTCAAATTCAAATCTTTCATCACTAAAAGATGAAAGATGTTCTCTTTGTAGCTGACTCCTTGGGTATGAACCTGCACCTCTATTCCCTTTAGGCCACATACACAAATACACACACACTGACACACAAACAAGAAGCTACCATCCTCTGGCTGAAAAACACCTCGAATGTACGCAGTATGGAAATCTAACCTTCCCCTTCCAGTCCCAGGGGCTGAATGTGTTGTGTGTTGTTATGTCTCTATAAAGAGCCTGATGTACATGTGTGTGTATGACTTTCTGCACAAGAATCAAAGTAGATCCTTTTAAATTCTGTTACTCAACTCACAGTAAATAATTAGGTCTGTTTGTGCGCGTGTGATGCTGTTGTGTGATAACCTGAGGATGTGTTGATAAATGTGTTAATTTCCATACACATTTACATTTCAGAGCACTGAGTGATTAGGAGTGAACCTGTGGCTGTGCCACCTTATCAACACATTTGCATATGTGTGTATTTACAGGCATGTGTATGTCTCCTAGCAGTGCCGCAGTCAGGCTGGCTGAAGGGCAAGGGCAAAGAATAAAGTAAATTGGGCACCAGCTGCATTCAGTTCAATTTAAAACACTCTGTTTGTCCCTTGAGGGGCAATTTGCAGGGGCATGAAGAGTAGGTCACACAATATATGAATTTAAAAAAAAAAAAAAATACATAAAAACGCATGGGTATATGCAAAAAAAAAAAAAAAAAAAAACATCTGTAATGTATGCATTAATTTCTAGCATGTTGGGCAGCCTTTATGGCACTGCATCGTGTTTCCTCAGTTTTAGGGCCAACCTGGAGGGAACTTTGGTATTAACATTTAGGCACTAACGTAATGTGACTTTTTGTTTATCTTATGTTATCTTAGCATCTTCTAATGTATTATGATCTGTCATATAGCCTGAGGAAAGTGGCTTAAACTATGATCTTTAAAATTTTCATGTTAACTTTCTTTACACTATGTCAAAGCTGTATTAAGTAACTGCTTATGAAAATGGTACATTTCCTACTGGCACTGCTTCACATTAAAAGCTTTCACATGGTGAAACCACAGGGTGGATTTTAATGTGAAGCAGTCGCAGAAAAGGCTACGTAGCTAGCTGTCAACATCATTAGACGCTGATATTTGGTTGAATTTAGGCTGTGATATTGGGTGACCGAAATTCAACGTCAGGACAAAGTGTAATGCCAACGTCAAAATCATTTAAATACCAAAGACCAAAATCCATTGCCTTCTAAATGTCTTATGCCAACCTCAATTTGTTGTAAAATGTTGTAGAATAACAACATTTATTTGTAAGGTATGAAGAAAAAAAAACAGGATCTGCAAAATGTCATAATTTTAACATCCATACAATGTGAAATTGTTACGTTATTAGACATTTAAATTATTGCCAACCTGATTTTCATTCCAACCAAAATTTAACATCTGTTTGACATCAGAGTCCAACGTCTTTCTGAACTCATATTGAAGTCAGCTGGGTATGTGTCGCAGAGGTTAGATCACTCAGAAATCACTCAACAAAAATACACCTGCAAAACCTGAAAATGTTAATTGCTAGATAATGATTATCTTGGGTTTTTATCTTTGGTCAGTGGATCAGTTTGTAATAGTGGGAGTAATGGAACCTCAGCAAGATAACTTACTTTGATATGACCTGCTGTTGAGTGGACAACCATTTGCAATGTGCACATCATTAAATTAGACAGCAGCTGCTAATGGCATGATGGGAAAGGCCAATTACTGACTGACTTCTCTATTACAATAATGTGAGTTTGTTTGGCTGCACTGTAAACAGTACACCAGTTGCTCTTCTGTATTTCTGACAAAAGGAGTGTTTTCCGAGTATTAAACCTCACTTGCTTTTCGTCCGAGGACTTTGATATATAGCCAGTGTGAGGGCTTGGTCACACCAGCGTTTACAACAGCATCTTGACATCAATTAATTTCAATGGAATAGCCAGTTAATTTGCTCACAAAAGTGAAGTCGTTCACCAGTTAAACTTGTGACCTGTTGTGGGCTATTGCTCCTGTTATTCTCTGCACACTTGGGGATTACAGAAGTTCCTGGTGCTCAGCTTCTGGCCTGCTCAGGAGGTGATACTAATCCTAAATTCCAGGTACATTTGCTGCTCAAGCAGGTGTGTCACATCATGACAGCAAAGACTACTACAACAAATACATAACAAACACCATTTTACTACCGCAACTACAACGACTTTGATTTCAAAAAATGAGTGAGAATAAAAGAACATGATTATAATGACCTAATGAGCATTTGGAGAAGATGCCATTTAGATGGAGCTGGAATCAGCTATAGGAAATTAAAATGTGTAGCAGAGGATATTGCAGTTCTTTTACAGACCTGAGGATGTTCAAAAGGTGCACAGAGGAAATGAAGAAACTCAAACAAGATTATGTAAAATTCAAGGACCAGACTTCTCTTACTGGTACCTATTTCTAAGGCATTTTTGTATTTGAAACACAAAGCAAAAGAACTGAGTGCCAAAGCCTCACAAGTTCTTAGAGGTTTAGGTTATGAAAAGGTCATGAGTTGTTAAGATCCTGTCATCCAAAACAACTATATGTGTCTAAATGTTTGTGTAGGTTGCCTCAGCTGTGAACAACTCAGGCAGGCAGACAAATGTGTCTTCCTCAACCTTCACGTCTTTGATGGCTTTGGTTTGATTTTCCCGTTGGCTTGCTTTTCTCTTTTCTTTGACTGCATCTGCTTTATCTCCTCTGTCTGGTGTCTGAAGGAGTCTGCGGTCGATCGTGTTCTTTCTTCGTCTCTAAGCCACAAAGCCCTCGGCCTCGCAGCCACAAACCTGAGCTCTGTCCACTTTACCTTCCCCTCCATCCCACAGACACATGCGTTCATGCATGCAAGCACACACAACCAAACACACATAGGTACACAGGGGCAGGTGCAGGCCTGCATATGTGCTCATCCGCCGAGGCATGCGCATCTTTTTTTAATGCTCGTGTCACTTCACATCCTCGCAGGTTGAGCACATTCATTCAAACAACTTCCTCTCTCATCTGTCGCAGGATGCAGACAAACAAAAACACAAGAACAGGACTTTAGATTAACTGAACTGTTTGGGAAGCTGCAAAAGCAGAATGCTGAATGCAAATCGGTTTCATGAATCATCTAAGCAGAATTGTTTCAATGCGGACGAAAATACGGTTATTTGCTTTCTTTCCCAGAATAAGATGAGAGGATTGATATCAATCTTATTTCTTTGTGACGTATAGAGCCAAGGTAGCTTCAGCTTCATACACAACAACACATAACAACACAGTTTTGTGACAGAACTTTTACTTCAGATATTTTATAAGGGTCAAGAGATGTGACAGTTAACTTAGTGCTGAGCGGTTTGACCAAAAAATTTGTATCACAGTATATTAAAACCTTCATAAAGGTTACTCGACTGCCAGGACTTCATAGAATACAAAACATGTCAATGTCATCATACTTGGGGACTCATAAATTTCTAAATCCACAATTTTGATGAGACCTTTGATTTTAATATCACAATTGAGTTTAATATTGGTTTAACGACAGAGCCTCTCCCAGCTGTTAATAGACTGCTTTACGTGCTAGTAAGTGAGCTGTACCTAGCATGCAGTTCAGCAGTGTTACTTTGTAAAGGTACAAGTATTTGTGTTACACATCGTTTTGTGCCGTGGTGTTTTGCCATGTTGGAGAGTTAGTTGTGGGTTATTAATTGTTTTTGTTACATGTGGCCCTGCATTGTACTGTGTGTATTGTGCACCCCAGTGGTTGTGGTTGTCTTTACTCCACTCTTCCTCTCTCTCTCTCCCTCTCTTTCCCCCTCGAGCTTCCTCTCTGTCACTCCTCCATACCTGTCTCTCTCTATAGGAGTGCAGCATCTGAGAGCAATTGGGAGGAGAGGATAAAAGGAGCTGAGGCGCAGAGTGTGGGAGATACACCGAGACACACAGCGACATATGCCCGCAGCAGCAGCACTGGAGTAGTGGGGGAATGGTTTTCTTCCCATTTCATTCCCAGCATGTATTAAGTTATCAGGCTTAGCTATTTAAGTTATTTTAGTCTGGGTTTAAGGTTAGCGGTAGTTCAGTTTTCGGATTTTGTTTGGTTAAGTTCAGTTCAGTTGAGGTAGTTAGGGGGATGAGTGGTTGGCCCAGCGACTTCCCCATCTTTTTGTTTCTTTCGGCCGTGATCTCCAGCCTATTTGTTTCCTCTCTTGGGTTAAAAGTATTGTTGCGTTTTTGTTAGAAAATAAAACTTTGTTTGCCTTTTCCCCCCTGCAAACTGTGTCTGGCATCTATTCATATGTTCCAGCCTCTAGTTGAGCCTTTGTCTGTTTAGAAAGTTAACTTTATAGAGGGTTATAAAGTTTACCCTTGGTAAGAAGGGTCTGCCATGGGGCACAGTGTATTTTACTGTCTGTTGAAGAGTTGCAGCAGTTGTTTCAGCTTTGCATCACTATGGTGGGATATGAAAAATTCATTTTGTACAGTAAAGTACAGCCAGTATACTGGATCAACCTGTATACCGTCCAGCACTAAGTAAACTAAACAAATGCTGCAGAACATACAGAAAGGGACTTGTCATCTTTCCTCACCCTCACCCCACTGAGCTCAGTGCGTAGTGTGTGTAGTAGAAGTAGAGAGCGAGAAAGAGAAAGTGATGGATGCGCTCAGAGCAGGTGTTGGCGATCAGCGCAAAGAGGAAATTAGTGGTAAAGCTGTCAAATGGTAGTAAATGTACAGTGCAGTTTGTCCATGAAAGAACACTGCAGCTCTAAAGAACCAAGTAAAGTTTCTGTACCTTGCCTCTGAACTGCAGGGTGACGCCTTGTGAAGTGGTGGCTTGTCCTTCACCTGACCTACCAATCAACCATCTGCGGCAATTTTTGCATACCTTTTTATTTCTTCAAATTAGAACAAAATTGTAGGAATAATTAAATTTGTCAGTTACTGCATACAGTTACATGATTTAGGGTATTTTCCGGTCTCAACACATTTTTTTTTTTTTTTGGCTGATATGACTTCATCACAGCATACCCACTACAATGAACTAGACCAAACCACTGAGTCTGCCTGTCCTCAAAAACAGAGAGAGTGGGAGAGAAACACCTTACAACACATTTGACAGCTCACTAATTATCACAGTGTATCTCATTTGTTTTGTCTGTGCATATTTTTGAACTTTTAGACAGAGCCAGGCTATCTGCTATCCACTGCTTCCAGTCTTATTGCTGAACCAAGCTAACCACATTCTGACTGAAGTTTGTGCTCAATGCACATGAAATCGATGCTGTCTCGCAATCCATAAAAAAAACTTTTTTTCCCAAAGTTTTTTTGATTTGTGAAAGCTAAAGCAAAATGAAAAATTTCAATGAGGTGAATACATTTGATAAAATCTCTGCATTCACACACAATGCTAAAGTTCAAGAAGGCCACAAGGACTGCATGAAGAAATGTAGGCTCTGTGCCCCTTATCTGAGCATTTAAAAATAAATTAGTTAGTTTAAAGGTTGTGAGTGCTGCACTAATTCTTTTTTATTGGTCTAAATTTGTTATGCAGTTCCTAGTTCAATGTTCCTGATGTCTAAATTCATAGAAAACTCAAAAAAATAAATAAAACACAGGCGTTCTCTCTTTAATGTCATTAGATGCTCTGAGATTCCCTTTTTTCCAAACATTTTACCAAGATGAAGACTCTAATAACTTGGTATTAAATATCTGCATTGGACCTTACTGTGTATAGCCTTGACTTCTCCCTGTTTCAAAGAAGTGAAATAGTTCTCGCTTGAACTGCAGAAGCACTGACCAAAGAAACTGCAAAGAATATTTTAAAATAGCAAGCTGCACAAATCAGTATTTTTATCTTGTGAAAGTGGGCGCTTGTTGTGACAAACCCACAGAAAATTACAACCTAACTGCAGTTCTCCTCAGCTCTGCGAAAATGTTTCTTTTAGCTCATTGTTTTGGTTTTTATGGCCAGCAACATCATCTCTTCAATCGACATACGCCTCAGAGCAAAAGTGTAATGTCATTTGTTTTTAGCTGGAACATTTCTCATGGTTCAGCCCATCACACACTTCACTTCACATTATTAATGACCATTGTCAAAGCCTGCCAAAAGTTTGTAGATCATACTTCTTACCATCTGCTGGGAATTAATTAATGGTTCCAGTCACTGGATCATATTCGGTTTATGACAAAAGTATAAAAAACAGGATTTAAACTTGCTTGAGATAAGTAATCCAACGCAGGGAACATATAATTAGCATTTTATATGTATTATTTTATATATTTATTAAAGCTGCATTAATCAATATCTCTATATTAATGATGGATCAAATGTGTCTTCCCAGCAAAGGGTTGGACATCATGTCCCTGGCCAAAAATGGTCCCAGTTGGATGCCATTATTGCCACGAAAAAAACAACTGCATGTATCTTTGTTTTTTTTTTTTGTTTTGTTTTTAATACAATGATATCGACAATTTATTGGTTTGGTTGTGAAATGGTCACAATCAGACAGCCACACTGTGATGACTACTCCACGTCCAAATACTAGTGTTAATCGATGCCCATTTTTTAAAAAAGACATTTAGGCCTATATGATTTATGTATATCTACACTGAACAAAAATATAAACACAACACTTTTGTTTTTGCTCCCATTTTTCATGAGCTGAACTCAAAGGTCTAAAACATTTTCTTTATACACAAAAGACCATTTCCCTCAAATATTGTTCACAAATCTGTCTAAATCTGTGTTAATG
Organism: Epinephelus fuscoguttatus; assembly: GCF_011397635.1. Taxonomy (NCBI): domain Eukaryota; kingdom Metazoa; phylum Chordata; class Actinopteri; order Perciformes; family Serranidae; genus Epinephelus; species Epinephelus fuscoguttatus. The sequence goes on along the minus strand of NC_064755.1, from coordinate 12,237,741 downwards.
AGCACTTCTCCTTTGCCGAGATAATCTTGATGCTGATTAGACAGCATGAATATTGCACAGGTGTGCCTTAGGCTGGCCACAATAAAAGGCCACTCTGAAATGTGCAGTTTTGCTTTACTGGGGGGGTCTGGGGGGTCAGAAAAAAAGTCAGTATCTGGTGTGACCACCATTTGCCTCACGCAGTGCAACACATCTCCTTTGCATTGAGTTGATCAGGTTGTTGATTGTGGCCTGTGGAATGTTGGTCCACTCCTCTTCAATGGCTGTGCGAAGTTGCTGGATATTGGCAGGACCTGGAACACGTTGTCGTATATGCCGATCCAGAGCATCCCAAACATGCTCAATGGGTGACATGTCCAGTGAGTATGCTGGCCATGCAAGAACTGGGATGTTTTCAGCTTCCAGGAATTGTGTACAGATCCTTGCAACATGGGGCCGTGCATTGTCATGCTGCAACATGAGGTGATGGTTGTGGATGAATGGCACAACAATGGGCCTCAGGATCTCGTCACGATATCTCTGTGCATTCAAAATGCCTTCAATAAAATGCACCTGTGTTTGTTGTCCATAACATACGCCTACCCATACCATAACCCCACTGCCACCATGGGCCACTCGATCCACAACGTTGACATCAGCAAACCGCTCACCCACACGACGCCACACACGCTGTCTGCCATCTGTCCTGAACAGTGAAAACCGGGATTCATCCGTGAAGAGAACACCTCTCCAACGTGCCAGACGCCATTGAATGTGAGCATTTTCCCACTCAAGTCGGTTACGACGACGAACTGCAGTCAGGTCAAGACCCTGATGAGGACGACAAGCATGGAGATGAGCTTCCCTGAGACGGTTTCTGACAGTTTGTGCAGAAATTCTTTGGTTATGCAAACCGATTGTTGCAGCAGCTGTCCGGGTGGCTGGTCTCAGACGATCTTGGAGGTGAACATGCTGGATGTGGAGGTCCTGGGCTGGTGTGGTTACATGTGGTCTGCGGTTGTGAGGTCGGTTGGATGTACTGCCAAATTGTCGCCTTTGGAGACAGCTTATGGTAGAGAAATGAACATTCAATTCACAGGCAACAGCTCTGGTGGACATTCCTGCAGTCAGCATGCCAATTGCACGCTCCCTCAAAACTTGCGACATCTGTGGCATTGTGCTGTGTGATAAAACTGAACATTTTAGAGTGGCTTTTTATTGTGGCCAGCCTAAGGCACACCTGTGCAATATTCATGCTGTCTAATCAGCATCTTGATATGCCACACCTGTGAGGTGGGATGGATTATCTCGGCAAAGGAGAAGTGCTCACAGATTTGTGAACAATATTTGTGAGGAAATGGTCTTTTGTGTATATAGAAAGCTTTGAGTTCAGCTCATGTTTGTTGTCATATTTAGATGTATCTAGGATGCTCAGGAAGGATGTCCAGCTGACGGCCAGGTAACATCACTAAAAAATTTCATTTTGGAACTATTTTTGAACAGTAACAGAGCATCTTGAGTGGACATTCAAACAACAGTCACTGAATAGCCCTTTTTGGGCCACTGTGAAGTCCCTTCTTTATTTTGCCTTTGAATTTTAACTCAGAACCAAACAACAGCGACATGATTTTAGACAGCATGCTGACTCTGAGGAAGCACATTTGGTGTGAAGGGTGTGACGTAGCACAAGAGTGACTCTAATGTGACATAAAACATGTGCCAGCAGTGCTTTCTAAATAACAACAATGGCATTAACATGGCACCAAGAATAATTTACCATCTCAGTTATATAGCAGTTGCTCTCGTTCTCGTAAGGAGCTCCCTCACCTCATTGTTTTCCCAATTTGTGGACATTTTTGGTTGCTGCTCTTCTTCTTTGAGTTAGCTGCTAACTGCTATCAGCTACATCTTTAAAAAAGTGGATCACACACATAGCACATCATCAAAACCTCACACCTGTGCCACCATGATCCTGTCCTGCCCACTGTCATGTCTATACCGACGTTGCTTTTGACTTTGTCACCCCATTCCACGTTTGTGATGATGAGGCAGCATAACAGTATGAAATTCCCACCTTGAAGAGGCAGTAGCCCTTTTTAGACAGGAATTGTGCAAATTTGCAGGAAAGCCCAATCAGTCTTCTTTCAGCATTGGCAGTATAAAAACAAAATTGAGGAGTGGGGCAAAATGCCGCCTACCTATACCTTATACATGTGTATTTTTCGGGGCAATGGGGGGGCGTGAGCAAGTAATAAAACGTGTAGCTCAGCATGTGACGTAAACAGTGACGTACTCCGAAGAAAGCGCGGCTGGTCAGTCCTTTGGCGATTCTCTCATAAGTTGGCCCATCCTTCACCGTTCCCGTCATCTGATGGTTAATGGCCTCTCCATTTGTGAGGACAAGGAGGGCACGCAATTCTTTGTCTCCCCAGTTGCTCATCTTTACAGTGTCTGTCAGGTTTGCGTTTCCCTCTTGCTACTAATACTAGCTGCTCATTCCTGCTATCAGCTGTTTCCTGTTTATCCACCACCAGTGGGTCGCACGTGCGGCGTCATCAACAGCTCCTCCCACAAGTCTTCAACAGCCCCTCCCGTTGCAGAAGGCCGCCTCGTTCTGTTGAAACCAAAAAGGTTCCACCAATATGACTACCCTACGAGGCAGAAAATTGGGCACCTTGGATCAACTCGCCAATCCGGCTCTGTGTGTCTAAACGCTCGCAGCTTGATGGCAAAACGGCCCAACACACAGAAAATCTGGCAGTGTAAAAGGGGCTACTGTCAAAGGAGCTAATGTTTCCAGGGGAAAGGGGGCCCTTGTAGTGATGAACGCACAGAGAATTTTCACCTGACTCTTCAATTCCTCTCAGCTCTACACATCATTTAACCTTCAGGTTTACACACCGCTCTCATAAACTTCTTTTACAGCAGCAGGCAGCTGTTTTCAGTGAAAACTCTCACCGACTGCCTGCCCAGCACCAAACAGCAATCAGACAAAGTTAGCAACTAGCTGATGAACATAGTGGACCATTTAGCAACTAAAGAGACAGATATATCTCCCTCAGGAGTTAAAAGAGATTCAAACGGATTAAGGAGAGTTTAAAGATTTAACTACCATGTGTCAGGTGGCCAGAAACAAGACTCCAAATAAATGCTAATGTTGCTCTGTTTCTGCTAGAGAGTTAAATAGGCAATTGTTTGAGAACACGTTAGCCATAATTAATTGTTTATAGGTGAAAATATGTCAGTGTTTTGTATACAGTGGGTTCAGTTGCTCCCAAGTGGACAAAAAATCAATTACTGCAGCTTTAAAACAACACCAGCAAACTGTGTGCTGTGCATAAAGTGCATTAGCGAACTGCAGTGGTCGCCAGTCTGCTCCTGCTCACATGCAGAGCCTTTCTGAGTGTAGTGTTGCTGGATAATGGTCTGCCCATCAGGGATAAGATGAGAGCATTATCAATCTAAAGATGCTACATAATCTGGCCATTTATTACACTAACAGGCGTTATCACATTTTCGGCCCATTTAGAGGGAAGCCTGATTACATTTTGATTAATGACGACATCATCAGTTACGACATGCCCCCCTGTCTCTGTTTACACTGCTGATGTACTCAAAGAAGTCTTCCTCCTTTGAACCTGTGTGGCAAATGGATCTCCACCCCGTTCGTCCTTCACTCGACATGATGGTTGGTTTTCTGTGTTATCTGTCTCTCTTTCTCCATTTCCGTCTTTCCGTTCCTCTCTGCTGGGTTTTATTCAAAGTTTCCTCAGTTGGAGAGCTTTTGCAGGATCTCTGTCTCTCTCTTTTTTTTCCCCTTTTGCTTCAGATCTTATTAAATTGAATTGTCCGGAGGCTCTGGTCAGTGATCCATGATGGTCCGCCTTTTTCTGACAGGCCTGATAAATACAGGTCCTGATCTCTCCCTGCGTCTCTATCCCTCACTCCTCCTCCCTCTCTCCATCTTATTCTCTTCGTCCTCTCTCTCCGCTTGTCCTCTGCCTCCCTCACTCACCTCCATAACACTTCTCTTACTCTTCGCTTGTATTGTGTTCCTGTAAACTACATTGCAATTTTTCACTTTTCTCTATTTCCCTTGCTACTTTCAGACTGAAAGGGAACACTCTCTGCACTGCTTCCCTATAGAATTGTGTATTTGTGTATATGTCTGTGTGTGTGTGTGTGTGTGTGTGTGTGTGTGTGTGTGTGTGTGTGGGATGTGGAGACTGACCAAAAGACAAGAGTTCGGCTGACCTTGGACAACCAGTCCTCTCCTTCTTGCCAATAACATTCCTATATGCTCTCTGTACACACTGCAGGGTGAAGAGTGTGTGTGTGTGTGTGTGTGTGTGTGTGTGTGTGTGTTTGTGGGAAGAGGGGTTTGGGAGAATTAGTGTAGATACACACACACACACACACACACACACACACACACACACACATATACACACACACACACACACACCCATATATGCATATGCACTCAGATTAAAACTTTGGTTTGAGGAGCTACATGCCAACACACACACACACACACACACACACATGACCACACAGTGAGAACAGGAGATGAATTCAATTTGACTGATTACAACAGAGGACAGTGACTCCTTCATACAGTATATGTGTGGGTGCATGCCATACAGCGTCTTTAAACTCTGTGTGTGTGTGTGTGGGGGGGGGGTGTGTGTGGTGTGTGTGTGTGTGTGTATGAATATTCATGCTCAGTGTAGTTTGTGGATAGGGAAAAGAGAGTCATGCTCTGCTGGTACTTCATTACTTGGTATTTGTTAGGAAAACTCTGACATACACACACATACATACACACAAACACACACTCAAAGCTTGTGGTTTTAATTGTCTAAATCCAATCCTTTCTTCATTCTACACGTGTGTACGCATAAAAACTGTCACACTTTGCTTACATACACACACACTTACAAAAACAATCCCCCCCTAAGGAAATCAAGGAGATGCAGATAAAAAAAAAATGCAGGGCGCTAATGTGTGTTTGTGTGAGTGTGTAACATTTGTGTGTATGCTGTTGTATATGTGCTCAGTGTGTTTGTTGGTGTAAGATTCAAGTGTACCCTTAGAGGGGCTTAAGGGCCTTTGAAAGATTTAAGTGCGTATGTGCATGTTCACATATCCTTCTGTCTGTTAATTAAGTGCGTGTGTGTGTGTGTGTGTGTGTGTGTGTGTAGGCATTACTCTACCAACAAGGGGTGTCTGCATGTTCATTAACAATTGGATGCTGAAGATAAGATCACACAAACAGGGAGACTGAGGAAGGGATGTGAAGGAAGGTAGAAGGAGATGGGAGGCTGAAAGATGGAGGGGAGGAAATAGGACCAGGCAGATTAGGAAAAACAGGTGGAAAAAAAACAACTGACTTATTTATCTAGTATTGTGCCTAACTTTAGTGGATCACAACGTATCAGGTATGATATAGATGTCAGTTTTTGAGCCACGACAAATACCAAAATGTGACCTGGAACAGACAATGAGGTTTGTTGTTTTTAGCCGAGACGATTTCTGGAAAACTTGCAGCCCCTACTAACCACTTAAGAGGATTGAGGAATCAGCAGTCAGTGATGTTATAAAGCAGCCAATAAAACAGGCTTTTTCATTAAATGTGAATCACCGCAACCATGGGAGACCTATAGCATACAGCCATAAATGTGCACACAACATATTAGGCTGACTGGACCAGTAGTTTGTGAGATTCGCTGCGGATATACGGATACACATGCTATTATTACTTTAAAAATGGTGCCATTTGTTAAAAAGGCAAACACATTTATGTCATGGTTTTCTCTTTTCTTTTTCTTTTTCTAAATAGTCAGTAGCTATCTAAAACAAAATGATATGCTTCTATCTATGTAAGCGATAAAGTCTATCAATATACAATTAAAAAAAAAAATCAATGAAATTATTAATTTCTTACTTTCTTTGATATTTTTCACAGATATGCCATGATAATTGCTGGGTAATATGTATGTTGATGCTGCCCAATGTCAAGTCTCTATTTGCATCAAGACAATGCATGCACGATAGTGTGCACTAGGGCCAGTCATAATAGTGTGCACTGCGGCCTGTCATAACTTCCTTACGCCGTTGCGTGACTTTCAATAAAAGTGACTATTAGAGGAATAAGCACTGAATGTAAATACATTGAAAGGCTATTGCTGATTAAATGCTGACAATAAATAGTACAACAAATGGGGTTTGATTTCATGACAATGTCAGATTATAACTTTAAAGTAGCTACATTTGGTATTTGTAAAATAAAAATGAATCAAATAATAATGTGAAAACAGTGGGATGACATGAAAGAGCTCGTAGTGATGAAACTATAGAGATTTAGACCTTTGGCTTTATACTGAGTTTCAGCTCTTTGTTTCGCCGTCTGGCCCGCAACTTTACTCTTCTGGCTCACTCTCAGCGCTCACATAAAGTTTTCGGGCAGTTGCTTATTCATGTGTTGCTTAAACAAGCGACTGTTTGCAAACAAGTTTGCCATATCAACTTAAAGGTACTATCTCAATGTTGTGTTCATAACTTAATCCTGCTGCCCTCAAGTTGCCAAAAAAGTTTCTTCTTGCAGATTTAACCAGAATGAATATATGCCATAATTGCAATATTTTACTAAACTTAAGCATTGTATAGTTTCCATGCAGGAGGTTTTTTTTAATATTCTCTCAGACTTTCAGTCCCCAGTGTGTAGAGCTCCAATGCAAAAGTTGAGACACAGTGACACTAACGATTCAGGAGACTGTTCAGCTTCAGGATTATTCAGGCTGAACTGACTGAAAGAGGAGACAGGTGCAGCTGCTACCTGCTTTGTCTTGTACAGTCAGGACTTACAGTGTGCATCTTCACGGTGAGCTGTTTCAGAAGCTGTTTTAATGACTTGTAATGATTACTGGATGATGTTTTCACCTGGTCAGTCAAGTTAGGCTTCAGTGGAAGTGAATGAGAGGAGGGGCAAGTGTCTCAATGGTCCCTTTATTTTCGCTCCATCTTTGGTGCAGAGTAATCACTGCTGCCATGTTTCCTCACTTGTGATCTCCTGAGATCACATGTCAGTCAGACCGTATGGCCCACATGGGTTATATACTGTACATCTCACCCCAGGACATCTCTTAAGATCCTTCTATTTAAAAAAAAAAAATATCCTGGAAATTAAGCAGCTCTGCTTTGATCTGACACATGTGACGCAGGATTCTTGCTATCACATTTATCAATATTTGTGAATCCCTGATGAAAAGGACGAAGGGAGCACAGAAAAGAGTGAGAAAAAAAGAGTAGGAGATGATGAAAGAGGCAGAAGCAGAGAGATGAGCAAGTATAAAATAAAAAAAGAAGAGGAGCGATGGAGGGATGGCATAGAGATATTAATGACTGCAGAGACACGAGAAGTAAGAGAAACGAGGAAATGAGGTTTGCTAGGAGTAAGGAAGGAAAGAAGAGGGGGGTGAAGGAAGCAGGGGGGAAGAAGGAAAGGAAAGTGTGCAGTGTGGTGGACACAGCTGTGTGTGTGCTCAGCAGCAGAGACTGTGATCTCTGTGAGTCACACGGGGAGGACAGGAGGGAGGACGGAGGGAAAGCGCAGGCAGTTTTCCACGAGACTTTTAAACCTATTTTAATGAGGAATCTTCCACTACATGTGTCTGTGCTGCATTAAAAAAAAAAAAACCACCTCTAAAAAGCACTGCAGTCGACCCACTGTGGGGGAACTTAGCGAGAGAGGGAGGTTAGGAAGCGTTTCCTGAGGAGAACAATTAAAAGCCAAATATATTCTCCCCCTCGCCCATGGAGTCCTTTTAATGTGATTATTGGGGCGCTGATGACGCACAGAGGAGACCTGCACCCAGGGGAAACCTCTCTGTGTCTCTGGCCCTGATACTTGCAGCTTTTTGAGCTGAGACAGAGGAGACAAACAGATAACTGAAACTCAGCGGGAGAGGAGGACAGACATAGAAAGAGGCTCCCGGTGTTCCAATAAATTAACTATAGTCGATACTACCACTTTGAGATAAAGTTAAAGGAACAGTTTGACATTTTGGGAAACACACTTACTCGCGTCCTTGTCAAGATTTTGCTGAAAAATTGAAACCGCTCTCATGTCTCTACAGTAAAAATGTACCTGGAACCAGTTAGCTTAGCATAGCATTAAGACTGGAAATGGTGAAACAGCTAGCCTGGCTCAGTCCAAAAGTAACAAAACGTGCATACCCACAAATTAAGCTAACTAAATAACACGTTATATATTTTTTGTTTAATCTGTACAACAAACAAAGTGTAAAAACAGCAAGCAACCAGAGGGGAGTCCAGGAAGTTACTGACAGAAAACCCCTATTAGCAGTAAACTGTCATATTTAACAGTTTGTATTAAGTGCTAATTGGCAAATGTTAGTGTGCTAACATGCTAAACTAAAATGGCAACCATAATAAAACATTGATATTGGAGCATTGTCACTGTAAACATGTTAGCATGTTGACATTAGCATTTATCTACTGTATGACCTTAAAACCCTTTCCCACTGATCAACTAAGCCACTAACACTCGATAAAATCTGGCTTTTGGTAAAGGTTATAATCAGCATCACTCTCTGGACAAATGACTCTTAAGTAGTTAAGGGTATTTATTGGCTCCAGCTACGATTGGCTTTGATCAGCAGTGACAGAAATATGATGGGTGGGCACACTAATCTTACCCCTGCAATGCAATGACGCAACACCACATAATACCATTCATCTCCATCCAAGCAGCACTCAAACATTTTATTCAAAATGTCAGCACCAAGGTTGAGAGAGAGACTGAATGAGCAAGAGATATAAAAAAGAATCAACCACCATAACATTTTCACTGGCCTCCATGCTGCCTTCTACTGTTCACTAACCTGTTTTCCAGCCCGTATATTGATACGGACATCCTTAAATTGGTAGTCAGACTAAACTTCAAACCCAAAGTGTCGGTATTTGACGACTTGGAAATGAGATTAAATCAGTTATCTTTCTGCAGAATTATACTACACCTTTAAATTTTGGGACGGGGGCACAATCTTGTAATCTACCTGTGCCATGGTGGTTTATGCGCTTACCTTTTGTTTTGTTTGACTAAAAACTGTCATCAGTCAAAACCGATGGAGAAAGGAAAAAAGAAAGAAAAGGAACTGTACTAGAAGAATTTGAATCACAGTGCCAGGCAGAGGTATTGGGACGATCTAATCACGATAAACAACACAGATCCATGACTTGTCAGCCCAAGAATGGATTACAGGCCTCCGCCTACATATCCGGACATTGTGAACTATCTTGTTTTTGGACTGAGTGTGTACTCTTTGTGTGTTTTTCCAAAGAAGAAGCTCATTAACAGTTTTGCACTGGCTGGGTGCAGATCTGCTTATTCACAAGCCTGCAAACTGCAGAGCACAGTCATACTCGTTAAGGTAAGGCGGCACTTCTCCTTTTGGCCCAATTAGCCTATCAAACCAAACAAAATACAAGAGGGAAGCTGCAGGTAACCACCGCAACAGGCACAAGTATTGCAACAGAGCACATTCCTCACAGGATGGTGCACGACAGACTTTTACATTCCTTGAAGTAGGAAACACAGACTGTAAAAAATAATGGGCATTGCTACTGAGATGCCAGCCACTGGTGTTTGGACTCCAATTTTGGAGCCTCAAGTTTGGCATTTTGGCTGTCGCCATCTTTGTTTTTTGGAGCCAGATGTGATCATATTTGGGCAAGAGGCTGGTGCTGAGGAGGAGTGAAGGGTGGATCTGACTTAAAAGCCGAGGACACTATCAGTAGACAGTCACTCAAAGCGGCCCACCCTTAATTATGCATTAATTATGCATAACTTTAAGCCTTAATAAAATGTAAACAGGTGAGTTAAATAAATATTCACCCCCTTAGAGTTGTCATGAAAAAGGAAATAAGCTATAAAGACAAAAAACATATTTTGTACCAGGCTGTAAACATGTTTATTTCTGCTGTAAAGTTGGGCATTTCAACATTGGTGTCTATGGGGATTAAAGGGATAGTGCACCCAAAAATAACCCATATGCTGAGGGAGGCTCAGGTGAAGTTTTAGAGTCCTCACAACACTTGCGGAGATCCAAGGGGAGAGGGGGTAGCAACACAACTCCACCTAATGGAGGCTCAGGGTGCCCCAGATTCAAACGTCCAAAAACACATACACATCCAAGTGTCTTGAAGCCCCGACATAAAAAGTTGTTTGGAAAAAAGTCATTTGAACTCTGTTTTTAGCCTCACTGTAGCCAGCTTCAGGACACTTGTATCACTACGGAAGAGCAGTATGGAGATATTTTGTGGTTTCAATTATGTGTTTTTGGACGTTTGAATCTGGGGCACCGTAAGCCTCCATTAGGTGGAGCTGTGTTGCTACCCCCTCTCCCCTTGGATCTCCACAAGTGTTGTGAGGACTCTTAAACTTCACCTGAGCCTCCATCGGCATATGGGTGAGTAGATAATGGTTGAATTTTCATTTTTGGGTGCACTATCCCTTTGGCTCAGCCTCAAGTGGCCGTTTAAAGAACTGCAGTTTTTGGCACACAGCATGTACAAGACCAGAACCTTTTAATTGAAGCAATTAACTTGAATACAGTCATCAACGGCTTTATATTTCACACCTTAGCTTTCCCCACTGTGACATGTCTAAATATCTTTTATGAAAAAAAAGGTCTCTTGTTTTGTAGTAACAGCTTTTTGTTTATGATGTAATCAGTGTGCCATTTCTTTTTTTCCTTTATTTCCAGAGACACCTAAGAACAACCCTTTTGATGCTGCTGAGGAAGAGAGCCAAACCCAAAACATAAAACGTCTGTATGTGTGCGCATATTGAGCAGATTAAATTTTCTCACTCTTCTGCTTCAAACCCCTCCTTTTTCTCCTTTGAGAAACATTTTGATTTTTTTTGCAACATTTGCAGAATGTTGTATAAATATTGTGAAATTCCTCCCACGTGACTGAGAGCCGACTTACAAAACAAACGGGAAAGACTTTCCACACTGATGTGCTCCTGTATGGCACATAAGAATAGGAGCTATGTGCTGTAAAGATCCATAGTGATCAAAGGCAGCTATAAATACTAGTCCTATTAATAATCCTAGCCAATTTATGTTTTAATAACTGTTTCAGTGTATTTGAAGCAGTGAAGGATGATTTTTCTTTCCTAACAGGTTTTGATCTTCAGATAAGTTATTTATAGAATTTGTGACTAATGATAGTCGGAGTCAAAGGTGACCGCAAGCACCGCTCATGGACACACACACATATCGCCATAAGCACACACACACACGCACACATTTTGATAGGAACAAAGAAAGAGTTTCATGTAAAAATATCGGCCTGTATTAATACGTAACAAGCCTATTCTTTTCCTTTTGTGAGAGTAACATGAGGGACAGAGTGAGCGAATGAGATGACAGCAGCACAGAAGTGTTTCCCCGTCAGGTTCAGATGCAGGGCTGAACGGAGTCTCCAGAGACTCTGCTGTGCAAGAGGAGGGGGACAGATGTGATTCATTCATCATTTATCTCCATCCGTGGGACATTTTTTTCCTTTCCCCCGACGGTGTCACACTCCCATGGGAGCCCCATCCCATCTACCCCCTCTTCCACATTGCTCTGACATCCACAGCAGCATGGGACGACGATCAATGATGACGATGATTGGTTTTAACATATAGTGTAGTTTAAAGTGGATTAGATTTGTTTCAGATGACCAATATAGTATTTTTGTTCATTTAAAGGGCCACTCCACCAATTTCAGATCTCAAGTTCAGCTTATTCATCATGAAGAGTAGGCTACTATGCAGCCTGAAAAAAACTGTTGTGTAACGTCACCTGTGGCTCCAAAATTTAACAAAATAACCATGATGATGTCATAGTGATGTAACCTAGGTTACCTTAGCTTTATTCTAGAGACTTTATAGATTTTTAACAAAACGTTTTTGTTACAAACTAAGGGCATGGAGTTTGGAAGATGTGGGCATTCACCAGACAAGGAGGGTCTGATGAAATGTGCTTTCAAGTTGCATTATGGGAAATGTAAGATCCAGTGTTTCTGGAGCTCGACCTATTCTATGGACTTAATGGGATAGTTCAGATGTTTTGAGGTGGGGTTGCAAGAGATCCTTATCCATAGTCAGTGTATTACCTACAGTAAATGTCTGTTGGCACACCCCCAGTTTGGAGAAACAGGCAGGCGTACCACCATGGAAGGTGAGCAATGTACTTCTGCGGATGGTCAGCTGCATAGGTTTATTTATGCCACTTTAAAAAATTAATAACAATTTAAATGTACACTATATTGAGAACATTTTTGGCACTTTACTCACACACAGGTGGCTCCGTGACGGAGGGTGTTAACAGCTTCAATTCCCCATCAATGCTCTTGTAATCCGCCACCTGACTCTACTGACAACAGTAATTTTGGCCCACTGAACATGGACACTGCTTTTCTACTGCTGCCTCCATCAGTTTGTGTTGTTGTGTGACTTTGGTGAATCTGAACTGACCCTTTTAACAGCCATAGTCTCTCAATAACACAAAAAATACTAAGTGATCGGTAAACCAGCAGCTCCTGTGTCCAGCAGTGTTAAATTACTGTTTTTTCTCAGTGGATTCTGGCTTTGAAGAGAATGATATAAAGGCTCTAGCTCCCCATTGGTAAATCGCTTACACTCAAACTATTATAGATTGTTTTAGGTTGGACTTTTTTTAAGTGGCTAAAACACACTTTCTTGCTGCCCCATCCTCAGCAGTACACTGCCAGGCTTCCATGTCGGTACTCCTGCCCACTTCACCAAGCTGGGGGCTGCCGAGTGACATCTATTGATTGTAAAACACTGACTATAGAAAAGTGGGTCCACTCCATTTCAGTGTGCCAGAGAACCCCCTTAATATGGGGGAGTGCAATCTATCAGTCAGCGGCAGCAATCACATAATTTTAAGCTGAGGAAACAGGGTAAAAGCTTTTCTTGTTAACAAATAACTGCCTGCATTAACAGTAATGCTCAAAAAATGATTTTATGAAAGCCTGAATGTTGACTCTGTCTCGATGCTGAGATTTAGTGGCAAATCCATTGTATCTGCATACTACATTAACTGTCAAATGGTGTGCAGACCTTGCCCTCTTGGCACACAACAGGCGTGTGCTGGTGTGGTAATGGTGCAGACCCAGAACCTCATACTAGTGCTGTACCCGACTCAGAGTTTTTTCCATATAGAGTTTGAGAGTTTGAGCAGGGTCTGGTGGGACGTTCAGGGTAAATGGTAAATGGACTGCACTTACAGTATGTAGCACTTTTCTAGTCTTACAACTACTCAAGTGCTTTTACACTACATGTCACATTCACTCATTAACACACAAAGTCACCTACTGGTGGCCGAGGCTACCACACATGGTGGCACCTGCTACTCAGTGACGATTCACATGATTTCACACACCAATAGAACAGGCATCGCAAGCAGTTTGGGGTTCAGTGTCTTGACCAAGGATACTTCTTTATGTGGACTAGAGGAGCCGGGGATCAAACCGCTGATCTTCCAATTAGTGGACGACCCACTCCTCCTTTGAGCCACAGTCACCGCAGGGTGACAGGGACCATCACATTAAACATTAAACAAGCCAAGCTAGCCCTCCAAGTCTATACGTGCTAACTACACTTGCTACAGATCGTAAAGGTGCAACGTTATTTGCCGACACTAGATATCAAACAAAAGCCACAGACAGTATCTTATAAAGTTGCAAAGAGCTATGAATTCACCACTTCAAAGCATTAGGCAGAAGATAACGCTATCTCGGAGCCTGAGCAGGCAGAGCCTCAGCTGCCTCCATCTCACTCTCACCCTGGATCTGGGGACCGCAGCTGCCTGTACCAGAGCAGCATGAAATCAAGGGCCACTCACTCTGCAGCTGAATGTGAGGAAGGACATGTCCTTTGAAGTGCACAGCTCATTCAATGACAAACAAATAAAAAGACTGTTTGACTTGAAGAATATTAGTTGACTGAGGGGTCTCCGACTGATGATTTGAATCTTCGACTTTTGGGATCCAAGCTATCCTTGTAAAGTCAGGATATCACAACCTCTGCTGAACTGATTCTGACCATTCTTTTCCCAATCTGTCTGAGTCCCCCAACTTAAAGGAAGTGCAGTATGAAATTGCTGGAGCACCCCTTTAATTTATCACTTTACTTTATTGAACTTGCAAAGTGGTCGATGGGAATCCCAAGAGAAACCTCCACTGTAGGTTTGACATAAGGTTCCCATCATCTGCCTAGTTAACATGAATGAATCTACCGTTGCTGCACTATTACTATAGCCTAATAAAGTTACCATTTAGCAACAGGATTAAAAGCTGGGGGGAATAGACCATATTCCACTGTTACACGGGATCACTCCTCCTGCTGCATCCACAACCTTTAGGCTATTTTTATTAATTTCTATATGGTCTCTCCCTGATCGGATGGCTCCTGCAGCAAAGGCACATGTTCCGCTGGATGCTGGAGATGAATGTGTGAAGCTACGGGACACTCTAACTTGCAGTGCACAGAGATGCAGGACAGAGTCAAGTCTAGAAAATGAGGGGACGAAGGCTACAACAGAAGACTATTAAACAGGCATCATAAAGATTCAGTCAAAGTCCAGATATGCATCCGTGCCATCCGATTACGCGCAATGACTCGCAGGCAGAACTACTCCAAACATCCCCACTGCTGCAGTGGAAGTTACGCATTGTTCAGAAACACAAGTTTTTCCACAGAATCACGCAAATATGTTCAGTACTTACTCAGTAGCAGAGCAACAGGCAAGAAGAGGAGGCAGGCAGAGTTCATGAGAGATGCCATGCTGACCCGACAAGTCGTCCTCCGTCCTCAGAGGTAAGTTTGAGGCTTGCACCGAAATCCCCAAGTTGTTCTTCCAATAGAAAACGCAGCACGCACCGTGCCGCTCCTCAGTGCTGGTCAAAGTGCTTCCCTCCTGTCCTTGATGCAGCTCTGTACTCCAGTGTGAGCGCATCCACCGCGCGCTGATCCGCTCCGCTGAAGGGGGAGGGCGCGTCCGTGCCGAGGAGGAGGAGGAGGAGGAGGAAGCTCTACAGCAGCTCAGAGAGTCCCCGGTGAGCTGCACAGTTGTAGATGGACGGGTGGTAGAGATGCTTTACTTAGGTGAAAGTCACAATGTAGAAATACTCCTTAACAAATGATGCGCGCTGTCAAAATCCAAGTAAAGTAAAAGTGCAGACGTGTCATCACCAAAACATACCTCTAGTATCAAAGTATCATTCTGCAGTTAATGCACCCTTGTATCTGATGTATCATTATATAGGCTAACATGACATTATTAGATGGTTGTGTGAACCAACTAGAAAGTTTTGTCCAGTGGTTCCCAACCTAGGGCTCTGGTGCCCTCAGAAGGGTCACAAAAATACATCTTATGGGTCCTGAGACGACTCATGGAAGAGGAAAGTGCAAATTTGAATAGCTGCAACCATGTAGGCGCATGCATCCATGTTCATGAATTCACACCGTAAACTGTATAAAATAATGAACGTCGCCACCATGACGTCAGCCATTGGTTTTTCGACACCCGTTTGGCATTTTGGCCGTTGCCATTGATTTTTGGAGCCAGAAGTGACCATTTTTGGATGAGAGGCTGGAGATAACTCCAATGCTAGCTGCTAGCTAAGTTAGCACAATGCATTTCATGCTTAGCTCTGATAATACTAATGCTAATGCGCATATTCGCTCTTGAAAAAGAAAGGCTTAAAACCACTCAGACAAATGAACTTACCAGAAAAACTAAATATCCGACTCCTTAGAGGGTCTGTTAGTGCTATGCTGTGTCTATACTCCATACTGTGGAGTAGTTCTGCCTGCGGATCGTAACCATGGTTACGTTACCTTACCAACACTATCACTGTGCCTAACTTAATGCCTTATTAAAATGTAAACATGTGTGTTCTATAAAAATGTACCCCTGTACAGCTGTCAGGACTGGGGAAACATGTTTATTTGTGTTGTAAAGTTGGGTGTTTTAACATGGATGTCTACGGGGAATGACTTTGGAGCAAGCCTCAAGTGGTCATTTGAGGAATTGCAGTTTTCGGCACTTTGGGGACGTAGCAGAATGGTGCGTGTGTACGGCCACTCTGATAATTTTACCTTTTTGTGCCTTCATCAGTTGAACAAATGGACCTACCTGAGAAGTTTTAAAAGGGGACTGTCACTTTGGGTTAAACTAGCATCTCATGGATAGAAATCCCAATCAGTCTGGTTTTTTTTTGAGGGGCCACATGCCAAAAAGTTCTGGAATCACTGGCTTCATCCTCAACAATTTATGGTATTTCGTAAGCTCATGTGTTTTTTTTATGTAAAATCTTTGTCTGAAAAGCTGTTGAATAAATGAAGTGGCGTATGAACTAGTGTTGCCCTCTGAATCGTGGTCCAGTAGAAGTATAAAGTAGCATTAAATGGAAATACTTGAGTACAAGTGCCTCAAAATTGTGCAAAGAGCCACACTTATGAAATGTATTTAGTTTCTTTCCACCACTGTGGGTCACTGAAGTGCCCACGAGCAAGGTCCTGAGTCCCCATCTTCAGGGAATGGCGCTGTTCTAACATTGCCTGCGGAGGGAACAGACTGCTCAACACTAAAGCAGCTCACTTGAACTTTAGGTCAGGACTGTTTTCTGCAAAAACAGGACGAATAATGACACAATAAAGTGAACAAGTCTTTTTTTTATTCCAAAATGTTTAGGGTAAAATAAACTGTAAAACATACAACATAAGCATCCAAGCAGAGGGAAATGAACAGAGTGCAAACCGAAAAAACAATATCCACACAAACCTCAGCTGGTTCTCACACACAGCTCCCACTCAGGGCAAAGCAGGAGTCAACCTGTCCTTCTGCTCAGAGGACAATGAACTGCGGTCTATGACTCAAAGGTGAAGGTGGCAGTAGTCAAAATAATACTGCTCTCTGTTTCATGAGCATTCAAATATCTTTCTCAATCAGCTGTCTTGGTAGTCAAATGTTTGCAAACAGAACACAAAGATTCTCCCCTGCTGTGCTGTTTGAGCCTTACATCAGATCCAACAACATAAACGCTTGTAAAACTAAAAAGGAACTGCTGTGGGATAATGCTCAAACAAGTCTAAAGGCCCAAATGGGATCAAATGTTGGAGTAAAACATGTAGAGTACAATAAGGCACTTGCTAGACAAATCCAACTTAACAGAATCTAAACACAGAGATCAAATTAACAGAACTTTTATTTTACAATCAGCAAAACAGTGTGGTCACCCTGCACTTAAACTATGATGTGTGTAAATGGGCTGTACATAAATTATCATACACTTTCAACACACTGAAGATGAACAGACAGTGCAGGCTTTTCAATGTTTGGTAAGAGAAGATACTGTAAGAGCAGGAATGATTTCTGCATCCAAAACCTAAATGACAAGGAGGGTGAACATCTGCAGTCCAACTAAGTGCTGCCTCCTAGAGCCTATGATCAGTAACTGCACGTTAAATTCACAAACATTATTTGGAATAGCCTGATAAAATAACATCATCAGTAACAATTATGTTTAGGAAGTGTTTTTATTATGTATTATAACTAGTTTGACAACTCTTAAAGCAAGTATACAAGTCTTACAAATGCTAAATGTTTATATAAAAAAGGGACAGACGTACAGAAGGAAACACAGGGAGAGGTCTGATTAATTTACAGGACAGAGCTGTACACATGGACGGCTGCCAAACTCGATGTTGGGCTCCAAACATTTCAGATTTTAAAGGGGAATTCTTTTCAGCCTGGAGGACCCCCGCAAATATTTGTCACATCTCAAAAATGTTACTTCTCATCCTTTAATCTTATCTGTATCCTTCAGAGACCCTCATTAGAATGATTTGTAAAAACAAGGCCAGATGGGAAAAAGTAAGAAATATGCTTTTCATCCTGAATACCAACGCAGGGACAAATTCAATTAACTTCGTAAAACAATTCGGCATGTTGATCCTCTTCAAAGCGCTGAGACGGATTTGGCCTGGCAAGGTTGTCGTCTCCAACCTATTAAAAAATAACTGAAAGGAAAAATGCCACCAACACAAAATGGCTTTGAATGTTACATACTTTTGGTTGCCGGGATTAGCTTGGATGTTTAAAAAAACCTGAACTGAGGACAGCGTAATCCTGCAGCAACTGAATTCCAAGTTGGCTCTAGCAAGGATGCTGGTCTGTATTGGAGGAAAAAATGTGTCCAAGCCTGCTGTTTGCTTCTAAGGCCAAGATACAAGGCGACATTTTGAGGCAAAACATGTCTTCTTTTAGCATACTTTCGTTCCTTCTGTTGCACAGAAGTAGCCCCTGCATCACAGCTTGTTCAGTATCGCAAAACTTAACATGTCTGACTGACGGGTCAGAGGAACACAGTAGAACAGATAAAAACTGAAAAACACAGCGATGTTTGGTCTTGTGGACCACTCGACTGAACATTCTTTGAGTCTTATGCACATTTGGATGAAGTGGCATCAAAGGAGTGTCAGGTATGATGCGTCTGGGAGACGGGGACAACATGAAATTTCAGGCTCTCTTGCTGTTGTTTCTGAGAGTCTTCTGTTTCTCGATGGGGATGAAAGGATGAGAGACACAACCAGAATGCCTCTTGCGGGAAAAAAGCAGCAGTAACGAAGGTCTGGAGGAATCTACAGTGAACTGAAGAGTAGTCCAGACCATTATTGTCTTGCATTGAAGGTATTTCCAGGAGAAAACAAACAAAACAAGCTTCTACTTCCTAACTTGACACTTAACTGGTGCAGGCAGAGCAGGGGGAGGAATAGGAACAAATGGAATGGGGGAAAGAGCTGAATTCAGGGACAGATGGGTGGGAGGGAACCTTCTTGAACCAAACAAGGGGTTTCAAACTCAGTCATTTAGGAGCCCTTGTCCTCCCTCACCAACCAACAACATGTCCAAGCCTCAGCTCCAAAACAGAGTAGGGTGAAGTTGTCCTTGTTGCTCTTTTCTCTGAAACATTCGTGGACTCATAACAAAAATGGACTCATGATCTGCAACTCTGAGGAAACGACTCTCCTGCACCATTTTTTTAAATGTAGGACTAGTGGCTGACGAGACCCTGCAGCATCATCATTAGGCGCCGCGCCCTCTTGCTGAGCGGGCTGTGGGGGTCCTGCTGCAAGAAGGTAAAGAGCTTCGGCCTAACCTGGGCCAGCACGGAGGACATGTGGTCTCTTGTCAGCGGGTCCCCGTGGTCCAGGTTCATCACTGCATCCTCCAGGTAGCTGAGCAGGGACACAGAGGGACAGACACATCAGACAATGAAGACAAAAAAGACACATTTCCAGTGAGGCACATAGGGTTTTCCCTGGGGTTTTTTCGAGACCAAGGTGGCAAAGGCCTGTGGCAGGGGGAATCTTGCCAGCTGTACTTTTAGACAAGGTCCTCCCCCTATATTAAATATGAAAGGAGGCAGACATGTCCTGTGATTTTCAGCCTTCTATGATTATATTTATCCTTTACAGCAGGCACATCCTGACAGCTGAGAATATTACTGTCAGGTATTGTCCCCCCTTTATTAAATATGAAAGCAGGCTGAAAATCACAGCACGTCTGTTCTGATGATACAAGTCAGTGGTCCTGAAATGTGTGTTTCTCTTCTGTAATACACATTCTACATCTCGGAGGCGACGTCTTTCCACATACGGGCTTCCTTCACCTTTCAAACAGGGCAGAGCTCCATGGGAAACAGTAGGAGAGGCACAGCCCGAGGGGGAACACAGATCTGACCCAACACCGAAGGGAGAAGCAGGTCCATGGAGCTGTGCGCCGGACGAAAAAACAAGCCCGTCGCACCGAATGCGCGCCGCTACAGCATCGCTTTGGGTTGTGGGCCTTTTCAAGATAATCTTTTATCAAACGACAAATCAACATTGATTTCATTCAAGCAATGCAGGTGAGTATAAAGGTAAGCAGCATATGTGTAGTCCCATGCAGAGGTAGCCTTTATGTAGGAATATGGTTGTTAGAGTTAGGCTAATGTACACTTTGGTAAGTACAAGTGACAACCTCAGACTCAGGTAAAGTGGGAGTATAAAGTAATAAACAGTATTTGGTTCAGGTATAGGCTCAAAGATTCAAAGTTTGACTCATTTTGACAAAAGAATAACTCAATTTCGAAAAAATTAATGTGGCAATTAAGACCTCACAAATTCAAATTTAAGACTACTTAATAACTTTTAAGGCCTTATTAACTTTACAAGTAAAAAAAAAAAAAAGGTTCAGTTTGTAATAAAATTGTTAGGGATGCACGATAACTTTTCTTTTATATATGTGCACACATATATACCTAAGATCATGACATCAATACTATGAACAAAACCAAAACAGTTTTGACTCTTTAAATGAAGAGATATTTATTTTTTCCCAATGAAAAACTATTGGCAAGCATCTCAAACATTTTCGAAAAGATGTCAAACAAAAAAACTATTTGATATCTCAAATGAACATCAATTTAAATAAGGTGCATTACTTACTGATATAAAAATAAAGGCCCCTTGAACTGATGCAAATACATGCATCGGGATTACAAACTGAAAAAGTTCATTCCAGAAGTTCAAAAAAAAATATATATATATATATATAGAAAATGATTGCACTGAACAAGTTAGACTTGTCTATGTAAACAAACTGAAAAGTGCATTCCATAGTAACAAAAAAATAAGTTTAAAGAATTTTGGCTTATGGTTCCATTCAAATGAATACCTTTTCACTAAGGTAAATGAGGTTCAGTTGTTCTTTTATCTCATATTAGGAGAGACAGAGAGAGACAGAGAGACAGAGTCTGTGTGTGTTTGAGAAAGTGTCACGGTACCAAAATTGGGACCCACGGTACGATACCAGTGACAGTATCACTATACCACAGCAAAAATGAGGCAGATGTGCCTTTTGTCATTTATAAAATGATAATCAATTTTCTATAATACATCAATGATATTTCAAAGGAATAAATTACTTATTGACTTATTCATACTTCAAAAACAGCATCAATAAGTGGTTAACATAGGGGGGATCAAAATAAAATAAATAAATGAAATAAAAATCAACCAGCCACCGTCCTCCCCTAACTAGTCCCTTCATAAGTAACGAACAGTCCCTAAAGTTTCTCCTCTGATACGCCACATACTGTGTGCCCCCATGGCTCAGCTGTTCAGGTACTTTTGGGCAGTCATGACAACAAGTTATTCACCTGGAGCCAAACTTCTTCGCCGGTAAGCTGTTATAATCCGCAGCCTTATTTGACAGGAATACGTATTCCTGTCCGTGTCTGTGACCCCCGTTCAACCCACAACCGGCAGGATTCGCCGTTACTGTTTATCGCCACACTGTCCGTCACTGCACGCTGTTTGATTGCAAAACACGCCGCTATTATTCGGCCTTGCTTTTCACTTATTCCACGAATACCGAGTGTGTGGGGGTTTTTTTGCAATATTCGGCTGAATATATTCGGTGCATCCCTAAATAGGAGCCTTCCCCCACTTCCCACTCCCCTCACCGCTGCTCTCCTCACTATACTGGCTGCTGCACTGTGCAAGTGCACAGATGTCTCAGAGTGGTGGTGCATTTGCAAAAATGTTTTGAAGGAGCAGCAGCGGCGGCGGCAATAATTTAGCAGCGGCGACACGCCGGTGCTAAATGAATGTAGTGGAAACACTGATATGTACTGTGGAGTTTTAGTGCCGCGGTCTACTGTTGGTACCAGTATACCGTGCAAAGTGTGAGAGAGAGTGTGCGCATCTGTCTGTGTGTGTGTGTGTGTGTGTGTGTGTGTGTGTGTGTGAGAAAGAGAGAGAGTGTGTGCGTCTGTGTGAAATTATGACCGAGTTAACGAGTTGTTTTCCGACATGAGGGGGTATTCTTGAATTTTCCCAGTCAGAAAGAGTTTTTGTTAGTATGCCGACGTCACTTGAACACAGCATTCACTGCAGGCCACTCAGGTCTCATAGTGGGAGCGGGGCACTGCCGTGCTGACAAAATTATATATGTTATCGGGGCTATTCGTCATGATATCGGACTTATCGGAATGACGTAATAACTTCCTGTTATCGGCCTGATAATTATCGACACGATAGTTATCGGGCACCCCTAAAAATTGTTGAAGTAGACTGTTGAAATTTCTCTCTCTTGCTGAAGCTACAAGGCCTGTGTGTTTTGTACAGACATATTTTCACATTAGCAAGGGGTCTTGCCCGTCTCTTTTGCTTGCTGTCTGATAAAGAGACCGAGAGTTGCTGGATAAAACACATCAGGTAAATAACATAACATTTGTGCGTGGAACATAGCTAAGTTGCCTAGCTAGCTAGCTGGTACTGGTTACATATATCATGTGAGATGAGAGATGTAGTTCACTGAATGCTTTTGCACAAAACTAGATAGTACTATGACAAACTGTGACTTTATTAACTTGAAAAATATATTTTAAATTAACAAGCATCATATTTGTTATTCATTGTTGGCACAATTCAAACTGGATAAAAAATATTTGTCTCTCCACTAACTACCACCAATATTTCTTCTGAAATAAGGTCCCATGGGGGACACTTGAAGCAGAGGGACTTCACCTCTCGGTTATCCACTGCAGGTATAAGCAGGAAGGACAGGCAGAATTTAGCTCAAGAAAAAAAAACAGAATAATAAAAAATTAAGTCTGCACAAGAGGCCATGGTTAAGTTTGTCCTACGTGAATAAAATGACAAAATGAAAGATACTTTCACGACTACAACCTGAAACTTCATTCATTCAGCTTTGAAAGCACTACGAGGTTAACTTGCATAGAATTTGTGTTTGTGGCCCTTTGAGCAGCTGCAGGGGACAGAAAGAACGTCCGCTTCTGTCTCAACTATCTTTCGCAGTTTGAATGTCAAGCGCCGTCCTTGATCCCCTTCCTGGCTGCCTGTCGACTGTGTAAGTGTGCACCTTGTGTTTTTCGCTCAAATACCACAGCAGAAATTGAGTTATGCCACTGTCACCTGTGTCCTGTCCTCCCACTCAGACCACACTACATTTAACTGCTCAATTAATTGTTTTAGTCAGACATCTGGTGGTCAGACTGTCCAGCGGTGCTCTATTTCTGTCCTGCTCCTCCGCCCTGTGTCTTTACAGTTTAAATGACCATTCATCTCCTCATCCGGAGCATTACCTGATCCCAGTCTAGCATTAGAGCTGTTCCCACATCGCCAGCTGGCCTCTAGCCAGAGTTCCCCTCAACACACACACATTACAAGCCTATCAAATCCCCATAACACTGCCAACACACTCTTTATGACATTTAACGTCACTGCACAGAACACCACAGATACTGACTAGTTAGTTTATGTCTTACAGGAAATAATCAGCTAACTAAATTGTGTCCAACCCTTTCCAACACTTAAAAAAAGACATACATTATATTCCTTTTCATGCTCCCTCAGTTCACATCATTCTTGCATCCATTTCAACACTAATGTGTTCTTCAAAACCAGCAAACGGTCCTGCTAATGATCCTCTCTGGTCCTAACAATCCTAGTGTTGCTTTTGTTTCTCTTTGCGAATCTTTCATGGATTCCTCAAAGATACTAACAATCAGGAGTAAAGAAAACGAGGGCTCTTTTATCTTGTGCAAAGCCTTCTAAAATATACCTTATAATTGTTGTAGTTTTTGTCTTATCCCAATATTAATTGACTTCCATTAGGGCACAGAGTTTTCCTGCGTGGCTCAAATACAATTTGCCATTAAAGTAGGCACGAGTGAGAAGATGTGAAGAAGTTTTGTGATTTATCCTGTTTTGATTCTATCTACTGAACTCCCTCACACCACAACCCATCCAACCACAACCGTGCTGTCCTAACAATGCCTCAGACTGAACCACATCCTGCTGCACTCATCTCTCTCTCCCCCCTCTCTCTCCAGATGGCACAGAGGGGCACCAGAGGGCCGTATTAGCAGCAGTAGGCAGCTGCAACATAAACGCAGAACCAGACAGGTGATCCAGACACAGAGCGGTGCTGTAAAGGGACTCCGATAGAGAAAGAGGTTTACTGGGGGAGACACGAACCAAAGGAGAGGGGATGCAAGGGTTTCTAAGAGATTAGGACATGGAGTGAGAGAGGTAGGGGCTCTCTGAGGAGACATGTCCACATGCATCTTGAGAATTACAGAACACAACACACTCTTCTGTAAAACAACAGGAAAAAACAAACAGGAGTGCAAGAGTGAACAACAGGATAAGACATACAAGGACACAGAAAGAACAGAACGATAGACAGCATCTAAAACTTGTGAAGCTATTCACAGGATCATCTGTGCTCCCTGGACAGCCATGGAGCAGGGCTACAGACGGAGCAGGGTGATGGGGTCAGCAGTTTAGCACCATGTAACACTCAGGAGACGAGGAATAATGGGCATACAATGGAGATGAGATGGGGAGCAAAAGTTTAGGCAAAGACTGGCTTTGTTACAGATCGACATTAGCCCGGGATCCAGCTTGTGTGCGAGAGGAGGCGTGTGATGCAATTCCAAACTTGTTCTCTTGTTTTGAGAGAAAACGAACTTAAAATGAAGACATTTTGGGAAGAAGTAAGCTTATACAGCTCACAGGTTTTTGATTAAAGCCAAGTTATGCCTGCTGCATTGCCAGACAGGTCTTACATCAAACTACAACGGTGTGAGACAACATACTGAAAGTAATATGAAAAGTATACAGGTAAAAGTTAGCAGTACTTCCATTATTTTCAATTGGAAACGGTGCATGTATTTCATCCGTAGGCCTGTCATGACAACTATTTTTGAAGGACAATAACTATGATAAACAATATAATTGTCAATTTAAGACCGTTTTGTTCCACTAATGTAATGATAATATAATAGCATAATTATGCATGTAAACCCATTCAAAGAGCGACAAACTTTAATTCCTAAGAATATTCGGGGAATAGATAAATAACCTAAAACCATATAATCAAAACAATAAATAAAATAAACTCCCAGGCTCTGTTCACAAAAATTGCACTTAAATAACTTTTAAACATTTGACACAGAGGCATAGAATCATTCCTTATCAGGTTATATGCCAGTAGCCAAATGCTGCTTTTTATTGTGGCATTACGTCGACTTAAATGTTGGTGACATTCTTATGTAGATAAACACACATGTAAACACAACAAAAATATTGTATGATAGATAGATATGACCTTGATCATTCTTGCTGACCTTAATAAGTTGATGACATAATTTTCCTGACAGGCCTGTTCATGTGTCAATATTTACAAATCCTGCATTCTTTTATGTGCAAAAAATACTTTTTTTTCCTCATTAAAGATGCAGCAGATTATCAATAATTCTGTAAATAGTCCAAGCTGTAAAGTGAGACTAGAGTGGATCTGATGTGCTGTGTCAATAAAGAGACAAGGCTAATACTGTACCCAGACTTCCTTCATCATCCCTCAGCTCTCACTGCGTGTATACACATGAAAACACGTTTGTTTGTTGTTATGTTTTTAAATGCTGTATTGCAGCCGCACAAAGATTTTTTATAGTTGAGGTCGGCTGGTTTAATGCCGAGCGACTGTTTCACTCAATATCGCTGTCATTATTTTGATGTCCTAGTACAAGCATAGGGAAGCGTTCAGCTTACTAACATTCATTATTATGAAGTATCTCAAGCCATTAGCCTCTTTTACATTGCCTGATCAAGGCAGGAATGTTGCGTCGTTATTCCTCCTTGCCGTTCTGTATAAAAGGTACAATTGCAGAATGGAGGGACAGAGCTGCCTCACCTTTATAACCGGCAGCGGAGGTATTAACAGCACCGCATCAACATCTGTGTACAAGGGACAGCCGGCAGGACTTAGCAGGTGTGACATTTTTAAGGCATGTTATGAATACAACTCATTGGCAGGAGATTGCACATAGCAGCAGTTAGCAACTAACTCAAAGAAGAAGAACAGCAGCAATGAGGTGCAGGAGCTCCTTAATAAATGACTGTTATTGCCATGTCATGCCATTGTTATTATTTAGAAAACACTGACAGACGCATATGTTTTATGTCACAATAGAGTCCAAGGTTGTTGTCATAAATGTCACGCCCGTCACACCTCTTTTGCTTCAGGAATGCTGACGTGCAATCTACAATTACACACTGGGGCAGCATGATGCCAGTGTTGTTTGGGTTTGTAAAACGAAAGGTCTACCGCGGCATCTCCGTGTTTAAAAAAACAGGCTTTTGTTATTGTCATAAAAGGTTGTATCTCAACTGCAAAAACCTCATACGTTGGAATCCACATTGTGTTTTCATTCATCTACAAATTACCCACCAAATGTTTACTCTGACCCAAGAGGAAAACTGTGTAATCTTTAAGCAGGGATTAGTGTTACTGTGGATGCAAGTAAGTGTAAAAATCACACACTGTGCAAAAAACAGCATAAGTAAAACAGCCTCACCTGATTTTGAGCTCAGAGCGGGTTGAGAGGTTGGAGGAGAGCTGCTGGATGAGCGACAGCAGCACAGGCTGGCTGAGAGGGCAGGGGTGCTGACCAAACACCTGCTGAGAGTCGATGGTCTCACACACATACAAGACCAAGTTCAGATCTGTTGCTGACAGAGCCTGCAAGGGAAGTAAGAGAAAAGGCATTACATTCAAATTAAACTGTTGTCATAAATCTTTGCACGCTCAAACGCAAATTCATGTATCCTTTTCACTGCAATAAATCTATAGAAAAACATTCCTGTACAGTCGCAGTGGGATTCCTGAAGAAAGGACTTGTCCACCAGCTTTAAAGCAGAAAGATTTTGACCAAAGCAGCGTCCTCTTTAGTGGTCGTATGTTACTTCTTTTTTTAAAGATATTTTTTTGGGCCATTTTGCCTTTAATCGATAGGACAGTTAAGTGTGAAGGGGGGAGAGAGAGTGGGAGTGACATGCAGCAAAGGGCCACAGGCTGGAGTCGAACCCGGGCCGCTGTGGCAACAGCCGTGTATATGGGGCGCCTGCTCTACCACTAAGCCACTGACGCCCCGTTGTATGTTACTTCTAAAAGTATCCAGAGCAATGTCTGTAAAGATAGTACAATTTTTGCTTTTATGTTGCTTGTTGACATCTTAATGTAATAAGGTAAGGTAAGGTTTCCACACGACCAACGATCCAACATCAATATATAGTGTCATTTTTGAGACATGCCTGAATTTTGAAATTCCAATGGCCAATCTGTGTCACCATTACTATCCAAGCGCACCTCCTTCCTAAACACTCTAACAGTGTTAGCAGCCTAGCACCAGGGAGACAATGGAATGCAGCCAAGAAAAAGACAATGCAGAGATTTACAAATACTGTCATATATCAATCACAGGCCCTTGAACTGACATGTGTCACATTGTGCCAGAGTTTGTGATATCAGCAAATATTTAATTGTTGTCAAAAGACTGATACATTACTGTATCTCGGTGAAATTTGTGATGTACACTCCTACTAAGCATGCAAGTAAGTCAGGGGTTTTAACTAAAGTATGAGTTCAGACAGACCATTCTGGTGGTTTCAAGTGTCAAACAAAAAGTCCATGGGTTAAGAACTGAGCTATATGCACATACACATGGTGGATGACAAACAGCTGAAAAAAAGGAAAAAGTGGGGATGGGAAGAGAGTTTTTGGCAGCCGCTTAGGGTAGATTCAGATACATAGCTATTTAGGAGAAAATGCAGGAGTGTCTGCAGCACAGCTAATGCACTACTGGTGTCTGCAAAAAGGAGACAGTAGAAGGTAGTTGCAGCATATTGGCATTCTGGGCCTCACTGTCCTGGTGGGAATTTTTTTGTGTGAACATACACGTATATCTGTGCATGATGACAAGCTGTTTGCATTTATTCACAGCTGGGAAAAACAGTTCAACCTCAGAGGCTGCAACATGTCCACTGATACACCTAGTTATATCCGTGTGTGTGTGTGTGTGTGTGTGTGTGTGTTACCTGCTGGAAAGCCTGGTTGAGCTGGCCCTGCTGGAGGAGCTGCAGGATGTTGGCCTGCTGTGTCTGGTAGTCTAGGTGTGCTGTGGGGACGGGCGTGCCGGCTGCCGACCTCATTGCCTGCATGATGCTGGAGGTCACCACTGCCTGCTGCTCCTTCATTGCCAGGCTCACCTCCCCTTTGACAATTCGCTGCACGTGGCTAAGAATAGACTCCTGCAAACTGTGGAGGAAAAGGACAGAAAGGAAACGTGAGAGGAAGGGTAATCCTCCCCATTACATACATTTTTAAGCACTATCCTGCACTGCAGCAGGCTGGCTATGTCAACAAACTGGCATTCAATCACTTTTTGTGAGTGTAATCATGTCTCTATGTTGGCACAAAGTTTGATTGAAT
This sequence comes from Epinephelus fuscoguttatus, assembly GCF_011397635.1. Classification (NCBI taxonomy): domain Eukaryota; kingdom Metazoa; phylum Chordata; class Actinopteri; order Perciformes; family Serranidae; genus Epinephelus; species Epinephelus fuscoguttatus. The sequence continues at coordinate 12,209,311 of NC_064755.1, read as the reverse complement.
TGATGTACTTAACATACAAGCTATCTGAATCTCTGAGCAAAGAAAAAAAATCTGGCTCTGCACAATCCGGCGCTGTCACTTCCTTTTCAAGATTTTAAAGTTTAAGTTGGCCAACTACTTTCTCTCTGCTCCGCCCCCGACAAATCTATAAACTCTAGAGGCCATGAAATTAATTGCAGAGGGAACAAGAGACTCGATCGAATTTATGTTCTTACATTAGCCCCAGGATTAAGCCTTGCTTGTTTCTACTCTCCAGCCCATTATGCACCAGCTCAATAGGCAGTGAATAAGGCCAGGGCTGCTGGCACAGGCATCTGCTGATTCGCATATCTGATATTCAAAATATCTGCCTGGAATGTCAATCAATGCTATCAGATCAGCCACCGCAGGTAATACCAGTTAACAGCAGGATTCCTATAAAACTTGATGGTTACATTTCACCGTGCTAAGTGGGCACCGTCAGAGTTCTATTTTAAATTTATTTTAGAATTAAAAATTGTTTTGATGAGCGCAGACATGCTGTGTCTAATTACAGCATGATCATATATGTAAATTAAGTTAAATGGCAGAGAAAAGAAAACAGGACAGAAAGTGTGAATGGTTCAGAGAAGATTCACTTCTATTAAATCTGGCACAATAAAAAAAAAGAAAGGTTTTACTTTCACTTTCTGATCACAAGTGGCAAACAGTGTGATCAATGAGGGATAATTGGATACATACTTTCCCACCATCATCTGGATCTGGTGCTGGACGTCTGCCCGGACGTTAGCTGTGATGTTATTGGCCAGCTGATCAGTGGAGCTTTGGAAGCTGTCGATCATCTGCTGGAGCTGGCCAATCATGGGGTCTCGTGACTCCTGCTCCCTCTGCTTTCTGTTCTTCATATGGGTCTCAAGCTGTTGGATGTCTGCAAAGATGAAAGTCAACAGAAAATCAGTTGTTCTCCTCCTCCTCCTCCTCCTCCTAACATAAGCAAACACATTATAAATTGGCTCAGTGTAACGTGAAAGGGCAACAGTAATGCCAAAACCACAGAGACTGAGCAACCAGTGCAGAAGCTCTATAGAGAAACCCAGCAGCTGATTTATGTGTTGCACTCTCAAGTGCTACTTCCATAACTGGGGTGACAGTGTTGAACTGAACACAATTACACTGACAGTGGAAGCAAGGATGTTTGGGTTGTTTATGGTTTCCCTCCAACAGATGAAGGTAGTCTGTGTGATTGTGGATATTATTCACAGTCAACACACATCTAAAATGTATTATGGCACACTGCATGATGTATCCATATATATTACACTTGGGACATTATTGCAATTCCATGTATCAAACTTATAGGGAAACTTGGTGTTTTTCCAGCTTGGCCCCTATTTTCCCATGTTTTTATGTCTCAGTGATTAATGGAGACAATTCTCTAAATTGGTCCTGTATTCAGAGAAACCACTGCAGCCAGCAGCAACTGAACAGGCTGCAATGTAATCCCTACATAAAATGTGCAGCATTAATTATCATCCATTGAAAGTGCTTAATCTTGCCACTCCAACTGTTACTGTTATACTGATCTTTCGAAATCTTGCTAACTTTTCCACATTGTCAAAATCAACTAAATATTCAGCCATGACATTGAATATCTTTTAGATACCACAAAGCTACCCTTTCTGTACTCCAACAGGGTCCAGGTTGATAAAAATACCAAAGTTTCCTTTAACATCATTGTGTATGTCCCAATCAAGTTTTTTTCCCCCAAATCCTGATCCGAGTCACTTAATTTTGAGTATCTGCCAATATATGAAGTCCTAATCCGAAACTTCATCAAGTACGTAAAGTAGTAGTAAAGTAGTAAAGTTATCAAAATCAATATAATGTATAGCCTATGACTGACTATTTCATAGCTCAGCAATGCATTAAGAAAAAAATTGCCTGCATCTAGCTGTTCCATATTTTTTAATTTGTTATTATTATTTATAAAATATTGATATTTAAAATAACAAACTCTCTTTTAAATCTTTTTGGCCTTGTCGCTGTCTCGAGGTAATTCCTCTGTCCATACTCTATTCCCTGTGTCTGTTGTTTTGGTGCAGCCTTGTCTGAGTTAGCCAAAGTGAATGAGCTGTATTCCGTTGAGTGTTTACTTTTGTTGTTTGTACATGTTTTACGCAGATTAAGCTATGTTATTATATTACTCTTTTTTACTCATGAGGTTTTTGTTGCATTTGCAGAGTTGTGATGTGTGGTTGTCACAAGAGCTGTGTCTCGTCTGAGCAGCGTGATGAAACACAATGTGCTATAGATGACAGCAAATCACAAGAGACTCACACTGACCTGAAATTAAAAGAGTGCTCATTACTTCAGTAAATAAAACAAATAAACAGTCTCATACCGCTTTTTGCTGTCGTTTATGGTGTGTGGTGTTTTGCCGCAGGCAGGGCTAAGCCCCTGCTCTTACACACACAAGACCCAAGCAGAGGAGAGGAGAGAGAGTTGCTGCTGCAGTCGTTGCGTTGTTATGCATGAAGGTTTCGCAAGTAAAAACACCAGCTGACGTAAAACAAAGGACAGGAATGTAGCGCAATATAGCCAATGCTGATTAGTTAAAAAATGCCTTGACTGGCCCCATTACCAATCATTGAGAATGGATCGAGACATCCTTAAAAACCATGCACCAAAAACAAAGAGAAAATGTGGGCATAAACGACAAAGCTGAAGGCTGGCACAGTAGCCGAATGGCAGTGCAGAGGCAATGCAGCATTCACAAAGTTACAGTCAATATTTACACACAAAAAGCTAAACCCTGAATTTGATCACGGATTAAATTTAAATTGGAACAAGCTCACAAGAGAACACATGCTCAGAGGGGTATTGTGGCCTCCCTATTTACTGCAGGGTAACTGTGTGTGTCTCCCCTCTGTACACATTATGACAGCCTTGGTACATTTAAAAAACACCAAGCTGCCAGCTTACAGAGGTGGGCATGAGCACAATCTCAGAATAAATAGGCTGCTTATCAACACATCAGTGCCCTGGCTCAGACTAAAAAGGCGTTGTTACAAAAGCTGTCCCTGAGCTTTTTGAAAGAGATGGTTATTTAATTAGACTTCCAGATAAACAGACCCTGATTTCAGGGCTAGATACAGGAAACAACTAACAGAAAGAAAGTGCCAATACAAGGTGTCTCAAAAAGGACAACAGTTAAAACATTCCAAAACTTTTAATGTCTAGACGTGTACTGAGTGAATGGATAGTCTATTTTCACAGCATGCAAGTAAAACAGTGACATTGCAGGAGGTTATCGCCATCATATCTTGATATCAGTATTATATTTTATTATTTATTTGCAAACAAAACCACAGAACTTGACGTTAGCCGAAATGGACTTACATTCTTGTGTGCCTTGTTTGAAGCTGTCGTTGATTTGTTGGAACATGGATTGGCAGCCTCTTTCAAAAACAGGCAGCACGATGCTTTGGAAGGTGTCTTTATAGGCTGCTTGGATGGGCCCCTGCATCGCCTCAGCTGCTGCTCGACCAATTGCATCTGTTGTATTCTGTAACCAAAAAGAAGGTACATTGAGCAGGGCAGAAGGGAGCAGGTGATGTTACAAAGATTTCACATTGGACAGAATGCAGGGCCAGCTGCTTACCTTTGATTTGACCACCTTGCTGACATTGTCCTTCAGGGTGACCTCCACGGCGGTCAGTTTAGCAGCAATTGTATTGTTCAGCTGACCTGTCACTGGCTCCAGACTCTTTGAGATTGCTAGAGAGGTGAAAGAATAAGCAAGACACATTAGCAAGAACTCCCTGATAATTAGGAATGTGATCAAGCCTGGAGGAAAAAGACAGGAACATCTCATTCTTGAATTTGAGGGCAGGAGAGGCGAGGCAAGAAAACATCTCTCTACAGACTGCCTAATTTTAGTGTGGCAGTCCAACACACCTCAGCTGCCTTTAGTATATCTAATTCATCTTATGCCTCAGGTGATCTCAAGCATGAAAATAACACTGTAATTTATTGATGTACAGCCTAGTGTGCACTCTGTCCATTTTTCTGTGCTGCGTTTTGCTGTGAAGATAAAAGAAAGCAAAAACAGCAAGTACACAAGATTCACTTTAAATCACAAGGGCCTGCTAGCCAGTCAGTGTTTGCTGCTAACTCAGATCAGGGATGTATTAATTCCATCTGCCAGACTGTTATCAGCAGCAATACTAACCTTATTAACTTAAGAGACCCGCAGGACTGCAAGATACTTCGACTGACATTAGTTGTCATATGAAACTAGAAGACCTAAGGAGCCCATTGGTAGCAACCATGTCATGGTAGGTTGTTGGGAAGGGGGCTAAATAACACTCCAAAGTTAGGCAACATTTTGGTGTGGGGAACACTAACATTTTCACAGGGGTCCCTTGACCTCTTACCTTAAAGGATAACTTCAGTATTTTTCAACCTGGGCCCTATTTCCCCATGAGTATGTGTGCGTATGATTCATAGGTACAACTCGTTTTAAAATTGGTTCAGTATTGAGGGAGGCGGATGCAGCCGGCAGCCGCGAAATGAGCTAAAATGGTAGATATGGGGCCAAATGTGTCCCATATAAGTTTGCGCATTAAAAGTGCTTTTTTTCACCACTGACCGGTTCAGATCGCCAGTGCTATCTCTGTAAATAGCATACTAAGCGTTTCCCTTACCCTTCACTTCCTCTGGGCTGTGTGTGACGTCATCTCGCGAGAGCTTTGCTTGTTGCTGGAAGAAAACAGAGGAGCCATGCTGAGCGCCGCTCAGAGTGGCACTGTTGTCCCGGAGTACAGTTGAGAGTTTTACTGCATCGGTATTATGGCTGCATATTTACCCAATTTCAAGAATGAGGATGAGCCCTTTTATTACGATGGCTGTCCCTACTTATTTGAGCCCGAGTATATGGACTAGGAGCTCCAAGAAACTGAAGAGCAGACGAGGATAGAAAGAGAGGGCCAATGAGCAGACGAGGGTGAAGCAGCGGCTGCACGAATGCGAATCTCTGAGGACTGGTGGTGCTCCTGTGGTTGCAACGAGTAGGACCTGTTGCCCAATATTCATGGTCTTGATGTGTCCTGGGATGATTCAGAAACTACCAAACGCTGTGTAACTACGTTAGAGGATTTCCCCCCTCTGATCAACAGGGCAGTGCTGGATACCATTTTTCATGTGCCCAAAATAAATTGGAGGAGGCGGCCAAAACCACAGGGGCCAAATGGTCAACTATCCATGAAGAATGTATAACTAATGTTTTTATTCATGTAATACTGATACCTAGAACTGTCTCCGAGACGCACATTTACTGCAAGCAAAGCTCTTGCGAGATGACGTCACACACAGCCCAGAGGAAGTGAAGGGTAAGGGAAACGCTTAGTATGCTATTTACAGAGATAGCACTGGTGATCTGAACCGGTCAGTGGCGAAAAAAAGCACTTTTAATGCGCAAACTTATACGGGACGCATTTGCCCCCATATCTACCTCGCAGCTGCCAGCTGCATCCACCTCCCTCAATACTGAACCAATTTTAAAAACGAGCTGTACCTATGGATCATCCGCACACATACACATGGGGAAATAGGGCCCAGGTTGAAAAATACCAAAGTTATCCTTTAAGAAATCTGAATAAAAATGGTTTCTGTGGGTACGCACAAGTTTCCCTTTTACAGACTTGGCAGCTTTATGTTAGCCCCATACAGCATGGGGCAAAAACCATGCAATTTATTTGCATGCAGTACAAATGTGATATTTTGCCTATTGTATTTGAATATTTCTGCATACTTTGGTCCCTAAACAGTCCTGGAATTGCATAAATTGGGTATGACTGACTCTTGTGGATTCCATGAGCCCAATTTTATTCATGTGTAACGATGTTAGTCTCCATCACAGTCATTTCATTGTTGTGAGACCATTTTGAAACTTGACATCACTGTATAAAATGACCTGTTGTGGCCTTTATGATAATCACAGCCTCCTGAAACTTTGCAATCACAAACTAGAGATCTTGGGCATTCACAAAATGGATGGTTTTCATAGATATAATGATAATAAGGGGGTTTCTCAGCAGTTTCTAGAACATTGCTTTTCTTACAGATAAGATAAATGACCCATCACAACATGCATTTTTCTATGGTCTTCTTCTAGGGCTCATTGTCTTAATGTGGTATGTCAGAGGTATTTTTGTGACCAATCCACATCAAATACACTTTATTTGTTAATGTCCTTATAAAATTCAGTGTTTCAGCTATCTGTTCCTTCAGACACAGAGGGCCAAGATCAATGGTGATAACATAAGCTATTCTATTCATAAAACTTAAAGTGGACCAAGCAATGTGCTTTGCTTAGACTTGAAGTAATCAAACTAAAGAAAGTGAGGTGAAGAAATACAAAACAATACAAGGCATCTTCAAGTGTCACTTAGAAATGGCACACATTTTTAAAAGTACCTTAGACACACCTACAACAGATAAAGAGAGAAGATTTGTGCATTTCTGTCTCCTGAACCAAGCATTCATTTGCAAGTGGGTGGTGGAAAGACTAGAGAAAATAAGCCAAGGACAGGAGACACCAGTGTGCTACATATGCAGACTGTTTAGATTTATACTTTGAGTCATCCTTGTCTGCAACTGGCAAAAAAACAAAATGGTGTGATACAACCATCGTGTGGTAACAAATGTGGACAACTGCTCCTACATACAGTCTACTTTATTTCAGCAGGGTAAAGCTCGGCTTTGTTACATTTGACTCTGTGATTGCTGATTTTTTTTCCTTGTTGATGTTTGTTTGTGTGTGCTTACTTTGTGGGACTGTTTTCTTCATCTCCTCTCGTAGCACTTTGTCCATTCTGTTGGTTAGCACCGTGCTGAGGGTGTGGCTGAGCTGCTGGCTGAGTTGTTCCTGAAGCTGCTGCTGATGATTCTGACTCTCTGCAAGAACTCGCTCTAGTCTGCGTTCTGAGGTCATGAAAGGTCAAGGCTCACAAGAATATCATGTGAAAGGCTCATCATCAAGTCCTACATGTGTACTGTTACAAAAACTTCATACAATTCATACATACAATTATGTAGACACCACCCTCTTTGAAGCCTTAGGTGACCTTGTGTACTCACTTTTAAAGTTAGTGCTTACTGGAAAAAGTTTTATGAGTGATGAAATGTTAACTGAAGAAACTACCAAAACAATGAGTAAGAAAAGACTGAAGGATACGCTCTTGTTCCTGGTGGTTGGTAAGGACGTGCTCTACTTGGGCCATAATAGTGCTCTGCATAGCTTCAATCTGTCCTCGCAGTTCAGTCAACTCCCTCTGCTGGCTGCGCAGCAGCATCAACAACTCATCCTGTACTTCTGCATTTATCTATGGAATGGAAACAATAATTGAAAAAGGAGACAAAGTGGACCAAGGGAAAGTGCTGCTGAAACAAATGAATTACACTCAAATGATTTTTTTGACTTTAATGCTGATATAAGTAGACAATAATTTGCTAAGAGATTGAAAGTGAATATAAAAGCTAGTGGATCAGCATCTGCCCACTTGTTTTGATATTTGCTGTCCCCTAGTGGCCAAAAATCAATTAATGGTTACAGTTACTTATAATGCGTTTCCAAGAGTACAAATCATTTTAAAATACAAAATAACTTTTCATCCATACATGGTATCATTGTGGCAATCAATGAATATAAAAGAAGCTGGCCAATATGTTTTATGATCACCTTACCTGACCAGAGTCCATTTGCCTGGACTGAGATGATTCACTGAGGACAAAGGAGAAAGAAGAGGCAAACACTTTTATTGATAATACTTAAACCAATGACACAAATCAGGTTTTCTGTTTATATGTTTATGTGTGTGTTTATACCGTATTTGCATTTTACCAGAGAACCAAACAATGTCAGCATTATTCCACTCCACTGTATGATTTTAGGCAGTATGCCAGCATCAGGGAAGCAAAAGAGGCGTGACAGGCATGACATGAAACACAACAGCGTCAGCCTCTAGTGTGACATGTAACAAACGTGAGCTTGCGGACATTTTCAGTTGCTGTTCTTCTTCTTTGAGTTAGCTGCTGACTGCTAGCAGTAGCTACTTTTTAAATCTCCCCAAGGGTCGTACACATAACACGGTGTCAAAACATCACCCACGTCCCACCCACGGTCCCTGTCCTGCCAGCTGTCACCTGGCTGTCCCTTTTTTACAGACATTGTTTCAGTGCTGCTACTACCTCTGATGCCGCCTTAAAGGTGAGACAACTCTGTCCACCAATTACGCAATTGTACCGTTTATACAGAATGGCAAGGTGATACATCGGTGGGAAATTCCCACCTTGAAGAGGTAGTGTAAAAGGGGCTTGTGACTCCATTACCAAGACTTGAAGAAAGCCAATTAACTGTAGCCAAATATTCCACTAAATACCATTAGTAATAAAAAAAATATCTGGAGCTACAAACACATTTTTAACCTGGTCTTAGTTTAATCTTGACAATCCACATAACCACAGTTGCTAAAGCTTTAGTTGGTAACTTATATATAAAATAACTAAGTCATATTTGTTGAAACTGTCATTATGTCCACACAGCATTAAATGACACAGATTATCTGTGGGAAAAAAATCCATTACCTTGTAACTCCTCTAATGTCATTTCTGCACATGATCAAGACCAATCAGAGGCCAGAGAATCTCTAACACATCTGTCAGTTACGTTAAGTCGCTGCTTGTGAACTGCTCAATCTGTCAACCTAAGCAGTGCTCCTGGTCAAATATGAATCAAGATTCTGTCCCTGCATTGCTCATTCTCACCTCAAATGTTTTTAGAAACAAACTGTAGTGTATTGGTTAGCTTTAAAATGAGAAATTTTGTGACTCTGCCACCATGTTGTAAACAATCGAGCTGAAACCCAGCACCCCCCAGGAGCCACAGCAAACTTTCTTGTTTTATAGCTACACAGTTCAATAAAATATGCTTCTGAAAACATCTGAGGTGAGAAACAGGCAATGCAGCAACAGAATCTCGACTCATATTTGATCATCACTGCCTCATTTGACAGTTTGTCCACAGATCACGGGCAGTGACTAACATGATTAACAGTTGTGTCAGAGACGACTCCGCTCTGATTGGCTGTTTTTGGTGTGCCACAATAGATTCTAGCAAATTCCAATATATTTAGCAAACATGGCAAAACATTATTTTCATAAATCTTACCAACTGTGGCTTTACGGGATGAATTAAAAGCAGTCTTGATTATTTTGCTACTTGATGTGACAATCAGTCCACATAAAACTGCATCTTAACAGTAATTTAAGTGTAACTAATCTCTTCCCTCTGTCAGTCAACAACCTATTATGACCAAGCCTAAGTGACTGTCTGACAATTTCCTGATGCACTCACTGACAGCATCATCAATCATTAAAGCGAGTTTAAAAAGACAATTTAAGATAGATCTGATTTTCTACCAATAAAAAAGTACCATTTGTACAGACTTTTTACATTTAAGAGTGGGTGTAATAACAAATATGGAAATGACTGATTCATTGTGATAAAAACAGCAGGTGACTCATTTCAAGAGGCCCGGTGCATATCTTAATTCCTATTTATATTGCTTTTACCTCAAACTAGGGATTTATGCTGCATTCAAAATATCAAATGACACAAGCTAAACATTGTTTCTCAACTCAACTTTTTCTCTACATCACTTTGTACCACTCTTTCAACTACATGTCACACACGCACGTCACAGATCTACTTAATTGTCTTTATTACATCCAAACTTCATACTCTCATACTTCATGCTCATACCTGTCATCTTTCTTGGTCTTCCTCTTTACTTTTGGCGAGCCTCGTGGCGAGGTCTTCCAGTCCTTAACCGGTAGTCTGTGAGAAGAACGAGAACCACAGTTTCCTGAGGATGATGCAAGGCTGGCCACCTCATCATCAGGGTCACTGGGTCAAAGACAGAAACATACAGATACACACAGAATAAGACAGCTGCTGTAATCTGTGTAGCAGAGTGTATACCACATACTCTCTAATAAAAAATCAATAAAATCAGAATGTTATCAATAAAGTGCTGAATTTGTGTTGCTCCTCGTCTTGTGACATCATCTAGGATGACACCGGCGTGTCGTAGTTGCATTAACAAAGAGACTGCTTGTTTATTTGTGTTACCTCTGCTCTGCGCCAGCTTCCTGACTGTCATTCTGTGTGAGGTGATAGGAGCGTCGATGGTAAGGTGAGCTCAAATGTCTGTCGTTTGACTCCTCTCTTGAACTACAACACAGTAGACACACAAGGCACAAACCTCTCTTAAATTTGTTTTTCACACTGCTTTCATAATTTCAACAGATATAAACACTGACCGAGTCATTTCGTCAATGCCATGTCATCCATTTACTATATGCTTGCAAGCCTTATGCAAATGCTTGTTTATGTTAATGTGTGTTCATGTCCAGATGCTTTATTTTCTTTTGTATGTTAAGGGTTTTGGAAATAGTGAACAAAACTGCTATACCAGTAATAATTTCCCATGTTTGGAAGAACACAAGCAGTTACAATCCTACAAAACATTATGAAATGCTTGAGACTTTTATAGTCATTTTCTCAAAAGTAAAGTGGTGGTCAAATTTTGAAAATACGTTTTTAGAACTTTGTTAAATCCTTCATGTAGATGTTTATGTTTAAAGTATGTATTTGTACATGCAAATTCTTACCAGTCACCAAGACCGTTGTCTCTTAGACTGTTCCTGGTTTCTCTCGTGATATCGGGTGCAGCTGGCCAAGGTGTGTGGCTAACACTACCATCTGAGGACCCTCCACCAACCCCAGGGTTCTCCTGTGATAAGGCGTTCTCAAGTAAAGATGGGGTGTGACTGAGTCTGGGCTCTGACTCTACGGCCCCGCCCACTGGTCCATCAGCACCTCCGAGTTCGAGGGGCAACAGGCTGAAACAAAAAACACAACAGTCTTGTCAATTTAAAGGCCAGTACTGGTGTTTTTGCAAGTGTGTTTCGTATTTTGGAGTGCATTTGTTTAAAAGCAGACAGACAGATGGACTTATCGACCTTGCTTACAGTTTAAGAGTTGTTTCTCATTGGGACCATTAAATCAGCATTTATTTTTGTGTAGGTTACATTATCATTGCTTGTCATCAACATACCTGTTGCTGTTGGCTGTACGTGGTGAGGTGAGAAGGTGCAGCGCAGATGCAGCAGAGGCCATGCTGTCTGTCTGAAGGGCAGAAAGAGGTAAGGGCTCCAAGCTTGACACCATTCCACGCTGAAGCTGCAGAGTCTGAGATGCAATCTCCGGCATGTCCTGGGACATGGCTGTGGAGGCTGAGGAAATGACATCAGGGGAGCGCGCCCTGGTCGGAGAAGCCAGAGGTGGCAGGAGGGGAGAATCCAGAACCTGAGGGCTGTCGAGTGCAAGAGGACCACTAGGGGACGCTAAAGCCTGGAGATGGAGATGAGGAGTGTTATGAAAAAAGACCATGCTGTTCAGAATATTAAGAGGCTGGTAGAAGCAGGAGAGTGTCCAGTCTTACTTGTAGGCTCTCCAGTCCAGGCAGCAGCACAGCAGAGGCAGCTCTTGGGCTGCTGGTGGAGGTGGAGACTGCCAAACTGCTGCTGCTGTTGTTCTCTGCTCTGTTAGGACTCTGACTCACATCGTCTATAGCTCTGCATACAAAAAAAACACAGACACACTGTACTCTGGGATACACGTTCACATGTGTGATCAGAGGTTGTTATTCTATAGTTGATAAACAGTTGTCTGGGTCCAGACCTTTGAATATGCCTACTGCACCAAGTTCAAGTTCACTGATTCATCTGGCATTGTGACATGAAACAGCGGTTTCTCAGTTAATATAACAAACAACCAATGAGCACCTTGGGGGGAATCAGCGCCATGGGTGGAACTAATGTCAAGCTGTTGTCAAGCGTCGTCAAATGGTGCGCTGAAATCAATGAGTAGTAATAACAACAACAGTGAACGCCGAGAAAGACGCCACTATGGAAGTTGTTCAAAAGCAACATGTCTTCTCAATATCGCCTGACATCGTAGTTTATTTTACTTCGATTCACTCCACTCCTAAAACCCTGGCAAAACAGATCATCAGTGGGGACTTAAAATGACATAAGATTCTGGCAGATACATTAAGTTGGTCTCTAGAAATTGGTTGTGAAGAAAATCCAATCCCCCTCCCTTATGGAAGTCGTTTAGAGTGGAGGCATTGTCAGACTGAAGATGGAAAGTGTAGGGAGCTGAAAATTCTGTCTGATTTCAGGCAGGATAAACAGAGTTGAGGAAGAAGAATTGAGAAATGAGAAAGAAAGCAACTAACATGTAGCGAGTACTGACGGTCAAAAATTTAAACTCAAACATACCATTAGCATACCATTGCTAACATAAAAGAAAATAGCTGTTGAGGTAACAAAATACCCAGTAAGTTCTATGTGACTGGAGTAACGAGAGTTAAGAAGCAATCAAAAAGTTTCATGATGAAAATGTAACAATCCATACAATCCAATTTCCAGCTGAGATCCTAAGTGCATGTGATTAGGATACAGACAAAAGGAATGTTGTTATATTGCCAGATTATAAAATACATGTGCTAGTCACGACTGACCTCTTATTCTTCTAAACTGCATAGAAAAGCTCACCTGTTAGTTGAGTCCGAGTTGCTGCTGATAGCTGTCACAATAGTCAGACTGCTGGCACTGCTGCCAGGAGAGGCCGGTACCTGGGAGGTGACAAAAAAGTGATTTACAAGCAGCAAATACAATGAAGTGTTTCTGGGAAAAAAACTACTCAAAACACTACTTTCTACATTATCCTGCATTATTTACCTTGTCATACTTTCTGATGTTCATCAGTTCAAAGAATACTTCACCCACAAAATGATCATTTGAATAGCTTTTTCTTGCATGCCTCCAGAGTGAATGAGGAATCCAAAAACAAAGAAATTTTTGATGAACTATAGTAAACTGGGGCCAAAACTATATCAAAACATCTGTTTACAAACTCCCACACAATTCTTGCAGTATAATCCAGGTCTCATTTATCCAGTTGTTAGTTAAAACCCTTGCATATAAAAACTCTCACACGCATGTGCGTGCAGCTGAAAATACAACTGGACAAATGAGACTCTGATTGTACCGCACTGGTGTGTGAGATTTTGTAAATGGATATTTTGATAAGGTTTTGCTGTTATTTAACACAGCCCCCCTTTATTCCAATTCATCAAGAATATTTTCCATTTTTGGATTCTTCGTTCACTGTGGAGTCATGACAGAAAACAAAATTTTCTTCAAGAATTCAGCGAAACACGGGTTAAGTAATAGATAGAGAAATCATCATTTTGATGATCACAGTGATCAAAGTATTCCTTTAACATTTTGTAGGAGATTGCATGAAACTGGACAAAAGTAAAGAAACCTGTAGACAACTCGGATGGGTCATGTCCCAACCCAAATGAATCCATGACAGTCACATTAATGATGAAAATCTTTAGAAAAAATGTTATCAGAGAGTCTTGTTTTGTCTAGTAATAACACAAATCTCATCCTTCAGTTACCTCCCAGCCTTGCGCCTCACACGTGGATAAAACTGAAGACCCACTTTATCTTTGGCTCTTTAAAGTTGTGTCTCCATGTAAACTCTATCAGCCACAGTCAGTAGGCAAGTTGGTCTTTAGTTTGTAAAGACTGTGTATAAACAGGACTATGGGCTTGTGTCTGCTGAATGCCGGTAGCATCACTCAACCGATACGTGGGAGAAGGTGCTATTCATGGGGCCAGATGTTGCTAGGCAACAAATACGAAAATGTTTGAAGCACGGTGTTCTGTTCAAGTGTTTTGACTATTTTGTAAACTGCATGCTGGAGTCAAACATCAACCAGACAGCCCATAGAAAGATAGAGAACAGCAGAATAAAAAGTGTTTTTACCGAAGTACTTGGTGTCATGAAGGCGTCAGGAGTCATCAGCTTGGTCCCACTGCTGGCGCCTGAGTTTGACAGGAAGTCAGTGGGAGCAGGAAGCGATGGGATCTTCCTTAGGTCAGTCTGGGAGCCACTTCCTGATTCCTTGTCAGAGCTCTGGTCAGTAAGATGGTCTGAAAACCCTGCTGGACACAGAATCAAAGAGTGCTTCATTTGTTAGGTGATATTTGACATACAAAGAAGGCATACACTCAAGGTGCCATGTGAAACATGTAAAGCAAATAAACCAATGTGTCTTTATAGCATCTTTTCATATTCATAATCCACGATTTCTATAATAATTTCGCACTGAAACATTTAATGAAATCTAAGGTCAAAGACCAAATCAAAGGATGGAGGAGATGAGACAGTGAAATGAAAGGGGGAAGATCAGAAAGAAGCGCAAGAGTTAAATACAAAAACTTGCTCCAATAATGAAAATATTTATCCCTTTAGTAAAAGACTGAGTTAAATGTTTAACACGCTGGATAAGTCAGCTCTTAAGTTACATTGCATACCTGTTTTTAAAAATAACTAATTTAATATTAACCCATCCCAATGTATTTCTATCTGAACTAAACCTCTATAGCTTTTATCTTTTCACAGTTTCTGCAGGAGAATTCACAGAAGTTAACAAATGCCCACTATGAGAAAGAAACGTACAAATAAAGATTTGTCCTTCGCACATGTTCTTTTTTGACTTCTTGGGAGTGTGACTTACCAAAACCATCTTGGGAATCAGAATGGGGCAGGAAGGCTGCAGAGCTGGAACCCAAGTTGGGCTGAAACCAGATCTGGACATCCTGCAGACTCCTGAAAACAAATACAGACACAAACGCGCTAATTTAAGACGACTGTGATTATTAAGACTTCACTTGACTGTTCCAAATGAAAAGCTAGTCTTTGGTGTTTGGAAACTGTAACCACACTGCCCCTTGGCGACAATAAAGCTCAGCTCAAGCAAATTTGATCTTAACGCTGACATCAGGCAGTGGAAGGAAACTTACTTGGTGTGAACACAGTAGAGTTTTATTTGTATCCCAGACTTAGACTCTGTGGGTCCTTGAGTGCCCTCTGAAAGAAAACACAAATACACACACACACACGCATGCATGCACGCACGCACACACAAGTAATGCTGTGTTAACTGGGATCAATGCTGCTACATATTTAATGCACATTTTAATTCAATAGTGTTCCCAAAAAGTCCCAACTGAAAGCTGAAAGCAAATGAATTGCTTGTTTTAAATATAACCATGTGTTACAGGGAAGATCAAAGATTACAGGAGTGAAAAGAGTTACTTGCTTTTTTTTTGTTTATCAAGCGTGTGTGTGTGTGTGTGTGTGTGTGTGTGTGTGTGTGTTTGTGTGAGTGAATTTGCACACCTGTTGTCATGCTCTCGCTCTCCTCCTCTGCAGTGAGGACCTCAGTGTGTCGCAATCGGCTGTGGGCAACATCCCGGACCCCAAAGCTGAGCACTGGGTGGGTCAGCAGGAACTCTGACACCGCTGTGAAACTGGCCTTGCCTTTCTCCAGATCCTGCCGCAACTCCATCACATACAGAACCTGGCAACAAAAGACATCAGCCTAGTATAAAGCAGTTATGTGGGTGGCAGGGAAAATGTCCAGAAACCAAGTCCAACACATCAAAAATAATGGGCCACTTTCACGGACAGACTAACCCTAGTTTTACAAAGAGCGGCCTCTTAAACAAAATTGACTAAACGGTCTCTCTCAGATGTGGCATAGTCCAAGATTTAATTCAACTAGTGTTTAACTGTCTGTTTAATTATCTGACATTTTGGATACGTGGCTTGTACAGCACTTTGTTCACTGGGATGTTTTATATTGTAGTACTGTCTTGTTTTTTTCTGTTTTGTGTCTGTTTACAATCACTTGTTTTTATCTTGTGTTGCTACCTATCTTGGCCAGGACTCCCTTGAAAGGAGAATTTTTTTTATCTCAAAGGGATGGATCCTAGTTAAATATAGGCTAAAGAAAACTAGAATTACGGCCTTGCAGTTGCATGCTTCCATGAACCTGTCAAGTTTCTCTTACACTTTATATTCATGTCTGTCAGAATGTGGACGCTTCACACATATCTTTCCCCAAGTAGCACAGAAGATATATAAAATTAGCAAAGTTTCAAGGTGGGCACCCAAAATTAGTATCACCAATTCAGTATCTGGTAATTCAGTACCTGACCTTAGCCCTTCTGTTCCTGAGTTATGGTGCTAAATAATGGCCAGCAAAGTGTTTTTGCAGAGCATTATGATGTCAGAGTGAAGCTGACCTTTGACCTTTTGGATATAAACGGTCATCACTTCATCATTTTATCCTAACAGACATCTGTGTGAATTTTTTTCATAATTAGTGTATGAATTTTTGAGATGTGGCCAAAAACATGTTTTATGAGGTCACAGTGACCTTGACCTTTGACCTCCAACCACCAAAATCTGATGAATTCATTATTAACTCCAAATGAACATTTATGTTGAAACTGAGGAAACTCCCTCAAGGCCTTCTTGAGATGTTGCTTTCACGAAAATTAGACAGACACAAGGTCACAGTGATCTTTGATCACCAATATCTGATCAGTTCATCCTTGTATCAAAGTTAACAATTGTACCAAATTTGAAGGAATTCCCTCAATATGTTCCTGGGATATGACATTCACGAGAATGACACATTTGCAAGGTCACTGTGACCTTGACCTTTGACCACCAAAATCTTATCAGCAAATTATTGAGTCCAAGTGAACAACTGTTTAAATAAAACCCCTCAAGGCATTCTTGAAATGTCATGTTCACGAGGATGGGACAGACAAACAGATGACCCAAAAACATAATGCCTCTGGCTACGACTATCGCCGGCGTGGGGGCATAAAAATAATAGTGTTTGTGAACATTATTTAAAGCAAACTGAAAACACTGGGCTGACCTTCCTCTGTACATCGGTGAGGATAAGATACTCAGCAGAGAGGTCCACACTGGCCTTCAGACTCGGCAGAACTGATGAGTTGAACAGATCTGGAGAAAACCTAAACAATGAAGAACCACCATTAGTACCTTTAAATCTGCTGCTCTTAAACAACAGTGGAAATTAATAGGATGAGCTTCAGATAGCAGGAATAGTCTTCAACACATCTCTTTATTTGAGAACTAAATTTGGACTGGTATGAAGCACCAATTTGATGGGAGACTTCCAGGAAGACATTTAGTAAGGTCATGTTTTATTACAGGATACAGTGCATAAATAGGATTTCAATTTTTAATGATGAAGAAAAGCAATGACCTGATGGTCTGTAAACAGGTCCAGGAAACTGTGCACCACATTTTCAACTCCTGGTTCTGATCCGCTCCGGTTATGAGGAACCGCCAGAAAGGAACTCTGCAACGTGGAAGGACCAGAGGTGACAAAGACAATGTAAAGACCTAAAATTTAAGGCAAAAGCTTCAGATGTCACAATTTTAACTGAAAACTGTGTGTGCACTGGTGTATACTAACTCTGGGTCCTGTCTTTTGTGGTTGTCACAGAAAAGAAGGCAGGAAAGGGGACGTCCTCCGTGGGGCCGCAATTCATGAAGACATCTAGACAGTGTGAAGAGAAGTGGTAAAGTGAAGAAGTTAAGAAAACCACAACAACAAAGTTGGTAAGGGCCAAAAAAGACAATAAGTCAGTAAGTGACAGACTACAACATGGACCTCATGTTTCATTACATTCAGCTATTTTTTGGTTAAAGGAAATAACATTTACATTACATGATAATGTATAAAAATAAATATGACAGTATCATAATGCTCATTAGAAAACCTCCCTCCTTGCTTACCTTGGCTTATCCTGTCCCCCCTCAATGTATATCTGCCAGAACTTGATGTATCCATCATGGCTGGCTGTGGCTAACACCGTTCCATCTGGAGACAGGGCCCCTTCACTGACTCGCTGGAGGGGCAACATACACAATCAGTACTGCAAATAATGCTTCTAACAAACCCAAAATCATACAGCACACCACTTTGTACTTGTTGTTATTGTGGTTTTATTTTTCTAATGAAAATTAACAACATTTTTAGTACTGAAAATAATTTTGCATATTGTCAAACATTCTGCAAAAATTCTTACATTGCAGTTTTATCCTGACTCCTACCTGGTTATGTCCCTTGACTGTGATGAGGCCTTCTTTTACATCCGTGTAATCGACAGGCCAACTGCTGTTGTTGGCCCTCAAGACTTCCAGGTCCCACACCTCAGCCTAGAAAAAAGATGGTAAACTTATGGATGCTAAGTTCCCAATATTCTCTCTCCTGATTCCATTCTGATAGCAAAAACAATGATACCATGTCTTCGTGAAGAAGGGCTAAGGTCTGGCTGGTGTCGTCCTGGTTCTCCTCATTGTCATCCTGGATGAACGGGCACCAGATGAGGCGACGATGAGAGTTCAGTGGAGTGTTTTCTGGCCGTTGGATATGAACCACCACCTGATCACTGCAGGGAGCATGGGTTAAGGTAAATAGGGGAAAAAAGACAATTTCTTGATAGATTGGTTTCCGTAATTACTACTACACCAAAGCAGGTTATGATAACACAGGGATTTGTGTAAAAATCACAAGGCAGTTTGAGCTGCTGTGAGTATTATTTCCATTTAAAAAGCACACACAGAACTACAATGAATAAACAGTGGAAAGGCAAGCAGTAACATCCACTCTGCAGAGACGCACATAGACCTGCACACCCTCCTACACACTCCATTCCAATGTCTCCCACATGTCAGGATACAGTATCTTGTTTCCAGTGCAGGTGAGCTGCCAGACCATCAGGTTGCCCGCTTCATCTACACAACCCAATAGGGAGGAGTCGAGGTGGGCAAAAGCCAGATCTGTGACAGCTCCAGTGAAGCCCTTCAGGAGGGAGCGCTCGGCGAAACTCACACTCAGGACACGAATCATTGCATGGTTATTGGCTCCTGAGGGAACAGATGTTTGTTTAAAGAAAAAGACAAAGAGGCGCGTAGTATCACAGAACTCAATTCAGTTGAGCAACTATCTGATCAAGTTATATGAAAATGTTTCTATAAGTAGTGGAATGGGACAATACTTTACTGCTTCCTTCTTACACACCCACACAAACACCAGTTTTTGATAGAAATACTTTTTACTAAGGAAATAGTTCCTATGTTAACTGTAGACAGTGACATGACATGTTTCTTTTGCTGTGAGCATCACCACAGGTAAAGAAGAAACTAATGTTTATACACTGTATTTAAACTTTAAACTTTTTTTTTTTACTTTATTAAAGCCTTACTTCAAGTACTTAAAAAAATCAAGCTCTTGATTCTCAATTCTTGCTGAAGCTCTTTTACACTGACTGTTGGGGTCTTGGTTGGTACTCAGTTTTGCTTGACAGCCAACTTTAGAACGAATTCTGGTGGTTCGAAATCTCTTCCATTTCACAATTATTTAAGCGACTGTGATTCTTGGAACTTTACAGTACTTACGGTATTATTCTTCTGCCCTGATCTATGCCTCGCCACAATTTTATCGCAGAGGTCTACATCCAGGAATACACAGGTGTGTGTGCTCTCCTAAATTATGTCTAATCAATTCAATTTGCCACAGATGGACTCTGATTATGTTCCTGACACATCACTAGGATAATTAAAGCAAACACACTGAATTAAAGCAAAAGAGTGACTATAATTTGGATTGCCATGGCAAAGGGTCTGAATACCTATGTACATGGAAGATTTCGGTTTTTAATTTAAAATAAATTTGCAAAAATGTCAAAAACCAAACAAAAAATGTTTTTACTTTGTCATTATGGGTTATTGAGTGTAGACTAATGGGCAAAAATGGCAATTTTATTCACTAAAAAATTAAATCTGATTAGAGAGTCTGAAAATGTGAATTTTTAAAAGCACTGAAACTAATCACTTGTCCAAAAGCAAGCACTATGGTATGATGACCTGAACTGTCTGTAGTAGTAGTAGTTCTTGTTTATCTTAAGTGCTTTTTGATATTTGTGTCAAGTGATAGAAGAAAAAAAAGGCATTCCAGGACTCTCACCTCTGATGGCGTAGGCCAGGAAGGAGTTGGACACGGCTATCAGTCTGCCATAATAATATTTGTGTTCCCAGTCGTACTTGGCAACAGGTTGAATCTTCACCTGAATAAATAAAACATTAACCATTCAATTAATGTTCTCTAAACAAAGTTCATTAAGTTAAAGCTCAATAAATGAACCTTGCACTTAACACTTATCTCATATAAATGTATACTTCTGTGATCATTTGTATTCTTTAAAAAAAAAAGTTATTTCCTGATTAGAGAGGCAGACATCTGAATTTTTAAAAAGCACTGAAACTAATCACTTGTCCAAAAGCAAGCACTACATTCTGGTAAGTCATTTTGACTCTCATACATTGTCAGTGTTGTAGATTTCTATTTCCGTCCCCCTGATTTATAAACTTTACAGAAACAACTTGGCTTCTTACCTTGTTGCTGCCACGAGCCTTGCTGTTGATGCTGGAATCTTGACTCGCCACAATCTCCACATTGTTGGAGGTGATGGGGATACAGGTGGAGCGATCATCACCCGAAAGGCAGCTGAAATTGCAGCATATACATTTAAGTTCAATAGGGATTTAGTTTCTCAATAACAAAAGTGCTTACAAAAATGTCTCTGCATTTTAATGATGAGATTTAAACAGAAGATAGAGATCTCTATGTGCTTTTGCCTCATGTGACAAAGTATGCCTAACTACTAGGTTTTACAAGTGACTGATTCTAAGAACGAACTCACATTATCTGACACTCCTGAGCACTGCTGAGGTCTGTGGAGATGGGTCTGCTAGATTCTGACATGGTGGACCGATCAGTGCCTCCCAGAAGGCCTGCTGCTCCCAATAGCCCATTCAGCTCTCCGTTAAAAGATGGCATTCTTGGGCCATCAGTCGATGGTGCATCTGAGGAAAGACAATAAATGCAGGGATTATGTTAAAACACTGTACAAAGATGTAAATCAATATCAAGATGGAGAATTCAAAGCCTGTAAAGAGAAAATATTTGTTCTAAAGGTATCTTACTGTATTATTCTGACAGTGCTCACAGACCAATACAGAATTGTAACACCTACAAAACCTTACACAAATAAGTGTAAAAGAAATCCATTTTAAACTTTAAAAACATTTGGTGTTTCAAGATTAATTTTGACTATACTTTCATATATTAGAAAGACAAAAGTCCACCTCAGAAGATATCAATATTCCAGGTTAATATTTGCCCTAGTCTTCAGTAACTAGACTCAAATAGGGAGGTGGAAGAATTCTCCATGAGAAAAACCATGTCACCATCACCTGTATCCTAATTATTTGATATTATAAATATTACTCTTAGTAAGTTGTTTATCTTTTGTTTTTAATATATTTAGTAATTTGGACAGAGTAACAAAGTACAACTAATAAGGCTCCTCCTACATACCAATTACATCCTTTTATAAGTAAGGACAAAGTTGTCTGTGAGATGCTTATCCCATCATTCTCCCTTTCAGACACCAAACAAACCACATCTTTCTGTAGCATAATATTGTTTTCACACACATTTGATACGTCACAGCAGGAAAACTGCAGGTAGAACTATTAACATTAATAATGGCTGTATTCAATTTATGTTTACCCTTCCAGTTAAAAACTCCTGCTTAGTTATGTGCATGCTGGCTGACAGACATTACTTACTGGGACACTTCAGTCAATCAGAGCCCCAATTTGCTCAATCCTCTCTTACAATTGCACCACAAATACATAAACAAACACAAACATAACCCCCCACACCACACATCCATCTGCATCCAGTTTTTGCTAGACCTCCTTTTTGTGCCTTGTTTACTAGACACCCTCTAGTCTTAACTTATGTTGTATTGCTTTTTGTTTGTCATCATTTGTCTTGGTCTTATTTTAAATAATTAGCTGTTAATGTGTTCATGTACCTGTCTTTTTTTATTCTGTAATCACTTAATTGCACAATGAAAAATATTAAGATAAATAAATAAACAGATTAACAATCAATTTTATCAATTAGCCTATACCTGTTCTTTACCTCTAACAACAAATCAAAATGCCTGCTGTAAAAAAAAAACATCTATTGGCATCAAGAAAGAGCCATTTGAGTAGCATGCTGTCTTTCCAAATACTTAAATATGATTTTAAAAAAGGCATAAAATCCTAAAATCCACGTCTACTGCAGAGCCTTGTCCTGAAAAACGCATGCTAATACTTCACTAACAATAATAAGATCAGGAGCAGATCAAATACTTTACTATTCAACTGGAATATAAATCCTGTCCGAGGGATTCAATACACAATGTTTAGTTTTGCTATTGCTATAATGTGGATTAAATCAAATATATAGCTTGAAAAAGTTGCTAACGCTTTTAATCACATGATCACATACTTCATCGTATTTTTTTATGTGTATCAATTGTTTCTGCACCTCCACAGTCCATAGCCGTATATTTGTGTGTAGCTATATGAATATGGTGTACTGCCCAAAACAGATACACAACATAACACTAGACTACAAAGGTAAATAGCGCTAGTACAGGAGCAAAACATTCTGGAGCACGACTGAGTCCACACTTAAGGAAAGCTGTGCTTTCTTTTTCTCCATTTCCTCTAATGCCAGTAGTGTCTTCCTTACAATAACCCGGTTATTTTGAGTGGTTAAGTTTCCAAATGACCAAGTATTACTTGTCTGAGAGAACCACAAACATCCCTAAAACGAGTGTGTCGAAATTAGCCAAGAACACCGACCTTCTACGCAGTTATGGAGGCTCGAGCTAATTCTTGATAGCAGTGAAATAAATCTGGCCAAGAGATACGTTATATAGACACATCTCTATTTACTGCTTTTAAGTCATAAATGAGGAGGTGCTACAGAGATAATTTCGATTAAAAAAACATTTTATCTTCATTTTCGTCGCTTAGCGGCAAAATAGCCAGCTTTCCTACCCCAGAAAATAGACAGAGACATAAGCTAGCTCGCAACGTTGCTAACACTTGCGAAAATAACCTTTCCGGCGCAGTTAGCTGTCTAACATTTCGACAAACCTAACCACATTTAAATTATTTTAAAAAATACATGTGCGCACTCATTGACATCTATATTGTGTTTCCATGCGGTGGGTGGCTTTTGTTAGAAGACAGTGAAACTACTGTTGTGCTAACTTTACTCCAGTACAGCAGCGCGCTAAACCAACTCATGTTAGCTAGGTACCAATTCAGTTAGCTAGCATTCCATTAGCCTCTGCGGCCTAAACTAGCGCAGCCGCTTTTCATTCCCGGTTCACTCACCGGTGCTGTTCCCGGGACGGTCGAGCTTGAGGATGTCCCGAAGATGCTGGGTCGCACCCTCAATATCTATGTTAGAATTGGACGCCATGTGTGAGGGAAAGGGGAAACTGGGTTAATATAGGGGGCGAGAATAATTTCTTATTTGATGCGATGCTGTCAGTGTTCCCTTCGTTCACCCAGAGCAACCGTCTAAACTTCCGTCATGTCCGCGCCGTATGCTCCGACTCGGGTCTGCGGCAGGTCATTGGTTCCTACCTCAACTTCTGAGGTAATGTACACATATTGTACACAGCAAGGCATAATGTCGCCCTCCACAGTCAGCAACACTAATTGTTAGACACTTGAACGTTGTGTCTGTGAGCTGGTGGAGAGAAATTTTAAACTGTGTTCTGCTTTTCTTGTATTTGATCTTTGCTCCTTGGTAATTTTACCAGCAGCTGAGTTCAGCATGGCAGACCAAACCCTTGGCCTCATGGTCTTTAAAGTCGTCAAGGTAGCATCTCTCATCTCAGTTTAACTTTCCTGGTTCCTAGTCTCAAATTATAACTGAAAAATGGCCAGTATTATAGAGGTATGGCATTAACAACTAGATGAATAAGTTTGTAAATATATAGCGTATATACATGAACCAGTAAACTGAAAGCTCATCAAACTTAAATGTTATCATGGCATTTATTTAATCAATAGTCCTAATAATATCCAAATAGAAGCAAACAATCCTCGGTGAGGCCTCTTGATGGCACAGTGTTGTGTTATTATGGCCAAGTACTTTCCTCACAAGTTCCCCATCCCTGTGCACTAGATATCTTTGATACAAAGGGTTTCTTCAGTCAAATGTCTTGCAATAGATTAAGTTACACAATTTATCATAGTTTCATGGTGCCTTCATTTTTCCTTTACTTGCCATTTTGCTTCTCCCTATCTAAATACACCTAGAGGTTTTTGATTCTTGTGCAGAAATGGAAATGTTTGACATGATGAGAGTGGCTCTTACTGGAAGGCGAAGTGGTGATTCATATTCACATAATAAAGATCCTTAGCAAGTTAAATTTAGATCCAGTTTAATATTTTTTCAGATAATTAGTATTTTACTTAATCTGAGTAACTGAAACTGTTTTTAATGGCTTCATATTAGTACCAATTTGATTTAATTATTTATTGCTATTTGACTTAATCAAGGTATTACTTAATATAAACACTGAAGACCTATTATTTATTCAGTGGGCACACTCCAGACTCTATATATAGGCTCTGACTGATGTGCACGTCAGGTGACTAGCTCCTACTTCCAGACCTGCATCATCAGTCTGCTCTCCTCCACTCCACCACTGTGCTAATAAAACTGAGTTGGCAGCCTGTCATGACTTAATGAATGTAACTAACACAGAGTGAGTTTTATAACATTGACAAACTGTATTAACTGTGGATAGGTCACATCTGGCAGATACACAATCCTCTTAATAAGGTCAGTATCAGCCCAGTTACGATTCAGCAGACCAATGGCTGACTCGCATTTATTTGACAATTCTCAATCAACTGAATCACAATAAATGTAAACCAAGTATGGTCACTTTTCCCAGCTGATCCTCTGTAGTAAGATCACCCAAACTAATACTTAATTTGCCAGAAGCAAAAACGATATGCATTTAAAAACAATTGTAATAAGACTTACTGTGGAGAGACAGACAAGGAGAGACAAGGCCACACCGTTATGAAAAAAGTCCAGGTTTTATTGTCTATTGTGGCTGTAGTTTGTGTGTGTGTGAGAAAAAGACAGACTGAGAAAGACAGAAAGAATGAGAGACAGATGGAGAGAAAGAGAGCGAGCAAGAGAGAATATGTAGGAGCCCACCACACAGCAAAGTCAAACTTTATGTCCTCCATGACTCTTTGGTTTGCACGAGCAAAACCTGGCATGAGGGTGAATCATGGCAAAATTAATAATTGTGTAAAGGAAGATAAAACTCAGTTAAACACGCTAAGGCAACACACAAGTGGCATCTAAAAACAACTTACAACACAAGGAGCCGGAACTGACGAAGCCGACTCTGAACCTGAACATGGATCTACAAACCAGTCAACAACAGTGCTAACAGAACTGAGTTGACAGCAGTGCAGTCAACAGTTGAGTAGAATGGGTTAGAGTTAAGTAAATAACAGTGGAGAGCAGAGCAGAGCATGAGTTAATGGCGCCGGTCAGCTGTTTTGTCTCTCTGGTGGCTTGAGTGTAGATATCCTAATGGGGGACTCCCAGCGTCATGCAGATCAGCGGAGTAGCAGACAGGGGCATCTGATTGGTCGACCGGCTCTCAGCAAAGAAACGCGTCGCAGTTCTACTGGCTGGGCTGGGCTGAAAACCCACCTGGATGAGGTTCAGTGATTGACATCTAGAATCCGGTGTTTGCTTGCTTGTCAAGCAGGCGTAAATGAGACAGCAGGAGGGAGGAATGAGTGTTCTCTCTTCTCTCCATCCTCAACTCCTCCTTCCCCTCCCTCCATACTTCATCATATGGTGCCCTTCACTATGGCTGCCCCTGCCCACCAGCACGGGGAGGGGGGGGTTAGCCAAAGTTGTGAATAGCCAGCCTGAACATGTCATTGGTGCACACCCATGCATCGTTAATGTTCTTCAGGATGAAACTCTGATGGAAACCCATGATGGGGTCGTCATCTGCCTGCGAACACACATGCAAATAAAAACAGCAGAGGTTCAGGACAAACTTGTCAGTAAAGTGATTTAATTTATCAACTGTACACATCAAAGTTAGTACACAGGTTGTGAGGAGTACCATTCAGTCATTTGGTGAAATAGTCATGGAATGTCTTCTGTACCAAGTCAGAGAAAAAAATGCAAAGAACCCAGGTTTCTTTTCTTAAAGTTAGAGTCAAGAAACTCAAAACTGAAAGCCTACGTTTAAGGTGGGGCGCGGGGGTTTACCGTCCCAAATAACCAGCTCCAATCAAGGCCAGTTAGTTTAGCTTGCAGGGGAAAAACATCTAAATTAAGAATTCAAATAAGTTATTTCCATGGCCTTGGTAAGGTCAATCAATATTTGGGATCATGAGCAGTCTTCTTTCAAAGCCAGAAACCAGAGAAGTTAAAGCGGGATTTATACCTCTATGTTGAATCAACGGCATACTTTCGGCAGCAGCCTACGCTGTAGCCTGATGTGCACCTCCCCACTGCTTGTCATGCCAACTCAGACATCCTTTTTTTTGTGATTTGAAACCAATTCCCTAAGTGGAAACGAAGCTCTTATTTACTTTTATTTCACAGATAAACAATAAATTGTGATGACAATGAAACAAAATAGATTTTTTTTCTTGGCTTTGTATGAGTGGAGAAAAACTCTGCTGTGCTAATTTACGTAATGTAAAATGTCATAGGCTTATGCTAATAATGTTAGCATGTTGTATTTGTTGGATGTTGGATACAGTTAAAATCAGTACCAAGCACTGCCAACCAGCCAGCCAACTTTCTCATTTCTCAAATATGTTTCTGAAAACATTCGAGACAAGAAACAGGCAATGCTGTAACACAATCTTGATTCACATTTGATCAGTGCTGCCCAGTTTGACAGTTTGGGTTCATCCCAATACCTAATCAGGCAACCACGTTTCTCTCACTTACATCTCTTCCTCGCATCTTAGCTCTGCCCTCATGAGACACAGGGGAGATATGCGAGGATGAAGGGTGAGGAGAGAAGGAACGAGGAAATATGTCTTTAGAGAAATGAGACATCTTTTTCTCTGACAGGTCACGTGAAGCGACGTCCCTTTGTGATGATGGCAGCAGCTGATTACAGCTGGATCAGCTGTCAGGAGGCTTTATTAACAGCTATAGAAACTTTTTTTGCACACACATAATGTTATGTATACATACACAATGATACAGATAGTTTTATATATACATATAATGATTAAGATACAGTTATCATATAGTGTTACATATGCATATATAATGATACAGATACAGTTATCATATAGTGTTACATATGCATATATAATGATACAGATACAGTTGTCACTAACAGAGCAGCAGTGTGTTCTCTCTGTCTGACAATCACCTGCACATGAACAACAACCTGCGTTCTGTATTTATAATATACAGTATATGATTTAGGCCTTTTCATTTTTTGCATTTGTATTTAATGATATTCTGCTTGTGAGTTTATTATTTAATAATCCAGAATATAGTTATGGTGTCTCTGAACACTGGAAACAATTTATTAGGCCAAATGTTTCAGGGAAAATTAAAATTCTGTAACTCATCAACTCAACACTCAGGAGTGATCAGCCTGAGTGTGAGTGATATCAGTGATGTTAAAGTGTTTCTTGCTGACAGACAGACTCTCTGACTTTGACTGTATCCATAATAAAAGTTGATGACGGAAATAACAGATTGTGAAGAGAAAAATCTTTCTAATAAATGAATAAAGTCATTTGTTTCCTTTCCTTGTTCAGATTTTTAACTTGATGGTGAAACAGAGAACAAATAAAATATGAAACTTAGGAGTGATACTCTTGAGTTCAATCTGTTCTCTGTCTTCCCTCTGGTATGAAACTCCAGTGATATTGTGATGTATCAGATCAGTCCGATCAGCTGTCCAATCAATAACTGATATCCAATCAGGGGTGTGCGTCACTTGGTAATAGACTTCTGCAAAGGCTGCACTCATGTATCCTTGCTTCCCTCCTCTCTGAAAGCCTCCTCTCTCCTCAACTCCTCTGAGCACATTTAACAAATTGAGACCTGCTTCAAAATGGCAAGTCTCGATCGACTTCCAGGTCAAGTGATTGAGGATAGAGGAGTCAAGGGGGGATACTGGGATGAACCCTTTGACTGCAGTTCACAGAGCAATTGACTTCAGTGACAGCTGTGTTAGAGACTCCTCTGCTCTGATTGGTTGTTGCAGTTGCACTGCAGCCTGATTCTAGTGAATGCCACAAGAGGCAGTAGGAAGAGGAGGAGGGACATGATTTTTTTTCCCCCACACACTTTGCATCTTATGTACTTCTTTCAGAATATAGTGGCAGTTTCCGCAAATATGACACAAAGTTATTTTCATAAAAGTTACCAACTGTAGCTTTAACAGTGTGGATTATTCTTCTTTGGTTTTCATTTCAAGTTCTCATCACACAGGTGTCTCATGTTATTCTGAGCTGCAGTGATGGAATCAGTATGTAAAATCAGCCACACTCTCAGCTATCACTCCAAGAAGAAAATTAAAATGCAGCTAAAATCATCATGTCTGCACGGTCATAAAAACGAGAGGGGGAATAGAAAGCTTAAAACGATGAAATTATTCTACTGACTTACAAAAACATATACTCTGTTTTGCTGTTCACACAGGCCTTTTGTCCATGTTGGGATCATTTTTTTCCTCAGTGATCTGATTAGTCTGTGTATGGACTTTTGACAGGTTGTGGTAACCTGCTCTGGAGCAGGTTAGCTATTCGGCAGAAATTACCACGATGATGTATCCCAGTAAAACGTGAACCAGCTTTGACGTACTGAAAACTAAGGGTTAACCCTAAAGTTACCTCTTTAACACCAAATCCGGCTTCGTAGTACAGGCCTCAGGGCAGAAGTTCAAGTCAACTCTGCTTGACGTAATGACTGAAGCAGACAATTTTACACATCAAAGTTGATAGGCCTTGGGGAGTACTACTCCATATGTTTAAAAAAAGAGTAGTACATAGTTTGTGTATTTGAACATTTTGTTAGTATTTTAATAGATTTTTTTGACCACTGGTACAAATTGAAACATACATACTTAAGAATTCAATGTGTGAGGATCTGGCTGTAATTCAGACGACATGCTGTAAAAGAAGGAGTGAAGGATAGCGCTACTTACTCTTAGCTGTCCTACGACCATACTCAAGATGCAGCAGTCTGGAGTTGGCTGGTGGTCCTGCGCTGTTATACTATGCCCTATTTTTGTGAAGGGTAGACTCTGGCACACAAAAATGTAGAGGAAGAATACACAAGAGAAAATTAATACAGGAATATCAGACACTGAAAGAATATACAGAATCAAAATATTTACCTATGAGTACTTTAACTTCTATTTAACTACTTTGATTGAGACGTATAACAATATTGATAATATATAATTAAAACTAAAATCCTCAGTAAAATTGTACTATGGTTACAAAAAGGTTGGATAGAAATCTGTTGACTTGACTGCTGCATGTCTACACAACTTTTACAGTAACCAGGTGACTACAGTGCATGTAAAGCCCCTTTTCCACTGCACAGAAAAACAACTAACACCTGCTAACATCTGGCTTATTAATGTAATGGCAAAAGGTAACAATCTGCATTCACACCCAGGACTCTGCAGTGGTCATGGGAATTTATTGGTTTCGGTTCTGACTGGCATTGATGGAAACACGACACCCAGGTAAATGCCCTAATTTTAGCCCCTTAACCAGCGAGATGCAATGACATGCCGTCACACAATACTGTTTGACTCCACCCAAGCAGCTCTCAAACATTGCGATATAGAGATATGTAAAAGAAGTAACCCCATTTTCACAGGCCTCCATGCTGCTTTCTACTGTTTACTCACCTGTTTTCTGGCCTGTCCGTAACGTTGAATATTACACACCAAAAAAATAAATAAAAATCCTTACACACACAGAAAGGCATGTTCGTCTGGTGCAGAGCCCTGTGCACAGCTCTGGTCTACTGACAATTGGAAAGGAGTCTATCAACTATATAAGAGGGTTTCCCAAGTCTAAAAAAACCTGCATGCACGTGCTAATTTTGGTGGAAATGGGGTATTTGTGGGTTGTCTGATTACCTACATAACCAGATTTCTCAAAATGACCTTTGTTTTGTGTGTATGTCAACATACTAACTGCCAGTGTGGTTCTCACTTAGGCCACCAGCTACCTGTTAGACGTTACCTCGGTATATGGCACAAATTACCAGATAAACTCACAGTGAGTTTCTCAACGATCGCTCTTTTTCCCTGGAACTGCTGTCCTTCCCATGTGAGGCATGACGCATCGATCTGTGTGGAGGAGGACAGAGAGATAGAGAAAGATAGAGACAGAGGTAGAGATACAGATGAAAGTTATACCAAAATCACCACATTACATGGCTCTAGTGATACTTGCTTTGCTCCCTTCAAGCTCTATCTGTTTGAGACTGACATAAGAGAAAAACTTGTGTGAAGTTATGACAGGTTTGTACTGGGGGGTGGTGGTGGCATGGGTGGCGCTATGAAACTAATTCATGATTATTTTGTGCATTTTTTCTTCGTGATGATGTGGATAAAAGGTCTGAGTTAGATAATTTGATGTATAACACTGAAATAAAATACAGAAAGTGTCAATTGTTGGTGTATGATAACCTTCTTACACACATGTAAAGGCTATTTATATTGTTCCGAATTTAATTAAGTACTGTCACTGCGAACGCACTACAGTAAATCTGTCTTTACATGACTTATACCTGCTGATTGTGCACCTGACTAATCTTAATTTTCTTAGGCAGTAGGCTTATTACCTTTTTCATTCAATCAGCAGGCCCGTTTAAAAAAATTTAAAAAAAAAAAAAAAAAAACATTTTTCAAATAATAAGCAAAAACATAGCGAGAGATAGACTCATGTTTATATTCATAAAAAAATCCTTATACACTTTGTGCTTAAAGATATAATATAACCTTTGGGGCTGCAACTAACAATTGTTTTTACAATAAATATGATTAATTGTTTTGTCTATAACATGGAAAATAACAGTAACAATAATAATAATAATAATAATGATGAGAAATGCCCATTACAATTTCCCAGAGTCCAAGATTGCTTGTTTTGTCTGGACAGTCCAAAATGCAAACATTTTTACCCAATAAATCCCGAGCAAATCCTGTCATTTGAAAGGCTGGAACCAGAGACGATTTCGCCTCCCTGCTTGTAACATCACTGAAACGAGTATGATATTTTCAAAAAATAATTCAATTTCTGTTTATCGACAAACTGATTAACCAATTGGTTCTCTCAGCTCTAAATGTCTTTCAAAATCCTCTGGTAGTGCTGTGCAATGATGTGTCTTTTTATCCATTTGTGAAGTAGGATATTATCCATGACACTGATAAATCAACTGTGGACATACCCACCAGGTGTGCTCACTAGTAGGGCTTTCACACCGGCACGGTTCTGGTTCCCGAACCCAATTTTGAACCAGCCGGCTCGTTCAGACTGAAAAAATAATTGGTTCGTAACCTGAAAAGTCAGTTCACAGCAGAACCAAAAAATAGTTGGTTTTACCTTGCGAACCGTGACATCATAAGTGGGCGTGTGACATTCTAGGCTGTGAAGACCATAGATATCTATAAAAACACGAGCATATACTTTTTACGGAGCATTTGGCTTATACGTAATCATCTTCTACGTCAATACGTCAACAGTTGGTGCATTCTGGATTGTTAGATAAAAACAAATAACTGGAGTAACAAAGCGAAAGCTTGCAAATAATCCATGCGATCTGTCATTTTGCCAGCTGCTGTGTTTATTTCTGCTTGCCGCTGTTATGTTTACTTCCGCCTGAGTGACGCGGTGTAACGTCCTCCCAATTTGGTTCCGCTTAAGCTGGTGTAGACACGGGCTGGATCGCCAGACAGCACCAAGGTTCTGAGACTCCAGAACAGAGCCAGAGCCGGAACAAGAACCGTGCCGGTGTGAAACCGCTATAGGTGAGCTGATACCTCACCTAGCCTCTGATTTTCACTGACTCATACCTGGACTGGAAAAGCCAGAAATGTTAGCTTTGGTGAAAGAGGACAAAACAGCTGGGACAGCCAAGAACATAATTCAGTTCAGCCCAGCCCTGAGGTAAAACATCTCGTAACTGTGCTAAAGCATGGTTCTGTTACACTCACATATATGGATCCAAGCTGTGATCTGTCACTGTCAAACATCTGGTAGTAGTGCTGCACAAAGCTGGATCCTATCTGTTCCCACAGAGGCTGGTCCACCATCCTGAATCACCCTGCAACACACACTGGGAGGATCGAGAGATGGAAATGGAGCAGGTCAAAAAAACAGAGGAAAAATGGGGGGAAAAGACCAAATACAACATAAATAGCAGCACCCTTATTGATTTAATGAGGCTGCTAAGTTGGCTAGGTAGAAGAGTACGACAACAATGTGAGTCATATGCTATGGCCTAACTGAGCACCTATGTGTATGCACTAGTGTTGTCACGATACCAAAATCTTTGTTTCGGTACCAATACCAATATGAATTTCGATACTTTTCAATACTCTTCGGTACTTTTCCTAAGGAAAAGTCCTTTTGGATACAAACCTTTAGAACAATAAATAGTAGGGGTGTAACGGTACCAAAAAAATCATGGTTCGGTGAGTACCTCGGTACGGACATCACGGTTCGGTAATTTAAATGTTCCACCAAGTTTGTGTTGTCTCGTGTCGTCTCCCTTTGCGTGGCAGACTTTCTCTTGTCTTTTTTCACTTGCGCCAACTGCGAATGTTGATACAGGTGTTGTCATACACACCACTTGTGCAATCTGTGCTCCAATAGGAACAAGAAAGGCGTTTGTGTGCATAAATGAGTAAAATAAATTAACTAAATTAATGAATTGAATCAATTCCAAAGTACCGGTATTTTCCAAATGCAGTATAGTACCGTTTGGAATACTCTAGTACCGTGGTACTATTTTATTACCGGTATACCGTGCAACACATGTATGCACCAGTGTTTCTAATATTTTGTCCACCCCAATTTATATCAGTAAGTTTCATTTAACATTAGAGACACTCCTCATAGCAAGGTCCAACAAAATTCTTATAAATGCAGCTACATTACAACACAGTATAATCTCCAAGGCAATTGGTATAGGTATTCCAATGTAGCAATACTGTTATAAATGCAGTATTTAAATCCAGCGTATACCCTCACCTTACAGACCAAAACAGTGTCAGAAAATACACTATCCGGAGTACACAGATTAAAACAAAACTTGCTCACTTAGTTGACATATTTTCAGTAAAACATTAAGTTAAGTTTTCTTGATGCCGACCCCATTAAAACCAAAACAACAAAACACAGTAAGACTTAAAGTGCACTGCGGGTGTATGACTATCACCACACGGCGAGAAAACCACAAATAGTTAAACTACATTAACTAAAATGGTTCGGACGACTTTTGCTGAACACGCCTCAACAGTCTATCCGTTTGGGTGACACTGACAGGACAAGTCATGTGCTTCCACATATCGATGCACTGTTTTTACTGGAACAATCCGAGAGCTCTAAAAACTAGCACTGAACTCGAAACAACGTACCCCACACACCGACGGGAAACAAACACTTATAGGTTTAGGTAAATACAGTTAAGGCTAACAGAACCGTAAAATGAGCGTAGTTAGAAACGTCAATAAATCGAAAAGCTCTGACGTTATGGCTAACGTTAGTTGACGTAAGCTAAGTAGCTGCTACTAGCTTCCCAGCTGTCTTGTTTGCTAACGTTAACTTAGCTTGTGTTGATAAATACAGTTCATACAGCTACCTCGTATGCCTCCCCGCCAGCTAATGTTAGGCGTCAGGTAAATAATATTTTCTAGGCGTTAGCTAACTGGCTGGCAGGCGTTGGCCTTTTCAACAGTGGCTAAAAATACCCCGTCTCCTCCAAGTGTTGATGCCTCCTCCGGGCCCGCGCACACAGCTCTGGAAACCCGGAGCAGCTAACTGTTACCCTACATAGGCGTGCCCAACGCTGGCCCTAAACCGGGTGGGAGCAGTCAATTGAACCACTCATACTGCCTTATACCTGTTTAAATGTAGGACATAACTACCGCGTTTTGTTTTCACACATGTTTCCATTCACTATTCCATAGGACGGTTTCCCTTAAATAAGTAATAAAAACTTACCGCTTACCAACGCCGAGGCCGGCTGCACGATCGCACAGTGCAGTGTCTGCTCCCCTACGAGGGCACGCACTTGAAGGCGTTTGCGCCACGGTGGTTTATGGGGATTGTAGTCTTTATATAGGAACAATTTTGGACCTTTAAAAAAGGAAACAAGGTCATTTAGTGTTATTGTAGGTTACAACACAAGGTTGTTGCAGGACGAAATGCAGTTGTAGTTTCTTTATGCTAGACAAAAAGAAAAAAATAAAGGAAAAACAGGTGTGCATTCCTTTACAATAGAAATGTAAACAATAGCCACAAAAACACTGGTGACTTCTACGACCAAATAAATATGGCCATAAAACATGGTCAGTATTTGTTTGTGACATGTTGTAGCTTTATTTGCACATTAGCAGTTTGACTGATGCAAAGCCTGACAGTGTACAAGACTTGTTTCTCAGTTTGACCTATGGCCTATCACTTTGGGGCACCACTAAGGAAAAAGCATTGGATTTTTTTTCTGCTGCATTTTTTATTTCTGTAACAAATGTACAAATCTCAGTGTTTGTTTGGTCTTTTGTTTGTTTTTTGGAGGGGGGAGGATGTCTTTGAATGCAGGGCTTTTAATTTTAATGGACTATTTTTACACTGTTGTATTGGTACTTTACTTAAATATGCACACAAACATCCTGACCCTGGGTCTGTGTATTTTTCTTTTCTGTCTTTTCTTTTTTTCTGTGCAGGCTTTGTGTTCGTTTTTACATTTGTAGAGAGGACCTTTTATTCTGAAGGATTTAGACAGGAAGCTCTGGGACTGAGGTTCTTTGAGCATGAAATGTGTAAGTTCAGACCATTTATTAATGCAATTTAAAACTGTGGTAGAAAATGCAATTACTCAGTCACTGTATGTGCAATATTCAGGCAACACATTTGATGTATTTTGACAGAATTAGAAAGGCTTTCATTTTCAAAATTTCTCAAATCACTTCTAGAAACAGTGTCCCTGTTTTTCTAGCTAATCCACAGATCTTACTATCTACACTTTGTACTGAACCAACAGTCCCTGGCAGACAGTTGTTTCAAGTGAGAAGGCTCTAATAAATCCACTATGCAAACTTCCCAGCACCAAACTGCTTTAAGATTGTTTTGCAGCACAATGTGGTACAGAATCTGAATTCATCTTTGGCTTACTCATTCACTCCTCAATTGTCACGTGAAGGCAAATTGTCAAGGAGAAAACTTCTGTCACATATTAATAGCAAAAAGTAACGGTAGAAACATACCCTCAAAAACACTTTAGTTCCTTCTATGTAATTTATACTTCACTTCTTACTCCAGGACTGCTGGACACAATTACACTAAGGTGGTGACTTAAACACTCCACCCTAAACTTGAGCTCCTTCCCCGCCAACTGCCCAAACAAGTCCTTGATCCGACTTTTGACTTCTACACCAACTTCTTCACCTTACTCATATGCGGCTAAATTGTTAGTGTGTGTGCAGGCTTTAAAGAACTGAGAGCACTCAAAATAACCACAAAAAGATGCAAAACAACCAAATAAAGACACAAAATGCCCTTAAAGAAAATCACAAAAGTACCTAAAAGAGACAAAATGATAAAACACACAAGATAACTATCAAATGGGGCAACAACAAAAACAGAGACACAAACTGACTACAGAGACAGAAAGCAACAAAAAAAGACACAAAACAACAAATACATAACAAAACAAAAAAAACAAAACAAATGAATAACAAAAAGGCAAAACCAGTACAAATGCTGTGTCTTGCTTCTATGTAGGACAGGCGGTGGGGCCTTTTGCATGTCTGTGCCCAGGGGCCCATTTTTTTATGAACTGCCTATGTGTGGCAGATGTTTGTGGGTGTCTGGTGGTGCTGGACTGCTCAACAGCCAGCACAGCAGTGAAGAATGATGTTCTGCAGCCTTTTGTGGTGGCCAGGGCGGGAAAGACTGGTTCCTCTTTGGCAGGTAATCTCATCACACAGGCTTGAGGGTTGGCAGTGTCAGTCTGTTGGTTGGTCCTTTGATCCAGAACGGAAATCTCAAAAATCCACCCATGGCCAGAATGATAATATTGCTCTGTAATGGCTAGATGTATAAATAATCAACTGTTTGCTAACAGGTTCTTGAGGACAATGTTATGTTCACAATATGTCTCTGCTGCCCCAAAGTGGCCGGAAAAATCAGTTACTGCAGGTTTTTTTTTATTTTTAAAAAAGTGATTTAATAAGCAATAAAACACTGTGGGTGTCATTACAGTGGGGATGCTGGGGACATGTCCCCACCTCTTTTTGAAGCGGACGAGTCTGTCCCCATCACTTTTTATAAGCATAAATTGTTAAAAAATATCCTGAAAAACTGCTTGCACCAAGACATTTTTACTAATAAATAGAACACTTAACACTTTTATTTGTAAAACATGAAAAAATCCAACACAATTTAAACACAAAAGAAACAAATATGCATTGTCCAAAACAGTAACATAAGCAAAATATTAATAACATTTTTAACAAAAATGTTAAAAAATCCCCCTACAGATTCTAAAATGACCCAACATGCATCGATCAGTAACTAACAAATCCTTGACACAGTTTCTTCTTGTCTAAGTTAACCATTCTCTCTGTGTGTGTATATGACACCACATATGAGTTATTAAAGTCCAGTGGTTTACAAATTAACTAAAATGAATGAATGTGTCATTGACATGAATAGGTGCCACATGTACATTTATAGAGGTTACTTCCTCAAACACACGACATAACAGAAGACAGAAGAGCCAATCATGCCCATGTGTGCTGACTCAGCAGAGATAACATTAACTAAGAATAGCTGATCTACAGGAGAATACATATACAATACAGAAAGCAACACAGACTGTCCTTAATGCATTATATTCCATTATATTTTGATATTTTAAATTGCCACCTGCTGTTGAATTGTCTATTTTCCTTTACTTAATAAATTCAACCCCCCCCCCCCCCATCAAACATAAGGGAAATGGTGGAGTGTATGTGGAGAGCATTGGAGTAAGAGAAAGTAAAAAGGCAAAAGCCTTCCCGGGTGCAGTATGAAAGACGATGAAAATTGCAAATTTGCATGTACTTTTTTTATAAATGTTTTTGTATGTGGGGTTGGGAACAATACAGCTCTATTATTTTACCAAACTTTACATGTAGATGTTGTTAAGATTTCACATCATTTTTAATTGGTTTTCAGATAATAACAATGTTCTGTGTCTGAGTTAGTTGTTTTGAAAAACTTCACTGTCCAAAGTCAAGTCTGCCACTTCAAAAACGATGCCTGTGATCAAGCTCCAGCAGTTAAAGTTTATGTGACGTTAACGTACATAAAACCATCATAATCCTCTGCATGCATTTAACATTGTGGCTGCTTATAAAAGGTTCAGTAAATGTGACTAGATTCTGGCAATGTGACAGGGCAACATTTGAGGGAAAAGGGACTGGAGAGCATTTTCAAACATGATGTCATCATAAACAGTAAAATGGGCAGATTATTGTCCATAACTGAAAAGAGTTTATCTGAGGTGGGTACTTTATCATCAACAACACATTCATTAATCTTTTTCCCCAGACTTCAGGGGGTTTTGAGGCCGGCTGGTTTCGTCACTTTCTTTATGTGGTTACAGTACAGTCATATATAAACTGTCTGCACTGCTATCTGCTCTCAAACTGTATGAGTTGTAGTGCAACTTTGCTTCACACACACCAGAATGAATCGTGTGACCTGACTGTTGATGTTTCACAAGCTTGGTGAATGGAAGAAAGCATGTAACAAGGAATATAAAATATGTGAATAATGTCAGCTTGGATTGAGATTTACTGGTTTATCTTAATCCAAATTTTCGTAGAAGTACAATATTCCGTCTCTACCTTTGTTACACCATGTCGCCCAACCACGCAGTGCTACTTCTACCATGAGCCAAAATCCAATTCACCAACTTGAGACGAGGCTCTGGGAGGAGTTTCAGCATTATTCCAACAAGAAAAAAGTAAGTTTGCTTGTTTTTGTTATTCATGCATTGGAAGTTGCAATAAGTAAAGAAAGAGGTGTTCAAAACACAGTGTCAAGTGTGAGCTGCCAAACCTACCAAATATTTTGGTGATAAACATGCATTTCAAGCTTAAATGGTCTAGTGTGTAAAATTTAGTGGCATTAAGCAGTGAGGTTTCATTGCTGAAACTTCTCCCGTGTGCCAAATGTGTAGGAGAACTATGGTGGCCAATACGAAAATGCGAATGGCCCTATCTTGAGCCAGTGTTTGGTTTGTCCATTCTGGGCTACTGTAGAAACCACATGGGAGAGGACTTGCTCCATATGTAGAGATAAACGGCTCATCAAAGGTAACAAAAACACTATAATTCTTCTTTTCAGGTGATTATTAACTGATAAAAACAGTTATGACTACTAGTACTGCCCCTAAATCCTACACGCTGGACCTTTAAGAGTGCAAGAAACATACTAATGAAAAACAATCTGAATGACCATTACAAGTATATAGTGATTTATTCATATTTTGATAAGTTGCATTTGGCAGGATATTATCTCATTCCACAAGGCACACATGGTTGTAATAATGTCAAAGTGTCAGGTCACTCAAATCACAAAACATTTTCTTAATTTTGAGAGTACTGCTGCAACTCTAATGACAGTAGACATGAATAGCATTGTTTGATTTTAAGTAATTGATAGCAGACAGTGATATTGGAATATTACTGTGCATATTTGCACGTTTAAAAATGTGTTGTGTGAATAATCAATAATCTATGATTCGAGAATTAAGGCTGAAGTTGGCCTATACCTTTTTAACCAATAATTAATAAAATAAATAGTACATCAGTCAGTCACTGGCTGGAAGGTGATCTGATGCAGAATTTTCTTCTGATTCTTCAGGAACTGGAGGTAAGGTCGTCACAGTGGATTCTGCTAGCTGTTGAAGCATTAAAGTGATGAGAGTAAAATCTTAGAGAGAGAGAGAGAGAGCAGAGTACTATTCAGACTCTATTAAAAAATACAGTGCATTCAGGAAGTATTCAGACCCGTTCTCTTTTTTCACTTTTTGTTATGTAGCAGCCTTATGCTATCAGACCTTAGACAGGTGTGTGCCTTTCTAAATCATGTCCAATCAGTTGTATTAACAATAGGTGAACTCCAATCAACCTGTAGAAACATCTTACAGCTTACTGGGACACTTAACGGACCTTAGCCACTGTTAATTCACCTATGGTTTTCCTGCTGTGACAAGTCAAAATGTCTGCTGTGAAAAAGGGTTACTCGTGGTCGAGTAGATCAGGAGCCAGAGCCTTCAGCTATCAGGCTCCTCTTCTGTGGAATTATCTTCCTGTTTTGGTCCGGGAGGCAGACACCATCTCCACATTTAAGACTAGACTTAAGACTATCCTTTTTGATTAAGCTTATAGCTAGGGCTGGCTCAGGCTTGCCTTGTACCAGCCCTACATAGGCTGACTTAGGCCTAGTCTGCCGGGGGACCTCCTATAATACAGCTCCTATAATACACCGAGCACCTTCTCTCCTTCTTTCTCTCTCTCTCTCTCTCCTTTGCTAACACTCATGTCCTGTTACTGCATCTCGCTAACTCGGCTCTACTGCATGTCACTAACTCGGCTTCTTCTCCGGAGCCTTTGTGCTCCACTGTCTCACAGGTTAACTTATATTGCGATCACGCGATACGGATTACTGTTAATTTATCATGTTGATCTGTTCTGTACGACATCTATTGCAAGTCTGTCCGTCGTGGAAAGGGGATCCCTCCTCAGTTGCTCTTCCTGAGGTTTCTACCATGTTTTTTCCCCATTAAAGTTTTTTTTTGGGGGGAGTTTCTCCTTATCTGCCATCAGGGTCCTAAGGACAGAGGGATGTCGTATGCTGTAAAGCCCTCTGAGGCAGGTTCGGTAAGTACCTCGGTACGGACGTCACGGTTTGGTAACTCAAATGTTCCACCAAGTTTGTGTTGTCTCGTGTTGTCTCCCTTTGCGAGGCAGACTTTCTCTTGCGCCAGCTGCGAATGTTGATACAGGTGTTGTCATACACACCACTTGTGCAATCTGTGCTCCAATAGGAACAAGAAAGGCGTTTGTGTGCATAAATGAGTAAAATAAATTAACCAAATTAATGAATTGAATCAATTTCAAAGTACCGGTATTTTCCAAATGCAGTATAGTACCGTTTGGAATACTCTAGTACCGCGGTACTATTTTAGTACCGGTATACCGTGCAACACTAGTACTGAGTGTCGACTGATGAGGAAAAAATGAATTTAAAGGTTTTTGGCAAAAGGCGTCAACATATCAAAATGTAAAAAAATTGAAGGGGTCAAAATACTTCCTGAATCTATTGCATATTTCACACCGCATTACTAAGATGTCCATGTTGGTCTATGTAGCCACAATTTCTGTAAAATGTTTAAGTGTAATTCTGTGTTTTCCTCACATGAGAGCACAAAGGTCTTAGAATGGCCGCAGATGCAAGACATGGATCAAAAATTTAGTGAATTATATGAAATATGGTCAGACTGACAAGACAGTGAAACCTCTGTTGGTACGTACCAGGCTGTGGAGTCTCTGAGAAGAGATGGTGTCATTGCTGCTGTCTGGTTCACTTTGAGCAGAGGCCACAAGTTCATCTATTTCCTCATCTGACTTCTGAGGGAGTGCTGTCCTCAGGGCCGCCCTTTACATACGTGCATATACACAAAAGACTCTTTTTTTTTGACAGAGAAAAACAGAGACAGCTATAGAGAACAAAAACTCTTTTTTTTACCAGAAGTTTTCCTTATCTGAATTGATGGTCTGAGGATACAGGGAGTCACACGTTGCACAGTTGGAGATTTTAGGCTATGTGCAGAAAACTGACTCGACAACAATTGTGTGTGTGCTCCTGTGTGCATCTATTTATATCACCTAAACTCCTGGACAGTGAGTGTGCTGCTCTCAGGGGCATCAGAGTTGGTCGGCTCTTTTAGGTGGTTGGACTGAATCTGGCTTTGCCCTTGGGACACACTCTCATCCATCTGAAAAACAACAAACAGCCTTTAAACTGCTTGTTCACCTTTTTGCTAAGATTTTTGTTAGTCTGGTATGAAGCTGGAGACGGTAAATGGTTAGCTTAGCATTAGCAAAGAAATGGGGAAACAGCTAGCCTGGCTCTGTCTAAAGGTCGAAAGGTAATTGGATCTTTGTTTACCTTTGAACACAGCCAGGCTGGCATTCCCTGTTTCTAGTCTTTATGCTAAGCTAAGCTAACTGTCTTTGGCTACATATTGAATACATGCAGAAATGACAGTGGTAGGTATCAATCTTTTCATATCACTCTTGGCAAGAAAGCAAATACCTTACTTTTTAAATAAGGTTAGTGTAACTCATCAAAACAAATCTGTGTGCAAACATTTATCTATTTTGGGTTGAATGTGTTATGTTTTTAGGGTTGGAAACAAATAAATTAGCATAGCCAATAAGCTAAGATACATTCACACATGATCACCTTTACTGTAAATCTGGAGACACAACTCAATATCTGCTGATCACAACATATTGTGCCCACTTTTGATCCAATAGGTTTGATAAAGTACCTGCACAGTGCTGGGGTCATGTGTCTCCTTCTGCATGCTGCCTTTTTTATGGAGCTTCAGCAGGGTGTCATACTCACCCTTCAACTGATCAAAGTCACCCTGCAGCGTCTTCAGCTAGACACCACGAAAGATACTGTTAAGATTTGCAATTATGAATTCTACGGATGTGTACATGCAGGTGTGTACTGTGTGTACAGTATGTGTCCATGTGCTACCTGCAGGAGGTTTTCTTTGTGTGTTTGTTCCAGGGTGTCCCAGTTGCGTTTTGGCACGACATCCCAGTAGTCTGCCTTCATCCTGTTGAGCTCCTCCTGGGCTTTAGTCAGGTCCTCCCGACACACCCTCAGAGCGAGCTGCAGCTCCACAGGGTCCTTAGCCTCTTCTTTCACAATGGAAACAAATTTTAGACCAAAATGAGCTTAGGGACTGTTTGTTATTTATCTGATGAGAGGTGGTAGCGGCTGGGGACTTTGTTTCTTCTTCTGTTTTTTTTTATCTTGACTCCCCCCTGAGCCACAAATATATTTTCCTTTAGCCTCCCTGAGTGACTGGGAAAAATTCATACCTAATGTAGGTAGTGTTGGAGCCAAGGAGCATACGGCACAGAGGGAGTTATCACTGAAAGAGCTTATTTCTTATGCAGAATGCAAATCATCCTAACAAATCAGTCCCTCCCCAGTGCTTAAAAAGTATTTGATGTGCCTCCTGACGAAGTAAAAAACGATGTCTGGAGTTGGGCCAGATGACTCCGGACCTCGCCTCGACGCCTTTGTTCAAAACTTGTCTTCTTTCCTCAAATATAACTTCGAATCAAGAAGGCAGTACTCAAGGAGTCACTGGAGACACTCAGGATCAGGTGCAATTGAGTTTAATGTGTTCACAGGCAACAACACATACAACTTGTGAGTCAGGCTCCGGAACCAGACTGAAGACTCACTCTCTGCGCTTTTATGCCTGTGGAAATTCTAATGAGTCTCCACCTCTTTTCCTTAATCCTTCCCACTAAAGCCAGAACATAATTGTGTATTGCCCAGGCATGTCTGGATATGACTTCATAATAATGTAATGTCTTGGGCAAGTCTGGAGA
Organism: Epinephelus fuscoguttatus; assembly: GCF_011397635.1. Classification (NCBI taxonomy): domain Eukaryota; kingdom Metazoa; phylum Chordata; class Actinopteri; order Perciformes; family Serranidae; genus Epinephelus; species Epinephelus fuscoguttatus. The sequence goes on along the minus strand of NC_064755.1, from coordinate 12,166,390 downwards.
TGCACAGTCATGGTCTAACTTGTCCCTCCAATATGTTCGGGCCTAAACCTACTCTATTCTTTAAAAATATTTAACACAGTGTTCCTAATAATATAACCAGATCAGAGGTGACATATATCTAATACATGACTAAATGTGTACTAAATGTGCGAATGAGTGCATTGGTATGTAGTTACTAGGTATGTGGATAAGTGCATGTTGATCAATACATTCCATCACTTGTAAAATATTAATAATACTGAACTGTGTAGACCAGTGGTCTACAATCCAAACATATTTAGTTTACAAACGTAGAAAAACAGGAAACATTCACATTTGAAAAGCTGCAACCACAGGATTTTTTTGGGGAAAAAAAACAACCTTGAAATTATGAATTGATTATCAACATAATTTTTTGATTAATTTTCAGTTGGTCAATTGATAGAATAATTGCAGAATAGTTGCAGCTGTACCTGTGTTTCCATCTGCAGGATGTTCCTCTTTCACAGATCCTCTTCTTAGGTCATTAAGCTGCCAGATCAGCAACTTGCGGGCATCACGCTCCTCCCGGTACTGCAGATACTGGTTGGAGAGTTCAGACTGCAGATGATCCACCTAGAAAAGGATAGACGACAGTGGGGTGGGCAAGACAAGATAATAGTAATCCAGCATCGACCTTCCTGTCTGAACTGAATCTCAAACAAATCATTTTTTGGGATAAGGGGATCTCTACCTGTAAACCTAAATAGGTTTTTCATACACATTTGAGAGAAAGACAGCAGATGAAATAAATGTTCAGGATAATATCTAAAAGAGGGATTTCATATGGAAATTAGTCACACCAAGTTGTATTCCTTAAAAGTCACATGAATAATAGCTGAATAAATGAATAGTGGTTAGAACACCACTTTACAAGTACTTCATGTACCACTGCCTGCATGGCCTTTTCTTTCTCCCTCATGGCCTCAATGTCCCTCTGCAGTTGCTGCTTCTCTCTTTTCAAAACCTCAATCTCAGCCTGTTCCTCTGCCCAGCGAGCTTGAATCTTCCTGTCACATTCCTCTGTCACCAGCCTCAGATGGGATCGCAGTGGTTCAAGTTGTCGGATTTGATCCTGCTGATATGCTGAACAGATTAAAAACAAAGGCATTCAACTGATCGATCGTGAAACTATACCGCTGAAACAATGATTTTGTAAAAGTAAAAGTGAATGATTGAGTAATTTGAGGACATCAATCACTTCAGGATCTAAGAAGTTGTGATGGGCATGTGTCATTTTGTTAAACTGAAAAAACAACCTGATAGAATGACAAAAATATTGATAAAAAATAGAAATAATTACAGCTGCAGCTCCACATTAATGATACTCAAAGCCTGATTCAGCATAGAGGTACTGACCTAAAGTGTTTTCATATTCCTTTTTGATGGCTGAAAGAAGGGGTTGGTAGGTTCTGAACTCTTTGATAAAAAGACCAAAGACATCACGGTAAACCTGTGGCCAAAGCAGATTACGCTATGTGAGCACTCTCTCTGACAAGGAAAGGTGTGTATGGTATTTCCTCTGATATCAAAAGTATTAACACAACACCTGTAGTTTCAGTTCCTGAAAATTTGGCTCATGGGAGCTGATAGTATGAAGCTCCTTGTTTACATAGCTCTCCAGGTGCATCAGTAGTTCAGGCTTTCTTCTTGGTCCAGCATAAATGTAACTGCTACCAGTCCAGCACAACTATAGGGTTGATCACACCACACACAGACACAAAGTGTTTAGATAGTGACAGTGGAAGAGGGGAGACGGTGGTTGGGCATTTTGACAAATCATCTTCACAACAATTAAAATACTTGATCTCTTATTCATTATCAGTAATACAAATAAGTTTTTTTAAATGAATGAAATTCTGCCAGGTTTGATGAACCACCTGGTTTGCTTACCTTTCTCACTGCACGTTGTGCAGAAACAACACCAGCACTTTCTCCTTGGCTTTCTTCTGATGTCTGGACAGTGTCATTTTGTACTCTATGGCCATATGTAAGTCTGTAATAAAAACAAAAACAGAGCTAAGTATCATTGAACACTGTAGTTTAGTCTATATATTTAAAGCTATATTTAGTTAGCTAGTCACAATAACAGTTATAATTTTTTCGCTCTATGACAATATTTTAATTACTTGCCTTTGTTTTTGTGACGGTGTCAAAGGCGGAAATTTAATATCTTTATGCGGTGACATCACTAGTGAGTTTATGAAAGGTAAATAACAACATAGCAATTTCTTCCCCCTTTAAAATCGTTCAATTTGGTCCGTTTAGCTCAAGGCTGGCTTTAGCATCACAGGGCACAGCATTGTAACAGTGTTTCCATGGTAACGAGGACATGGCACGCAGCAAGGCCCCACAAAGTAGACCGTAGCGCGCCTAACTAGATTTCAAATTGTATAAGATGAAAACTTCACTCACGAACAGAAAATAGAGATACACTTTGTAATTACGGGAAAATGCTGCTTTTAAAAACGCGTGTGTGTATACCATCCACCCTAACTAGTTCCAAAATATATCTTTGTGATGAATAAATGAACCAACGGGTAACCTACTTTATAAATACCATATAAAAAACTACAACTTTCAATAATTATAATAATTAGATGATGTGATATAGGAGTAACGGCATGTAAAAAAAAAAGCAAAACACCATATGCTAAAATTAGTTGCATCCAAACTGTCTTTAGGAGTAGGCATGTTTAGCAAAAAATACACTTTTTCTTTTTTTCATCTAGCTAACAAAGATATTTATCTCACACTTCCTCTAATACATGTGCCACATGTGGATAAAATTAGAGACGATGATAAAATTATATAATGCTCTAAAAAACGGTCTGTAAATTTAACAGCTCAAAAACTACATTTCCTAGCTCCCTTTCTCAGTGGAAGCCCTAAACCAGGATGACCGTGGTGGAGTTGTGTAGTCATTTCTAGAGTCAGTATCATAAAGGCGAGCGTGCAGCTGAACTACAGTACCCAGGCGGCACTGTTCCAGCCTACAGTACATTCTGCTGCTTATCCGGGGATGTCACACCGCTGCTATTTTCTCCCCTCAGTCCCTCTCACTCTCAGCCTACAGCTCAAGCGGACTGACACGGGGCTTTGGATAGAAAGAACGAACAATAAGATACAAAACAGAGGCCAAAATGGCAGAGCTTGGAGCGGGAAGCCTGCCGTTAGGGGATCCTGCTTTTAATTACCAGGAACACGAACTGAACGAGCGACTGAAACGGCTCTACCCGGCTGTGAACGAGGAAGAGACCCCTTTACCCCGATCCTGGAGCCCCAAGGATAAATACAGCTACATTGGGCTGTCACAGAACAACCTGCGGGTCCATTACAAAGGTTAGAGAGCTGCCTCAGCCCTGATGGTTTGAGCAAGTAGTCACAACAGCAGAGGGTCTCAGCTCAAATATGTCACTGTGTTGTTGCGGAGGGGGGGTCTCTCTCTCTCTCCCTCGCTCACTCGCACACACTCACTCACACACACAGTATGCGATTATGTTGATTGTGTATGTGTGTGTGTGTGCACTCCTGGTAAATCTAGTCTGAGCTGCCTCTCCTGTCCTGTAACCTTGCTTTGTTTCACAAATGAGCAGAGGAATGCCCAAATGGGTGACAGTGAACTCGCTAACCCTGACAGTTGGTCTTATTACCACCACGCTGAAATTCACCTTCAACAACACGGCTCTCCTTTGTTTATTTATGACGTTATTTGTTTGCAGTAAACTGACCGTGCGTCTGACGTTCTCCATAGTTTGTACTGGAAAAGGGGGGCATTGGTAGCAGTAACGACGCATAGACAGGGGTCTGCCAATAAGCTAACTAATGGTATTTAACAAACAGGAGCTAGCTAACAGCAAGCTATCTCTTAAGCAAATACAGTAGTTAGCCTTGTGGCTAACTAGCTAACGTTAGCCAACCTAGCTGTTTCTTGTGACTAATATTGTATTGGGGCTAGAACAGTGGCAGAAGCTGACTACAAGATGGACACGAGCCAAAGTTGTTGTTAACATATTACAATGTAGCTAGCACTAAAGGTAATGCTGCAATTGTTCAGTTTTTTGACAACAGCAAGCACCAAAATAGAATAAAAATGGCATTGTTGTGTTTTTCTCGCGTGATTTCAGTTGCAGTGTTCTAGAAGTCTTTTCCAGAATTTCGTAAATCATTTTTTCCAGCCTGGAAGCAACCGGTCCAACTCCATTCAGATCTGTATGTGCCCTGAGCTCAACAACAGTCTCATGTCCAACCTCCAGCAGGCAGCCAGCTCGTTTTCAACAGCTGCTGTGAGGGAGGAGGCCTCTGCGCATTGCATTAGGCCAAATGTACCGATCTTGTAATAAATCCTCGGTATCGGCAGATTTGGACATTTTCACAATAACAGTAACTTAACTCATCTGACGGTGCAGTCAGTCACTTATTCGGATGGCTAAAACTCGTCAGTGAGGACTGTCAGGCCTATCCGCTGGATTATTTTATACATCCAGCTCCTAAATCAAAACAAGGTGACTCTGTGTGAAGTCTCTGTCTTTTGCCTGCTCTGTTATTTTTCGTCAGGCGACGCGTCAGGGCAGCCCCCCAGTAGCAGGCAAGCTAGCCCTGCATCTCAGACTGTGAAAAATCCCCACAGAGGCACTGCAAGGCCACTTTGGGCCCTGCTGGCTGTTTACATCAGTAAAACATGCAGAGGATGCGAGGATGCAGGCAGGCTGTGTAACCCATTTTGAAAAGCTATTTGGCACGTACGTAGTAATGGTCCTGCTGTTTGTGAATAGCTGGAAAGGCCTATTATTTGTTAAAATCAAGACTCTCGGGCAGATAGTCAGATATAACCCACAGATTATTTGATGCATAATGGATCAGGGCCCTGCTGTTGCAGTGAGCAGTGGTCAAATTTAATATCAGCCTACATTCTGTGTATCAGAGGTGTTGGAATTTTTTGTGGATGTTGTTATGCTCCATGTTGATTTCTGTTGAAAATGTGACAGAAAAGACTTGTGACAAAGGTTTTTTTCATCTAGCCTTCAATTATAATCACTTGTATTGAGAATCTGGCATTCTGACTAGAATTACAAATGCACTTGTCACAGCTGTGGCATTGGCCAAAGAATGATGAATGAGCCCATGTTTGTCTGAAGATGAGACACGTCATGTCATGTTGGCTTTATGTAGGCCATTGAGTCTTTATGGCTATGAAAAGTGCACAGATTAAGTGACACTGCACGATTGTTCAGGGATGATATATAAATAGGTCTATTCTGGAGTGTGCAGGATAATTCTCCCCCTCCTGGTAGTTCTCGCTCCTGCTCTGTTCCCTCACCCTTGTGGTTTGAATGCTATTTTGACCAGTGTGCCAATTTTCTCTGTTCAAGGCCACAGTGTCTACCTATTCCTGTTGTGCACAGACACATTAATGTACCCAGTCTCAACAGATAGATACATAAATAAACACTGCAACACATAAACATATTGACTTAGAGCCTATGATGACACCAATTGAATGTTTGTTTGTTTTTTACAAAAACTGTAGCACTCTGGTTCTCAAAGGGTTTCTTTGCTTTATTCTGATGCAGAGATGATATCATTGTTCTTTTAATAGGCCTTAAGGATCGATAAATGGAAAGACAGATACAGTTGCTTGACAGGTGGAGCTATACATATAGGCAGGAAAACATTCTGTACATATCTAATGTACTGCAGCATACCCTAAAGTGTTGTCTGTGTTTCTTTTAAGTGTGAATTAATATTTATCTGACTAAAAATAGAATGGCTAAGATTCAATGCATCTTTCGATCATCCCCTAGAATGACTAAGATGTTTAAGGACATATTTAAGTTGCCTGACTATTTCTTGGTCTGGCACAGTAACTTCCCGTAGTCTTCGCTGGTTGCCTGGAAAACAAGACTCCAGGAAGCAAGAGACTGCTGTTGTTGTTGTCTCCATTCATTCTAAGGTAAACAGAAATGGCCTTGAAGCAACTTTAAAGTTTGATTATTCCTTCTGAACTAATATCTAGGTTATGATATTAGCTAGCCTCTATAAGCATGTCATGTTGCTAATCATTTCATTTTAAGCTACAACCCATTTTGATGAGCAAGTGATGAAATTAGAGTAGGTGGATAGTTGCAACCTTTATCATTTACAGCAGTACAGGTCAATAATAGGATCAGAGGTAGTCAGTAGCTACATTAGCAGTGTTGGGCTCTATTACCGCCCGTTCAGAATACAGAACATTGTCTCTGGGTGGCAGATGTAGCAGTAACCACCTGCTGTCTGGAAGCTTGGTGAGCCCAAACATGCTGTGAAGGAAACCCATTTTAGTCACTTCATTTGATCCTGTTCTTACTGTCACTACCCAAAGCTATTGGCCAGGTGTTGATTTAACTGTTGATTGGAAGCTTTGTGATACATTTTTTTTACCCATACTGAAAAATACAGTGAAGTACTTAAAGGTGCTTTAATCAATATTTTTATGTGAACAATCGAACAATTATGAAATGTGAAAAAGGTTGCTTGTATAGTGTATAAATCTCGTGATATGGCCGCAATGAAGTCCATTCACTATACCAGCTGTGCTTTTTTACACAGGATCAAACAATGCTTGCATAATGCTGCATCAGTGTGTGACGGGCGTGAGGTGTAACACAACAATGTCAGCGTCTCATTGTTTCCCCAATTTGTGGACATTTTTGGTTGCTGTTCTTTAAGTTAGCTGCTAACTGCTTCTAGCTGCTTTTAAAATCTAATGCTGGTGGGTTTCACCCATAATGCGTCATCAGAGCATCACACCTGTGTCCCACCATGCCGGCTGTTCCAACAGATGTCAATTCGACACTGTTACTACCTCAGCTGCCGGCTTAAAGGTGAGACAACTCTGTTCCCTCATTCTGCGATTGTACCTTTTATATAGAACAGCGAGGCAAAAATAATGGCGCAACATTCCCTCCTTGAAGAGGCAGTGTAAATAGGCTGCTGACTCTTGAGACTATGCAGATGTTGAAAGTAAAATGTGCATTTTAGCCTCCTTTTAAACCATTGTCTTGTTTGTTTTGTTGGCCTGTAAACCATTTTAACAACCATCAAAACTCTGACAGACCCACCGTATCCTACCAGCCCAGCACCAAATGGCTGACAGACAGAGTTAGTGACTAGCTGGTAAACAAAGGATAGGAGCATCTAGCAGCTAAAGAGCCAGATATGTCTTTCAGGAGTCACCCCAACACAAAGCGAAAGACAGACACGTCCTAAAATGAATAGCAAATTAATAATTAATAACTCTGTGTCTGCTGCATGTGTAAAAAAGAAGTTGTCTGCTAACAAATTCATCAAAACAACTTTTAAGGTCAGTCATATACAAATGTTGAGATCTCAACTTGTTGCACAGCCCCCAAGGGGGAAAAAAATTAATTAATGCAGTTTTAAGATTCTGCACTTGTGGCAGCACTTCGCTCCAAATCCACTGGGGATAATTCACCTTCTCCTTACATGAACCTTGAGGTGCTGACCCTCATACCAGCGACTGCACACTCAGAGGCAAATATCCCCAAGTGATGTAGGTCACAGCCTGACAAAGCTAACAGAACTAAATCATCTGAAAAAAAAATCTGACATGCAATCCTGAGGTCACCAAAGAAGACCCGACATCCTCCAGTTTTTGGCTGCACCTTACAATTTTGTCCTTGAAAATTACAACCAGAATGACAAAGCACAATGGAGTCATCTATTGAGAAGGCGCTTGACGAAGTGCCAAGGATGAAGACAAAGCTTTTGGTCCAATTATACAAGGACCTAATTGCTCATAGTAACAGCTCCAGTGGCCCATTATCCCAGAGCCGCCCCTTCAGGACACCTTGGACTTGTCCAAGTTCATTAAACCCCCTGCTCCTTTAACACAGAGAGTAAAAAAGAAAGGAGCCCTAGATATTAAAAGCAACATTCAAGTAATGCTAGAAGTTAGAAATTCTAGCTGCATGCTCATCAATGTTATTGCTAACAGCAGTTTTCTGAGGTTTCTTGTGGATGCATTGTATTTCCGTCAAGTGATGCTACTGTAGGTGAAGTGAAAGAAGACCGGAACAGAGCTGGGGCCACTGTATTTAGCTGTGGTTCATTGTTTTAAACCATATCTACTGTACTTATCCAATTCCAAACTTTGTAATTTATTTATGTGATGGACGTGAAATACCTCTAAAAAACATTCTTTTGATTCCCAATAAGGCAGTAGAGAGTTTTTTAGGACAAGCTTTCAACATTTTAAGAGAGTAGTTAAGGTAGTTCACTGTTTTAAAAGGCCTCATACATTCACCCAGATGTGTTCAGTGATGCTGGTTTATTAGACTTCTGTTCAGGTTTAAGTTTGTTAAGTATCTAAACTCCACTAAACTCCATGTACTAATACAGAAGGTGTTGGGTCAGGAGTGGATTGTATATTAATCACAGACTGGATGGTTCAATTCTCGGATCCGACCATTCACATTTGGATGTATTCTTGATCAAAACCTCGAACCCTGATTGCTCTCAGCCAAGTGGCCAGCACCTTGAAAGGTAACTCCACCACCATGGGTGCATGCTGGGGTTTGCGGCACATGACAGAACACTTTTGGTAAAAGCCATAGACTGTATAAAAATTATGGATACAGCCACCGTGACATCACCTATTGGTACTGGACTCCTGTTCTGAAGCCTCGTGTTGGGCATTTTGGATGTTGCCATCTTGATTTTTGTTTTTGTTTTGGAGCCAGACAAGCCATATTTGGACAAGCAGGTGGAGGTGTGGAGGAGCGAGGGCAGATCTGACTCATAGACTGTCGTGACACTTAGCAGACCACAGCTTAGCCCTTTACTCAAAGTGACCACGTCCTCAGTTATGTGTAACTTTAAGCCTTGATGAAGTTTAAAGTGAGGTGTCTAAAGAATCACCCCCCTCGCAGTTGTCATGAATAGGGAAAATGGCTATAGAGACCAAAACCTTGTTTTTCCCAGGCTGAGCTGAGGGTCTATAAGGAGTAACTGGCTTTAGAAGCCACCCTCAAGTGGCCATTAGAAGAAATTACAGTTTTTTGGCATTTCCACATTGGCTTCATTTTCCACCTCTGGAGGTTGCTGCTTGGTTAAAGTGCTATAAACCGTTTCGAACTAAACAACAGAAACATTAGAATGAACTCTTCTCCAGGTTCTGTCCCTTGAGGGCAGATTGGCCAATCATAGTGTTGCAGTGGCCAGCCCTGACAAGGGTCCAACAGCTACACAGCTCTGCTTTATAGACTCTTGTGCAGTTGTTTCAGATTTTGTTCATTTGCAGGCTGCTTTTGTGGATTTGGAGCTAAATGCTGTGCCTAGGGCATGTGTATTAATGATATTCATTACGTTAAGAGGTTGGAAGGATATATACGTTTCTTCACCGTTCCAAAACCAAATAAAATGCTGAAAAGTTTAGGGTTAGCGAGCTAGCTAACTAGCTACCTACTGAATGTATACACATGCTACTTTTGCTTTTTAATGACTACAACACCTGCTACCTAGCCTGCTCTACAGGAACCAGTGAAGGGAAGCAGAGAAACTTTGCTGATATTCAACCAGCTGTGTGTTATCGTACTGTGTCCAGATCAACGGTGTTTGGCTTCACCCAGAGCTCCCAGCCTGTCCACCAGCGGAGGAGGTTCAGGTGCTGGTGGCACAGGGGAAGCCAAACACTGTTCATCTGTACACTGCCGTCACAAGTAGGAGGGGCTTAGCAAAGGGTCAGTTGGCCCCTTTTGTTTTCCCTGTTGGGAAGTTTGTTAATGCAGTAGTTGACAGGAAGTACACAGGAATCAAAGCTGATGCCCTACCAAAAGAATAGCAATGAAATGGTCTATAGATTGAATCACAATGTTTGATGACAATAACTTCTGGGTAGAAAATGTCCACAGAAGAATATTGTTTAACTTACATTCTAGGAGAGTGGGTTAATCAACGACACTAGCAAAGCAACAAAGTACATAAAATAAGCAAGAAATGTCAGATAGGTTGGACCACAGTGTCTAACTATATATCTTTAAATGTTACAGTTATGGCTGAAATTGACAACAGAAGGAAACAAGTTTGCTGATTTAACATATCTCTGCATTTCAAATCAATTGCCAGTTGTCTTCCCTGAAGTGATTGCTATTAGCACAATGTTAGAGTGATTCGGTCAATAAAAGAGCCTGTTTACACCTGATATTAACATGTCTCTTGGTGATCTGATCTCAAGAGGACAGCTCTAAGTCTGTCTGTTCACACCTGGTATTAGAATGCATCTCCACAGGCATCTCAAGTGACTATTTGTGATCAGATCTCACTCCCCTGCTCTAAATGCAAATAAACACATACACCTTTTCATTCACCATCATTAGGAGACTATTGCTGAAGGAGTGCAAGCTCCGCTCTGGGGACAGTTGATGAGCGTCTAGTCTCGCCACCAGACAATCAGAGATCTCCGCCTTCCGATAGTCTGGAGACACTTCTTTCTAAAGTGTGTTTAACACACTGGAGAAAACGGCCGGCAACAAAGCAACACCTCTTGCATTTTTTAAAAGGACACGCCCTCCCGGAAATGTGTGCTCCCCCTTTTCTCGTCCGAGCTTGAAAATGGATGCCGAGAGATTTAACTCCGTTTTATCAAACGTGCTCAGTCCATGAGACTGTGGAAATGAAGGACTTACAGCGACGTTGTTTTAAACTTTAACGCAGTAGATGTTTACGAGCACAAGAGTTCAGCGAGTCACCGAAGGACCGCCCTGCGGATTTACTATTGGTTCTACAACATAGGGAGTTTTTTTAAACTCTGAAATTGTATCCGCCCATCTAAACACAAAATCAGAGAGAAAGACATCAGTCTTTAGTTAAGCAAAGCGTCTAAGGACTGACTTGTGAGTCTAATGAGCGTCTGCCTACACACACAGTGTCAGGGCATACTGTTAGCATCACACTGCTAACATTACCTATTATTGCATTTAATGATGGAGTAGAGACATTTTGGTGTAGGTTTGAGTTTGTTAGGACAGCAGCTGCTGTGTTAGCTTGTGCTAGCTGGGCAGCTTTAAACTGTTTTCCAGGCGGAGGCTTCTTCAGCGCTGCGTCTGTCTAGATTGTGTAAGGGTAGCAACAGAAAGTTTGCTTCTCTGGCACGGAGCTGGAGAAATAGGGATCTCAGCAGAATGAGCAGCAGTCCTTCAATGTGGCCCAAAAGGACACATTAGTGTACGCACTGCTGAAAGAATGTGGCCATATATGGCCCAGATCACCTCTGAATGGGGTCTGAGCTATCGGATCTCAAGACACGTTGAGAACACCTGTACTTAAAGTTGTCCATTTGTGATCTGATCACCCAAGATGCATTTTCAGTTTGTTAACTTAGAATTTTAAAGGTGTAAATCTTCCTGCTGCAACAAAACCAATAGGAGTAAAGAAAATAACAATCATGCAGTTTGTACATGCCGTCATAGTCATGTGGAGAGGTCGAATCAGGGATCAAAAGTGAAAACACCTGTGTAAATGTTCCATGGGTGTGTAGGGTCTAAGTTTTTTAGCATTATTCCAACTTCTTTACATATTTTTGGCCATCATGCCTTTCTGTTAAAATAATCTTTCTTTGCAAAAGAAAATGTTTGACCGTCTATACCAGCCACCAGTAACATTCATACTAAAAAGATGGTTTACCATTGGCTTGTTTGAGCTTGTGTGCTCAGAAGAGCTTCCCACGTTGGGAGTTGGGTTTGGTGAGAGTTGTTTAGACTATGTAGTCAGTCAGCGTTTCTTTAATAAGTCTAACAATGTATGTAATAATCAAGCATGGCATCCAAAACAAAGGGCTGTTGTCTTTTGAGAACTTAAGCTAGAGTTTGCTTGCTTCTTACATGCAAGGACTGTGTGTGCAGGACAAGATCTGTCTGTTAAGAAGGGGGTCAGGTGAAAAAATAAGCAAGACTTTTATTTGCATGGCAGTGAGTCTTTTCATCAAGTCAAATGAGTGTTTGTACATTTTGTACTGATTGCAATGTACTTGTAGACATTATGAATGTGTCTTGTACTGACTCTCTTCTTCCATGGTCACATAGTGCTAATCACTCCTCTGCTGCTGCTGACAGGAAGAGGCAGAGGACAATGTTGCACTGAGGCCTTTATTGTACTGTTATTGAACTGATAGATTTTGCATTTTCTCCCCTGCTTGTGGTCAAGGCTAGAACCTGGAGGGGATTTCTGGTTTCTCAGTAAGCAGTTAAGGCCTTACAATGCTGTGTGGTAAGAACAGGACATTATTCTTTGACCCTTGACCTCTGGTGGGGAGGTTTGATGGCCTGAGCCCTGAACCCTCACAGACTTAACTGACTGTGTCACCTGGTATGGGCTTGAGTGCGGGAGGTTGGCTCCAATATGATATAATCCCAAACAGGACAGCACTTTGCAGTGATAACGTTACGTCAGCAACGCTAAAAAATGTTGTACAGTTGGGCCATGGGTGTAGGACTTTTTATTTCACGTTTTTTTTTACTGTCTTCAAAGCTGTTGTTGGTGACTTTTATATAAAAAAACAAAAAACACCCTTTCGTCATATTTGCTTAAACTGTCACTATATCCACAACATTAAATGAGACAGATAATATGTGGAGGGAAAAAAATCATATTCCTCTGCCCATGCTATAACCTTTTCACGCTTCTGCACGCGTTACTGCATGTGAACAAAAACAACCAATCATAGCTGAGGAGTCTCTAACGCAGCTGTCAATCACTGCTCATGAACTGCGGTCAAACTGTCAAAAGTAGGCAGAGCTGATCAAATATGAATCAAGATTCTGTTACTGCATTGCCTATTTCTCATCTCAGATGTTTTCAGAAGTATACTTTAGTGTACTGTTTGTAAAAAGAGAAAGTTTGTGAGTTCTGGTGTAGTAGCATATTTTTGTAGTTGGTGGTATATGTCTCTAGAATACCCTCAGATTATTTCTTCTAATCACCTGACAATGTGAAAAATCCTACAGGACTTTACAGTTGTGGCTTATTCTTTTATAAATGCAAAGATTAAAATTAACATAGGCTTTCACTTAGGGGGTGGTAGGTGTTGTTAAAAGTAGTAGCCATTTCTCCTACCCATCTGTGCAGCTGTAAAGAGACCTGTTGGCCTACTGACGACTCATGAAGAGCAGCTAAAAATAGATGCCATGAATGTTGCTGCAACCATTGGACCAGACAATCACACACACACACGCACAGGCGTGCTGGTCACATGGAAAACATATGTTGAGTTGTAGAATAGGCAGAATTCAGTTTTATTATGGCAAGGCCCTTTAACATTCAATCAGTAGCGGTAATAGCAACTGTAGACACCAGCAATTGCTTTTTGACAAGATTTAGTTCCAAACCAAATATCCATAATGTAATTTCAGCTAGTAGCAGTTACGTACAATTCATTTTTCTGTAGTCAAAATTTTAATTCTTTATATCATCAATTCTTATCAGTGGAAATGTTCATCTGTAAATTAATTACAACTACTTGACCTTTAACACTGACTTCTATTCAAATTCACTTACAGATCTCTATAATTCAATTTTGACATGTTACAAATCCAAGCCGAAATTTACATAATTTCATTTTGGCTAGTTGCAGTTCTAATCAATGATCATTTCTCCCTAGAATGAATGTCAGAATGTTTTTTTTATTTGTTTTAGTTTTCTTTATTTACTAGTGTAAATGCGCTTTTTAGATATCTGTAACTTTATTACAACTAGTAGACTTTTACCATTGACTTCTATTGAAACTCAATTTCAGATGTCTATAATTCAATTTTGACGTGTTATATTCGACATTATGTCGACATTCATTGTCCTGTAATTTTTACGAGTCAAAATGTTCTTGCAGATATCTTAAATGACATATGTGCATATCTGAAATGAACTTAGTCATTTTCAGGTAGACATTGCCTATTTAAAAAGTTGACCAATGGCTTTGTGGTACTTCAGTGTTATAATGACCACATATTTGAAATGGTTTGTTTATATGTTGGACATGACATAAATACAATTGTTGATGCCTAAAATGGAAAATTAGCCTTATCTGTAATTAAATTAAAGTTATCTAAATCTGTTTTGACTTGTCAAAGTGTAATTTCTACATGTGAAAATATATTAATAACATGTCAGTTTTTTAAACAGATATCTGAAATTGACATTTATATAGACTGGTAAATCAGTCTACAAAACTCTTTGGTTTTTCCTAGGGCTTTTTACTTGATGACACTGATGCACAAATGTGTGTTTATTTTTATATACTAATAATGTTCTGCAAATTATAATGTAGTTCATGTTAATATCATGATAATGGTGGTAACAGTTTTAGGGAATTATTGCATGACATTCATCTCCTGTAAACATTGTCTGCACACAGTATGGTGATGACTGCATGAGCAAGAAAATCACCACAAGCGTAAATGTTACATAAAAAAAAAAAAAAAAAGCAGAAGTATGTCATAGTTAAATATAGACCACAACACTGAGCTCAGATTCAGTCAACTAGCGTATTTGATCATTACTGTATGTCTTTGCATGTTTCTAGCTGGCTGTGTGTTAGTAGCTGGAAATTCCATTCTCTCTCTCTCTCTCTCTCTCTCTCTCTCTCTCTCTCTCTCTCTCTCTCTCTCTCTCTCTCACACACACTCACACACACAGCAACGGCCTCAAGGTGTCTGCTGACAGCCAGCTGCTTCGTTTAAGGTTACAGCCTATCTACATTTCATGCATGCACATACAAACACACACAGAGCTCACAATGACTTTATCAGGACAGATGAACTCAGTCAATGGTGTGATTACATGTAACAGAATGGGATGCACATGTTTACTGCAGTTATACAACACACTATTGAACATGGTAGTCTCTCTTATTCTCTCTCTTTCTCTCTCTCATGACCTGAGGGATTGCATAAGCAGCCATCTGAATATAGAATAACAGACAGTAATGACTGTTGTGCCTCAGTCTAATTGGTCCAGAGACAATGCATGAGCCCTTTGACCTTTTTACTCAGATCTGTACCAGTGACTGTATATAAAGTCTATTATCTTTACACACAGAGACAAAAAAAGAGAAGATGATGTCATATATAATCTCATTATAGAAAAGTCACGTTAATAGAAGTCTGCATTACTGGGAGAAAATCAGTCCTAGCTTACTCTGTGCATGACTGATCAGGTCCTAGTGCATCAAGTCATATTGTTAGATGTGATGTAGGCTGTGATATGTGGATTTGATAAGACATCCTTGAAAGTGAAGTATGACAAAGAGGAGCTTGTTCGTCAAACATAGGCCCGGGGATAAGAAACAAAAGCTTGTGAAAGCACAGTAGTTCAGTAAAAGTCATGGCCCTAACAGAATACTGTCACACGGCTGACAAGTGATCGCCAGCAGTGCTATACTTTGGCTTGTAGTGTGGGTAGTCAGGCTCTGGTCAGCTGGTTGGCTGTGTTTTCTTTGGCCCTAACTTTACAATGAGATCAGATTTACCAAACCTAGATCTGCTATTTGTTGCCATACTCAGATGTGTGAATCAGTAGAAAGCCAAAAGCCACACCGAATTTGTATCATGTTATTTGTTTATAGGTTAAGTTCATGGCACATAAGAGTTTTCAAATGTGAAAAAGGCATAAAATGCCAATGTAACAAAACAAATCAGGATATGGTTTATTTTTAGGCCTCTGTGCTGGTGATAGCCAGTTGTCCTTCCATCCATCCACCCCATTCTCATGAACACGGTATCTCAAGAATGCCTAGAGGGAATTTCTTAAAAGTTGGCACAAATGTCCACTTGGACTCAACAATAAACTGATTTGATTTTGGCGGTCATAGGTCAAAGGTCAAGGTCAATATGACCTTGTTTGTGTCATTCTTGTGAAAGTGATATCTCAAGAACACCTTAATGGACTTTTTTTTCAAATTTGGCACAAAAGTTTACTTGGACTCAATGATTACCGATTAGACTGAATAGAGGTCAAGGTCACTGTGACCTTGTGTCTGTCTAATTTTCATGAACGCCATACCTCAAGAACATCTTGATGGAGTTTCAGCAAATTTGGCACAAACCTCCTCTTAGACTCAAGAATGAACTGATTAGAATCCGATCGTCAGCGGTCACTGTGACCTCACAAAACATGTTTTTGGCTATAACTCAAGAATTCATGAGCTAATTAATGACGAAATTTCACAGAAATGTATAAAAGGATAAAATGATGAAGTGATGATATTTATATCTCAAAGGTCAACTTCACTGTGACATAATTTTCTGAAAAAACACTTTTCTGGCCATTACTCAACGTCACATCTCAGGAACAGAAGGGAAAACATTTGGTCAGATACTGAACTGGTGACACTCATTATGGGTGTCCACCTTGAAACTTTGCTGATTCTGTGCTGTCAGGGAGGAAGATGAGTGTGAAGCATGAATCTTTTCACAGACATGGATGTAAACTGTAACTGCAACTCGATGGGTTTGCAGAGGCATGCAACCACAAAGTAGTAATTCTACTTTAGAAGATAGATAGATATTACACCAGCTTACACTTCTAAATGTTCCACTGCTACAACAGAGAATGAGTCTGAAAGTGTAAATCTGCAGTTAGATCTGCTAGACACTAGACACTACAATTTTAAAGATGCTCAACACCCAGTTGGTGTAAACAAAGGCAGTTGAGCACACAAATGCAGGATTTTTACAGCTGTCCCTCTGCTGGTTTGGGAATTAAACTTAGCCAATAACCAAACATGTTGGTGAAACTGTTCGTCTGCTGTGCAAGCTTTGGTAGAAAATCAGCAATCAAACACAGCCCAATGTCATTCTAAAGCTCCATTTTGCTAGTGAAAGAGAATCAGAAGCAACAGGCTAATGTCTCTTTGTAAACTGTTGGTTTAGTTCTTGTCAGTGAGACTCAATGCCACAACAAACCTTGACAAAGCACTTTCCAGAAGACTAAATCCGTACATGAAATGAAGTTACCATATTGTTCATGAACACCTTGTATTTCTCCTCTTGCAGGCCATGGTAAGAACCACAAGGATGCAGCATCAGTGCGAGCCACACACCCGATCCCTGCTGCCTGTGGGATCTACTACTTTGAAGTCAAGATTGTCAGCAAAGGTCGAGACGGGTAAGCAGATAGATACAGCTCTATTGAAGCTTTATTACATGTGTTCTGTTGATGTGCAAGAACTTTTTCCAGGTCATTGTTACACTTATTTTCACTGTGCCCAAACAAAACAAAAAAATAGTTCTTCAAATCAAATTGATTGGAGCAATGACGACTTTAGAGTCTCAGTTTCATGCTCAGGTCCATGGATTCCTGTCTTGCATTGGCTGTTTTCTAAGAATATGAACCGAGGAGCCAATCTGATGAGAAATCAACTTGTTCTGCCCAAATGGACATTGCTAGATATAAACAAAAGTGCCAACCACGATTAACAGTGCAAATATGTTTTGTCATTTATGTGTATGTGTCTATATGGGAATTCTAGCTGTTAGCAACAAACAGTAAGTCATTATCAAAAAGCTATAACTGGTAATGAGTTAAACTGATTCAGTACTAGTGGCTTAAGGGACAGCGATGCAGGGTAGTTGGTCAGTCTTAATAATTATTGACAGGATTGCTGTGACATTTAGTAAAGAAATTCAGTTTGTAAAGGATGAACGATAATGTCTTTGCCCATGTTTACCTAACAGCAGAGTACGTTAAAAACAAACCCCTCCTTCATGTAGGCCTCAGCTGGGCTTTGAAATGAATTTTAAAGGTGTAGTTCACCCCAAAATTTAAAAATCGTATTTTTCCTCTTACCTGTAGTGCTATTTAACAATCTAGATTGTTTTGGTGTGAGCTGCTGAGTGTTGGAGATATCGGTCTTAGAGATGTCTGCCTTCTCTCAAATATGATGGTACTAGATGGCACTCAGCTTGTGGTGCTCAAAGTACCAAACAAATTTCTTTGAAAAACTCAACAGCAATGTCTCATGACCAAGTTACTCAAGATAATCCACAGACCTTGTTGTGAGCAGTTTCGTGCAGGAACTATTTTCTTTCTACGGAACTATACCTGTCAACTGTATCACCGCACAGAAGGAAGCATGCATCTACTGCTAGCTCACCTAGCACCACTGAACAGGCTAATGTTACAGTTCAGCCAAAGAGGACAGAAAGGTCAGACATCCCTGGGCCACAGTGATGGCTTGTGAATTTGTGAACTTGCTTCAGCAGCATTTCCCTCACCTTGGGTCTGCATAAAAACAGCAATCTTGATATCACTGTTCCATGTTCTTTGCCAAATGCAACAGTGTCTCCAAATATGTCACTCACGACCTTTATCAGAGTGGTCTCAGTCTTGTTGCCAATATCTGTATCAGCTGTCCTGTTCTCCAAATGCTTTAGTGTCATGACAGAGGGAGTTGCATCAACAGTGCTAGACATTTAAACCCATCTGCTGTGTCAGTGACAATAGGGATGTTTCAACCCAAAAGTGATTAAGAAACATGCCCTGGCTTGTCAAATGTGAGGAATAAGACCTGACTGTCGAGGTTCTATGTAGCTGAAAAATCAAAAGATTCATCTTAGCTGCACCAGAATGATCTCAATGTGACATTTGGCCCAGTTATTTCCAGACACAAAGACAAAAAGAACATCTAAAAGAAATGCAATACAGAATAACCTTTTTTAACTGTGTTTTAGTGGTTCTGGTTGATGTATTTTTAAAGCAGTATCAGAGAAATTTTATTACCTGTATCATGGGGCTGTACTGTATGTTGCCCATAGTACACTCAGTACTAACTGAATTTTTCCCCTGTGATTAAACCAATCCAGACATTGTTTGCTCCATAATAGCAGCCAGAATAGGTGACATCATGCACTGTGCCTGAAGTAACTGAATTACCTTAAAAATGAATTCAGTTTTACAGTACGGCATATTACTGCCCCTTAGCTAAAGCATCCGTTGTGCAGCGACTCTGCAATTTCTTTGCTATAGGTGCTTAGATTCCTGGCTTTCAAAACTCACTTTTTGACCTGTAGGCTCCTCTGCATTGTAACTGAAACTCTCCTCCATCCTCCCCAATAAAAGTCTCAGGTTGCATAATACACTGTTAACACTCCCCAGTTCCAGTTAAGCAGCTCAGCGAACAGAACAAAACAGTGGTGTGAAAGACGACTGCAATGTGGGAGTGTCTGTATGTGTAGCTATAAATGGGCTAGCCTTCCAAATCAACTTAGCTGCTTGACTTGAAACACCATACAGTGCCAGTGTGTTTGTATGGAGCGATTGTCTGGTTCACTGGACCACAGGCAGGATTTAATGGCATCTTGAATTTGAATTTGAGTTGCAGCATGAAATAATGACACATATTGCATCACAAACACTTTTGAATGGACATTCCTTTCATTCTAACAGTGTAGATAGAAGTGGTATGTCAAGAAATACTGCATGAGTAATGCCACAACATGCCACTACAATAACATGCACTGCATGTTTATTTCTAAGTAAGGAACTTGGCTGTATAATTAAACCAAAATAAACCAAAGTGTGATATTGACTATTGAACTCTGACTCAAAAAACACAACTGTCAATGCAATAGCCTCAGTTTTCAGGCTTAATCAACAGCGTGAAGGAAAAATCAAACTAAAATTTGAAGTCTCATCACTTTGCCCAGGTGACAGCAGTCATTGAAGGCTTTATGTTTTCAGGTTGTCCATCCGTCCATACGTATGTCCATATGTACTAATGTACTGTAAGTCCTATTCTTGTTTGCCCGGTATCACAAGAACCACTTGAGGGAATTTCCTTAAATTTGGCACAAACGTCCACTTGAACTCAGGGATGAACTGATAAGAATTTGGTGGTCAAAGGTCAAAGTCACTGTGACCTCACAAAACACGTTTTTGGACATAAGTCAAGAATACAAATGCTAATCATGACTAAGGTTGAATATAATAAAATTATTAAGTGATGACATTTTATATCCAAAAGGTCACATTTGGTCAGATACTGAATTGGTGACAATAATCTTGGGTGCCCACCTTGATGCCAAACTAATTGTATAGATCCTCTGTGCTGTCGGGTTGAAGATGTGCTTGAAGCATTCACATTTTAGAATAAGCGGCTTCTTTGCACCAACATCTATATTTGAAACATTGTCTGCTGTCATGGCTACATACAAGTCTGGATGATATTTTCAACAGGCTTGGCAATTAGTGCTTTTTATCAACTGTGAGTGATTTAATGTCCCTTCACAACAGTTTAATCCAAGTTACACTTTCCCACTAGACATTACTTTTCACTACATTTCTCTTTGGTAAAGTTTAGTTTCTGCTGCCACCTCTTTTGTCTGATACTTGTTTTAGCCCAACAAAACATAGTAAACCCTTTTTGGCTTCAATTTAATGTTTGGCCATGGCATATTGCCCATATGAATTACCATTTTATGTTCAAATAGTACTTTGAGATGTTTTATTTTGACTAACATAAGCCTTGTCATAGGGACAGATTGGCATGTAAATTACATCATCAGAACTGTAACCAATCCTTTGCCAAGCTCCGACCCTGTGTGATTGTCCATCAAGCTGTCAGAGTTTACGTGGACCCCACACTGTGACTAACTGCACTTCCTGAAGAATTATTATTCAATGGTGGAAGGGCAGGGGAAGCCAAACTCTGTTTATCTGTGAAAACTAAGATGACACATCTTAGGCTACACACAACAGGCCATACCACTTTCAGCGTTTGAGTTTGGTTTTGTAACAGGGAAGAAAAACATTATCAGTCACAGACAGTGATAAGTCTAATACTTTTTTCCAAACTGAAGAAACGCACAAATATTACACTGGATTGTGGAATTTTGGAAAAGCATTCATGGTCTTAAGGGCCCAGCTGTTCAGAAGTAATCTGATCAGATTTTGGCTGTTTGATTGGATCAAATCTAGAAATGGGTTGTTTGGAAAAAAGGATTCTAAAATCAGATTAAATCATGTAATTCAGTCTTAGTTTTGATCTAAAACTTTTTAGTAGGATTGGGATACCATTGATTCAAAAATCAGGAAATCAGCGTTCAGGGTGTTTATGTTTTGCACTAGATTTGTTTAACATCCTATTTGATAAAGTAGATAAAGTAAATATTAAGCTATCTATTCAGCCTTTAAGTACAGTAAAGTAAAAAAAATAAGGATGTCGTCCCCATAAAATAGTCCCCCGTAAAGCTGTCAATATCATTTAAAAAAGTTATTTTCCGTTACAAACCAGAGGATCTGCATTTCTTTTCATTTTCTTTGGTTGCACCCATGAAAGTAGTTGGTTACTGCAGTGTGTTTGTTGGTAGACTGCCTACATTATGATATGTAGTCCCATTTAGAGCACTGGTTATCCATATTTAATAATCTTGAAGTTTGTATCTGGATCAGGGTGATCCAATCCAATGTTGTTTTAAAAAAACGGCAAAAAAAAAAGTATGATAAATTAGCTGATCCTAGGTAGCAAAACATGGGATTTCCAAATTTGCATTTTTCTGATCTAGATTTTTTTTTTTTTAAACAACTTGGCCCAGAGGATAAAGCTCACTGACTTTGGTAATTCCCTGACTTTCCTTTAGTGCCAACAGCATGTCAAAATTTCCCTAATCCAGTGAAATATCTTAACATATTATAGATAGACTGGCTCAAAATTTAGTCAAGACATTCATGGTCCGCAGAGGATTAAGCCATCTTTAGTGATCCCTAGCGATTTCTTTTTGCGAATAAATATTTGTTTTTTAGTGAAATGCCTCCACAACTGTTGGTTGGATTGCAGTGGAATGTGGGACATACATTCATGTCAGCGTAAGGGTGAATCATACTAACTGTGGTTGTCCTTCAACTTGTCATTTAGTGGCATCATCAGTTCAAAATTGAAAATGTTCTGCTGATATTAGTAATAAGCTCAAAGCATGGCTGTGCCAGAGTACAGCCTCACAGTGCTGCTAGCATGGCAGTAGACTATTTGCCTTTATTTATAATAGCAGACTGAATAATAAAATCTTCCCTAGACAAACATTTGCTGAAGTGATATTGACCTCTTCCTGTTATTCTGCGTCATCGTTCTTGTCCTACCCCTAGTTCAGCTTATTTGACAACTTCCTTAAAGGCATCTTCCATTTGTCTGATATGACATGAGTCTTTTCCTCCTCATGCATCCTCAGTGTCATTGAGGAAAACCTGTAAAGTAGGCCATCCGTTTGGCTTCGACAAGAAACAATTTATTGCTGGGAGTTGAGTGATGACATCAGCATGTGCCAAAGAGAGCTGAGACTATGCCAAACGCTTTCAAATGACAATATTGATGACTCGTTCAATTGAGCAAAAAGGTTTTACGTGAAAATGATACAGGCACGCTTGTGCTTGTGTGACGGACTTATGATGTCACTGTTGACCCCTGAGCTTCAACTCTAGCAGTCACTTTTGATGTTACGACTCTCCCTTTGAGGTAGCTCCCTCTGCCATAACTAGTCCACACATTTAGGATATGAAAGGAGATCAAAGACAGTATGTTCAAAGTTACCTCTGCCTGACACTCATCAAAATATCATCTGAATATTTTTCAAAGTTAACCTGAGAAAACACCTGAATGTTAATGCAGATATGTTTCAGTGTGGGGGCATGCTATGTATTATGTAGAATCTACTGCAGTTTGACATTTTCTTCTCTTGTTGTGTGCAGGTACATGGGCATTGGCCTGTCTGCCCAGGGAGTCAACATGAACAGACTGCCTGGTGAGTAACATGTGAATGATGTCAACATAACCAGTAGACAGATGGATAAATGGACAGATAGACATTTGTTAGGTGGATCGATGCTGAAATTAATTTAAGGATGCTACAATGGGTGGGTGGATGTCAGAATTATTTAATGAAAGGATGGTAGAGCAGCAGGACGGAGTCTGTGGTTGGAGCAATCAGTGGGATTGGGCCAAATACGGATACCCAAGGTTACTCAGCATGAACAGAGGGTATGGCTGGTACTTAATCATGCCAATGTCCAGTGATAGTTTTGGCCCTGTGGGCCAGAGCCAGAATTTCAAACACTTAGCGGTCGCATCGGACCAGCACTTTGGCAAGCTTAGAAGAGAAACATCCTGCAGCGCTCTCTACTTTTGTTCAGTTCTTGTTACACACAGGACAGCCTGTGCAGCTCTGGAGAGGTTGGCCAAAACCTTGACCTAGCACTTTTCTAATTACTTATTGGCCCACCTTTCCAGCCCTCGGACCCCACTGGCTCAGATTACAGTCAAGCATTGACAGTGCTGTGTGGTTAGTTTACTTTAGTCTAGTGACACTCAATTTATGGCCCGTGGGCCAAATCTGGCCTGCAGTAGGGTGCCAAGTGGCCAGCCAAGCATTCTCTAATTCACAATGAATATAAATTGATTCACAATTTGTTTTTCTCTTTTTTGTACTTTGAATATAAATAAGGTGCTAGAGTGCATAAAACAACATCCAAATGGTGCTTCTTTGTTTAAAAAAAAAAAAAAAAAAGAAGTCAATCAGGTGGATCCCCTGGACCCCCCTAAGTCCAGACTAAGCCCTGAAATGCTTCAGATGTTAGAAATGCCCCTGCTCTCATTTACCTCTTGGCAAAGATTAGTGAGGACAGCAAATGTCCAAAGGTTGAAAACAGGTAATTGATTTATTATATATACTAAAAAATGATAATGATTGTTTGTGAACTGCCCCCTGGCCTCCAATTATTTTTGCAGAAGTGGACCATGGGCAAAGCAAGTTGAGTATCCCTGCTATAAGGCTGATTTATTGTTGTGGGTAAGCTCTACATAGAGACTACGCTGTGGCCTAACCAAATGGCCTATACCATTGTGAGCATTTATACTTGTGCTGTGATGTGTCTCTGTCAATCTACAATTACACCTCCCAAACACTAGTGGCAGTTGGGTTTTTATGCCGCTGTCTCTTTTATAACTCCACAGACAAATACACTTGCCTTTTGCCAAATACGTTTTTCCCACAAATACTAAATGCTTACGTTATTGGCATTTTAAACTGCATAAATTAGCCTAGCATCTAGCAAAGTTTTCCTCTAACATTACTCCTATAAACCCATCAACAACAGCAACATTTAACAATAGTAGCATTACAAAATCAGGCTCCATTGTAACTCATGATTTTAACTGATAAACAATTTATGCTAGACACGGTTTCCCCACGTATACAACATGCTAACGTGTCTTCACAATTTATTGTTTTAAGTAAAGTAAATAAAAGCTTTGCTTCCATTAAGGGAAATGGTTTTCAGCTTACAAAAATAAACAGGTCTGAGTCACTGCGACATGTAGTTAGACTTCTGGGGAGGTGCACATCAGGCTACAGCATTTATACTGTGTGTTGAATCAACATTGTACCTACAGCATAGATGCATAGCCTACACTGTAATCTAACGTGCATCTTAGCCTTCATATCATTGAATAGGGAGGTCTTATTCAACAATGTAATCACTAGAGTAGGGTTGATTATTAGCACTTAGTCATTGTTTTCATTCAGATCATAGATATTTTGGTGCAGGAGTAGTGGGGGGCGATGGTGTGGATGGACAATATCTCCATGTGTTGAGGCAAGATATGAATGTAGATGAAAGGAATGAGGAAAGTGTCGAGAAATGGATTTTGTGGATAAGTGCAAATAGCTGGAGAAGTGCCAACATTTATGAGATTTGGGGATGAAAGCAGGAGGAGATGAGGATGTGTGGTGTTGCTATAGTAATTGGATGTGGCTTGTGAATTCAGTCTGAGCAGTCTGACAGCTGCCGAAAGAACATGTCAGGACATGTCACTGAACAGATATATGGATCAGTGACAAATGTTGTTGACTTGGGTTTGCAGTCTAACCTCAGACTAATCTTACTTAAGACAAACACTGCTTCTCACTTTGTAATGACAGATTGCTCAAACTGTATTTTACATACAAAATATATTTGGGCCTTCACCAACACCATATTATAGGAATATAATTTTGTATACAGGATATTCGTGTGAAATAGTTTGTATCCAGAAATATATCTAAGGATGGCATCACAAGCGATTTCACACAACTATCCATGTCAAAAAATAACCTGTAAGCAAAAACTTGTGGTCAGTTTTGTTTGAATTATAAATTACAGAGTGACTTTAAATAATTACACACACGATCTCATATGAACACCCATTAAACCTGCTGGATTATTAACAGCTGAATTATGTTAAATTAACAGTAATTCCAAAACAAGTTTATTAAAAGTGTCCTGTGGAACTTTCTTATGAACAAACAAAGTTGTTTATGGCTGCTTTCTTTGTCATTTCTATGGACTTTATGAATAAACAATTTTGTACAGACAAAGTGAAATTTAAATAATTTAAAAAATTTCAGCTCATTTTTTGTTTTATTTATAAAAGAGACTAAAAGTATGGGGGAACAATAATATATTGTTATGTACTCAATATGTTAAACTGCAGTGCCTCACTACAGTCCTCTGGCAAACACTTTGTCAACATATTAGCATACATAGACAAAATGTAACATACATATCAACAGTTGGATTGTAAAACCATTTATTTACATAATGAAAAAGAAATGGAAAATGTGTAGGAACTCTTATCAAGGGAATAGCATGTAACTGGTGGTAGAAATGTATTTTGGGATGTCCCTGTGCTCACAAGCATGCCTGATGTAACAATCTGATGACCCGTCCACGGGCTCTTGTGAGGTTTTATTTAATGAGTATGATACGTATGTAAACAATTGCTGCATTTGCTGTGTTAGTGGTTTACTCTTTTGAACTATTGTTCAAAAGCTGGGCTCCTTGTGGTTTGATTGATGCTGACCATTTTAAGATACAAACAAACAAATAAGCAGTTGTAACTCACCAATGAAGTGTTATAATAATCCACAGATAGATTATATACCAACAAAAAGGGTGCTTATACAGTTCTCATACACTCCCAATGGTCCAGACGACTTAAATCCAGCCAAATATTTAGTCCTTATACATTATTACATCCATCGATATCCACCAAGTGCCATTTGATTGTTTCAACTGTTCATATTTCTCTACATATTATCCATAATATCTCCAGTTTGCATGTAAATATGGGGACTTTTTGCTGTCAAAATGGTGGCTGAACTCTGACCTTTTGATTGACACCTTGCTTGAGCCAATAGGTGTTTCCATACTCATATGGGTGACAAAAGTCAGTGAGGGCCTGTGTTGAAGGAAGTGCCTGCTCCAATTTCTAAGGTGTCAGAGCAAATCAATAGCCAGCATTTGGCCTGGTGTCTTATTGGTCTAGAAGTCAATGTCTATCCTGACCTCCAGAGGAGTTTTTAAGTTTTTCTTGGCATTATAGACTACTATAAATTATGTAAATAATAAACACACAACTCCACTGTTGTTTTGGAAAAAAAGTCTTTCTTATCATTTGAGGTTCACAGTGAGCTTCTACATAGACATTACCATCTTTGTTGCTTTGTGTTGTAGTACATTGTTTTACCCTATTTTTTGAAAAGCACCTGGACAGACACTTAGAAATGTGTAAAATGTATATTTTCTATGATATTGTCATCTACTTTGAATTTGGACAGGGTAAGGTTTTATGCTATGGTCCCATCGTGTTTTCCAGCTAATCAGTCCCAGTTCTGGCCATCTATAGCATCTTTTGTCAAGAAGATATTAAGGCAAAGATTCAAAAAAAAAAAAAAGCTTTCATATTAGTATGTTGAAACTTGCATAAATTAATGAAAGAAGCACTGATAGTGATTCTGACTGTTGAGGAAACAAAGAGACCATGCATGTACATGTACTAAAAGTGGACTAAGAACAGCTTTCAATTTACTTTGGGCCTTGGATGGACCTTTTATTTGAATTTAGGTGACTTTTACAGGACTGGTAAGACAAAAGAGAGACCCACATGCAAAACTTCACGAGTTGTCATAATCCACAATGTGCCTCAGTGTAGCCCCAAAAATGTTGGTTCTATCGTCCTTCACTTCCCATAATAAACTCAGTAGGGTCATTGGACCCTCCCTGCTTGGTAATCTCCTACATCTTTCAAACTCCATAACCCAGTGTGTAACCTCCTGGTCTCCATAGCCAAAATATACAATACTATGCAACCCAGTGATGCTGCTGTGACAACTTCAGGGTTGTTTCACCTATTACAAAGCTGCTCCAGAGACACAGATAAAATTATATAACTACTTACCATGATAGGTACTACTCTGCCTGTGAAAACAAACTGACTTTGATGTGTAAAATCTGTTTCCCTTTAATTAAAGTGTTTTGTAGACTTTTTTTTTTTTAGAATTTAGCGCAAAACAAAACATAACCACCAAGTATGAAATAACTAGTACAACTAAACTAGACCAAACCATAGTCTCTATTCTTAAGATAAAGATAGAATAAACTGGACCGAATCACATTGAATTACAGGTACTGAACAGCTTCTTTGTTTATTTTCTTATGTGCCAAGCATATAAGTCATTCTATACATTTTTTCCAGCGAATTTGTTTACTTGTGTGAATAAAGTAGAATTGAGACCATGGTTGCTCACTACCAGGATCCAGAGAACAAAGGTGCTACTATAAAGATTTAACAAGAAAACTAGACAGTCTGACAACAGTCATCCCAAGCCTTTGTCTACTGACACATAAACTTTTATTGTATGCTGTGTACTCACTATCTGTAAGTTATTTGCCAACAAAATGGCAATGCCCTCAACCCTATGCCCACCATGTCCCTATACACTCCGCAAACACACACCAACACACTCATACAATGACATCCGTGAATGGTTCAACGATCCCTGATGACATGGGTGGAAGTGTAGTAGTCATATAGCAAGCCTAGAGCCTGAATAAAGCCCCTTGCCTCATCCAACCAATCAGACCACTCCTCTGCTCCGACCAATCACGTTCTGGGGCTTCCATTCCTGGCTGAGGCTGTTTGACCTGCTTATTGACTAGTCAAGATCAGTTCAGTGGCTGAGGTTTGTGGAATGCTGTGGACACCAGGGCAGCCAGTTCAGCAGACTCTCGATCCACACACACACTTTCTCTCACACACATACACACAGATCACTCATTCTCCTCACTTCTTGATTCACATGTGTCAAATGTCACACAAAGGGTGGAATAGCGTGGAACAGCGTTGCATGGATGGACGTGTTTTCCAAACCTGCTCACACATAAGTTATGAAAATATTTTTGGTTGCTAGGTTTCCACTACAGATGGTCTGTAGCCCTGGTAGACAGATTACTGTTGATTGCCTTAACTCTGACTGACTCAGTGTGTTTGTGTGCCAGTGTGTGTTTGTCCCTAACTGTGTGGATTTATCTGCGTGTGTCCTGGACTGACTGATTGCGTCTCTGAGTGTACTTGTTTGTGTATGTCCCCACTCGCCTGTGTGTGTCTGTGCACACTTTTATGTCCATCTGTGCTGGTGAACTCATGCGTTCAGTTGTGTTTATATACAGTATAGTATGTGTGTGTGTGTGTGTCCCTTAATAGTACAACGTTCTCCACTGCTGACCTCTGTGTCTGATCCTGCTGTGGAGGCCTGCCCATTTCATTAGCATGTTGGAGCAGTGAGCCTGGCTTTAGAGGCAATATCCCTGTCAGCAGATTAATCTAATACCTCACCACACAAACACACACACACACACACACACACACACACACACACACACACAGAAGTATATACACATATGCACAAAATAATGCATGGGGGAGAAGGCACAGTATGCACCCAAGTAAAAAGAAACACACAAATGCACATGACATAGACACAAAAACAAATTCACACATTTGGCATTGGTTAATACTTTATTACATGCTCACAGATTCACATATACACATATACAAGTACGCATCTAATATCTCGGCTCACCCACGACCTACTTTCACTAACCCCGCATTGCTTTTTGGCAATGACAGACAAGCTGTGATTGAGGAGAGACACTGACAGAGCAGCAGTGAGCTGTAGCTGAACGCTGTTGGGTTCAGGTCCCTCTCACTCAGCTCGGTCAGTCCAGGACGAGGAACTTGAGAAAAGCTCGACTAGTGTCAAACTTAAGGCATGACAAGCTTGTCATCCAATAAATGCAAGTGTATCTCTGATGCTGGCAAATGTAGTTGTTTCCTCTCGCTTTAGGGGATTCATGCTGTAGATGTCAGAGCCCTGCCTTGTTGGCAGCTCTTTGTTGGAGTAAAATCACAGCGATATGATCTACAGATACAGATCCAGTCTGTATGTTTTACATGACATTAGACAGCTGGTTTAGATTTATTGAAACAAACTGACTGAGATCTGTCTTGTTTTCTCTGTTAGAGAGATGTTACACTCAAAGAAAGACAGAAAGTCTTTTTTCTCTTCTCTAAGGCCCAATCCCAATACAGCCCCTACCACTTTGCCTGTACCCCTTCATTTTGCATGTTCCTGCTGGGGGTAGGGTGTCCAGATTCTTTTTTAGGTAGTGGGGGAGGCTGAAGTGTTACATGGCTCTCCAGATGAAGGTTTTTTTCAGAGGCTCCCTCCAGCTTGAGTGTTATGAGAAATCATCGGCAAGATGGCTGCACAAGCAGCAAAGGAAACATACAAATGTATGTATTTTCTTTGTTTAAAAAATTTAAAAATTGCAATAGCCATTGTATTATTTTAGTTTAATGTCGTTTCATTGTAGTAGCCATGGTCCTCTTTTTTTTAAAGAAAGTATAACAAAAGAAATTGCTAGTAGTATGCCAATGTCTCAGTAGCTAACTACCTAGCTAGCTAACATTACATTGTTATTGCTGATTTGTGCATGGGAGCCCCGCATGTTTAAAATATAAAAGTAATGCACACACAAGTGTCGCACACTCTGGCTCCATATGCATGTTGACGTATATCCATGTTTTTTTTTCTGACAATTTTGGTTTTTAATTAGCTATTAAATGCTGTAAATTGGGGATTTTACAACATGATTGACAACTGTATGAGCCAGTCGGTGGGCTCGCATTCAGTGGCACTGCTCGCGATTGGTCGGATGGCTGTATGGGCGGGAAACTTGATACCATAGAGACCATAGAAACCAAACTTTTGCTCCAAATTATGTCACCAGAGCAAGATGGCAGCGCCAGCATCCGGCGTATTTTAGCTTCACTTCTGAACAGTGGGGGTAAGGAGATGTGTCATCCATCTTTATATACAGGCTACGGTGCCAACTGGCAGGGCAGGAGCAGGGATGGCTAACTTTAGCTTATGGAGCAACACTAGCGGCCTTGATCAGTTGATTGTGTGAAACGTAAGCCGCGAAGGAATCGCAAGCATCCATGCTTTACAGTCTCTATCAGATGAATGGTACTTGTCACAGTGATAATACCATTATTGTCGTAGACGTGTCCATTTAAGTAAACTGCATTGACAACTACTGGTGTCGTATCAGGGTCTCATTGTCTTGTTCTACAGTTTCATATGGGAAGATTTCAACCACTATCCTTGTATCTCTGTTTCAAGGGGCAAAGGGTCACTCGAAAAAGAGAGGTAGGGGTAAAAGTAAGAAATGGAATTGGGCCTAAAATGCCATTTTTGAGGATGTATTTTAGCTTCTGCAGGCATAAAAGAATCTGTCTGGTGTCAGTTTGCTGTATATCTCTTAGATAAACAGACTGCTGGACACATATAACCCTGCAGAGATTGCTTTACAGCCAAGACTTGTGTGAGTATACATGTATATAAAAAGGTTATTTGCGGTCAGCCTACACATTGGCTGTGCTGCATGTTCATGTTGTAGTTACTAACACATTTGCTCTGTGGTACTTTCTGCACACAGAGCCTTTCTCCCTTTTCGGAGGTTATTTGAGGTTTCATCGACAGAAAAGAATGAAATGGCTAAGTGCAGTGATTTAAAATTAGAACTGAAAACATACTTATGAAAGCCTCCTCATCTTTGAAGGCCTTGGGAACCATAACCTTACTTTCATATTGAAGGGTCATGAAGATACTTTATGCAATGCTTTATGGTTCCTGTTGTTAAATTCAAAAAGAGCATGAAAACTTAATGGTCTGTAATGTCCTTTTTAATTTTTGAACAATTTCAAAGCAAGTTATCCAGAAAAAGTACGTAGTGTAATTATAGGTAACCGAGTAACCATTTTTGCATTATTTGATTATAGTTTAAAACTTTTAATGTGTGTATATGTTGAATTTTATGCTTGTGTATACACAAATACATTAGTATGTGTTCAGCTGCTGCAGGCCTACTGACTATAAGGGCCCTATCTTACACCTGGCGCAAAGTGGCGCCAGACTGTTATTGCTAGATTTAGACCGATGCAGTTATCATCTTCACAGCTAGCGCCCAAGTTGTTTTAAAACAGCATACTTAGCAATATTTAAAACGCATTTACATAGCTCTCTTGCTGAGAGTTAGATAAAAAGATCAATATACTGTTCTCATGTCTGTACAATAAATATGAAGACAGAGCCAGGAGATGCTTAGCCTAGCTTAGCATAAAGACTGAAAACAGAGGGAAACAGCTAGCCTGGCTCTATCCAAAGTAAAAAGTAAAAAATCAGCTGACCACCACCACATGGGCTCACTAATTAACATTAGAGTTTGTTTTTATTTCCTGGCTGGACCAATTGACTTACTTTTATGCCTCCTCCAGCCATGACTGTCAGTGGCTGGAGGCATTATGTTTAAAGGTTGTCTGTCCCATTCTCGTGAGCGCGATATGTTAAGGACACCTTTAAATTTGGCAAAAATATCTCCTTAGACTCAACAATGAACTGATTAGATTTTGTTGGTCATAGATCAAAGGTCAAGGTCACTGTGACCTCTTCTGTCATTCTTGTGAATGTGATATCTCAAAACACCTTAAGGGTATTTTTTTCAAATTTGGCACAAACGGACAGTTTTAAATAAAAGATGAACTGAATAGAATTTGGTTGTCAAAGACCAAGGTCACTGTGACCCTGCGTTTGTTTTATTCTCATGAATGTGATATCTCAGACCTTTAGGGAATTTCCTCAAATTTGGCACAAATGTCTACTTGGTCTCAAGAATGAACTGATTAGAGTTTGGTGATTGAACGACAAAGGTCAAGGTTACTGTCACCTCACAAAACATGATTTTGACTATAAATCAAGAATTCTTTGGCTGATTATGACACTGCTTCTCACAAAACTGTGGTCAAAGGTCAATTTCACTATGACATCATAATGTTCTGCAAAAACATTTTTATAGCCATTACTCAACAGCATAACTCAGCAACAGGTGGGGAGACATTTGGTCAGATACTGAATTGGTGACACTCATCTTGGATGTCCATCTTGACGCTGTGCTGATTATATGGAATATAATGCAGTTTCTGTAATTACCGTATGAAATACACAAATATTGATAAACATAGGGTATCTATATGACACAGTATCATACTCTATAGGTGTTCTGTGCTGTCGGGGAAGATGTATACGAAGCATCCATGTTTTCACACAAATGTATGTCAACTGTAACTTGACTGGTTCATGGAGGAATACAACTGTGAGGTGGTAATTCTGGTTTTCCCTCCCCTTTTCTAGTTTTCCTTGCCTTTTTTTCCCTCTCTAATGAATACTGGATACTTTGACCTCTTTAGTCCTGCAAGAAAACAATAACTGAAGGAAAATTTACTCTCATGTCCACACTGAGGCCATGACCTTTGATGAGAGGTCACAAACACATACTCCTTCCTTTTTAAAGGGATTACAAGCCAAAAAGCATTGTGAACCTCTGCTTTATGTTACCAAGTAAAATTTTGAAAGGCTTCTCTCACGGGAGACATTTTGACACATCACAGTAGGAAAAGCACAGGTGTAAATAATAGAATGAATGAATGCTGCTTCAGTTTCAAGGTGCAGGTATTGTGCTTGCTGTCTCAGGACCATTGTTAATGCTATAAGATGGAGCCATTGTTACTTATTTGTTACACCTGTGCTTTTCCTACAGTGACAAGTCAAAATGTCTGCTGTGAAAAGACCTTTTGAGCACTGTCTTTATTTTCCTTCACACTGTTATTAGTTCTTTCCAGAGAACCTAGTTGGAAATTGTAAGGAAATAATCAAAATTGTTAAGCATTACCAAATACACTGTGTGGTATACTGAGTTTTGGGATTTTTACTCTGTAGCTGCAGTAACTAACTGGATGAATAAGTCACGCACAGTTACATAAACATGCATCAGTACCAGCAGGAACAAGAAATTAGGGAGTTTAATGAGCAAGTCATGACATCCTTTTCTCCCCCTATATTCTCCTGGTTCAGCCTCCTGAGCTGCTGTTCCTGTTGGCAGTGACTCACCAGTTTCTTTACATAGACGAGATCCTCCTGCTGGTCACCCACAGCATTGCAACGCATGCCAGCGTCAGAAAGAGTGTGTGTGCGTCTGTGTGAATTTTCATGAGACGCCCTGCAGGCATTCAGATGGGAAAATCTGAGCAGCAGAAGTCAATGAGTAACTGTCTCCCCTCCTTCAGCAGCAGCAGCAGCAGCAGCAGCAGCTACTGTTAAGAGTGACCCGGGGCAAGTCACATCACCTCAGATGCTCTCAGAGATTCAGAAACCGTTTATACTGAGCAGCGCTCACTTGACGTATGCAGTATCAGACTGAATAGGAAGCAGACTAAATGCTGTGACACAACATGCGCACAGATCAAGCCTTTCCAGTGTTTAGTCACAGGGGTTTGGCTAACAAACACATTTTTTCACAAGAGGTCAAGTATAAAATAACAAAACTAATCCTAATCCTTGTCCTATTTTAGGATGGGACAAGCACTCATACGGTTACCATGGAGATGACGGCCACTCCTTCTGCTCCTCCGGGACTGGCCAACCATACGGCCCAACATTTACCACGGGGGATGTGATTGGCTGCTGCGTTAACCTCATCAACAACACTTGCTTTTACACCAAAAATGGCATCAGTTTAGGTTGGTGAACATGTTGTGTGTTGTATATGAACTGATTATAATTGTGTCACATGGTCATGGATAGTTCTTTATTGCTTAATTTATATGTAAACTTAACTTAAACTGTTTGTCCTTTCATCCCTTAGGTGTAGCCTTCACAGACCTCCCTGTAAGTACCATTATTTGTGCATCATTTTAATGTTATGCCAACTAAATTCTACCAGCACCATAGTTTCTTATTAAACTTTGTTATTGCTGTACTTTCATTGATGTATCTGATTTCACTTCCCTCCATTACTGCCTGAGTTTTGACTCTATAGCAGCATGGCAGCCATGAAAATACTCAAATTTGTCTTTGTTATGAGAGATAATGTTTGAGGAAAATATACAGTACTACCTTCAGCTAATTACATGTACATTTCCCTTTTCTACACATTAAGCTAATATTATGATACCGGACCCATGTGATTGTTATCATACCATTCCTGTAACTGTAATGACTGACAGAGTGTATAATAACATACATAGCTGGATATTGACCATGCAGGTTCATATCTAATTGCAGCTTATGTTGGCAGTTGGGTTGGAAACGGAACTTTTTTTTGTCCAGTGGCCGCAGCAACTGGAACAAAAAACCCCAAACAGCCACTTTAACTGTTTTACCAGCCGAATGGCTTTTCAGAATAGAACAGGAACTCAAGATCACAGTTGGCTGCAGGCCACATTTGCTGCAAGAGCAGATGGAGTTCCCGACCACTGTCAAACCTAAACAGCATTTAACTGGGTGTTGGTGTTAATTTCATACCCTGTCGGTGGTTTTTGCATTTACCAAAAGGAAAAGTCTAACTGAACCCTGTAATTTAATGATAGCCTAGTAAAAAGCCAGTTTACGGTTTATATCATTTGCCAGTCTGTTTACCCAACAACAGTTTTCCATACAAGAAGTTAACAAGCTGTGACCTGGGGCTTTCCATAACCAATGCTGCTAAGAACTTGTGAGGCTTAGGCACTGAGTTCTTTTTTGCATTTCTAGTATATTTTATAAACCACAATATCTAAAATATATATTTCATTAAAAAGGCACTGTTTAGTGTCCTTGTTGATAAGCTGTAGACAAATAAGCCTGCTGCCACCAGAAACTAATAACTAGCACTCAGCTTATTACAGATGATGCAACTTAAGGTGTTTTCAGACCAAACAGTTCTGGGAACACCCTATAGAGGAACTGCCCACTGGGGAGCTTCCCAGAGAACGACATACTTAGGAATGCTGAAGTGACATAAGCCGGCCAGCGGTTGGTGTAGCAATGTCATGCTGTCAAAGATTCTTATATTTAGTTTTGATGAGTCAAAATTGCATTGCATTTCACCCGTTGCATATATGCTCAGTAAAGCCTTGACTTCACTGTCTGTCCAGTTATTTGTTTTTTCTTCCTTTTTTTCTTTCATTACAAACTTTTTTTGGGTTGTCTGTTATTTGAATGGCTAACGGATTTTTAAAATGATGGTGGCCAGTCCTGCATTTGTTTGACCATTCACTGCACACTTATGTCACCAAGGTTCCCTTTGTGTTGGGAGAGTAGATTATTCCACTTCTTGCAGTGCGGACACAACTGGGACAGGGGGCTATGTTCTTTAAGCTACGCTGAAAACTGAAAACTGAAAACTGACTGTTATAAAAGGGATTCTTTTTTGTCTTTATTGTCCACCAGCCCAACCTATACCCTACTGTGGGGCTTCAAACTCCGGGCGAGATCGTAGACGCTAACTTTGGCCAGCAGCCATTTGTCTTCGACATCGAGGACTACATGAGCGAATGGCGGGCTAAGATCCACGGCATGATCGCTCGCTTCCCCATAGGAGAGAGGCTGGGGGAGTGGCAGGCCGTCCTGCAGAAGTAAGATTCAGTCTCCACACCTACACACACACACACACTCACTCAAACACATACCTGTCACTATGAGGACACCGTTTTTTTTAGTGATCCTACAGTATAGCTTCATCTAAAAGCTGTGAATATATAACAGCGATATATCTTGTCATCTGTGCCGTAGAGCTCCACTGGTAAAAAAAAATAAAAAAATAAATAAACTGTTAAAAAGGCATCACTGTTTTAACTGAGTGACATATTCCTTTATTACCATGACATTGGCACTGGTTTATTTTGACCCAGTCCTACATACGCTGTCCTGCTGTAAATCCTCAGTAGATCACTGCTGAAAATAGTCCCCAACAAATGCACTATTTACTCATGTTTGAGTAAGGTTCCCTATGAACTACAGTGCCCAGTTTTTTTTAGAAAATTATGAAGCATTTTTAAATAATGAAACCATAAATTTGTAACCTCTTTTTAAAGATTTATGTCTTTAAAAACAACCCGTTGGAATCAATAAGCTCACTGTAGAGACGGACTGTCACATTTTGACCCTTGGTTGAAAAAATGAGCATAGAATATCATCAGACTTATCCCTTAAGAAATTCAACCTTAAAACGATTTCTTTTTGTCATGTTTTGTCTCCAGTATGGTTTCCAGCTATCTGGTGCATCATGGGTACTGTGCCACTGCAACAGCCTTCGCCAGAGCCACAGAGACCATGATACAAGAGGACCAGACATCTATAAAGAACAGACAGAGTGAGTGAACAAGCCAACCACACATATAATATTTCACATTTTGGTATTGTTTCTGAATTTTTTTCTCCTAATCAAAGGTGTAGTTGCCTGTTTTTATAGCAGAATACTTCCAGCACTCACTAGGTTTTACAAGCAAACTTTCCTTAACATCATTTATGCTCTTCATATCAGATTGTAAATATGAACTGTATTTGTAAGTATAACATAAGTTTGAAGTAAACAACATCCAGTATGAGATACTTTGGGTATTGTTTGTCCCTAATGACCTGTGGTCTGAATGTATGATAACACTGGCCTATCAAATGTTTGCCGTGAAAGCATGGGTCCTCTTGATCAATATACTGTAAATAACAGCCTGTTTCTTGTGTCTAATAGGAATACAGAAGCTGGTGCTGGCAGGACGGGTGGGTGAAGCCATAGAGGCTACTCAGCAGCTTTATCCCGGCCTGTTAGAACACAACCCCAACCTACTATTCATGTTGAAGTAAGTCAGAGGGTTTTGAAGACTAAAGGGCGAGTCCACCTATGTTCTTTTCCCTGTTGTTTTTTTGTTTGTTTTTTCAAATGAAAACTCCCATCCAGCAGTGAGCAAAAAGCAGCGATGTAGGTTCAATTCAATACTGATTTTTTTTCATGTACAATCATAATGTAGATCCATAATCAGTGTATTACCTATGGTGGATGGGGGTTGGCATGCTCCCAGTTTGGATAAGTAGACAGGAGTACCGGGGCACAGAGGCTAAACAATGTAGCCCACCACTGTGGACGCCAGCTGAGATCCAAAAGTCACACAGTTATATGAACTAACAATCTGCTCAGAGGAAATGGTAGACCAGCAACTCCTCATTTTCTGTGGAGTAAAATTACTGTTCCTGTCACGGTGGCTGTGGACGCAGGCAAAAGCAAAATGTATTTAAGCCTCCTAAAAAACGAACCATCTAAATAGAAATCAAAATCAGTTCCAGTGTGCAGGATTTAGGGGGATATATCAACAGAAATGGAATATAATATGATAAGTATGTTTTCTTTCATGTATAATCACATGAAAATGAAAGTTGCTGTGTTTTCCTTACCCTACAATGGGTTGTTTATATCAACACAGGGAGCGGGTCCTCGTTTATGGAGTTTGGCGATTTCACCGCCATGTTTCTACAGTAGCTCAGAACGGACAAACCAAACACTGGCTCCAGCTAAGGCCATTTGTGATTTCATGTTTTTGCGTCAGCCACCGTAGTTAGAACTCCATCTACAACAAGCAGCGTCAGATTAACATTGATTTGTAATATGAAACTGCTTTATTCAGTGTTTTTTACCAGTTTTAAAAAACATCCAGGAAAGGTGAGCAGACATAGCAAGCACTAGCGCCCCTTCTCCAACATGCCAAACAGCATCAGAGAAACAAACTGCTTTATTCAGTGTCCCTCCCAATTTTAATCACCTGATCTGTTTGTTTTGGAGAGGAGGAAACCTCTTTGGATAATTCTGCTTCTGATAAAAACCGCCTGAGCAAAGAACACTGAAGGAATTCTAACCTGGGAAGGATCAGGGGGTTGTAATTTTGCAGTCCTCCCAACTATAAGCCACCAAATTCCCCCAAATCTTAGACACTGAACCTTAAGTGTACTATATTTAGACTATTTTACCATTTTACCTTGCCATCAGACAGCCCGGTCTGACGAGGAACCAAAGCTGTTATATCGCCCTCTTAAAAGCTACCACACTCCGTTGCCAGAAACATAATTTTACCTCACAGCACACAGGAGTTGCTGGTCTACCACCAACTCATTGGTTTAGTTTGTGACCCTCTGAATCAAACTAATTTTTTGTCCATAGCAGTACGTGGGTTTATACATAGCAATAACAATGTGCAGTAACATCAGTGGAGACATCAGGTCACGATGGAAAAAGTTTTTCAAAGGGGCTTGGGGGAAAAGCATTGATGCTGCAGACGAGCATTGCTTGTCTACCTTCACTGCCAAGACGCGTAGTTTTCCATTAACACCAGTATGCCTTGCTTTTTAGGTGTCGTCAGTTTGTGGAGATGGTGAATGGTACAGACAGCGAGGTTCGCTGCTTGACCATTCGCTCCCCCAAGTCCCAGGACAGTTACCCTGGCTCACCCAGCCTCAGCCCCCGCCACGGAGCCAGCAACACACACCTGCACACCGGAGGTACACATACCCATCTCCTCTAAACCTCTGTCCTCTCCGAAGAGCAACACATTGACAAAGATGGAATTGCCAGAAAAACAGACACCAAATAGTACGATTGTCCCAGTTATTGTAAGAATTGAGATATGTGTCTGTGTTTTGCTGCTGTTCCCCCTGCATAGGAGCAGACAGTCCAACCTGCAGTAACGGAGTGACTCCCCCCAACAAGTCAAAGAGCCACAGTGGTACTGGCAGCAGCAGCGTCAAATACCCCAGCGTGTCCTCCTCCGCCTCCTCTTCCACCTCCTCCTCCCCTTCCTCCGTCAACTACTCCGAGTCCAACTCCTCAGACTCCACTAAGAGTCAGCCACACAGCGCCAACAGCACCCAGGAAACCAGGTAGGAAGGCTTGTCGGTTACATTTAGAGCAGGTAAACACAGACATCTTTATTCTGGCTTTATCACCACAGCTGATGTACAACAGGTATGGTGTAAGGTTTGGTTCTGATATTAGATGCAGCAGATACCCTCAATACATGGATACATAGAGATGTAGGTTATGCTGTAGTTATGCTCGATATTATCTCAGTTTATCATCAAAGGCACCACATGGGATAGTTAATCATCAATAAATCATTACTACAGTCATTTTAAGACATTAATATGTAATCAGTGCAGGCGAATAAAAACATTGGCACACAAGCACATTGGCAGCATCTATGATACTGCACTACATTTTACTTTGTGTGCCACTGGATTATTTATAGAAGGAAACAGGAGCCATTTTACCTCTATTCTATTTCCATCTCTGCAAAGTTAGTCTAGATGTCGTCCTATGTTGAGTGAGTGATGTGCTGCTACATGGAGACACTATTTTTGTCTGCCAAAGTTTGACCAGTTTTGGTTATTTCTCTCGAGAGATTCCTGTCTGAGCTCTTTGTCTCTGTTCTTCTCACTGGTTTTCAAACGGGTGCAGCTCAGCCAGAAAAAGGTGACATCACATCTTTCAGTGAACCGATAAAGCAACATCTGAATCAGAATCAACAGCTGTTGAGTTATTTGCTAAACTTCCCAGACACTGTCTCTCAAATCAGAATAAACCACACACCCACGCAGTCTGATTAGGCAGATTCACGTTTTTGATTGTTGAACTCTAAATAGAAAATAAACTTTCACTTTGTGGCTTATTTTATATTGAATATTTAATGTTATAGAAAGATTTGGAACCTAGTTTTCAGGGGCTTTAGGGGATCTTATATGATCTGTTTCTTAGCATGGTGTTAATGTGGCAATATCATGACAGGGCGCAACACAGTAGCATCTTGAAAGGACAGTTCTGTTTATCTTTTCCACAACTTGAGACCTCTAGTTGTAGGTGATGATGATGTTTTAGTCTCTGACCTAATAGCTAAAAGATTGAGATGCATCTTCTGTGCTATTAACAGCTTAAATGATAAATGGTATAGGGCCTTTTCAGTCTTAATGACCGCTCTAAACGCTTCACATTACATGCCACATTCACCCACTCACATACACATTCCAGCACTGGTGACGGAGGCAGTGGAACAAGGTGCCACTGGCTCATCAGTTAAACATTCACACGCACTCACACTTTGGGATTCAGTATCTTGCCCAAGGACACTTGGGCATGCAGACTGCAGGAGTCGGAGATCAGACTGCCTATCATCAGATTAATAAACAACATGTTCTACCTCCTAAACCACAGCCACTCAACAATATGCAAGTAAAATTAAGGACTAGATAAGTGGTTTAGATAAACACAGGCTAAATGCTGGTGTTTATTGCCTCAGTGGACTTCTGTTGTAAAGGGGTCATGTCCCCAGGTTTCAGCAATGTCAAAAGTGTTGTAATACCCCATAGGGTACAAGTTGTAACCATCTTGCGATGGAACACAACAACCACAATGCCAAATCAGTGTTCATGGTGTAATGGAACACATGACATGAGAGAGATAAGTTTGACAAAACAAGTGAAGTGTGCCAGATTTATTCAGTATGCTCTAGATTGCATTAGATCAGTGGACAAGGATGTTTGATTGAAACTGGGATATAGTGATCCAGGCATAAAGTGCAGGGACCAGTGCCCCTTTCCCTTCTTCATACCCCCTTACTTCCAGAGCCCTTGCTTGGACCACACACACACACACACACACACTTTTATTGTGATCTCAACTACACACCTATCTAGTTTTGTGACTGTATTTTCCATGGTTGTGATGCTAGAGACAAAGTCTATTCATAGACAGACAGACAGACATATAAACACCTGGCAAAGTACTTAAAACTGCTTCTGTGGTAGTTCTCGCTACAATAGGTGTCTCCAGGACCACATTTTGCCATGACAAAACACACACACACACACACACACACACACACAGACTCACAGGGTGAAAATAACACAAGCCGCAACAATACCAGCGATGAGTAAAAATCCCTAACATGAGCTTCATCACCACTGTTGAGCGTTGTGTTTAGTCATGTTTATGTTGCCAGTTGTTACCCTATCTGTAAAATTCAAATGAACTGATGAGGTGTGTGTGTGTGTGTGTGTGTGTGTGTGTGTGTGTGTGTGTGTGTGTGTGTGTGTTTGTATGTCTAGTGACAGTGAGATGGAGATTGAGGCAGAGCACTATACCAACGGGGTTGTCGAGGGCTCCTCAGCGCGGATCATGAATGGCACATACAAACACGAAGAGATCCTTCAGCCAGACGACAACAGCATTGGCAATGGAGTCACAGGTACACACACACACACACACACACACACACAAATCCTGGCATGATATTTGACTCCGCCTTTAAGTTTCACAAGCAAATTAATGCCGTTGCAAAAGTCAGTTTTTTTCAATTCCGCACCATATCCAAAATCAACCATTTGTCTCCCACAAAGACCTGGAGATAGTCACCCACACTCTCATCTCCTCACGTTTGGACTACTGTAACTCTGAATCCTCTGGTATTAGTCAGTCCTCTCTGTCCCGCCTCCAACTAGTTCAGAGCGCCGCTGCCAGGCTCCCTACAGGTACCCGGAGGAGAGACCAAAGCACACCTGTTTTAGCCTTTCTCCACTGACTGCCTTCAGTTCAGAATTGATTTGACGGTCCTCCTGTTTGTGTACAAAGCCTTCAGTGGTCTGGCCCAATCCTACATTGCAGCCCTCCTAACCCTTCATTATACCCCCAAGTCCCTCAGGTCAGCTGACCTGGGGCTCCTGGCTGTCTGATTGTGTCTTTGCTGTGTGTACCCCCAAACTGTGGAACAGCCACCCCCCTCCCAATCACATCTGCCCCCTGCAATAACTCATTTAAGTCCAGGCTGAAAATCTACTTTTATTCATTAGCATTAAGTCCCCGTGATGTGGCTTTCTCTGACACGTGCCTGTGTGTTGTGTCTCTAAATGTGTGAGTTGTGTACCCGATAGTTGTGTTGCCTCTCGTGTATGTGTTTTTAGCGACTTATTCCTTTTGCACAGCACAAATGTTTACCTCTTTCCCTTAAATATATATTTACATACATACATTTAACTTCCAGCAGGATGTTTCTGTGTGTCTACTTTAACTATGTGTGTACGTATGTATGTTGCCAGCAGATGAGGGTTGTAGTAATGGCAGACAGCTTTGTGGAGGGAACCAGGCAGCCACAGAGAGGATGATCCAGTTTGGACGGGAGCTGCAGGCGCTCAATGAACAGCTGTGCCGTGAGTACGGCAAGAACGCCACACACAAGAAGATGTTACAGGTACACACCAACACAGACACACAACTGCACGTGCACACACTTTCAAATTCAACAAACAGCTGTGCGACAACAAATTAAAGTGATGCCAAAACCGGGCTGAGGAGATTTCTTCTGTTGGCACCAGTTAAAATCCTGGTGGCAGCATTCTGTACACGCTGCAGGAATTTGAGCAATGTTTGATTTAGGATGTGCTGTAATAAAGCAGATAGAGTCCCAACTGTAACAACCAGCGGGTCAGTTCTCTGGTACACAGGAGGAGGCTCAAATTACTCTGTACTGCAGGCTGTGTCTTCTGATTCATAAGCATCCGCTCTGAGAACAATAGTCTCTGGAAAAACACGAGAAGCTGCATTGGAATGATAAAAGCTCTGCCAGAGGGCTCATCTGTAGTTGTTTGTTAAACACAGACCGTTTTCTAATATCAAAAGTGTTTTGTACTAATTGCATTATAGCAATACCTCTATCACAACAAAATTGGCCCGTAGAAACTGACATTTTAATAAAGACATCTATTTTGAAATGACCTGCTATTTAACAGTTTTCGTCTACTGTTGCATTATGTAATGTTTAACCACCAGGGGTCAGACGGACTCCAGGTCAAGTGACAGAAACGTCGCCCTGACATACTGTACTTTCAGCGATTGAAGTTGTTACCCGCTAACACACCGAGCAGTCACAGAGCAACATTGTCATCCAGTTATTCTTTTGGCCAGTTGAAGAAAGTAAGACGAATATCTGTGTATTCCTTGTCAGATGAATGATTCTCTGCCAAGCACTGTGCCAACAGCAAACAGATTAGGTTTTATAGATGAAAGTGACACATGCGGGATTTAAATAGACTGTCTGTGCACAGCTAGAAAGCTGAAACAGTGAGCGGAAAGAGGCTAAAATCCTCTGCTACATTGAGTGTTCATTATAAGTGAGATCAACAGTGCAAGCCAGTGTTTAAGTAGTGCTCAAGATCAGTCTTGGTCTCGAGAGCAGGTTTTTAAGATCTCTTGTCTTGGTCTCAGACAAAGTGGACTTTATTTCAAGACTGGTCAAGAACACAACTGTGGGGATGTCGCTAAACTGCCCGTGCCAAAAAGGAGTGTTGAATTAAGATGGTTAACTTCCTTTCAGCTCCTCAGTGTTTGTATTTGTTCACTCATAGAAAAAAAGGATCATTCCCACCCATAAAATTCACCTCTGCAATGCCTTTTGATTATTTTATGTAGTCATTTCTCATGGCATGCTCATAAATACACACATATAAATGTAGTTTGGCAATAAAAGAGGTGACTGAGGAGAAATCTTTTTTTTCTTGTGGGTGTTCTTATTGGTATGTGGATCTTTCAGATCAGTTTGAGGAGTGCCTTTAGTTTGCATCTTCCACATTTTATCCCAAGTGTGTCATGCAGTGTGGGACTCAGGCTGGTCTGGTCTAAGTAACTTGCTCCTGCCCTGCATTGGTCTTTATCTTGAATTGGTTTCAACCACTCAAAGTCTTGGTCTTGTCTGGGTCTCCATACACTCTTTGGCATGACCTGGTTGCGGTTTAGGTGGCATTTTGTACAAAACTGCCACAAGCAACAGACAAGTCCAGAATTGATCAGCAGTCTCTCTGTCTTTTTACTTCAGCTGACCTACATGGTCTAATAAACTCAATAATTTTTTAATAATCATCTTTAGCAATAAGTTAGCAGCAATACTCACTTGTGGTCTCAGTATGGTGTCAAGTTACTGAGACTGAAGTCATATTGTAGTTTGTGTCATCATAATTTAAGCCAAAGGTCATCAATATTGCCCAAAATATATTATGAAATGACAAGATTTATTTGGGAAGCACTCAAGGCAATTGTTTTTTCATAGCTGTGTTGCTAATGTATAATTAATTAGAAATCATTGCTTCATCTTGCATCCAGAAGTGTGTGGTTACGTGTAGGGAAGGTAAACCCAAGGTAAGCCCAATTTTGGAAGCCACAGAATGTATTCATATGGGCTGTCTGTCTATCTGTCCGTCCATCCATCTGTGTAGGATGCATTCAGCCTGCTAGCGTACTCTGACCCGTGGAACTGCCCCGTGGGCCAGCAGTTAGACCCTACGCAGAGAGAATCCCTCTGCTCCGCACTCAACAGCGCCATACTGGGTAAAGAGCAAACACAGACACATACTGTGTTTCACAATGACAAATGTGTATTCAAACTAAAACCGCAGTTTATGTACTGTAACACCATGATGATGTAACAGCAATGTGGCAAAATAACAGCAACTGCTTGATGTTGTTCCTGCCTTAGATACAGAGCCTGTCAAACCCAGCACACACACTTTGATGCAGTGTGTGTTGCACCCCTGCCTGACTGTGTTTTTCTGCTCTAGAGTCCCAAAATCTGCCTAAGCAGCCTCCGTTGATGTTAGCGCTCGGCCAGGCCACAGAGTGTGTTCAGCTCATGGCCCGAGTCCGGTCTGGTTCCTGC
Source organism: Epinephelus fuscoguttatus (assembly GCF_011397635.1). NCBI lineage: Eukaryota > Metazoa > Chordata > Actinopteri > Perciformes > Serranidae > Epinephelus > Epinephelus fuscoguttatus. The sequence continues at coordinate 12,121,401 of NC_064755.1, read as the reverse complement.
TCCTTCGCCAGAGTAGACAACTTTTTGCACTAGCCCAGGTCCAGGTGAGTCAAGTTTATGTAGCATGAGGCATTAAGATAGACATTGACAATGCTTGTTTCTGACTAAAATCTTTTATCCAGAAGTTTAATTACAGCTTTAATCAAAAGCTCATGAATTGTACTTGAGCCTACATCTTTCTCAAAGTTGTGGTCATTCTAACTTTTCACTTCCCACTGTTGTGGAGATTCAGAAAGGTGGACACCTGCAAAACAACATATGCAGCTAACCACATAGGGATTTAATTCCAGGGCAACTTGCCAGCTAACTTACACTTATTACCTATTGATGCATATATTGCATGATTTTACGTAAACAGAGGTAAGCAGATAATACCAAATTGTCGCAAAAGATTCTGATTGTGTTGTGTGAGTGTGTGTGAGTGGTTACTGCTGTTGCTTACAGTATATAGAGAGGTGACCAGCATGTTTTTCTTCCAATTGATTTTGGGAAGTTGAAGGATGCTTGATCATGCTCATAACAGTTCACTGGATAAGCAGCCATTGCACTTAGATTATTTAGCAGGCAATAAAATAAACAAAGTGTCTTGTTTTCTCCTACTTCTCTTACGTGTGTTTACGGCAGCACACAGCCTCACACATGTAAACAAACTGGCGTGAAATTGGCTTGGTTTGCCCAGAAGGTTAATTTGTGTTTTCCTAGGATAGAAAAGGAAAGACCTGCCCCTCTCTGCCTCTGATTGGCTTTCTCTAACATCCTTACCCTGAAGGCCATTGCACACAAGGTCCCTATTTTTCATGTCACATGTTTAAAAATAAATACAACCTCTCATCGTGTCAATTACAGTTTTACACTGACTCCAAATTTTTGGATTTTCAAGGTTTTACTTGTATCCATCAAAAGCCTTTAGAGAGCTGATTGACCAAAAAGCAGTAAAGAATGTGGCGTAACCTGCGGAACACATACAACGAGAGGAACAGGGTGCACAGTATCATTTCATAACTAAGGTAGTCTGTTTTCAACAGATCAGATAGTTATATTCAGGTGGATGATGATGAAGAGGAGGAAAAATGAATAGAGGATGAAGGTCTCACACAGACAGACAGAGAGACAGTGCAGAGACAAAGAGGGAGGATAGTTCAGCCCCTTCAGGTAACCATGGTGGCAAATGCAAGACATGGGGTGAAAGCGGCGACAGTGGAGAGAAGCAAGGGAGCCAATGTGTCGTTTAATTTTGTCTCATATTGCTATTTTCACAAGTAAAACAATATAAAGCATCACACACGATGTGCAACGTTTCTGTGTGTAACAGGTGCTTTCATTGATGCATTGTTTTATGAGGTTCAAGTTTCCAAACCTCAACAATGGTGGTGAGTGCAAAGTTAAAATGACCCCTATAGGAAGAATGACCACAGTTATCAGAATGATATCTAGGTTGAAAAATATCAAGGTTTCCTATATTTTCTAATTGACTACTGGCATGTAACATTTGGCATTTTTGGCGTCCCGTATTGAAGCGTATGGATCAATAGTGGAAAGACTGTATGGTTGCAGGGTAGGGATGCCAAATATCGGTCATTGGTATCAGCCAAGATTGGCTTTAAGATGAACCGTCAGAACCAGCCAACATGCTTTTTCTTAATTTGCACAATGAATGAATATTACATACAGTGAAAAGCATTGTATTACATGTCTCCATCTGCTGGTGGGCCATCATGCATAATATGATGTGAATTCCACTACAGTAGAGACCTGTTGATCACTAAAATTAGGTGGAGAAAAAAGTGGATGTATAGATATTGGTATCAGTTAAATAAGTTGTTACATATTGGCATATTGGATATTGGCTAAAATTCCAATATCGTGCATACCTCCTGCAGGATGTAACACAGCATTTACTGCCTCAGTCTATTTTCCTACAGTGGAGCACCTTATTGTAAATTCCTTGCATAAAATGAAATACATTTTAATAACATATACAGTGATCATACAGAAAATGAAGTAAAAGTAAGGACAGTTCTTCCAGAACAAAATGAAAATGGCAAAATTCCAATTCTATGCTGCACACGGATATTGAAGCAAGCTGTTTAATCATGTTACATTCATTCATTACCTCGCTTAGATGATTACCCGTCTCTCCACAGGTTAATGTTAAGTAGCACTGAGAGAAGGCATGTCCAGCAGGTAGTTGTCATGGCGACGGAGGAAAGAGCATGCGTGTGATTGGTGTGTTTGGCTGTCCGTCAGACCGAGCCAGCGGCACAGAGGAGCAGAGGAGAGCGGGAGAGAAGAAAGCTTCCTTTTAATTTAGTATTATCAAATAAAGAAATGTGTGACACTATTTAAAGATAATTAATTATTATTCTGTTTATCTAGCCATTTTTATAGTTCATTTTTTTGTCAGTTTGTTGTGCTCATCCTGGACAAAAAAAATTGTAAATCCCCCCCTTTTTATTTTTTTCTTATGTTTTAATAATGGGTGGATTTTAATTCCCTACGATCAGTATTTTACTCGCATTGTTGTTGTTCACCATATCACAGACCACAGTACCCACATCTGGTTACCACAGTGACCCCCATGACTACAGGTCACAAAACCTGACGTCTATGAACATCATCTTTGTTAAGATACAGATGACAGACAGACTGAGTCCTTTACCCCAAAAAATACATTAAAAAAGAACAATTGTGGATTGTGTGGAGCGGATCATTAGATCTGGTCAAGGCTGATGCGACACAGTCGTAAAAACAACCACTGATATAAAATAGAAAATAGACTGATGTGAGAAAAGTGGTTCCTTAAATTATTCCACAAAGTTGGAAATAAAAATTAAGTAAGGGAATGCTTCAAATATAAAAGACATTGCGCCATAGACGCATAATGAAAAAAAAAAATCATCCTTGGAAAAAACATACTTGAAGGGTCTCTGTAGTGGAGAACCAGGGAGAAATGGTGATGACAAGGCATTTAATTGGAATATTGGAGGTGTTGGACCCTTAATTTTAGTGTAACAACCACAGCATCGTCCAATCAGTGATGTCGTTGCAGGTGGCAGAGCTCAGCAGCTGCAGCTACAACACCTGCTCTCAAGACCCAACATAACACTGTTATCATGGTCGCCTTGATGCCAGCATAAAGAAAATCAGTTTCAAAGGCAGACTAACAAGCACAGTGTGTGGGCGGCCAAAAGTCAAGTCACCCCTGGGGATTTCATTACTTTTTTTTCTCACATTGTCCACTGCCTTTCCTGTGCTGTGCATATGCTGTCGCAATTACAGTTTTCAAAAAAAAAAGAGCTGAAATAATTTGCCAAACCAGAAGTTTTTTTTTTCTTCAGGGTGATAATTGTGATTGTGATAAGTAAGCCACAGTATTTCTTTCATTTGGGGCATTTGATTTCAAACCTCTCAAAGGTTATTAGGCCAGCTGTGTGTGCGTTGGAGAAGGGCTTTTTCCTCCAACTCAGATCCCTCCATTTCACCCATAAACTTCACTTAACTATATCCTACCCGCTATTGAACAGGAGGACATAGACAAGTTTATTTCTGTGGCCCACAACCACATGTTTGTCCCAACTTTTTATTGTTCAGTTTTTCCCATGAGATTTCCCACGTTGTATTGAGCCTCAAAGTGTTAAATATTAAAGGTCAAGTGTGTAGGATTTAGTGACATCTAGTGGTGAGATTGCAGATCGCAACCAGCTAAACCTTTCATGTGTGTCAAGAATGTGGGAGAGCTACGGTGGCCAATGCGGAAACACAAACATCCCTGTCTAAAGCCAGTGTTTGGTTGTTTGTTCTGTGCTACTGTAGGACAACATGGCGGACTCCATGGAAGATGTCCCGCTTAGTATAGAGACAACAATTCTTAGTTTCAGGTGAAAATAAACTAATATAAAAATTAGTTATGAATATTATATTTCATTGATGCCAGTTAATGTCCCTATATCCTACACGTTGGACCTTTTCAGTGACTGAATAATACATTTTGAAATAAATATTATTTGCATAAATGGAGTAAAAATTCTATAATTGAACCAATAAATTGTGAAATAATTAATGTTCCATATGCTGGTCTACAGAGTGTTCCAGGGATGACATCTTTCTGTAGGCAAAGAAGGAAGTAAGCATTGCTCTTGTTCCCTTTTGGATTATTAATTATTATCGTTTTGGATTATTGCAGAAAAAAACCCCTCTGTGGTTAACTAATACTTACAGCAAGATACAACAAGATAATCGTCACATATGAATGCCACGTTTTTGATTTTTGGAGCCTAAATGCAATCAGCAAAAACAAAAAGTTAACGTTTTGCTATAAATAAACTACATGTCGCAGGACTTACATGTTGCTGCCGCAACTAGGCTGTAAAGCCATGGTCGGCATGATGACATTTGGTTTAGCCACTTGTTAGCAACCTTCTTTTTTAAGACGCATAAAAGCTTTAAAATTCAGGAGTGGGGTATTAACTGACATATTTCAGTTCAATTGTGAGAATCTGTTGAGGTTGTGTTAACCACAGACTTTATTTCAGGCATCTAACTAAAAACCCATTTACTTTGAGACAAGGAAACCAGGAGTCCTAAAATGATAACTCTTTTCCAGGGTTTGCATGCCCCCAGTAATGCTGCTCAGCCTTGCAGCCAGTTTTTCCCCAGTGGCCACTTGCAGTATTGCAGCAAAAAAAAAAATTCCCTGCATTTTCCCCACTACTGCATATATTCAATGGGAAGGATACTGCAGAAGTAAACCCAGGAGCTTGAAAACTTTTTCGTCATATGCACAAGATGGCGTAAGCACCATCTTGCCATATAGTGTCTAGGTTGTATTATTAATCTATGAAAAAGTCCCACTCCGTACATAGATATAAAAGGCTCATTCTAAGATAACAAACATGAAGAATCTTAGTGTCAGGTGATTATAAACTAATGAAAACAATTATGTTTCATTCCTGCTAATTTATCCCCCTAAAATTGCCAAAATTTAGCCAGCTAGCACCTATTAGCTAATAGATAACTTACTAGCTAGTAGCTAACTTACTAGTAACTTAGTCATTTTTAATCAACCAACTAGTTGCTGCTCTTTGACACACTGCACAGTAACTACTTGTTAGATTTCTTTTTGTTTAACGTAACAAGGCTACATATGCTATCTACCTAGCCAGCTAACTCCAGGCTCGCTTGTGAGCTTGGGTTTATTATTTAGCATCAAAGTGAAGAGCTAGTGTCAGCTGCAGTAGCTAACATTGTCTGGTTAATTCAGAGTACTTTAGACAGTGTTGTGATTCTGGAAATATCCCTAACATTAGCTCCTGAGTTGAGTTTTGAAAATGTCTCATATTTCACAGTTCATTGGCTCTCTTAAATGATTATTTATTTCACAATGTTTTATTTATTTATGTATTTTAGTATTGGATTATTATTTTTGACATTTTATTATAATCATCAGCTTTCTGTCTCTGTATCTTAACAGATGATTGTTCACTGCAAAATTACAGATTGGGCTCAACTTCACCTTATGTCTAGACCAATGATTGGATTTTGATCACAAATCTGGTTTGTTCCACACCTTAGTTTTGTCTGAAACATTTAGAGTCTTTTGTTTTTACACCAGACCTATTTCCTACCAAATAGCAATGACTTAATGTTGTCTGACCAGTGGCGATCTGTCACTTCGGCTGCTTTGTTGTGACCTGGCAAATGGCTTGTGGATCCATCCTGAAGTGTATATTTCCATTTATAAGAGAATTTCAGTCTATGGTAGAGAAATATGGAATGATATAATACTGGAGATGTGTATATGCAATGTGGGGTTTACTACAGGGTATGTGGACAAACTTTTTACCGAGTTGGTTTTTATACAGACCTTCTGCTATAATAGGAACTATTCTAATAACCACACATACAGTACACACACGACATCTGCTTCTACAACTGTAAAGGACTTCTGTTACACACACACACACACACACACACACACACACACACACACACACACACACACTTGTACGTGAAAGAACAACCTCTGTTGCATACCTGTAGGGAACAAGTCTCCCAGCTGTCCTTTGTGTTTGAGCCTGGGCTGCGTCTCAGCACTGTTACCACGCACCCTTCCTCTAATCCCTGCATAGACATAAGCACTGATGTGATCAGTGATTGTTTCAAGGAAAGGATGAATGTGAACAGTTTTGGAAATGGGCCCGAGGCCTCTGAAGCCTCATGGACTTCTTGCAGAGAGGCCGGAGAAATGGATTTAGGCATCGCAGACAAGCTGTGCACAATTGACTTCTATCATGATTTTAATTTCATATTTTGACTTTTGAGTTTTAGCAAAAAATAAAAAGTAAAAAAAAACAATTGTGAAATGATTTACCCTCTACTTAGCATGACTTTTAAAACCTTTAAAATGATATAAAAAAGGAAAAATGATAATTGAAAAAAAAACCTATGTACTGGAAACATGTTAAAAAAGAAATATTGTATTCTGTTTAATTTTGACAGAATTATTTTTATTAAAATACATCCATAAGCATATGCTCGATCTCCTGTTTCTTTTTTATCCAGTGTGAGTGTTCTTTGTATTTCTTTTACCTCCTACTGTCCAGAGATTGCAGACTCTAAATATGGATAAATGATTTGTTCGTGATGTTCCTCTCATATCCACCTGTGCTGCCTAAAATGTTCTGTTTTATACATCTCCAATACATCGGTTGAACAGAAACAGCACATATAACAGATACAAGCAGAAAACACTGGGCAGCTTGCTACAAGATGAGAATTAGAATTTAAAGTTATAATGGTAAATTTGGAACTAAACTAAGGAAATGCTGATGAATGTAGAAAATCCTTATCAAATAGGGTTGTTGCAAGTAGGACATACATGAAGAAAATATAGAAATAACAAAGCAACAAATGAAAGAGAAAGAGCAGTCTACAAAAACATGGGCACACATTAATGTGAGTACATGGACGAAGCATAACAGGGTCGCAGGGGATTGGAGCCTTTCGCAGCTGACATTGGGTACCATTCGGCAAGTACACCCTAGACAAGTCGTCAGACTATCACAGGGCTAACACGTAGAGGCAGACAACCATTCACACTCACATTCACACCTATGGGTAATTTAGGAGTCACCAAATTAACCTTAACTTACCTCCCCAACAAGCCGGAGAGCCTGGAGAAAACCCACACTGACACGGGGAGAACTTTATAACTCCACAATGAAGGCACCCAGACAGCTGGTGGATTCAAACCCGCAGTCCAAAAACATGTTTTATATTTATGTATATATATATATGTATTTTTTCAAAAACAGGAGGAACTGCACAGACACAGACCACGAGGAAACAGCACTTTTTCAAGCTCATTTTTTTCCTGATTCAAACAGCCAGACAGAATGTCCAAACCCTTTAAATTACAGAAGGCGTAGGACATATGATTTTATTTAATTTTTTTCCAAAGAGTATGAGTGGTGTCTTCAGATTCAGTTCATATTAAGCTAGCTAATGTTATGTTACCATCATGGGAACATAACATAAAAATGTCTGTGTTGAATTGCTGTTATTTTTATGCCTTCACGCCAATGATGACCTTGGCCGCAGACATTATGTTTTCGGGTTACCTGTATGTACGTACGTCAGTGCCATCCTTGTGAACACAATATCTCAAGGGAATTTCTTCAAATTTGGCACAAATGTCCAATTGGACTTGAGAATGAACTGAATGGATTTTCTTGGTCAAGGGTCAGAGTTCAAGGTCTCTGTGACCTTGCATCCATCTCATTCTCCTGAACACAATTTCTCAAGAACAGCTTGTGGGAATTTCTTCAAATTTGGTACAAACGTCCACTTAGACTGAAGGATTGACTGATTTTATTTTTTATTTTTTGGTCAAAGGTCAAGGTTCAAGGTAGTGTGAGTTCATATAATAAGTTTTTGGCCATAACGCAAGAACTTATATGCCAATTATGACAAAACTTCACACAAATGCCTAATAGGATAAAATAATGAAGTGATGACATTTTATATCCAGGAGGTCAAAGGTCAGTTTCACTGTGACATCACAATGTTCTGCATAAAACACTTTTTCTGGCCATGTCTTATCTCAGGGACAGAAGGGGAAATATTTGGTCAGATACTGAACTGGTGACACTCATCCTCGGTGACCACCTTGAAACTGTGCTGATTATGTGCTGTTGGGGGGAAATGGGTGTGAAGCATCCATGTTGTCACAGACAGGTGTGAACTGTAGGAGGAACGTGACTGGTGCGCGGAGGCACACAACCACAGGGTGGTTACTCTAGTTTTACGTTATTTCAAATGAACACAGTCAGTCCACATCTGTGTTTCTTCACACATCTTAACAAATTGTCATGAAAGTGTGGAAACTAACAGCTCTGTCACTAACTGAAATTATTACCACTGAGAGCTCCCTCTCAGTATCCCATTTTTAGAGCCCTGTCTCTCGGCATTACCAGCCCTGACTTTTAACTGCCGGTGCATCGCTACCACAAGGTCTTCTCTGGGTTACTGGGTTTAAAGGCCAAATGCCTCCAGCAGGTTGGAGGTTGACAAGTAAAAGTCTTATGTCATGACTTTTAACTGGAGAAACTGACTTGTTTCAAGGGAACTACAGTGAATTTTACTGCTTTCAGTGAACTCTGGGTTCCATCAGCTCATGTTGTTGATCCCCTGCATCCTGGACAGACCATACATTGTTAAGTATTCTGGTTACAGACCTCTGAATCGCCACCCAACACCTCAGATTTTTTTTGTGTGATTCAAATAAAGTGAAAACAAAATGGCAGATCAGTACTATTATTAAGCCAGTTTATAAGCATATTGTATCATTTAATGTCACTTGACTCCACTGAATAGCCCATGTTTTATTTATTGTTTTTATGTAACATAAATAATTTCCCCTCGGGGATCAATAAAGTATTTCTGATTCTGATTCTGATTCTGGCACATGATGGAGCATCTTCCAGAGTAAAATATATATATCAAGAAACATACAGAGTGAAGTGGTTTTAAATCATATTATAGGCCTTGAATAATAAATTAAGAGAGCTGGGAGACTCAGATCATTTACATCTTTACGTGTTACACTTGAATATAATACAATGTAATATATTTGTCACAGGTCTCTTGTCAGAAAGCTTTTTTTCTGCCTATTTACTTGTGGCTAAATAGAAATAGAGTTAACTTTACTGCTCACTGTGCTGGCGCATAGGCTACAGTCTGCCTGTCATAGTGCAACAACAGCAGACATCTTGTTTTATGATTCCATCAAAGGCACAGCATTCACAGCAATTTGTTTTATATACCTGTCATGCACTGTGTCAACTGTTATTGCTTATGTGTGGTATCTTTCTGTTTTACAATAATTGGACAGCAGAGGGCAGAAGGTGGTTGGGGAATACATAGCACAGAATTAACTATTTTTCATTTTATTCTGTTCATGTTGCACAGTTTGAAATAAAGAATATACATACAGTAGAATACTGGATATAAGATCTCGGGTCCCCTTTAGAATAGTTTCTCCCATCACTGCTATCTGACTTAACATATTTTCCAAAACTGTTCCTCATATCCAACACATGAAACACTACACACACAAAACGTGCAACTTTTATCAAATGTTTGATCAACAGGAAATATTGCACATTTATATGTTTAATATAGAGATGTATAATTGCCAGTTTTACAAAAGAACTAATCTGAAAAGCATTAGTTCTTTTGTTCTTTTGATATCAATCTTCATCGAGGACAAATACAATATTTAATGACCAACTTGTGCTGCTTGTAAAGGACAAATTTATCTTTGAAAGCATGGAGCTTGCAGAGACTGAAATCAAATAAAGAAGCCCTCTGTAGGAAATGTGGAGACTGTGAGGTTATGGGAAATCAAGGTATTAAATTTAACCACACTTCTAATGTTAACTAAAGACTGTGTCAAGTCACTGCAACAAAGTGAATTAGTTATTTTCACTTAATCAGTCACGAGTCCTATGAGTTTATCTCTGAAATTCTGTGCCTGTATATGTGCTTAATTTAGCAGTAGGTAGTTCAGTTTGAGCTGCAGAGAAACATCTTCAGAAAAAGTATGACATGTACATCAATGAAGATGCAGCAGTGAGGCAAGCGGAATGGAAACAACTAAGGACCAAGAAAGGAGCCCTGTGGGACACCACATGTTGTTGATAAAGACAGTTTCCCACCAGGAAGAATGACAGTATGAGTCTTTTATCAGAAGCGCCAAAATGACATATATTTAGATCAAGTGACAAAGCCCATAGATGACTGTAGAATTCAAGACCCCAAATCCAAACCATGACCTTTCCCTTCACGTAACCAGGTTGTTTTTTTTTTTAAGAAAACCTTAGCCACAGCATTGTCACATCATTTAAAGAAAACATTTTCAACCAGCCTGTGTCATCACAGTGTGTGCAGAGAAGCAGTGTTTGGCTTTCCCCTGTGCTGCCAGCCTCTGCAGCTCCCCAAACATTTGCAGGTGGAGGTCTGCATCATCATCATCATCATCATCATCATCGACGGCATTAAAACGTATCATCCAGTGGAGTGAATTTATTTTTAACAGTGATTTCTAAATGTTTTGGAAGACACAGACAAACAACGTCATCCTATCCATAGGGACTTCATATTGAATTCTGTGTGTTGCTCTAGAGGATATGGCAAGGATTGGTTGTTTGAAAGGAGGAAGATAGTTGATTGTGGATTTTCTTTCCCAGGTTGTCAAATACAGATGATTTAGGCTGGTGGTTCAGTCGGACAACCAACCCAAATGAAATATAAGATATGATATAATGATATATATATATATATATATATATATATATATATATATATATATATATATATATATATAATGAAAGACTAGTCATTTATTGTCTACCTTAGGAGAAATTTGTCTCGGACATTTGGGAGAACACAGGCAACATGGCCACACACATACATTGCACCATGTCCTGGAGCCACGTATTGTACACATGCCCTACACTAAAATATTGCACATCACCCTCCCCTCACACCCACATTCACAGACACTCTTCATCTCCTAATGTTTAGTAGTTTGATTGATAGTTGGACTAATGAAATGTTTACCTGTGCAGTTCACAGCTTGGTGACCTGTACCTTCTGCCTGAAGGCATCAGCTCGTACTCCTTATGAAGGATGTGGTTTGGGTCAGTAGTGACAATAAACTTTCTCCAGAGTTACATTCAGCACCTTTAATTTCGTGCACCTGATTGGTTGATCTGGTGTCACTGTGTTTCCATCTCCAGTGTTCGAGGGGATGTCATATTATGATGTCATATGTTAAGTGTTCAATATAAGCAAGTCTGCTCAGAGCTGTGAACTAAAAGCCAATATAAATCTTCTTATTCTATCCTACCCACATGGTCAGCATTACATGGTACGTAGCTGTTTTACTGCTGTTTTCTTGAATTTTCTGTGCAAATCTATGCATATAAAACTGTATAAAAATACATCACTACGGCTTAAGCCCCATCTCTAACAATTTTTGTTGCTTTATAATGTTAAAAATGCCTTAAATAAAAAATGGCAACCCTGTCAAGCAGTATTTCAGTTATAAAACAATTTGCTCTGAATTAAAAGGCTGTTAGTCAGAGCAGCACTGCTGCTGCTTCCCTAAAGAGACTGCTGCTTATTGACGTGCCAGCCCCGAGTCTTGGCTTCCTGTCCTGAAACTGATGTGTTTTTCCAGCTATCTTTGACAACTTAATCCATGTTTATTATAACACATGCCAGTTTGTCTCTTCTGAAGCGAGAAAGATCTTCAAATATTCAACTGAGCTTTAATACCATACTGTGCTCCATTTTGTAATGACAGTGACAGTTCTCAAAAAGAAAACAACTATTTTGTCATTATGGAATAACTCAGGTGGCATTTCATGACAAAAGCTATCTGTATTCCCAACATATGCCATAAGGAAATGTTTTTCATATACAACCTTTCATTATGAGTAAACTTGATGACACACATTCACAATAAAATGAATACAATAATTGTCATTCATCAACATCAAGTCTTGGGTTTGTTTCTGAGATGCTAAGTCATATTTTGCATTCAAAAATGTGCATTTAGAGTCTGAAGAGGCTTTCCAAATCTGAAAGGATTCAATGCAGTAATTCAATGTTTTTCACTGGACCTTGGGCTATTTGTGGTCAAGGCTGGTTAACAAGGAGGAGAGTGGGTGCATGTACTCACCGGTGTACGGGGCTGTGTGTCCTTGTAAATATAATGGAATAGAACCATGTAAACATGTGCAATTTGCTGTGGTTCATTCAACCTCTTCGACCCCAACGACCTGCAGCCGAACAGAGTAATGGGCTGCAGGTTTCTGTTTCAATTCTGATTCAGAATTTTGTAGAAATTTGTATAAAATAATGTACAAAGCGTGTTCCCTCCTGAGGATGAGTAAAGTATTTCCTATCCTAACTCATCTAAAAAACTCTATATGATATCTAATAAAGAGTTGGAACAAGCTGTTATGTTACATATGACAGTGATATGACTGTCAGTGTGAATGTGAAATTTTTCCAACCTTGAAGCCACCTAAGGGGAAATAAAAGACAAAAACTAGACACTGAAGGGGTTAAAAACAAGCAATAAATCAGTGATAATGAGGCCCCGGACCATTTTGACCATGCACCCACACATGTGCGGCTCTCATGTACACACACAAAAACCTGGCACTACAACTCCCAGTGGAGTGACACAGAAATTGTCCGGAGGTTAGTGGTTCAATCACATGCTTGAAATTTTCGCTGGGAGCGCTGTTAAAATCCTCTTTCTTGTGCAGACGAGAGAGCTGAGCCTGTAATTATGCACGAGGTGAGAGTGGTGGGCTGCCTCTGTCAGCGCTGCGGCCAGTGAATGTCCTACATCATACAGTATATTACGCCTTCAAGGCCTTAAGACATGCTCTCAGCGCTGTGAGACCTCTGGCCTTCAGAATTGGGATGAAACATTCAGCGTGGTTGCTATGGTACACGTTAGTCACCGTGGCAACCTGCTACAGCGTTCTCAGAGGGGTGGGGGGTGTAAATAACGCAACACCCACTCTCATTGCCCAATCGCTGTAATGCATATTCATACTCACATGCGAGTCATTAGGGACATGTTTTATTAGTCTACCCACCCATCTATCCATCTATCTATCCATCCATCCATCCATCCTTTCATCCTTCTATCCTTTTTGGCTTGACTAAATCGTAATTACTCTGAGGCCAGTTGAAGGATGCAGCCCCCGCCTGCTCTCAGCTAGATTGTAATGGGTTCATAAGCGCTGCTGATTGAATTGATTGCCACAGTTGGAGTCTGGCTGAGATGTACAATGGGGTGGAATATGCAGAGCGCAGAACATTAATCAGCTCACACAAACGGGCTGCAGGCTCTCACTTTATTTCAGGTACAGTGGAAAATGTATACAGTACATGTCATATGCAAGAAATGACAGCAAAGAAAGGGACAATATTACTTTTTCTTTCCTTCACTGGGTTTGACAGGTGTGTTGTAGTGTTGCCGCGCAGTTCTGTCGTATCCACATGTGCACAAAAAACTGTTTATCTGGTTTCACGAGCAAAGTGGTGCAGCTCTACATTAGCTTTTTTTTTTTTTTTTTTTTTTTTTAAAAAGTGCATTTTTACACATACATACACTCTTTACACAATAACATACAGAAACAAACACATACTGTCCAGATGGAACAGTATAGTGGTAAATGGTTTACAGTACTTACCTTTACAAGAACACAGTGTCCAACAAAACAAATTTGGGCCCACCTGCAGGACTGTGCACAAGTATTTCAAGAGTCAAGATTAAATTGGAAAGTTAAAGTACTCTGAAGATCACCTCATTTTTTTTCCTCAGTCCTTGAGATTTTCCTAATGGCCCAAAGCCATAAACCCAGTTTTTAACAATATTGCTGGCTGGTATTTATTCTGGTTCAGCCATTAAATGTATTTGGGTTCAGTCTAGAGTACATTTAGTTTTCAGAAGCAAGTGGAGATCTGGGGGAGTTGATTGTAATTGTAAACCACAGCCATTTGGACCTTTGGAGGTCAAAAGCGCAGACAAACACAAAGAGGAACAGCTAAGGGTGGAGGAGAGGATGGACGTTCAGGTGTGACTCACTGAGGTAGACTGTGACTTGTTGTCAGGAACGTGAATGTACAACAACAAAATCACTAGTCTTCCACAACGTGTCACACTGTTCAGGCTCGAGAGTCAAAGTGCTGCCTCCTGATCGTCTGACAGCAGCAGCCCTGTAATTCAGATGAGGTGTGACATCAAATACCGAGGATTTTCCTGATTGAAAAAGGTTGTATCTGCTCTTTAGTGCAGGAATCAGCAGGATTTAAGAGTTGAAACTGCCTGTGAAAAAGATGCTTTATTAATAACAGTGTCAAATAAAACACTAAAGATGTGCTAACATCTAAAACATCAAGAATTCCTGTATCTAAAGAGAAGACGCGATCAGTACTTACAGCGCTTTAAGGTTAATCACATAAACACATTACACAAGCAACGTCAAAGCACACTTCACACTGTATAATGACCAGACTGAATTTGTGATTTATTATGTTATTCATTCACCACACACGATGTAAACATCCAGGGACATCAAGGCACATTGGATATGCATGTGTTGATGCCAACAGGAGCGCAATGAAACAACATACAGGGGGGAGAGACAAAGCAGCCTTGATGAATTCATTTAGGAGAGCGTCCCTGCTGCCTGGGAGCTGGTAATAATGCACCGATAAGTACAGCGCACACACAAAAGTCTCACCGTGGCTATTTCAATGTGGATCCCACTCTGTTGTAAGCTGTGCTAGAGCATGGAGAGAGATCTCAGACACACACACACACACAGCTGAGCAGAAGTTGTGACAGAGCGGCTGTTCTAATAACAGAAGAGTAAAAGGACACAAGTTTAATCTCCTGGTATTGGTTCTCTAAAGCACTGCCAATAAAGTTGGATGCTGTATAAGGAAGAGGAGAGCAGATGAGAGGAAAGTGAAAAGGGTAAGGTGAGGAAAGAGGAGCTAAGGAAAAGGAAAAGGAGCTGGAGGGAAAGGGGAAAAGAGAGGGAATGGAAAGGGAGGAGTACCAGGAAAGGAAACAAGATATAAAGAAAAGGAAAGCAGAGAATAAAGGGAAAAGAGAAAATAGAAAAAAGGAAAATTGGAATAATACGGAGTTGGAAAGAAAGGAAAAGAGGGGGAGGAAAAGGCGAGAGAAACAGGAAAGGAAAGGAAAGGAAAGGAAAGGAAAGGAAAGGAAAGGAAAGGAAAGGAATGGAAAGGAAAGATGAAGTAATGTAAAGGAAAAAGGGGAAAAATGGGAAAAGAGAAGAGAGGAGGGAAAAAAGAAAAGGGAAAGGAAGGAGAAGGTAAGGAAAGAAAAGGAAAGGTAGAGCTAAAGGAAAGAGAAATGACAAATAAAGGGAAGATGAGGAAAGGGAAATAAAGATAAAGAAGGGGAGGAAAAGAGGAGATAGGAATGGAAAAGGAGTGGAGGAAAGGAAAAAGGAAAGGAAGGGAAAAGGGAGGAGAGGCAGAAAATGAAAAGGGGTAAAGGGAAGGAAAAGGGGGATGCAGAGAAGAGAAAATGGAAACAAAGAAAAAGAAGAGGGGAAGGAAAAAGGAATTAAGGAAATGTAAAGGGAGTTGGAGAAAAGGAAAAAAGAGAAGGAAGGGAAGCAAAGGATATAAGAGGGAAGGGAAAAGACAAGAAAAAAGAAAGGGCGGCAAAAGAAGGAAAGGGTGTAAGAAGAGGAAACAAGAGAGTGTAAGAAGACAGGAAAGGTAAAGAAAATGAGACGACAACAGGTGAAGGAAAGGAAATGAAAGAAATAGATGAAGAGGAAGAAGGGAAAAAAGGAAAGCAAAGTGCACATGAGCAGGAATAAAGCCGAGGGAAAACTGTTTTCATGTTCACCAGCTGTCTGTTATTCAAGTCAAACATCACAACACTATTTGCGGGTGCGGGTTGTGTTGTGAATGACAAATATCCTGTAAATGAATGATAATGGCTTGTTTAGCTGTAGCCCGCCTACAGCGTCTCTGCTCCATCCTATTTCCTGTTAATATTGCTGGCTTCAGCCTCGCTGACCTCTCTGCCGTTCTTCTATTTCTATTAATCTTTAATGGTGGGTAAACGGCCCCGCGCCACACACTGACCGACATGGCTTTCCCACCTCATTATTGTCCCGGAGGAAAGAAGGGAACAGCAAAAATCACTTATTTGTCTGACGTGTGTTGAGGATGTGGACTTTCTACCATGTTTGTAATATTTGATTATCATGCGTTAAGTACGTGCCGAGCTGTTTCAAGCCTCGATGAACTCCTGTTCTTTAATTGCGGCCAAGATGGGCCAAATGTGTGACTTCTTGTCTAATGGCGGCCATCTTCCCCAGGCTGATGGTTTTACTGTGACAGAGGCTGAGGCACCGCAGACTGCATCAGAGCAATAAAGTTACCAATTTGCAGTGTTTTTTGTCTTTTCTTTTTTTCCCTCTTCCTTTTTTTTCCAAACCTTGTCTGTCAGGTCAATCATGTGTAGCCTACAGTACACACACACACGCGCGCACACACACACACACACACACACACACACACACAGGAGCCCCGCTTGCTGATCTCAACAAAGGTCTATGACACTGTGACATTTGGAAGTAGATGAAATGACCGGCAGGGTCGGGGAGTGCTGCGCTCCATGTTTTACTGCTTGGGGACAAGAGCTCTTAAGACCTGAAAAGAACACAGACACACACACAAACACACACACACACACACACACACACACACACACACACACACACACACACACACATCTCTTTGGGACCTCAATACCTGCTTCAATACCTTTCTATTCATATCCCTGCTCTCTGGGTGCTCTGCTCCGCGGAGCTTTTCAGGTCCTCGTTGGGGTTGAGGCACTACAGGACCCAATCAAATCTCAGTCTAAAGCCCATTGAGTAGCAGGACCTGGGGCTGTTGAGCTGATAAATGTATAATTTAAAAATATTATATTACTATTGCTGGAAGAAAACTTCATATCCCAGAGAAGCTCCCTTATTTTCCCAGAAATTAAGTAACACATTCTTATTTTACCCATGACATGGATGACTGATGTCTGAAATCACACAACAGAACAGGGTGAATGCATCTGACTCGTTTGCATATTAAAATATACCGTAGAGGATTGTGGGAGGTTTAGTATGACAAAAAAACACAAACAAACCAACAAACAAAAACACTCAAGCTGGTGTTTCACAAGCTTAAAAGCATGTGATTACTGTAAAATCAAAGCTTTCTCCAAGAACAATACTGTTTTCTCAACACCAGAAAAAGTGGTAAATCCTTGAGTTCCTATTTTAATTGATAATCACATCCTGGGTGCTAACTAACTGAGGCTTTGGTGTTTCTGCTCTGCACTTCTGCACATCATTTGTCAGCCAAAGAGCGTGTGTAGCACTTCTTTGCATCATGGGGTTTCTGTAAGTGGCACTCTTTTTAGGCTCTCACTAAGTCGGGTGTTAGCGTTGTTTTTTTTTTACAGTCAAGAAATCCCATGAAAAGATCAAAACCAGCGATGAATAAATCCAGCTAACAAGTACAGTCTGTGTAGCTGAAGTCTAATATATCATATTCCTCTGTGTCATAGAGCTCCATGTACAAGAAATATTAAAAATACACCAGTGAGCCACACAGTTGCACTGGGTGACATGTTCCTTCATTGTGATGAACATGGGCACTGTAGTTTGTTTGACTCAATCCTACACACATCGTCTTGCTGTGATGTGTATTAATCCACCGCTGAAAATAGTCCCCCCAATGACGGCATTTCCCCCTGTTTGAGTAATGTTTCGTTAAAAACTACAATGCCCAGCTGTTTTAGGAAATTACTGAGCCTTTTTCAAAATGATCTGGTTGTAATCAGTTTTTAAAGATTAACATCTTCAGTTGGAACAAATGGGTTTGAAGGTTGGTGCCACAGATGCAATAGGGAAGTCGGAAAACACTGTGAGGCAGAATAATGCACTGTTGGTGTCAGTCTTTTGCTGAAAATGAGAAAAACTGTCTCAGGTGTTTGAGATTTGACTCCCCATTTCTTTGACTGTTACAGCCTGTGGCTCAAGTATAAAGATGTTGTTGTTTCATATTGTGAATCTGATGCCTGATGAAGGTCCATGACTGAAACATTGTCTAATGACAGCGTGCAGCGACTTTTTCTACCACGTCTACCGGGGATGCATTAGATAACACTTAGAGAAGCAAATGGAAAAGCTTTCATTAAGTGGCTGTGTTTTAATATCAAAATATAATTCACACAGAGAAGCATCACTGACATTTACTTTTATGAAAATGTCACAGGTAGCTTCTCTAAATACCTGACAGACTTGTAATAAAGTTATTCCTGTTTATTTTAAGAGATAAATAAGGTGCTGTATGAAAATTTCTGCGGTTGGGAGAGGGACTGAATCTCATGTTTCAGAATACAACACCATGTCCCCCTGTATCTAAAAATACTGGGTAAGACTTTACTTGAAGGTATCTACATAAGGGTGACATTACACTGTCATGAACTTGTCATAAACATTATGTACATGTCATAAACGTTTATTACTGCTGTCATTAAGTGTCATTCATATTTTTGTGATGACAAGTTGACAATGTTTGGGTTGTCTTGATTATGACAACTTGGCATTAATCAAAGTGACATTACCAGAAGTTGTCTTTGTCATGACAACTTGACATTAAATTTGTTTGGGATGTCCTTATTTTGACAACTTGACATTAACATAAAGACATCTTCTGGTAATGTCACCCTGGTTAATGTCAAGTTGTCATTATAAGGACATCCCAAACAAATTTAATGTCACCTTGTCATGACAAAGACAACTTCTGGTAATGTCACTTTGATTAATGTCAAGTTGTCATAATCAAAACAACCCAAGCAATGTCAACTTGTCATTACAAAAAACGGATGACACTTAATGACAGCAGTCATAAACGTATATGACATGTACATAATGTTCATGACAGGTTGACCGTGTCATGTCATAGTTATGACAGTGTCATGTCACTCTTATGTAAATACCTTCAAGTAAAGTGTTACCAAATATGGATATATATTGAACAGCTCAGAATTGACACAACCTATTTAATCGTGCACTCCAATTTAAAACTCAATATCTTTTTGGAAAAGTCATACAGCCTTCAACGCACACCTTAGAAATTAAACAGAAAATTGACATATTTATGGCAAAATGCTTGCAAAATGTTGAATATTCGTCTTTCTGTTTTTGAATAATAGTAAGTAACTGGTTGTTACTGCCACTGAGTGACCTGGGCACAGACAGTACCAAGAGACTTCTACTCTAAGAGCACATCCACACTAATACATTTCCTTTTTAAAATGGGCATGCCAGGTGTAAACAGGAAGCAGACTGTCTACTCTGCAGCTGGTTGTTTAGTTATAAAAAAAAATCTTTCTGAGATGATGATTTCTTTGCTTGGACCAACGACGAAGTGGAACATGTTACTGAAAATAATGCATGACTATAAGGTGGTCAGGGTGGCCGAAAACAGATTGTGACGACATATTAGAGCATGACCCATTGCTGGAGGAAGCCATAACAATGGGAAAGGAGTAATGTTACCCACACAAGATGGATTAAATCCCAAAGGATAAGTAGACCTAGCTAAAATGTTTTGGTATGGCATGTCATGACTGATAAGACCAAGCTGGGAAGCAGACATGAGTGTTTTCAAAGTAAATTGGGGTCAGCAACATTTTCAAAGGTCTTTGTTTTAGGGGTTCCAAAACTGCAGATTAGCGTGGACGCTAGGCGCTAACATAACAGTAGTTATGCTTTTTAAAAGAGAAAAGTATAGCGTGGATGTAGCCTAGGATTGTTACACCACAGCAGATTTCAAATTTTAACAATATATATAAATTAGATCAGATGACATTTTAACATATGCATAAGGTGAGTTGTATATCTGACTGTCTGAGTCACATATCCCCAATGTATATTTATGAAATTATTTACTATATCAAGAGAAAAATAAAATGGAAATGCAGGGAGACAAAAAGAAATTAACAAAGACCACCCCCTGCTCTCCCAGAAACCCTAAACTACCCTTTTGCTAAAAGAAACCCTATAAATCCCTTCACCTTTTGTGACCCTCCCTTCTCCAAAATAACCTTTGCACACTCCCTAAGTTAACACATCTTGTACTTGCTGCAGCTTTAGATATAAATCTTTATCATCTTATGGCCAACTTGTACAGCCTCCACATTTGCACCACGCAGTGTCTGTAGTTTTCTGCCATTCTGTTGAGTTTCTCTCTTTACAATGCCCTCATCAGAGGCTGCTGTCAGAGCCAACAATACTCAGAATGACAGCTGCCTTCGCTGGCCCGCACCACCACCAAGTTTAAGTTACAGGAGCCATTGATTCTCTATGGGGTGCTGGCTGCCTGGGTTAGCACACACAATGCCAGGGCAACAATGTGGCTGCATTGTCCAGGTCACAGCGCTGAGCAGGAGACTGACAGCGTACAGCCGGCTATGAGTTCATTAGACCAGCACTGCTCTCCTTTCTCTCTCTCTCTCTCTCTGTTCCCTGAGTACTCCTCTCTCTCCCGCTCTCCCTGCCTGCCGAGGTGTGCCCTTCTCAGTACTCATTAACGTCCAGAATGAGCCACTGAGTTAAAGGTATTAGCTGAGGAACATTGAAGATCGCCACATAAGGACATGCTGCCTGGTTAAACCCATGAACCCCCGCACACACAGAATGACACATTAGAAATTAGCTCCACGTCCAGTCTGCTTCTAATTCTCACATTAAAAAAGCATATTAAGAAATAATGGGCTCCCCATAGTTCACATAACTTAGTGGCTCTAGTTATATCTGTCTCTCTGTCTTTCTGGAGGACTTAGGTCACTGCATGTACTCAGACTTGTGCAGGAGAAAAGCTCGGAGGGTGAGAGTTTTGGACTATTATTCTCCCAGCCCTGGTCCAACAATTATGGGCAGCCCGCTGAATAGTTCTATGTCATTAGAGCAGGCTAAATTATGTTCTTCACTTTGGGATGAAGGTCCTTTCACTCAGAGCCAGAGAGAGAAATAACTGGGAGAAGACAGTAGTGTTCACAGTGAAGCTGACTGAGTGTTCAGGGACAGCAGGCTTTCATTTCTCTTCTGGTAATGTTTTATATTAGACTAATGTTCAATTAGGTTGTCAAGGCCAGTTAGTGAAATGTAATTCTTATACAGAGGAGGGGCGGGGGGGGCTTTTATCATATTCCATCATATCCAATGTTAATAATTTCCCTTTACATGTATGGTAAGCTAATGAAATCATTAAGTGCTCGTTCATGATGATGATTTCAAATAGGTTACGATTTCATGTAAATGACATGCAAAAAAAAGAGCCTCTCAAGTGCCACGGGAGTTTATCTTCATTCATGCCGCCACTTCATATGGACAATGCTCTTACTGTAAAAGTGATGATGATGTCGGGGCTTCACTTTGGGTTTTTAAATTAAGTCATGCTGTGTGCAGATGAGAAAATGACAGGTGCACCTTAAAATACAATCCAACTCAGCACCGCTGCAGATGAAATTCTCAAGAAAGAAATCTGTGCATTGTGAGCTTCACAGAGTGCTGCGGGGATGCTCTGCTGGATCATATTATATTCTACAGGTGTTGCTGTTATTGTGTGTACCTCCTGTATATTATATATCAAAGTCCATTTATCTGCCGGCTCTCCCAGCTCGCTCTCCTGCCTCCACCAGCTCTCACACAAACATATAATCAGTCACATTCCTTCTTGTGAATCGATGTCTTTTTTTTTTTTTTTCTTATGCGTTCTCCAAGAGAAAAAGAAGCATGTTAAGCAAAACGAGGCCCTTATAATGATTATTATTAGGGCTTTAACCCAGTTGCTTTCGCTTTTTTCTTTAGAAATGTTTTCCCAAATTCCTATGAGATGGTACATTGAAGACACATGTACTTTTAAGCTGTGTGCGAATGTTGCTCGATAAATATGATTCCAAATGGCCAAATGGGGACGCTGCAATTAAGGCCCAAAAAAATCCAATGTTTGAGAAGCCATGCCCCTCACACCATAAGTCTGACCGAAAAACACACAGAAGCCATTTACGTAGGTCCCACTGGTGAAATTTTTCTCCATTTTGAATTAAAAAAAAAAAAAAAACACATTTCCACCTAAACCGTAGATCCAATTTGTACCAACTTTTTCTGTGGATCATTATTGGACCAAGCATGTCAAAAATGATCAAAAGCTTGTTGATATCTCATTTCGTTTTGAAGATATGAACCCATGAGAGGGGGCGTGGCTTAGCACATAAATAGATCTAACTCTACAACTGTTGAGCCAATCATCACAAAACTTGCAGAAAAAGTCTAAAGAGGTACCAACAACATTCATTCGAAGAGTCATTCGAATTGACCACTAGGGGGCACCAAAAATGCAACAAAAAAATTTTTTTTAAAAATGGACGCAGCACAGTGCAAAGCAGATTATAAATCAGAAATTGTCCAGTCATTACAAAACTTGCAGAATATGTTTCATATAATGATGAACTTTTATGAAAAACACATTTTACATCTCCTAAACTGTACATCCAATTTGCACCACATTTTGTGTGGATCATTATTGGATGAAGCTTACCAAAAGCTATAAAAAGCTTGTTGTTATCTCATTGGATTTTGAATAAATTGATGAATGAACATCAATAGACCTACCTCCATAACCACTGGTCCAATCATCGTAGGATATGTCCACGTAAGTGCCTGAAACATTAAACCTTAAAGTTTCATTCAAATCAACCAGTCGGGGGTGCTACAAATGTGTAAATGGATGTGGCATGACATAAATCAGACTATGAATCAGAAATTGATTGTCCAATCATTACAAACACTTGCAGGGTATGCTAAATAATAATGCTGAACCACATGAGGAGAATTATATTTGACAGGGGGCACCACCAATACCAGATAATTGTATCGGCCTTTTGCAAAAATTTGGCTCTAAATCAATGACAGTTTGTACAAAAATCACCAAACTCTGTGGATATTTTTTAACAAAGCCACTGAAGCATTGACTGACTGTCATAAAACCTGTTGGTTATCTTTGACGTTGGTGTCGTAAACTGTCAGATGTCTCAATCCTACCCAGCTGTCACGTTTTAAAGGTCTATGCTGGCTTGAACACCAGAATCTTCATTTGCGACTAGGTTAATTATTATTATTGACAAGACTGAGAGCGAATAAGAACTCAATACAAATAAACAGCATAAATCAAGAACAATAAGACGATACAGTACATGCAAATTTGTAAATCTTTTATCCGCTTGTTTTTGTACTGTGCCCCAAATGGCTTTTACCTTTTCATCCTCTCCCACTCTAATGCTCTCCACATACACTCCACACTACTTTTTCCCTTATGTCTTTTTTTAATGTCATAAACTGTGTTTTATGTGGCGGGGGGGTCGTGTTCCACCTCTAGGTGGCGCCCTAGGCAGCTGCCTATGTCACCTTACAAGGATTTTTTTACAGAAAAAGAGGAAAGGATGTAATTTTGTTCTTTTTTATATTGCAGCATTTGGTGTGAACAGTTGGTGACTCATTGACAATTATTCTAACTGAGCTACGATACAAAGATTCAGCTGTATTATATTTTATTTTTTGGGCTAAACGATTAAGGGGACAAAAAACATCAGTGGCTGATAATTAGCTTCCTCGTTGTTCTCAGGACTCTTGCAGATTTTACCCAGACCGTGTGTGGACGTAAGAAGGGTCCCTAATTTTTTGCTACAATGACAATCTGTTGCCAACATCCTCTGCTTTTCTCTACTTTTCTCCTCTTTTCCCTTATCCTTTCCTTTTTTCACTTTTCTTTCTTTTCCTCTCCTCCTCTGTCCTTTCCTTTCCTCTGCTTTGCCTCTCCTTTTCTCTTCTCTCCTCCCTCCCCCTGTCCTTCTTCACCCCTCCACCCCCTCCTCCTCTTCTCTCACTCGATCCACAGTTCCTGTCCTCCCACCTTTTGCTCCACCTGCTCGTATCGATTCTGTGTTAGTGAATTTGGAGCCACGGAGAGCTCAGGGGAGGGATAGTGACCACTGAGCGGAAGTGAGCAGAGCCGGACGTGACTACTTCCTGCACAGCATGGTGGTCATTTCATCACCTGGGTCATTTGTCTAACACCCACACCCTCACCACCCACCCACCACCACCACTTCCACCCCATGGTCTTCTCCTCTCCTCCTCCTCCCCTGCCTCTTTGTCTCTCTTTTTTTTTTAACCTTGCTTTTTGCCTTTCTCTCATTTTCTCTCAGCCTTCACTCTAAATACCACGCAGGGCTGCAGACAGAGAGATGACAGACCATCAAGGGTCACTGAAGGCTGATCATTAGTAGTGCCCTGTGGTTGACTTCAATTAGCCCACAGAGACACTGTGCTGCGGCTGAGCGCGGCGAGAACACGCAGTCAGGTGGGCTCTCAGATTTACTGTTAGATTTAAGCTCTGGCACACTGGAGATGCACACCCAGAGTGGCTGTAAATTAGACTGGAAGATCTTTAACTTCGATTTTGTTGCCTTCAGTTTGTGACTCTATAGAGGCTCTTCATTGGGATTTGAAAGATTTGCTTCATGAGGCTTTACAGAATGATACAAGTACCCAAATATGACAACAATCATAACAACAACATAATCGCTGCATTAATATAAGCACGTAATAGTTACGTGATTCAGTTTTTAAGAAGCAGTCAGTCAGTCATTGTCTTTCATTTGGATGTTGTGAAGCTGCAAATAATCCTGATTGACCCGACAGACTCTTTCTACATATTTTGACTGCTATTATTGTAAAAACGAAGTCAGTGAAAATGTCACTGAGCATGGTGACAGTTGATGAGGAGGAGGAGGAGGAGGAGGAGAGGGAGGAGGGAAAATCTGTGGAGTGGGTAAAATGGCATGATGGAGAAATGGAGACAAGAAATCGAGGGCGAGACAGAAAACTAAAAAAAAAACCAACAAAAAAAAAAAAAAACAAGGAGCGTAAAAGCAAGCGGGGCTAGCCAATCTGCTGTAAAACTGAACAGACAACTCTGGGATTATGAACAACCGTGACAGCAGATGATGATTGTTGGTAATGTATGGGTGTGTGTATATGGGGGGGGGGGGCACAATTATGTCTGACTCCCTCGCTACATTCTCCTCTCTCTCTACCCCCTACGGTGGCCCTGATGGGACACAACCTTTCATTTGCTCATTGCGGTAATTGGTGTATGTGAGGGGGAGGTACATGTGTTCTGCTCCCCCTCTGCGTCTGTCAGAGAATTAGAAAATGGAATTCTCTGAAGAGCAGTGTGCGTCTGCCTTCCCCATCCAAGATGACACATTTTCATTATTCGCTCAGTGACAGAACAGATTTCTCTGTCCTCTGGCCACAGGCATACATTATGATTTGCAATTCCGGAGATAATTTCTATTGTGATTAATTTCGCAAAAGTACATTAAAACAAATGGATGTTAAATTAAAAGGTTCAGCAATTAAGTCATTTTGTTTTTTTTGCTACAGGTCTGAGCCGGGATGAAAATAATAAATGAAAACATCTCTATATAACTGTAAACAGTGTTCAAATTGGTTTGCAAATTAATTAGCCCTATAGAGTGAACTGAAAAGGAAACACATGTCTTCCTCAAGTATCATCAACTCATGTCACCTTTTGCCTTTTACATTAAATCCATTTTTAAATCCAATAGCATGGTGGCGATATTCATAATCATCATTTATAAGCTGTATTTTAAAAACACATACAACTCTTATTTTTCTTATGCTAGTTTCTAATGCAAAACATACAGTGTTGCAACAATGTGAACAAGTGTGCAATTACCTGCTTTGTCGCGGCCCTATAATGCAACATGCAGGGCTGAAATTCTTACTTTCGTAATAGATTACATGGCTATTTTAGTGCCTCACAAAGGAGCAGTAACTACAGAAACACTGAGGTTGTGGGGAAAAAAGTGAGGGTGTAGGTTTCAACAATGAGGGTGACACATAAAAAGAGGAAGTTGGGGGTCCTCTCTCAGAAAATTTTGCACGTTAAACGCCAAATTTCCTGCATTCTGATGAATTTTTATGCACAAATTTGTGATCCCTTTATGGTGGAAATGTTGTATATTTTGTCACAATTAAAGGTTCTTCTATGTTTTTATTAGGGGAGACAAATGCACATGTTTGAAATATCGAAAGGACTGTGTCCTCTGCATCCTGAAAAATCTACCAAAAAAGGGGTTGAAGTTTTTAAGACCCTCAGCCAAACTGTGTAACAGATATATAAGCTGTATGATCTTAATTTTGATGCCTTTTAAAGCTGACTTCCAATCATTAAAACCTGAAAAACATCCAAATCTAAAGGGCACACCAAAATTGCAGCAGTCACAAATGCAACAACTGCTTGCTTTTTTTAATTTGATACTATTATAAATAGTACAGTTAGTCGTACTCTGAAAATCATTTAAAAATCTCACATGCATTTTGTTTATTCTCTTCAGAGACAAAAAGAGAGGGACATCCTTTTCGTGACTGTGCCACATTCAGTTGGAATAAGCTCTTAATTTTGGGAAATAATAGCACTAACACTGCCACTGGTGCGCTATTATCATGTAGCTTTGTTTTGTGGTAATTACAGTGGTTCACAGTTAATGTGAAAAGCCTGTATTCATGTTTTAAAATGCTATAAATCCATACCAAGCTGGCTGTAAACTCCCTCTAAAGGGATCAAACACAGAGCACAAAGCGTAGCAGTCTAAAATGATCTAAGGGGTTAAAACGTATCTGTAAAACAATATTGGACTTATAAATAAATATTTAACCCTTTGGCAGCCTATTCAAGAGTGAATGAAAGCGTCTGTGATCTCCAAACGTGGTTGGAGAACTGCTGAGGGGAAGAACAGAGAAAACAGCCAGACCGCTGACCTCTCACAGAGGGAGCATCCTGTACACGGCGGCCTGAGATGAGGGCTCGCCGCAGGGGGAGAAGTAGCCAGAGACGTGGCAGGCGGGTAGGCGGGTGGGTGGAGGAGGTGGAGTGGGAGGGGGGAGGCTGTTGCTGGAAGAGCAGCAGGGGAGGTGAGGTGGAGAAGCGAGGGGAGCTCTCAAGGGCCGAGGTTATTGGGTTAGGGGAAGGAGCGCGAGTGGAAAGAACAGAGGAGAAGCAGGGACATAGAAGAAGAGGAGAGGGGGGAGGGGGGTTGCCTTGTTGAGAGAAGCAAGGTGAGGGAAGTGGTGTAAGCGAGGTGCGAGGTAGAGGAGAGAAATGGGGGAGTGATAGTGAGAGAAAGGAAAAGGTGCTATGTAGGGATTAATTCTGAAATGAGCGACATATGGAAAAGGTGAAAGTGAGACGAGGCGGGGTGGAGAACGTGGAGGAAGGGAGCAGCGCAGGGAAAGCGGAATGACAGAAATCTTTTATTAAAAAAATTGCATTTTGTTCCTCACTTCCCTTAAGACCCCCTGTGCACCTGGCACCAGAGTACAACCTAATTAGGTCCTAATCAGATAGAACAAAATCAGATCAACTGCAGGTGTAAATGCACCCGGAGCACAGTGAACTTCAGGCTACATGCAGTAATTGTGTACACAAGAATAAACTCACCAACAGGTGGAAGGCAGCTCAGTCTGCAACCCACTGCTCAATATGGATTTATGAGGATACTTTTAGGCTGAACAGCTGACTGAACAAGACCAAGCGCTTCCTGTCAATATTAATTATCCTGTGAATATTATTAGTGGAAGTGATGTGCAAAACAAACTGTGGGAGAGACGCCCAGCCGGGGGGAACTGCACATACATCCAGGAGACGTATTTTAATGTCACATGTAGCTCTACCCTGAATCATCTGAGACGTACGATAATGCCAGGTGGAGAGAGGGTTTAAGAGGTAAGGGCAATTTGTGGGGGGAGCTTATGTTTGTCCTTTCAGGTTTATTAGATAGGATGTAGTGGAGGAGAGGTGGGGGAGGTGTAGCTTTATCGACAGCAGGATGCCTCACGAGGGCCGTGGTTAAAGTGGGCACTGGAGGATGGAGAGATGGGCAGGAGGATGAATAGGAGAACAGGTGCTGCGTGTGGAGGCCGGGGGAAGGGTGGTGGAGACGGAAGGAGCTGTGTGGAACAGCGGGGAGCGAGGTGAAAGGGTGACGGTGGCAGCGCGGTGGACACAGTTGCAGGGGGAGAGTGCGGTGGGTGAAATGGATGGAGGAAGGGCGAGAGGAGCAGCGCTCTCCGCAGGGTCTGCAAGTCAAAGAACCCTCGCTAGGTTCACAATTTCATACAATCCTTTCTTCCCTGGCTCTCTGGCCAGGCCTCAAGCACTTTCCTCCGGCTCTCAAATGTCCCCCGTCCTTTCATTTCAATTTATTACCTTTCCTTTTTTTCTCTTCCTATTGACTACATCCCCTCCATAACCTTCAACCCAACATCTTAAAGCTGCACTAGGGAATTTACACATCTGCAGCTTCAGGAGGAATTTGAAATTTGAGGAGTATCAAGTAGAGGCAGAGGTGATAAAGAGCTCCGCGTAGGCGAGTCCATCCTTCATCGGACCAGAAGCTTTTGCTGGGTAGGAGACAGTTGGAGTTTCACTTCTAAATTTGGATTTTCAATTCCTGACACAAGAAGTTTATCCATTTTTAAAAGTTGTGCATCACCATTAACCCTTAACCCAAGTCTCAAAAATAAACAAAATAACATTAACTGATGACTTTGTTACTCTCAGGGTTCCTACAGCTAAAGGTAAGTTAGTTTTAAGACTTTTAAACACATTTTTAATGCCGCTAAGAATGAAATTTAAGACCAGTTACACAATAACATGTGAGGAGGATTATGTAAGGAGGCCGGTTGGGGTGATGGATGGGTCACATAACACAGGACTTTCCCCAGGAGACTGGTGTTCAGAACTGTGTGTACTTTGGGCTTTTTTTTAAGGTACATAGTCACCATGTTTCTTTTCCTAAACCTAACTTGTGTAACTTTACTTGCTTAAACCTGACCAACATTACATTAAGTACGTAATGTTATTCATGGGGCGATAATTTGTTTGCTATCATAGGAACCATTGTACGAGCCATTGTATGATATGTTGGGCAGAGACAGATCTAGGAAATATCTCGTGTTTATGGTGTGTAGTCTTGGTAATTTTTTGTTTCCCACTCAGCATGAGTTTAAAAAACTTTTTGCCCAGAAGAGTTGCAGTCTTGTATGCACTGGCCTGTACCGGTTACAGCCACGCCGCAAAATTTTGGTTCAAATTTGGTACCTACTAGACAGTGGATCCTCTGCTCTGAGCATCCTGGCTGGAAACAAAATATGAGTATTGTTTGCTCAGCTTTATAAATCCTCTCAATTTCTTTGAGATTTTACAATGCAAAAAAAAAAAAAAATAAAGATTCAGAAATTCCTACCTCCCATATCTGAGCATTTTTAAGACTTCTGAACGATTAATTTGAGACATCTTAGTACCAATTAAGGCCTTATTTTAGATTAATGAATTCATTTTCTTTTAAGGATCCATGGGGGCCCTGTATTAAAGTAACTGGGTCTTGGAAAAAGGTGCCGTCATGCATTTCTTTGCACCAATAAGGATTTAGCAATATCTGAATCAGTGATAACAGTTATGGGGTTGGTTGCTTTTGTTTCCAGATTTGATTAAACCAAACCTATACAATTCTGACAGAGATGATTAGCAGAGTATTTGAGTAGTAAAATCTTAGTATTGACAACTATTCAAAGTTGTTATGTGACCAGTGAGGCAGAGTTCCATAATCTAAAAAACATAAGAGGGTATTTCTGTTCTGGGATATCTTGTCAATTTATGCCTGTTAAATGCATTGAGCCTTTTTGAAATAAACGTATGATGTCAGTAAAACACTGCGTATTTACATTTCTTTCATTGTGCAACAAATGCGTGTGGTTAGGTTTAGAAAAAAACATCATGGTTTGGATCTACATTCACTCAAGAAATGAACACGGGCCTCCTGGGTGAAAGGGTTAGGGTTATGTTGTTGGACTCATCCACCACCCCTCCTGTCCGAGAGGGACTTTTCAGGTCCTTAAATTATGTTGCCAGTTGTGTTTCCATCTGATGCCACCCGCTGGCATTATTAACTGATGCCATCCGACAGTGTATCATACTAACATGAAAGGATGCCCGTCTGAAAGTCAATAACCAAGCAGTGGTATTTGACAATTTCGAAATGAGAACGGGTTGAAATCATAGGATCTGGTGTCTTTGAAGCTTAACTTGTATTAAGGACTAAAAGATATTATTATATTTCGGCCTCTGCTGCATTTATTTGTTGGAGTGCTCCTTTAATAATACAGAGAAAACCTAAAGATTTAAAATTGGATTTTCAGGGGCTTTAAATTTCAACCTCTATTCTGTTCTGAACCCTAAACCCAGCTCCAGGTCCCGAAGTAGCAACTTGATAAAGTGATGACCCACAAAATGACCTCTTTTCTACTAAGAACATCCTCTTTCAGACGAACGAAATTACACTGTTTCACACAAGGACAACAAGTACAAGAAAACACACATACACACACACACACACACACACACACCAGTTCAGACTGGGACATCAAGAAAATGTTTTTTGCACTCCTGCTGGTTTTTCACCAGCGGCAACAAACACCTGTGCGTTGTGTGCAACAAAGGTTCCTAGCAACAGTCGTCGAGGAGAGACATTGTCAGGATGCACACCTGTTTGATCTGCCGGGACCCTCTGTGATAAGTGGCCCCGGTAACCATGGTGACCAGGATATGGGATGGATCCATGTGGTGCTATTGAATGGCCTTGGATTATAAACACACACACACACACACACACACACGTACATATGGAGACACAGAAGGACACACAAACAAACTTAGAAGACACACATCATGCTTGAAGAAGTATGTCACACACGCCTACAAATCACACGCACATGCACTGTGAGAAACTGCATACAAGGGCCACAAAAATCACACAAACCAAGTGAAGTTGTACACATAACGAGGCAGTGGATCAACGTGGTACGTGCCCGCTTTCACACCTGCATGCAGAATCGTAACAGACTTCACACATGGAGGAACGTGCAAAGAAAGGTCTAACATTCAGGGAAAAAATAAACAGCAATACATACACGCAGGCCATCTGTAAACATTCCAATCAGAGAAACAACACAATGAAGTGTGTAGAGAAGGGAAAAAAACGAGGCGGCAGACGGCCGACATGCTGACAGTTACTCACAGTGCGCAGGTGGACGAGGAAGCGCTTTGCCTCTCGCTAAAGAACTCTGCGTCGACCTTGGAGTGAAAAATGTGAATCGTTAACTGCAGCCGTCATTCACACAAAAATAGACACACAAATCTGCACGCAGAAATACATAATTGTCGGTGCTGTTGCATTTTGTATAGACTGAAAGGCCTGATAGAAATGTGAGTATTTAAACGCAGTCAAACGTGAACAATGCTGCGTGCTGCTCTGTGAGTTTCTCTTCTACATCCCTGTCTGATACGTGGGAATGTGAATAGTTACCAATTAAGATGTGTGAAACTGCAAGTGCTGTTCTGCTCTATAGTTCTGTATGTACTCGTGCAGCGTGCCAGGTCTGATGCATTGAAATGTAAATGAAGCAACAATCTGTGTTGTTTGTATTCAAATCATTTCACATACAGAGATACAATACATCTGTACAGCCCTCTGCACGATTGAACCCATGCTGTCCTGAATAATCCTTGTGTTAAAGATGGATATAAACCAATTAAAAGACATTTTACAGTGGTATTGTATTTACAATGCATGATAATTAGCACATAAATGTTTCTTAGTCTTTTTATCAGCAGATCTTTAATTATAGTTCCCCTCACGTCGTTATCCTGAAAGCACCTGCTATCATGCTGGACCACTATTTTAAATTAAGCAGAATTTTTAAGCAGATAGATGTGTGTGATGTTACTGATCTGCCTATATTTTGTTCCCTAAATACATAATAGAGTGTAGAGATTAGAAATTAAATCGTTTAACAAAATAAATCAGTGACAAGCAAGGTTTTAAGATTAGGAGTCTTGCCTTTTAGCAGTTGAGGCACATAGAGGCTGTCAGTTGTTTGTGCCATAGCAACGCAGTAATGCACAGAAGCACTCGTGTGTGATGCAGATCTTGTCTCTGACCTTCCAGTGTTCAAGCATGATCCTTTATTTGCATTAATCTGTATTTTCCTTTATGCTGACAGTCCTTTGTCAGTGCTATTGAAATAAATCCTTTCTTATCATTGTGCGGAGGGGCGAGCCTGACAGCTCAGATGTTATAGTCTGTCAGAGAACAGACAGACAGACAGACGGCCACATCCTTTATCCCGCAAGCCAGTCGTGATTCACAACCTGTGTGTCATGAGGAACGAGCAGCTCGAGCCTTTTTCTGCTCCGTTTTAAACAACTTGCCTTTTATAAGATACATTTCCATTAACGCTCACTGCGCTGTGTGTATCTTGTGGAAAGCAAAAGTGCCACGGCTGGGGATCAAATGTCAGATTCTTCCATGCACCTACCAGCCCGGCTGATCTGCGCAGTCTGACTTATCAAGCAGCCACGGTTGGATTTAATCATACACTCACTCGAAATAGACCCAAAATGGTTTTATCAGTTTACTGCTCATTAGTCGGTTTTCATACTGCAGTCTTAATTTTGCAGTCTGTCCTGTGTGCGCTGTTGTTTTTTCTCCAACCAGTCATAATTAGGATGTCGTACCATCTGTTAGTCAAGGATGTGTTTCATTTCTCACCTTTCAGATGAGTTCAGTGAATACTTTTTTAGTCAGATTGTTGTAAAGTTAAGATTTCTTATTAAAAAAAATCCTTTCGGCTTATTTCACAAGGTAAAATTCATATTTTTTGCCAAAATATCTTTTTAATATGTCATCTATGAAACAAAATATCTGTATTTCTCACTGGCACAATAATTTGACCCGTGGCCACTTTATTAAAGCTTATGCATTTGTTTCTTGTAAAATCCGAGCTTTTATTTTCAAACAGATTCAACAGAAGTAGCCAAAGGAAGCACGCGTTAGCAATGATAGCCACCGTCAATGAGAAAAAAATTAAAATCCCCCCTAAAATTGACTTTTTGTAGTCAAAAATATGTGATTTTTTTCATTAAATGTTAGAAAAATCTCTTTGGGGAAATACTGCAATATTAGCCACTGGAGGAGAATGTTAGTGTCAATGTTTTATTGACAGTTGACCCCTAATAGACAAACCTGCACTGTAGCTCTCACGCCATGGGTTAATAGTGTTTTGTTAGTGTTGGTCATAAGAAATAAAGACTACACCGACATCAAATTGGACTGAAACTATGTTTACAGGTAAGTTTCTAAGGTCTTTAATGTGCTGTAGCAAGCTAGCTAACTGTTAAGTTACATTAGCATCAGTTTTCCTTGGTGAATGTTTAGTCAGTCGCTCATTCAACAAGCTAACATGCCGGACGAGACATGTTTTCATGTCTGTAAGTTAGATAAGAAGGAGAAGAACTTAAAGTAAGAAAAAGGGAAACAATATTGGGAAAGGTAAAGTGGGTTGTTCTTTAAAGTCTGTTAGCAGGTAACTGTGCCCGAAATCTCTCCCTATTCACTATATAGCTGCAGCTACACTTATATCACATCCGTGTGGTGTCAGAATAATCGGAAAACTAACTTCTCAGCTGGTAAAATTTATGTGACTGCCCTCTCAAGTCGGAACAATAACTCAGAAATATACATATATATCATATCATAAATGTTTGGTTGATGGTGACAAACTTTTTATTAATTCACATATTGTATGAAAATGTTGTGCTCATACATGGTATTACATTGTGACCGTTGCTGTTCATGTGAAGTGACCTAGATTAATTAGAAAAGTTATTTATGAGCATTAACCCTGATAACAAGTCAGATAAAGTAATGTTTTTGTGGTTTTAGTGACCGTACCAATGTAGAAACAGACCGTACCATGCAGTGGTGTATTAACAGTTGATAAGATGGGTGTGCTGCTAGGTAGATGGTTTAATTTACAGAGAAGGAAGCAGGTATAATTTCCTATGTATTCCAGAGGCTTTCTGGCTGAATGGCCAGAAAACAAGGTAGATAAACCAGCTTATCACCTCCACTACACCACTGTATAAATGTGTTGTTAAAGCGCCCTGAGCAATAATTACATCTTCTTTGTACCATCCATGCTGTCTATACATTACAACTTAAAAGCTCACGAACACACCAAAGTCGGACGAACGACTTCTCAACTCAGGGAATTTGGAACAGGTGAATGCAGGATTACCCTCTGCTATTTTATTTGAGGGTACCAAATACCCACAATGTAATGAAAGAGTGTAAGAGTATGACATAGCCTACTGCTTTTTGCCAAAAATCCTGCAATGCAATGCTTCGCGTTTGATGGATGAGAAAATTATTGTTATGCGACTATACCTGTAAATGATGATGAAAAATGATCAGAATTTATACATGTCCAAAATTTCAGTTTACTTCTCAGTGTAAAATAATCTACTGACTGTCTATAATTTAGGATGTAGTGGATGAGTGATCCATGTCATGGGTATATCTGCATTGATTTTTCTCAGATACCTTTTAATAGCTTTTACAAAAAAACAGTTCTTAGTCTCTGTGGACAAAGAACAGCACTCCGACTGGCAAATGCAGAGACAGAAACCAAAAAAATGTAAACTATAAATTTCTCTATTTTGGGTGCTGGAAGTAGAGCACAGGACATGGGAGTCACAGAGTATCGTAGGTATGGCATGGCAGTAAAACATGCAATTTGATTTTTGTTGGACATTGAACCAATTAACAGGAAGTCCAGAAACGTCCCAGTGTTCAAACCCCACAGCAAACAGGAAGCGACATCCCGTTTTGTCAATAAATGTAATTTCAGATCTCTAACACTACGGACTCCAACGTAATTATTTGAAAGAAATGGACCTCACGTCAGTTAATCGCTAAGGTAGCTCCACAAACACTGACAAGCCTGTTGATCCAGGACTCCCCCCACCCCCTCCCATCCTCAAACGAACACCCCACCACCACCACCACCTCCACCCTCACCTCTACATCCCTGCCCCCTCTCCCCTTCTCTGCTTTCCTCCAGCGAATGAAAAGGCCACATCAAACAATGGATTTAGCCTGCTCCCTAAGTACATGAGGGGAAGGGAAACAACGGTGGGAGATGGAGAAAAGAAGCAGGGATACAAGAGGGTGAGGAGAGGGTATGGGGGTGGAGGTGGGGGGTGCAGAGTGGAGAAGAAGGTGGAAAAGTGGAGGAGGGGGACGTGAGGACCAGATGTAAAAAGACAGGGTGGCAGGAGATGGAAAGCATTGTACTGGGTATGTAGAAAATCTGACATAAACCTTCAGATCTTTTACACACAAAACTACTTGGATAAAATATTACATTAGACACATGCAGATCTCGTATTTCATGACATTACTTTCATTACATGACTTTTCACTTCATATATATATATATATATATATATGTATATGTATGCAGCTTTACATTTTCATTTTTACTTTGTATGAATTAATATATTTAAGTGTGTGTTTCATTAGTGTTGATTTTGCACATGTAACACTAACTTGTCCCTCTCAAAATGTGCGTAACTGGAATCAGCTAAATAGCTGTTTTGAACTAATAACATGGATACTGTTGGGTCTCATTTTTTTGTCACGTTTTAATTGATTTCTTGTCTTTCTATCTTTTTCTCACTATGTTAGACGAATGATGTTATGAAGGGGAAAAATATTTTCAAAAGTGCAGCGACATATCTCACTATGAAACAGTTTAAGGACAGATAGAGAGATAGAAAGAAAAAAGAATAGGAATGACAAAAACATACAAGAAAGCTTTCAGCTAAACTAAAGCCACAGCCAAAATTTTGTGATGTGATACATAAAAGATCTTTTTTTTTTTTTTTTTTTTTTTAAAAACATGTTTCTCCCATTTTTATTCATTCTCAAATTTTCTTTTCCGTATTCTGTTTTGTTGCTGAAACCGCCCAATTTCCCCACAAAGAATCACTGGAATGTAATCAAGTCAGATGTGTCGCTGCCATCACAGGTAGGCAAGCAGTAGTAATGCAGAGGTTTTTTTTATTCCAGGCAGTATTGAAGAAGAGCTATACAAGGCCACACCAGAGGAACAGGGACAACTTGTTTTCACGGCTTTACAAAGAGGCTTTTTAAAGTTGGATTGAAAGAGATCTATAATAAGTTTACCGGGAGAGAGCAGAATCAGCCCAGATCCGGCCTCAACTGTGGTGGAAACTGATGCAACGTCACTGACTTCTGCTGATGGGAGGTGAAGAAGCAACGGGAGGAGAAGAGGCAAGACAGGAAGTGCAGGAGGGTAGACAGGCAGCGAGGGGAGGTTGGAGAGAAGCAGAGGGTGCGGGAGGAGGAGGAGGAGTGGAGGAGCAGAAGGTGCAGGGTGGAGAGCGGGGGAGCGAAGGCAGAGAGTCTCCCACCAGCGCTGTCACAACCACACGCTCGGCTGCTGCCGCCGCTGATTGTGATTGCTGTTCAAACAAGGCCGACAGCTGCAACAAACATCTCATGCTTAATATGACACACATGTATGCTCACCTATGGACACACACACACACACACACACACACACACACACACACACACACACACAAACACACTGATATTGCTCAGATGTCACTCTTTATGGCACCCTGTTATCTGTCTTTCTTGTTCTTGCTCTGTGATAAGACCGCAGCCGCTGTGATTGCCCTCTGCTCTCTGTAAAGTATGACAGCTCAATCACTCATCAAATCAAGATGTTCCCCCGTCATGATGGAATACCTGAGTCCTCCATCACACACTTTCCACCCATGTCACTCTCTGCTTTCTTGAATTGCCATTTAGTTTCTCAGATTTTCATGTTTTTCCTTCAACTACAGAATAACATAATAATACCGTTAAAAAACCAAAACTTTAAATGTATGAGATGAGATTTACACGGTGCAATAAGTGCCTCGGAAAATATCATGATTACACGGTATCTCATCACACGGTAGTTTACATCTATAATTATTATTATCAGTTCCAATGATGCTTAAAGAAATTTAAACAGATTTTTTTTAGTTTCTTTCTTATAATTGAAACAATTTTTTAATGGAAGTATGTGTAAAAATTCTGACAGGCATGAAGGAGGAATGGAGATACAGGCAAGATTCTTCATATTTTTTTTTTCAATACTGTAGATAAGTGAATGTACACAGGATGATATCTGTAAGTTTATATACCACGATATCTAGTTTAATGGTATACCTCTGTGACCTTTTATCAAAACTGCACATTAAAATCCGGACTTCTTCTTCTTCTATTCCTCCAAAGAGGAAAGGATACTGTCACCCAAACAGTATGGCTTCAATATACGGCAACGGACACCTCTGTTCCTAACAGAGCTACATCCATGAGTCGAGAGACAGGAAATCAATTTGCAACTAATCTGGTCTTTTTTTCTTTCTTTTTTTTTCTTAAAGCAAAATGCAAAAGATTGATGTTTCCATCTTCTGAAATATGAAAATTTGGTGCTTTTCATTTCATATCACTGGAAACTGAAGATCTTTGGTTTGCTTGTCAGTCACCTTGGGCTCTGGGACCAATCAGCAGATTAATCAATGATTAAAAAATAATCTTCAGTAAAATTCACATTTTATTTAGGCGACATCCACCTCCACAAAAACAGCCTCACTTTCCAGCAGAGGCCCGCTCCAATCTGTTTGCTGTGCATCTGCACACACAACAGAAAACCGGTAATAACCACCAGTTTAACTAAAACGCACCGATCACTCTACTGTACCGGGGGGAGCCTACTTTTTATATTTGAAATCAAACACTGTTGTCTGCACCAGAGGCAAAAAGCCTGCAGTTTCGAGACAATCTGCTAAAGCTGATAATGACTCTGGGCAAAAAGGGATTAGTTATGCATTCACAGCGCGTTCACTCAATAGTATATAATTCACACTGGGTTTTTTTTCCAGCCTCCACAGATAGCAACAATCGTCGGCATCATCACAAATGCACCGAGGGCTCTCTGTCTCTCCCTCTCTCTTCTGCTTTCCTGCTGTTTCCCCTCTATTTCTGTCATCCTCTCTCTCTCTCTCTCTCTCACACACACACACACACACACACACACTCTCTCTCTCTCCCCTCCACAGCAGTTGTACATTATGGAGTGGTAGCCAGGCAGCATCTAATTGCAATAATTGGAAGAATGTACCGAGCGGCCTGTTTGAACACCTGTTAGCACTGAATTTCTCTCATGGCTACAGATTGTATGTGCTGTGTCACACCATTTGGTGCGCGCATGTGTGTGCGTGTACATGTGGGTGTATGTATGTATCCGTGTACGAGTTTCAGATTGCGTTACCCACCCCTCTCCTCCCTGTTCAGGCACATGTAAGGAGGGGGTTATGTAAATAGGAAATCCTGGCTGCGCTCCAGTTTCCATTTTGACACCTCAGACCCTGCCAGAAGGAGGCTGCCTGTCACTGACACATCCCAAGGCAATTCACCCGGAATAATTTGGGACTTTGACAAAAATGAATAATATGCATGATACATCTTGGCCCTCACACTTCTCATGCTGTCATCACTTGTCTTTAGTTTTGTTGGAGCCAGTTTCAAATCATTTTATCAGCTGTAAGGTACTGGAATAACATATCTACGGTTTAGTTTGTTTGAGGGGATTAGACGAAGCGGGACAACTGTTTTAAAAATATCTCATACAAAGTCAACGCTGTAAGGTGAATGCCAGCCTATGTGTGTGTTCCTTTCGGTCCTACAAACAGTGGTGCCACCAAGGGGTGGCCAGAGGGGGTGACGGCCACTCTGATACAATCACTGTCCCCCTACATGAAAATAATCAAAAAATAATTGTAGGCCTCTGTGTGATATTTTTAACTTGAGAAGGCTTGTTTGCTGTATATTTGTATTTTTAAGGAAAAGGATAACCAGCCTATTTGAAGAACAATGAATCGCCTAACACATCAACAGTATACAGATACATAACACACACAACTCAAAACGTTAGCTGTAAAAGTATTAGTCTATGCATGTCAGATAATTAGTAATAATTGTAAAATAAGATAAAGTATATCATCATGCGATTCCTTAACTCTCCATATTGGCTGCTGTTTTCTTACATGAACTCTGGACAATGTCTGGAGAATCAGGTCCAGACATTGTCCAGAGTTTCTCACAACAGGAGATTGTCTTTGTCAGAAGTGTTCTCACCTACTGGAAATACTCTGTTTAGTTTTAGCAAGGGGTGGCGCCTGGGTAGAGCGTGACTGAGGCAGGACATGACACGGGTTACACTGTGGATACATAGCCAGTTCCAAATTTGGTCATAAACAACCAAGTCTCTTGCCGTTCCTCTGATTTATCTGACAGTTTCTGCCTCAGCTCTTACCGACAGAAGTTTTCGTTGCTGTCTTCGTGTGCATATTCTCCTTCACTTTGAACTGGGGAGCTGGTAAGGTGAAGTGCATTTAATGTCCAATCCAACTTATTTGGACGTCTGGGTTCTCACATACACCTCGCCTGGGTAATGTCTAGATAATTTCAGATTTGCATGTGTAAAAGGAGCTTTAGTTTTCAACTAGCCTGCACACTTCAATAGCATCATAGAAATTTTCAATAGCAAGATTTTCAGTGGCCCCATTAAGACACCCCTATGAAAAATTAGTGAAGGCACCACTGCCTGAGAGTGTATTTGAGATTCAGCCAGTGTAACTAAAGACGCCACTTCCTCTCCCTCTCATGTCCTTGCTGGGGGGCATCTGGCCAGATGCGTGGAGCTGTCCGCTGGCTCTGGTGCTGAAATCTCCTGTCTGCCTGGGTTTAGCACACTTCTCTCTCTATTGTAACTTCACCACAGCTTTAAATATGATAACGATTTCAAGATCACAGCTCCATGTGAGATATAAACCATTAACAGTGAAATAATTTGCACTTACAGTCTTGTAAGGAAGCCCCTGAGCTTTTTTAACTGCACTTTATTTTCACCATCACTTCACACTCTGAACACCTTTTAAATAGAGTCCAAAGAAGCTTCTCTGTCTGTCTGTTTCTGTCATGTCTCCAACCTACAGGAGACAAGCCAGCTATTGATTCAGTCGGAGGGTTTCAACATTGAGCTGTTGTCATTTGACCCCAGGAAGCCCAAACAGGCTGTGAGGCGCGGGATGCTGATAATCCATCGGGAGGTAACGACGCAGGGACCACGCTGGTCTGTCTGCAGGGGACCCAAGAAAAACAAGTCGTTTTTTCAATCTAATTAAGCTGCCATTATTGTTAATAGGGCCACCGTCGCCTTGAGATCAATACAGGCACCTAACACCGGGCTGTCAGACTGCGCTGGGATCAGACACCGAGGCCCAGACTCACTTTTTCAGAGATGTTTGGAGAGGGCGGTCACCTGTTCCTTACTCTAAAGTGTAGACTGTGACACTTGAAGTCTCTGTTGCGTAAAGATCGGTGGGTTCACATACCTGTTGATATTTTGCAGGTCAGTCGGCACCGTGCATGATGCGTCCTCCTCTTCATCACATCTAAAGCGTGAGGAAGAAAACAGGTTCAGGCAGGAAGAGATGAGCGCCATCTATTCATCTCGTGCGTAAATTCTGTTGAAATCTCACTGATACAAAGTGGTTGGGTTGTAATCGCTTTGTGTCTTTTTTTTCCCTGCTTACCTTTTATGATTACCAAATAGGCTACTATAACAGCCCGCAGCCCCTGTCCTCCCCACCATCACTCCTTCTAGCTCTATCTCTTCCCTATAATGCGAGATGCTGCGAGTCTCCGCGCTCACCTGGCTGCTGTGTGTCCGGCTCCGCCGCTGCGCTCCGCTGCTGCTGCTGCCGCCGCCGTGTTGGATTGAGAGATGGAGAAGTGCGGCGCGTCTGAAGCGGAGAAGAGAGCCTCCGGTGCGCTGTTACCTGCTCCTTTAAAAAGCCTCCACTGGTCCAATAGGAGGTCTGTCAGCCTGATGGGACCTGACGTCACCCCCCGACCCCCATTCGATTTGAACTATAGGAGAAATTATATCAGCATTATTTCCACGGCATAGAAGAATAACAACATTAGGACATTTGGTGGAGATTTTTTTTTTTGTCTTAGTGCTCAGTTGTGCTGTGCTCCTCGGTGAAGCTGTTCATTTTTATTTCGTGCTTTTTATTTGAATTTTCATTTTAGAGAGATGTGAATTTTTCCACATGAAAATACTGCAAAAGAGAGGAGGCAAGATTGGAAAACACAGACTGCTGTGTGTGTCGACTCAAGCTCTGTCAGAACGTGCCAAACTCATGAACCCTTCAAACCGTCATGATGTCCACAGACTGACGAGGTGAATCCAGGTGAAAAAAACAACACATCTTGATTTCCACTACTATCAATATTAGTCACAACGGAAGACATGCAGACAGAGAGAGGCAGGTAAGTTCCACATATGAGGGATGTGATAAAGAGATGTGAACTGTGCAACAGGCTGCAGCTCAACATCTGAACATGCCCTTTGTCCTTTGCACTGGAGATAACTTGTTCTTCAATATTTCCATTTTATGCTTCCTTACACTACACTATACTTTTTAGAGGGAATATTACAATGATGTACAGTGACGTATATTGTACTCCACAACATTTATCAAACAGCTCATCATGAGTCACTTCTCAGATAAAGATTTCACATGTAAAGCACATGTGATTGTTAGATTAAACCATGTAATCAGTGGTGTAGTGGAGGGTAAACGTGGTACTGTATATCCACCCCTTTTTCTGGCCGTTAATAGCATACCCACCATCGGGCAAAAAGCAATTGGAATATATAGGAGAGTATGTCCACTTCTTCCTGTGTAATATCCATCTACCGAGTAGTACATCCACTAATAGTACACCAATGCATGTAGCAGTGCCTACAATACATTGTTCAAAAGTAAGTATTCGAATATATAAATAATAAATAACCTATCTCACCTTTTGCATGATGAGTACCTTTACGTTTGACACTTAAAGTATGTTTTGATGCTAATGTGCTTTAACTTAAGCCAAATTTCAAATACAGGACTTTAACTTGTAATTGAGTATTTTTATACTGCGACATTTACTTCAGTTAAAAAAAAAAAAAGAAGTCATTCTTCTTCTTTTTACCAGACTTAAGAATATACATGTACACACTTTAGTTTATACCTCTTCTATCATGGTTATTGGTAGTGTCAATAACTCATCTAACTATCAATGTCAACAAAACAGAATGCATGTATTTTCATTCCCCTAAAAAACCCACATCTATGTCTGACCCTATCTATTTTGCAAATCAAACACCAACCACGACAGAAACCTACAAATATCTTGGAATATTCCTTGACTCACATCTC
Organism: Epinephelus fuscoguttatus; assembly: GCF_011397635.1. Classification (NCBI taxonomy): domain Eukaryota; kingdom Metazoa; phylum Chordata; class Actinopteri; order Perciformes; family Serranidae; genus Epinephelus; species Epinephelus fuscoguttatus. The sequence goes on along the minus strand of NC_064755.1, from coordinate 12,078,837 downwards.
ACCTATCAACACTGCATTCAGAACCTAACAAATAAAGCTCAACCAGAAACCTCCAAGTCACAACACAAGACAGGAACGCATCACTACATCAGTTTCATATGCAGTTACTCCTGCACGGCCTTACACAAACAGTAATGGTCAGAGATAATTTTTTTCACACTAACTAAGATCTGGAATTAAATCCAATAATACATTAGAGCAATAACCTGTATTACACATTTTAAACATACATATAAACACTATTTGATGGAAAGACATACCTGCAACCATCCACTAAAGTCCTCTACTCTGCAATGTCTTTGTAGCTGTCTATGTTTTGTTGTTTTGCCTCTGTTGTTGTTTCTGTTCTTATTTTGTATTGTAATGTGTTTTGTGTTGCATAAGAGAAACCTGCTGAAAACCAGTTTCTAAATGAGTCAAGCTGAACTGTAACACACAATGGTAATTTTAATCCCATTCCTGTATGTATTAAAAAAAGAAAAACTAATTTCTTGAAATCACAATAAACAAAGAGCCCACAGTGTGATAAAAATGCAAAACAAAGCTTTAAGTATCACTTTGCAGAAAATCAAAAAAGGTGAGCCTATTGCAACAACATGACATATATTTAGATAAAGATATTTATTTTAGAATAGGAAAAATGCTAAGCTTAACCATGTTTTTTATGTGTGTATGCATATCTTTAAAAGGGCTTCATAAGACAAATATTGGTCACATTAATGTAACACAACCCACAGAGAAGCCTGTAAACCTGCAACTGTGGCTACAGCATCAAATCAAGACTGGATTCACATGTTTCTTTATAACACCAGTGAAATGCCAGCATTTTAGCATGGACTGCTGCAGTCACTGAACTACCGGGGACACATCTGTCTGTCCTGAGCACCCACAGCAGCCACAAAACATAATCAACAACAAGGTAAGCAGCACACAGATGATTCCTCCAGCTTTACCAGGTATCATTAACACCCAAGGCTGCATCATAGTGTCACAGCCTTGAGTGTCAATTATGAATTTATTAATGCACCCATCAACATGTGTGTGAGATAACCATGAATATCTAAATTAACATCTGGCATATCTTCTACACTTGTTGATTATTGTTATTGAATGCTGGCTATGTTTAATAAAATCAGTGCTGTAAATTGGATTTTTTTCAGCAGGGGGCCCTTTTGAACCTTTTTTCTTTATTACAGACAGAACAGCAAACTTAGAAAGAAGGAAATTTTATATTAAATATCCAAGAAATTTATGTGCATTGAATCCAAATTGCATTCATCTAAATGTCAAGGTTTCCATAAACCTGTATAAACACTGTGATGTTTTGATATGGGAATGCATGCCAGTAAATTAAAGCGCTTTGTACAATATGCGTACGATACAGACTCCCCTCACTCCTGACTGTCCCCTTGTTGCTCTCCAGCCTGGAGCAGCAGCACTAGAACAGTATTTACAGCCAGTAAAGAAATTGAAAAAATGATGTCACGTGTCATATGAACTCTACTCGCTCAGCGGATGACAGCTACGCATAATCTGTCACCGTGTGTTTCCGTGGCAGAGTGATGGCAACAACACTAGAAAAGAGGCGTATTTTCTGACACAAATGAGCAATTTGTAAGGCCATTGTATGCTGTGTGCATCATTGTACTTTCTAATTTCCCAGACTCAAAAACCATTGTGGGAAATGCAATTGTTTTGTCGAGTGCTTGGTTTTTTTTGTTGTTTTCTGTGGGTTTTGTGTTTGTTTGTTTGTTTTTTTTGCTGTACAGCTTTTGAAATTGGTCTGCATACACACACACATATATACACACACACATTCAGATCTATTTTCCAATCTTTTGGGGAATCTGAATGTAACCTGTGTTTGTCTGTGCTCCTATTCACATACATGTACGTAGGTCAAGTGTGAACGCTTTCATACAAGACTGTAGCAGTTTGACAAAGGCAGTAACGACAGTAAGCAGTGGGGGAGACGAGGTCGACTGTACCGCTGAAGCTTAGAGTGAGCACAGCATACTATTCCCTAAGGTTAGCTTAACATGAAGACTGGAAGGAAGACATGTATAGCTAACGCGACAGTTATCTGAACCCTGCTACAATGTGACACTGTAGCAGTGGCAGGTGAAGTACCTGAGAGTTATACTTAAGCAAAAGTACAGATATCTTACCAGAAAATGATTTTCATAGACATTGAATCACCTATAGATAAGTCTTAAAGTATCTGATATTTACTGCACTTTAACACCAAAATTAATTTTATTCTATTAAATGTAATTAAGTATTGAAAGTAAAAGCACAAGTAAATGCTGGTAATAAAGAAGCAAGCAGTCAGAATTCTGATGATTATTAGTTTATTTCTTCTTAACATGCACACCACAATAAAAATGGAGCACACATTACACGACTTAATAACTCACAACTTAAATGATTTGAAGAAAACCTTTGACCTTTAGGGCTTACACATTACACAGTTACCTGTCACAAATCTTTAACTTCTTGAATCATTACTCACCCTCTCTGCTGTGGGACGCCACTTTCTGTTTCCATCATGAAGTAGGTCTCACTGTTGACTAGCATGTAGCATTTCATCTGACACGCAGCCTGGGCTTGATTGGAAATCAAACCTTAACTGCAGCTTTGAGAGCACTTAACACCTAACATGATTGACCAGTGATCAAACCTGCAAGCTAGAACCTCTGATTCACCAAACTTTCCGATTTTAATTTGTAGTAACAAAGTAAAGAAAAGCTTAGGCCGTAGAAATAGGCCTCCAATGAAACTGAGGTAAAACTGGAGTAAAATACTTTTACTAAGTACTATAGGAAAAGAGATGTAACCCTTACACTAACCTTAACCTTAATCACATCTCTTTTAACTTAACACTTCATAGCTAGCTAAACACTACCTCAGCTTTTGTTTCAGGGCTTCACCTTCCTGACTCAGGAGCGAAGGGGGCTGATCCAGGCCCTCTGGAAGTGCACCAGGTTTTGAAGCCAATTTTGGTAGTGGCCAAACAGTGGTACTGCAATTTCCTGGGTCAGTCATGCAGGTCAGAAAGACTTAAAGTTACATGGTGAAAAGAGACATCTGTAAATCAGTGGATACATTTTTTGAGAGTCGCAACCCCCCCAACTGACACGTTTCTCAATGAGGATTCGATCCATTTGGTGAGATTACACTTCATGAGGAGTCAGTTTGACTAGAAAGTGTTCTGCTTTCATCACTCCCTTAATAATTAAATCAGTTATTCATTCCTTGGTCTTGTCTCACCAAGATTACTGACCTGTAATCTGGTCATCGGCATCAAAATCCAATCTGAAAAAGTTGCAGATTTCCCCAAATAACGCTGCTCGTCTGGCACTCAGCTGTTCATTCAGAAGTAGTGTCAACTATATGCATGCACACCTGGCTTGGCCAATAGTTGAAGAGACAATGTGCTTAAGTCTCCTGATGTTGCTGCAGAGTGTCATTAGCACCAACAACCCATCCAGCTTGGCTCATCAGATACACATGGACATGGTTGCAGCCTCTGGTCACATCTCTGGTTATATACAGGTCAGCAATCTGGAAATCAATTGGTTAAAAAAAAACAAAAACTTTTTTTTTCTTCCTTTACCTCTGGAGGCACAGCCTGGAGTTTTTCGACGAACGGAAGTGCAGGGGCCTCGGTGATCGCTCACGCCCTTCACTTCCGGCGATGCCCCCAGGGAATCGCCGTGTTGTTTACAAATACTTTGGGTAGAAAACCAGCAGAGTTTAGCTATATATCACATTTTTCACGTCACTATATCACCGTGTAGACTAATCTGATGTTTGTTGTCTATAAACACAATGACTGAACAAACGTTACTATTTCTGTGTGCACGTTTTGTAAATAACATGGTTATTGTAGATTAGCTGGGCTAACCGTTAGCTGTTAACGTTAGCTGTTAGCGGTGTCTGTAATAACCATAGACTGTATAAAAATAAGGTAATAACTCAATAAATGGTCCGTGAATAAAATATCTTTTCCAGCGGATATCTTAGTTACATCATGATTGAGCTAGCAAAGCAGTATTGTGTTGCTATGTGTGGTATTTATTCAGTTATGGGAAATCACAATGTCTAGAAAGCATCAGACTGCAGCTGACAGGGACAGCTAACAGCAGCAGCAAAGCTAACATCAGGACGTCATCTGCTAAAAGCCTCCCATTGTTGGATACGACATGAAACTACTCCAGTTAGCTCAACCATGTTGTAACTAAGACATCCGCTGGAAAAAAAAAAAATTTTTTCACGTTGACAAGACAGCGTTTTGGGTGGAGCGGACGCTATGAACACGGAGCTTGCTGTTTCTGTAGGTACACATTTCCTGTGGATACCTGCACGTCTCGGCCACGCCCTTTCCATTGTGATTGGCTAAAGCGCAGCATCGTTCAAACTCAAAGCCACGCCCTCCCCCCCCTCTCTAGTCGTCTTTCAAACAGGGCTGCTGACAGATTCTACAATGTAAATTGCAGAATCTGTCTTGAGAGATTAACAGGTCAGTAGCACTCTGGAATTCTCTGCGTAACGACATTATATCTACTGTCAATGACAAAATTACCTTTAAGTGGCTTAAAAAGAAATACGTTGCCAAATAAGCACATAGCGCTATTTTTTACTTTGTAAGTGCCTTCTCTTGCTGTTGCTATGTTGAAGTACTGTTGATGATTACAGAAACTTTGATGTCTTTCATTTGGGTACCAGTTTGGTATTTTGATTGTTTTTATGTGTCTAAATTTGTCTGTACTCTTTTTATGTCTGTACTGTATTTCAGTGTGTAAGACCCCAGGATGAGGAATATTCATGTGCTTCTACTGGGGATCCTTGAATAAACACTAAATAATAAACGTTTTCTGAAGTCCAGAAGCGCTGCACGATAAAATCATTTTAACCCTATTCAAGTTAGAAGAGAGACCGGAAGTTAGCTGTGGGGCCGGTAGAAGTAGGGCGCTCAGCTGCACTCGGTCGCCGAAAGTCTCTAGTGTGCCTGCTGTATGGGCTACACAGTGCGGAAGTAGTACCAGTCATCCTTGGATTTTATATGCAGCAGGTGAACTATTTTGGCATCATGTGCCACTGAGCAACTTTCATAGGAATTAATTGGGCCCCGCCGCTAATGCTGTATCCAGTTCTCCTTATACATCCTTGGGCTGATGGTGTAGGTATGGTGGGCGAGTCATGTAGCTGGCAGCGGTTCCACTCGGAAATAGGTTAGAAAATCCACCTACCAGTCCCTCAGTGACTAACATGTCATATCTCTGTCATATTGTTTACTTAACTTTTTCTTAGCTGAGAGTAATGAGGTTACCCAGCAACCAGCAGAGGCTCCAGGAGGTCACTGCTCCAAGCCAAGCTATAGTCTGGCAGATACTTTGCAAAACCAAATCTTGTTTTTACACTTCCATTTGTATTCACAACGAACAAACAAGACATGTTAATTCATGAGCTTTAGATGTGGTGGTTTGCAAATTTTCTTACCATTGGACAGAGCCAGGCTAGCTGTTTCCCCGGTTTCCAGCCTTTGTGCTAAGCTAAGCTAACAAGCTTTTTATTTAGACGTACAAATATGAGAGTGGTATCAGTCCTCTCATCTAACTCTCTGCAAGAAAGCTTATGAGTGTATTTCACATTGTGGTCCAACTATTCCTTTAATAAGTGAAAAAATGCACCATAAGACTCAGTTTATACTAACTAATGTGTATTTGTTAAGAAATAATTCCAGTCAAAATGGAAATTTAAATCTGTAAAACCAGTTTACATTCTGTACAATGTGAACACCCTTATATACTAATGAATGTCTAAGTCTCACTCATCATGGGATGTATTATAAGCAAACAGTCCCAAATGCCACCTGTACAAACAAACACTTGGAAGCTAAATTGTAATAGATCATCCTCATAAATCAACACTCCACAACAGCACATGATTATTGCATGCACCAAATACCTACAGCACACTCATCTGAGGAATTTAAAAATGAGGTGACATTTGCTGAATGAAATAATAGATTAATGGTCTCCCATGGGGAAATTTGGATAATGTTTCAGTTTAGTGTGATTGTTTTTTTCAGATGTTTTGCACGACCTGCTGTTATGTCATATTCAATTTTGACAAACAATGCAGTGCATTGCAGGCAACATGGAATATAATCAAAACTGTCATTCAGTGGTTTCATGGGTAGATACAGACACTCTGCAGAGCTTTCAGTAATAGCTGGCAGATCTTCTGCTGTCCTTGTCAGCTCCACCTCTACGTCTGACATTGCCAACATTTTTATCTGACTGTACTGGGATAAAAAATAGTTGGCAGATATACTGTAACCATTTTTATCTTGATTAGAAATGAAAGGTTTGGCCCTGCAGCTGTGTGAGGAAGCCCTCTTTTGTGTTGCACAAAACAGTACAGCTCATCATTGTAGTAGAAAATTAAATATCTAATCACAATGTGGAGCTGACAGAAGCCAAAAAAAAACATGCTCGTTTTTGGCTGGATGACGATGTGCAGTTTGCTTTTAATGGGTCAGGTTACTAGAGCCCATTGGGGCAACCCAGGGAAGTCATGTGAAAATTTCACGTGCAGCAAAATTAGAAGGGGTTACCATGACAATGCAGTATGCAGCTTTAAATTAAAAAACTTTTTTACAGTAGGGGAGACCAGGGTCGGTTGGCACACTTTTCACTCTTTTACATATTTCTCTGGCATAATTTATGTCAAAATATTCTAACCAGCAGCAAATGAAAGGTTACAGTCTCAGGTATCTTTATTAAGGCCCCCTCTCCAGTGTATTTTGGCATTTTGTAACATTTTTTATTTTTCTGAGTCATGTCCCGACAATGTTGATTAGCCACGTTTTGCCAAATATTTTTTGACAAATAATTTTGCACTTAGAGTTAAAAATAGAAGGTTGTTTCTAGAGTGGATTGATGTGTGGCTACGGTAAAACCTGGAAGTCATACATCATCTATCAACCTGTAAGAAACATCATTGTAAGCTAGCTAGTTGGCTTTTCTTGTATTTTAACACACTTGTAGCTTATAGCCTTAGTTATATCTTTCTGTGTAGCTGTGTCTATTTATATGTCTGTCGGTCGGTCGGTCGGTCGGTCGGTCTGTCTGTCAGTTTGTCTGTGTAGTTAGTTTGCTAGTCTAATGTATTGCATTAGCTAACTGGGGATCTTCATTTATTTATTTATTTTTTTTCTCCACCTAATTTAGTTTGTTTTTTATTATTATAATGGCATTTGTATGTGCGGTGGACAGCTGCAATCAGCGCAGTGAATTACACAAAGTTCCACTGGTAGAAATAGCACAACACACAGGCTGTCAGTCCCACTCGCTCTCTTTATTATCTCCTGGCCACAGTGCACTGCAGCTTGGACATGTTACTGAGGTCCATCGTCTGAAATGCAGTTTCAGGATGTGTTGAAAGTTTGCACCGTCAACCAGCACTGGCCTCAAACAGGTCCAGACTTTGGGAGGCGCACAACTTTCAGTCCAAAGTTCAGTTGGAATAACAAAAACAAAAATAAACAATTAAAAGAATCATAATGCTGCCCAGTGCGGTGACAATGCTGGGAGCTAAGGCGAGGTGGACAGTGCGCCTCCAAAGCATCCCATAACTCCATTTCAAACAGTGGACCTCGGCTACATGTCTGTCCTTACTTTGATGCACTTTGGCCAGTGTGCAGCAGTGCAGCTCTTCTGTGCCATAGCACCAAAACAATGCCTCACTACTACAACAACCGACAGCTGCAGCACGAGGAGACGGTAAGACTTTAAGATAAGATTTTGGTGGTCAAAGGTCAAGGTCACTGTGGCCTTGTCTGTCTCATTCTGGTAAAGACAATATCTCAAGAACACCGTGAGGGAATTTCTTCAAATTAGGCACAAACGTTCACTTAGACGAAATGATGAACTCATTTGATTGTTGTAATCAAAGGTCAAGGTCACTGTGACCTTGCATCCATCTCATTCTTGTTAATGTAATAACTCTTTTCAAATAAACACAAGAAGTTTGTGCTCTAAAAATAAATAAATAAATAAATAAATAAAAAAAAGGGATCAGCACTCAGTGAATAACCTCCTAAGCCCTACGACAAGCTATTATGGCAAGGCTTAACTATACAGACCAGTGAGCAGTGATAACTAACATGTCTTTGGGGTCATCGGGTGGGAACCTCCTTTCACCGGTGTTTCGTCTAGTTGGTCCCACGACACCTCCAGGAGGCTAGACAGTGATCTCTGGCGTCCCAGAGACACTCCCATAATCCCAGGTCTCACTGCTCCCCACACTAACCGAACAACCTCCTTTACCTTACCTATACTACCACAGAGGAGGTAGACCCAGGGAAGAAAGCCTTGTTGGGCTATCACACTCCCCCGCCGGGTTAGGCTGTACAGTCTACCTCCCCAAGACGAGCCCTCACAACAATGACACCTCCAGGAGGCTAGACAGTGATCTCAGCCCAAACAGCACTGCCACCTTCAATCAAACCCAGGCTCCGTTTATGCGAGCTCCAGGCAGAAGCAATGCTGATACTACCTTTACTAGCACATTCACCATACTCTATTTCACACGCTACATACCATAACTACAATGTAAGCTAAAGTTAAAGGAGATAAATGAACTCACAGGATCAGCAAACACACTCACTTTGCAGCATGGTCTCAAACAAAATGGATTCAGATATGCCACTCGCAGACTTAATTATACTTCCTCTTCCTGGATTTCCTCCTTACTTACGCATGGCTTTCTCAGCCCAAACAGCACTGCCATCTTCAACCAAACCCAGGCTCCATACATGCGAGCTCCAGGCAGAAGCAATGCTGATACTAGCGTTCCTGTCACATTCACCACACTCTATTTCACACACTACATAGCATAACTACAATATAAGCTAAAGTTAAAGGAGCTAACTGGACTTACAGGATCAGCAAGCACACTCACCTTGCCGCATGGCCTCAAACAAAATGGATTCCAATAGGCCACTCCCACACTTAAATACTTCCTCTTCCTGGATTTCTCCTGACAGGAAGTGGATCTCTCCACCTGATCTCAAGGAGTTATGTGCCCTGCTTAGTAGTTCCCCCTGCTGGCCCCCAGCTGACATTATTTCTTCTGTAATAGATAAACTGGCTGCATTTAATTGCTTCATCTGACATTTCCCTCACTGTCTTCCTCAAACTCTGTCCCTGCACTCTGAGTTCCCCCAGGAGTGAGACAGTTGATCTTGCTATGAATCCCCTACACCCCACTTCCACTGGACAAATCCTAGTCTTCCATCCTCGCTGCTCAGCTTCTGCTCCTAAGTCTGCATATCTAAGCTTTTTTCTTTCATATGCTTCTTCCACTGAGTCTTCCCAAGGAACTGTCAGCTCAATGAAATAAACTGTCTGTTGACTCACTGACCACAACACTAAGTCAGGCCTCTGCCTGGTACAGACTATTTCCTGAGGAACAACAAGCTTTCCCCCTAAATCTACTTGCATTTCCCAATCACAAGCACCTTCTAGGCGGCCACACCCTTGCCTCCTCACTAACTTATCCCTTCTGTATTTCTCTCCCTCACGGACAAACTGAATTGCTAAACTCCTATCCTTAACACCTTCTGAATTCACCTGTCTTCGTTTCCCTTCGATGCCTGCAGCTAAACATTTCAACACCTGATTATGTCGCCATGTATATCGACCTTGTGACAAGCTAACTTTGCAGCCTGACAAAATATGCTTTAAAGTTGCAGTATGTGAACACAATGGGCATGACGGGTCCTCATTTGCCCACAGTTTTAGGTTCTGGGGGGTTGGTAAGACATCGTATGTAGCCCCTATCAGGAATCTAATACGATTCTCCTCCATACTCCACAGGTCCCTCCAACTAAGCTTCCTCTTCTCTACACTTTCCCAATTCAACCACTGTCCCTGTTTAGCCTGGGCCACTACCTTTGCACCCCTTACTATCTCTTCCTGTCCGCGTATCTGTTCTACAACCAGCTTTCTTTTATCTTTGAGGCCTGCTGTATTCCATACCGGTTTACCTGAGCCAGGCCCCAGGCCTCCCCGGCCAAACTGAACATTACCTACAATCTCTGCATGTCTAAGAGCTGCCTCTGCCTCCTGAACTGCCGATCTTGGGTTCCACTTCCTCCCTTGGTTGGATTTGGAACCACACTCCTAACTACCACATCCTTACTCCCAGATAACAAGAGCTCTGTCCTGACCTTGGTACATTTAAATTCCTCTGTTAAACTAGATACTGGCAGCTGAAGTATCCCTTTTCCATACAATGCAACACTACTTAGGCACCTAGGAGCACCCAACCACTTCCTAATGTAGGAGCTAACCGACCTTTCAATTCTCTCCACAACAGATATTGGAATTTCATAAATTGACAGTGGCCACATTAACCTAGGATATAGCCCAAATTGCAAACACCACAACTTCAACTTTCCTGGAAGTTCTGATTTATCTATTCTATCCAATCCCTCAGTCACATCTTTCTAAATTTCACCACCTGTTCCTTATCATTCAACTCTACATTGTACAACCTACCTAAGCTCTTTACTGACTTTTCCCTAATTGTTGGGATGTCCTCATCATCTATGACAAACTTCCTATCACTTAATTTCTCTACATATCGAGATGCTTCTAGATTTACTAGGCTTGATTTTCATGCTGGCCCACTTGAGGTTCTTATTTACCTTCTCTAGAAGCCTCTTTGTACGTGGCATTGTTGTGGTCACCAGTGTCATGTCATCCATGTAAGCCCTAACTGGTGGAAGATGCAACCCATTCTGCCGTCTCTCCCCACCTACCACCCACTTAGAAGCCCTGATGATTACTTCCATTGCCATAGTAAATGCTAACGGAGAAATTGTACACCCTGCCATGATGCCTATTTCTAGCCTCTGCCAACCTGTTGTGAAATCTGCTGTACTTAGACACAACCTAATATCCTGAAAATATGCTTTCACTAAGTTAACAACTACCTGTGGCACTCTGAAGTAGTCAAACGCACTCCAAATGAGGCTGTGCGGAACTGAACCAAACGCATTTGCAAGATCTAAAAATACTACATGTAGGTCCCTTTTGTTAATCTTCGCTGCCTGAATCTGGTGCCAGATCATGCTAGTATGCTCTAAACACCCTGAAAAACCTGGTATCCCTGCCTTCTGCACCATGGTATCTATTAAGCTATTCCTTTCTAAGTAACTAGCTAGTCTCTGCGCTACTACACTAAAGAAAATCTTCCTCCACATTCAAGAGAGAAATCATCCGGAACTGGCTAAGGTCCACAGACTCCTTCTCCTTAGGAATGAGGACACCCTGCCCTACGCCATGCTCTTGGTATAATTTGTTTTTCCCAAACTATTCTTAGCTGTTTCCACAAAAATTTAAGGGTATCAGGCGCACTTTTATAAACCCGGTAGGGGACTCCATTAGGCCCTGGGGCCGAAGAAGCCTTTGCACGCCTGACCACCTCCTGAACTTCCTTCCACCTGGGTGGTCTGACATCCATCTCATGCTCTATCCCTCCTAATGGAGGGATATCAAGTGGGAAACCTACTATCCTATTCTTCTTCAAATCTGAATATGTGTTTCTCAAATATTCTTCAACCTCTAACCTTTCTGCTTTAAGCTGCCCTTTTCCTGGCTGAACAATCCTTTAACAAACTTAAAAGGGTCCCTGAAAAAACCTGTCCTAGCATATTCCTTCTTCCTCCTCTTTTCCTGAGATGCTCTGCCCTTCTAAGAACTGCTAGCCTGCTTCTCAACTCCTCTTGCAACACCTTAATTCCCTCCCTTTCTTCTTCTGTAGCCTTTTTCCACTGCTTTCTTAACTGTCTCCTTTCCTTGACTAACTTCTCTATTTCTCTCTACCGCCTAGACTTACCTGACTGTACCCTCTCACTCCTCTTTCTCTCATGCACCCCAAACCTCTCTACACCATATGAATACATTATATCTCCCATCTTTTCTAACCTTTCTATTGCATTTCCTCTAAGCCCACTCAAGATTACTGACAAATCTCTATTAACTATCTCCCATTCTTTACTGTCATTTGCTCTAGGCCATCTAACTCTAACCTTGTGCTCCATGGTTCTCTCTCTGGCTAGCATACTGGCCTCAGTGTCACCTGCATCCTCTCTTACTACCCCCTCCTCCTCAGTGGCAGCGTTACTGATATCCTGCGAACTGTGGTTTTCTACCTGCCGCTGGACTTCATCCGACTGACTCGACTGACTTCTTAGGAAGTACTGATCAATGCGGCTACTCTGCCCTTTCTTTGCCACACACTTTTTCTTTCCCTGATGAGTTCTGAGGCCTTTCACTGATGTTACTTTCTGCCAGCCGCAAGGACAAACCTGAAGCATCTTGTTCTCAACTGTGCTACTTTTATCCTCTACAGATGCGCTCACCTTGCCCTGAGTGCTGCTAATTCTAGCACTGGTGGATAGGTCCGTGCCCCTATCCTTCACTGAGTCACAGATCCAAGTCATAGTCGTGTCCGTTCCAATGTCTGTTACCGTGTAATCCACCTGTGAGTCATCTTCCACCCCTGCTCTCGCTGACTCTTGGGGTATTTTTCCTATGTTGGCTGTAGCTAATTTTTGGTTGTAGTAAGGCTGCTAGGCCTCACCACTGCTACCATGGGTTGCTAACCCATGCCAGCACCATTGGGGTCTTTTCCCTCCTGTCAGCTGTCTTTCCAAGCGGTCACATGGTCTTTCCCTTGTTGTCTCTCTCTAAAACACCTTAAGGAAATTTCTTCAAATTAGGCAACAAACGTCCACTTGGACTTAAGAATAAACTAAGTTGAATTTGGTGGTTGAGGGTCAAAGGTTAAGGTCACAGTGACCTCACAAAACATGTGTTTGGCTATAACTTGGCTATCACTAAGAATTAGTAATAACTACTTATGACAAAACTTCACACAAATGTCTAATAGGATATAATGATGAAGTGATGACATTTTATACCCAAAAGGTCAGCTTCACTCTGACATCATAATATTCTGCATAAAATACTTTTCTGGCCATTACTCGACATTATATTTCAGGAACAGAAGGGGAGACATTTGGTCAGATACTGAATTGATGACACTAATTTTGGGTATCCACCTTGAAACTGTGCTGATTATATAGATCTTCTGTGCTGCTGTGGGGAAGATGTGTGTGAAGCAACCATGTTTTCATAGACATGGATGTAAACTGTAAGAGAAACTTGAGTGGTACATGGAGGCATACAACCGCAAGGCGATAATTCTAGTTATATTTGATACTATAAAAATGAAATGTCACCATCACCAAGAAAGTTAATGACTTTCAGATGTTTTAACACAGTAGATGAGGGCAGGTGAAGAAAGCAAACATTTTGATCTTACATTTATTTTTATATGAGACCTTCTAAGGACCAGAAAATATCTGTGTGCCAACAAACCCCTGTGGCCAACCAACCCTGATCTCCCCTTTATAAGTAGGTGTGCTTCTGAACAATTGAACATAATGCATTTTTTCATCTTTAAGGCAAATGTGTTTTGGAGTCTGTCAGTCCAACATCTGTAAAACCATGAATAGCACACGGAATGTAAAATCACAACACATGAGAAACATCTTGAAATGTCTCAACTGCAGACACTGGCATATTGAATACACACACTTTAATCATGTTTGATAGACTGCTATATATTCATAGAGTTGAATATGACAGGGACTGCACTTATAGTACAGTTTGACTGAAGTATGTCCAAACATTATTACAGAGAGGGACCTTCCAAATCTATAATTCTGTTTCCACAGAAGGTCCTGTAAGCATGGCAACCACTCTAAATATCACACACACACACACACACACACACACACACACACACACACACACACAGACACCATCAGGTACGTATCATACTCCTACGCTCCCAGACATAAACACCTGCACACATACAAAACTCAACATTATAAAATCCTTCAGGAAGTGTAAACTTTAGAATGGGATGTTAATTATCCCTTTGCAGGTAACTTCTTGGTTTTATCAGTTTATGACTCAGTGTAACAGATATCTATTTTATTTATGTAAAACCTAGACAATAAACACCTGTTGTAGACTTCAGCTAAAATGTCACCTCTAGCCTACAACATTGAAAAACACCTGAAAATAGTAAAAAAAAAAATGTTTTTGTTATCCTGTTAGATTTATGCGGACAACCCAGAAGGCGTCCTGATTAGATACCCAAACAACCTCTATTGGATCTTTTAGATACGAAGGAGCAGTGGCTCTACTCAGTGCTTCCCTCTGCGTGTTTGAATTCCTCAACTTATCTCAAAGGCTGCGTCAACACTCCCAGTCTTATTTGATATTGGATTTATTGCTCTGATCTTCTTTTTTCTTGGCTGTTCACATTATTTTTCAAATGTGGCCAGTATCAGATTCCAATGTGAACTGTTCACGGTCCTGAACTGACCCACATGTGCAAAACAACAACAAAGACATCACACACAGAGCATGTTGTCATGCAGAAGTAAACAACAGGCCGCTGAAGGCATTTATGATTTTATTAATGAGTTCAAATGCAGTGGAAGCTAATGAATTTAGGAATAGATAACGAGGATGAGGATGAGGGAAAGAGAGCCAGATTTTTAATTATGACTTTTTGTGAGGCAATGTCTGCTTCTTCTGTACGGAGGTGTGTGTGTACGTAGAGTCGGAGTTAGGAGTGGTGGGATCATGACGTAAACGGCTTCACTTGTCTAACACATCACTGTCCCTCCACCGACTATCTTCATCGCAGCTGTCCTCCATGTTTGTATTCACCAAGTGACTCCCACCAGCACAGAATTGTGCTCGACACAAAAGTCATATGACTTCCAACATGACTGTTCAGAACGAGGTTGTACTGTGAAAAAACAGACCTGTTATCTGATTTAGGACCACATGTGAAAGTGGCCACAATCAAAAAGCTCAGAAGCCCTGTGATTTGTGCTGTTGACACTTTTATGGAAAAAAACAAAAAATCAGAGCTTAGCCACTTTTTGCCTACAGTCTGAGTGTAGCATAATGCTGTGCTCACACTACAATCAACAACACAACAGCAAGACCAGCCTCATTATGGCCAAGTCACTGTGAAGGTTTGTTCAAATGCTTGTTAATGTAGTAATGTCATCTAGCATAGCAACAGCTAACTAAGCAAAATAACACAGCACCACGACTAGAAACAAAATCATATGATTGTTTGTTGCTTCACCACTTCACTGGAGAGCTGAAAAAGTTGAGGCCAGCTCAGCTTTGATTTGTAGTGTGTCATGCCCATCGGGCATCTGTTTCCTGCCTCATGTCACTGGCTTCCATTGAAAATGAGCCTCTTGTTGTGTCTCTCTAATGTGAAAACAGCATGTCGCCAAGCCCACCTGTCCTTCAGAGGTAACTTATTTTGGCAGCTTGTATCCTTGATTTCATTCTTTTGGTCACTACGAATTCTTTTTGGTCACTAGTGACCATAGATGAGGGCTGTAACATAGAAGGACTAGTAAACTGAGAGCTTTGCCTTGTGGCTCAGCTCCGTCTTCAACACAACCAGTCAATGTAACACCCACAGTGCTGTTGATACCACACCAATCTGCCTGTCAATGTTATACTCCATTTTACCCTCGCTCATGAACAAGTAGTAGAGGATTAGAGGGTATATGCAGGCACCCACCTCTTTTTCTGACAGTAAACTCACCTATTAGCCAAAAAGCCATTGAAACATATGAGAGTATACCCACTTACTCCTCAGTCACCTACCCCTCTACCTATAGTACACCCACCTTATCAACTACCACTACACTACTGACCCCAAGATACTTTAGCTTCTTTGCTTGGTGCAGGAGTGGTGAAAATGTGGGGGAGGGGTTTAGCCAAGTCATTAATGTAGATACCCTCTGGTATTGCAGTCAAAGATGTATGTTGTTCTATGGAAACCTGACATTTATTGACCAGAAATAATGGCTCTTACATGTATATGACACAATGAATAATATTATATGTTGTACCCTCCTATGCTCTTAAATGTACCTTCTCTTTTTTCTATTCTCCATTGACTCTGGGTCTGTGTGGGTGGAGGTTCCTCCTTTTTCTCCTCTAAAGTGGATAATCTGAGAACAGTCAAACCTGTGCAGGCACACAATGCAAGTCAAATTGTGTTTTGAGTCAACCTCGTTTAACCTTACTCCTTAGCCAGACCTAAACTTAGCTCTAATTCATGCCTCAGCCCACGCATTAACCCCTCTTATTGTTTTTTACAATCATGGAGGCTCACGACTGCATACGCAGACGCACGTGTACACACAGGTACCAAATCCACGTAGACAATCGTTCAAGTCCTGATGTTTTTAATCAGCAGTGGGGCCCCACCCTGGCAGATAAGCATCTGGTTACGTGTCTGTAAAGAGCAGTGAGGAAGGCAGAGTCACCTCGGCAGATGGCCCTATCAGTGTTGGGTAAACCAGCGGCCAGCGCGGCCGTGTTTGGCTTAACGGCCTATAAGTAATTCATTGTGTTCACTGAGAAGGAGCATCTGTCGACCTCTTGGTCCTGGAGACGCACACATACAAACACACGCAGTTATGCATAGATGCATGGATAAACATACTTACATGAGCATTCGGTCACATGCACAAATGCAGGTACGCACACACACACACGGGGCTTTCAAGCTCATTTGTAGTGGGCAGTGCAGGTGGCTGGAGGAAAAGGAGAGGTCTTTGTTCCATGTGACCTGCTGCGATCAGATAACCACCACTGATCTTAGTTAATACTCACTAAGAACTCATTTACCTGCTAACATGAAGGCAGGTCTGACAACAGACGAGAGAGATAGAGGGAAACGGAGATGATGTCGAAAAAGGAGGGGGGAGACGACATGCAGCTGCAGCTCAACAGGAGGTCCAAAACTTACAAGTAAAAAGTGCAAATGCTGGATTTACATTTTTACGCTAATGGTTTAGTCAAATTATGTTGTCTATCACTTAACGGCTTTATTGAACAAACTCTTGTACAATCACACCTCCCTTTCATATTTTGTCGTCTCAGTCTGTAAACAATTTCACGCCACGACAGCGAGCGCCATTATAATAATGACAAGCAGAGGCTATTCCTCTCGACACAAACATCAGCTTGTATTGTATTTCTTTATTCATAAGCATGGATGATAACACCAGAAACTTGGCAAGTCAACTTAAAAGGAGCGGTTCTGCTGATGTGACAGTAATTTCACAAATTGGCGGCCAGAAATTTCCACCTGTGGTTTTGTGTAGGAACCAGGAATAAAAGGTAATAAAGCTAGAGACTTTTAAATTACGCAATTCATATAAACAGCTTAATGAGACAACACAAAACAAACATCTGTAAAGGGAGCCACTTGATTTTTGATTATCAGATAAATATTGTTATATTCTATATTTTCCTTATTGTCAACAAATCATTAAAAGACTTAAGTGAACAATTATTCATCCTATTTCATATATCTTATACCTCTGTCCTCAGTGAGCCACACTGTTGCACTGGGTGACATGTTCCTTCCCCTTGAACGTGGGCACTGTAGTTTACATGAATCCGACAAGCATTGCTCTGCTCCTGTTCATACTCACTGATGCACTGGATCTATATTAATTCAAAGCTTAAAATACACCACTCCGCCCCTGTTGGCTGTTTGAGTACTGTTTGTTTACAGTAATACGCACAGTCCAAAGACATGCAGGTTAATTGGTGACTCTAGCTTGTCAGTAGGTGTGAATGGTTGTCTGTCTCTATGTGTCAGCCCTGCGATAGTCTCGCGACCTGTCCAGGTTGTATCCCGCCTTTCGCCCAGTGTCAGCTGGGATAGGCTGCAGCATACCCGTGACCCTCAAGAGGATAAGCAGTTACAGAAAATGAATGAATGGTGAATTAAATTAGAGGGAAATTAAACTATCTACTAAGGGTGTTTAGGATTTAGTGGTATCTTGCAATGAGGTTGCAGATTACAACCAATTGAAATAGTGGCCGGTGCAAAAACGTGAATGGCCCAATCTGTTGGTTTGTCTCTTCTGGGCTACTGTAGAAACACCAAGGTGGAATCCGTTGGAGAGGACCTCCTCCTAATGTATAGATAATAGCTCATTCTAAGGTAATGAGAACACAGTGATTCTTAGTTTCAGGTGATTTTCATTAGATTTAGACATTAGATTTCAGGTGTTACACTAAGGAAAATAGTTTTTGTGAGTCATCGAGTTGCATAGCTGTCTGAAACTCCTGATATCACGACTCTGACTATGAATAGGAAGCAGGCATGAACAGTTTTCCCCTCAAGGCAAATATGCAGAATTTTCTCTTTAAAGGTTTTAATTATGTGCAAATATGTACCTTATTGAACACTGGTGCTAGGACATTGTGCTTTTCAGCCACATGGAAAGTTTTAGCAACCTGCTGTTTGCCAGTCACAGATCTAAGTATTGAAGTTCTGCTGTGAAGCCTTTAAGCAGCGGGCTAGGCTACAGAAGCTCCTGCCATATAATGCTGGGGGCAAGGAGGACAGGTGCAGGGTGACATGTTATATACTGTAACATGTGCAAAGTTAACGATACAACATGTCAGAGTTACTTTTACAAATACCATCTCCAAATACTGCCAGCGACTGATGGACATGTTCTTAAAGCACAGCTGTTTCCTTCAGCCAGCACTCTGCCAAAGGAATAATAACAGAAAAGTGGCCATCACTCTGCTTTTCAGCTCACACTCTCAAATGGCAGAAATTACAGGCCTGCTTCAGCTCGAGCTGTTGAGACTCGGCTGTAATGTGTACAGCCGCTCAGTCCCCCACCAAGGCCATTCTCCTCCGACTGAATTGGGAACGCGAGAGGGTCGCAAGGTGAGTTCAGGTGACCTCTTTTTAAGCTCTTCCTTTGAGCATGGTCTCTTTTTCTTTGGGGAAAATGGCAAAATAATTGTGTCCCTGACTTCTCAGCTTGTGCTGGCAACCTGAGTGAGGAGAAAGTTTGACCCTATGGAAAGAATTGTCCATGTCCTGTTCATGATCAATACTCTCCTAATGTCTGATGCTTGTTCTCTGTTCTGCACCCAATAACTGTTGCACACACACACACACACACACACACACACACACACACACACATACACACAAATCCACTCAGAAACACTACAGCCACTGCTTATTTTCATTATGTTAAAGCCTGGTGAATGGGAAGTACAAGAGGAAGTCAATGGCAGAAAAAAAACAGAGCAAAAAAAACTGGGATGTTTGTGTGTTTGAGGAAAATACTAAGTCATACTGTAATTGTGAAATAGCAATTTTCTGTCGTTTGCAATGATCAAAAGAAAGGAATGGATAATTGAAATGTTTTGCATTACATAACTGCACACACATGCAGAAACACATGCACACAAACACACATTAACCCCCCTCAGTGTATTGGATGTTGCATTTTCACTACCCTTCCTTTCCTCCTGGTAACTCGCATCTAAAATTATGCCTCACTTGAAGAAAATTGAAATTGAAAATGTGGAACATTTAGCAGGAGGGTTCCCTTATAACCAATTACACATTACACAAGAACCAGAATGCAGCTTCCCGAGGCTGAGGAGTTATTGTCTGCTAAAACAAATAACAGGAGGTTGGAGAAAATGCATATGATTAATTGTGAGTCTGGGTTTTTTTAATGTGAAAATTAATAAGGCTTTATGGGAAAAAAATTAAGCAGGCACTTTTGGCTGTTTTATTTATCCAGTGGGCAGTAGAATTTAGCATTTTCTTGTGACTTTTAAGGCTTGATTTCTTGACCAAATGATTCATGTTGAAAGGATGGAGAAAAACAGCCCAGTGTGTCAGTGCGTGTTTGGTGTCCTGTGTATATATTAACCTATGAACCTTTCTTGTGCATGTCTAAATGAAATGTGTTTTGTGTGGGTGGGCTCACTGAAAAGAAAAAAAAAAACAAATTTCCATAAAATATCCAAATAACAGCAGTTGTCTCTTATGCGTGCTCTTGTCACACTTGGCCCCTGCCTCCCCACTTCACACACTGTGTGAGGGTAAATATATTCAGAGTGGTATCAAAGGTCTGGGCAGGAAACACATACATTTTAAATGCTGCTGGTTTAGATTTACTGTGAGATGTCAGTTAATGTTTCTGTTATCAAATTCACTTAAATATGTTTTCATAAACACGCATGCACCTTTGGTGGAGAGCCAATTGGAGGATTCTGGGACGAAGTCTTTTCATAGGTGTAAAGGGACAGTGTGTGTATTCAGTTTTCTATGTGCTGTAGGTTTTATGTCTGACTTAATTTTATATACTGCATGTATTTTAACGTGAATCTGGTTTTTTTTTATTTTACAGTAATGCTGCACTATTGAAGGACTGTACATCCAATTGTCTTTCAGTCACACCTACACTCATGTAAAGTGATACGTGACAATGGATGGGATTCTATTTGATTTGATACCATTTGGTTTGACTTGGTTTCCCCTTTACTGAGGAGTGGGTCCAACTCACAATATGTATTTGCCATGTAAGGAATTTTATGTCCAGTCCAATCCAAACAACTGTTCAAGCGCTGTACAATTAAAAAATCATTGCGACATACGTCTACCGACCTGAACCATATTTAGTTTTATGGCTACTGCAGAAATTCACAACATTAGCCATCATTCTGTTTTGACAGTTTTGAAAACAGAGTGTTAGCATTTGAAAATGCAAATATATAGTGGTTTGCAGGTTTGCAGGTGGTGAAATATGAATGGAAAAAGAGTTTATGGATTTGGGGGAAAGTGCTCACTGAATGCATTGTGTGTGAAAGCAATGAAAAATGATTCATAGTTCGGTTCATGAGGACTTCCATTTTATTGACTGTTATGAGTTTTGACAATGTGACTTTAATTTTGACCAATATATGTTAGCAATCGAAAAAAAAAATGCAAGTACACTTTGCTAATATTTTACTTTAACTGTATTTTCAGTGTATCACTGTGATTGGGTATCTCTATACTGCAGTAGTGTTACTTTTACTTAAGTAAAGAATATGAATACTTCTGTGTAGAATGTATCAAATACTTCAATATTTTAACACTTCAGAGAGACTCGTAAGAAGGACTTAAAAGGATTTTTTATTTTGTCCGCACAACTACTAACACCTTTGAGAAATACTGGCATCAGAGGGTCTGGTTCCGGGCCCGGTGACTTGTACTCCACAGGCCAGGTCATTAATCCATCCATGCAGGAGGCAGAGAAAAGTGCAGCCTGTAGCTGCTTCTTACTCTCACCCGTCTCTCTCCCCGCTCACCTCTCTCACAGTCGGGCTGCTCACACTTTGTTGAGCTGAGAAGACTGCAGCAAACTGGCCTGCCATAATGCATTTGTGATCACTGTAATTTCTCAGAAAAAAAAGAGGCAGAAATCATTCACTGTCAGTGAAGACACGAAAAGTTCAGCTGCATACGGATTGGAAAGTTACAGTGCTAAAATGTCCTATTGTGCTCTGAAATTAGGCTGGATCGAAAAGTTAAAAGCTTTTGTTAAATGCCAAAGACAACTGTCTGGGTAGAAAAAGATGGAGGAAACGGTGAAACAATGTGTTTCTACTTGCTCCCAGTGCTTTGAATAACCTTTTTAAAATGCCTTTAGAAGTTTGATCAAGTCAGTGAATTCGCTCTATACTTTTCATCCACATGTCCTTTAATGCAAATGCTCTTTTAGATATTTCTGTTGGTTATAATGATGTTAATAACACCAATTGTAGACTTTGCACTCTGTTCAGCTCCATTATTTACTCTTCCAAAACAGGGAATTACACAGTCTTTTCTTTCCCTGTCTTTTATTTCATACATGTTTTAAATTTTGCACGTAAGACCCGTTGTCATAGAAAGTCCCTGCTTGCACATGTGGTATCTCTTTACTGCCTGCTGAAAGGGGAACAATTTGAAGTTTTCAAATAACTCCACTCTGGCGTAGAGTGATAGTGCCAAAAGCATGCAGTTAAGAGCAAAATTTCTGTGCCACTTCACCTGTAGAAAGAGATGTAAACAAGAGTGGGAAGAATAGGCACTGTCCACTTTGGGCTGTAAAAAGCACAGACGGATGAAAAAAATGATCTTTAATAAGCACTGTGTCCTCTGTTAGATAGGCTTAAAAAAGTGTATAAAAACAAGTAGATGTAGACTCTCCATTCCCTCTCTACTCCATGGGCTGATGCTAAAAGCTGAGACGAGGCTCCTGTGCAGGGAGCGCATTATTAGCCATTTCTTAGAAAATAACAGAAGAACAACCAGAAGATAGTACAAAGTTTCTGTTCTGAATTACTCCTGTGTGGATTATTGTCATAGCAAACAAACACCTGTATATGCACACACATTTTTGCACACAAGATTCTGAGGCACAGGCTCAACACACGAATGCAGGCACCCCTCAAAGTGTGCACTCATGCACACAAGCATTACACAAAGGCAGACATAGGCATGCATGCACACACATATGCATATGCACGCACACACACACACACACACACACACACACACACACACCTTGAAGCGCAGGTTTAATCAGATATAGTTGAAAAGGAAAATGCCATTAGATTTTAAAGTGGATAATTTTACATCCTTCCCTCCATTCATTTCTTCATTTTTCTTTTCAGACTGGCCTTTTATGCCCACTTCATGTGCTTTTATGGAAAATTGCAACATTCAAATGAAACTCTTTGGTCAGGGATAATTGCACAAAGAACCATTAGCAGTCTTCCAAGACCGATGCAGTGTGAGCATTTCTCTTTTTCTTTTCATAATGCTACGCTCAATCCGTAAGAACATGCTTCATAAGAAAGAGGGTAATCATAATTTAATTATTCATCAGTGCGAGAAGCAAAACGCAGGTCGCCTTGGGTTAACCTATGCTACATGCTGTTATAAACAAATAAATTAAATAAAATAAGCTCAACAAACAAGAGAGTTATATACACTGTAGGTACGGTGGCTTAAGGTCTGTTGTTTTTCTCTGCCAATTTATCTGAAGCAATGACAGTCATGTTCAAAGTTTGCTGAAACACTTGTGCTCCTCACCTGCACACCCACCTACTGATCAGTAAATTGGCACTTGAGTAAAATCAGCAGGTGTGTGTCTGACTCATGGCGCTACTGTAAGGTCCTTGCCAAATGCAGTTCACCACAGTTAAAATTATACTCAGTAAAATGTTACACCGGGATGCTCAGAAATATATTTATAGCCTATTAGTTTCAGTTACATTTGGGTTACTATGTATGATAGAGAACTGTGGTTAGAAAACAATTTATAGAACGGTATTATAAATAGGTTTATTTCAGTATCATCCTCAACAATGTAAATATAATATTTAATTTTACCTCTATATCCATCTAAGATTAATGATGTGTTATACTACAGTAACCATGTATAACTGTACTGTGTTACTTTTATGATATGTCGGCTCAATCATGACTATCATCACACATTATGTAATTTTGGTAGCCTTTTTATTTTTATTTTTGTTAAAAAATGTTTGGTTTTAGTTCAGTTTGTAGTAATTTCAGTATTAAGTTTAGTTTTTATTTAGTATAATGTGGGGGGGATTTGTCAGGGGCAAGATTTAAGAAGTTCAGAATATTACAACAAAAACAAAGGCAGTTGACTCACAGTCATGTAGATATTCTAGTCTCAATGAACATATGCACCAATGCCTCCTCATGCTTGTCGGTTTGACAAATTTTGATCAAAGTAGCAAAGACTAAAACTAGAGACATTTGCTGTATATTTTTTATTTTAGTAGTTTTGTAAGTACACAATATTGTTTCAGTTAGTTTTTTGTTTGTTTGTTTTTTGGTATATTTTCTTTTTAGTTCACAAAAAAAAAATCACACCCAGAAACACCCAGTTTTTAGTTTATTTTTTGACCCTGCTTCTCAGCTGCCAGTGGCCTGGTCCCCCTTTGATTTGATACAGACTGCAATACCATTTTTCACCTGAGGAGGATGTGGTGGCGCTGTTTAAAACAGCTCTGAAATCCACCTCAGTCCAGCACTGCCATCATCATCTTCTTCTTCTGCGTTTCCTTTACGGCTTACTCACAACAAACATAGCGGCTCTCAAATACATAAACGCTTCAGACAGTCGGATATTTGGAGAAACCCGATAGGTCACAGTTAGTTTTGCAGTATGTGGAAATAAATGAAGCTTAACATTTCCCCATAACGCGAGGTGACGTAAGGAATTAGCGGCCGGTAGCTAACTGTAACTTGTCGAGCTCGTGAGCCAAACTTAACTGCTCATGCTAACACAACCAGCTGAACTTGGAGGATCTGACTGGAGGTGCTGACTGGGTTTTAAAAGCAACGTGTGAGTAACTGTGCACTGTGTGAAATGTCTTGTAGCTGAAATTAACGGTAGCTGCTCGTTACTGTGGAGTTGGCTGAGGTATAGTGGCAACACTTCATAGACCAGGGTTTGAGCCCAACAGTAAGCTAAGACCAAAACCACACTCAGATATTTCAGAGAAGAAGACAGTCCTCATGCTCCTGCTCTGCTGTGACGATTTACATACCTATTTTGTGTCTGTGTCCCTTTATATCAACACGTAAGTTAGCTCCTTAAAATGGTACTCCTAATGCTTTATAGATGAAAATCAGTTTGCTCTTCATGTGGACTATTACTAGAAATAACCCTGATATGTTATCAAGGTTGTGCCAGTCTGCAGTTGTAAGCTGGGGATGAGGAGTGATATTATGTTGCATTATGGGAAATGTAGGGTCGAATGTTGGAGCTTGGCCCACGCCAGGTACCAAAAGTCAGGATTTGTTACTCTCTAGTGCTTCAGTTTTGATGATCCTTCATCTCTTACAAGTCCCCACCGCTATGGAGGTGTAATGCTAGATAGATAGATAGATAGATAGATAGATAGATAGCAGTATAATCATAAAGGCATTTTATCACAAAGTCACAATGAACACACACAAATATCATTAAAGTCATACATTCAGAAAAAAAGGATATTAGGAGGAGGGGACAGACCAGACCAGCTGGACATCTTTTGGGACCAGGACAAAGTGGCCTTAGTGCTTATGGAATAAGGCGCTTTCCTGTTTAAATCGTTAAATTAAATCATTGCCCACATGGTAATTAATTTTAGGCCAGACATCTGTCTTTAAACTTTGTCTGACCAGCAGCCAAGAAACTCACACGTTTTCACTGACATGAAAAAAACAGGCATCTCTTAATATTTGGGAATTTGTACCTTGATCAGTTGCTTTTGATCATTAAAATGCAATAACCTAGTTAAAACACAGCTGATTTATCAACTGATAATTTTAGCACTAAAACCTGTTTAATTTGAAAATGTGTCTGTTATTTTTCATCTGTCTCACTTTCTGTAGAAAACACAGGTAACAGAACTGCACTTGTGATGTAGTAATTTCACTGGCTGGCCGCTTGTCCAACTACCTTCTGAGGAGGGGTTTGAGATCACTCTCCAGTCACAGCGATGGATGAGGACACCCCAACCCTGAAGCCCAGACGGATCCAGAATCAAAATGTGGTCCATCGTCTTGAGAGGCGCAGGATCTGTTCAGGCCGCCCCGGAGCTCACTGGTACAGAGTACGGTGCTTCCACCAGAACCTTTTCCCCAACTTTACTGTGGTCAATGTGGAGAAGCCTCCCTGCTTCCTCAGGAAGTTCTCACCAGATGGACGCTGTTTCATCGCCTTCTCTTCTGACCAGACTTCTCTGGAGGTAAGAAGAGAGAAACCTAACGTTAACGTAGGGTCTTTTCCCCCCCATATTTCCATCATCTAAACATTAGAGCTAGACTCCTTAAATATCACATATTGTCTGATTTTTTTTTTTTGTTTGTTTGTTTTTTTTTGTTTTTTTCCTCAAAAGCAACTAGTCCAGACCGGGACAGATTTGTTCTGACTAACTACACAGTTTACCCAAGACAAATATGTGAAGGAATAAATAATAATCCTAATGTTCTTCCTACAGATATATGAATATCAAGGCTGCCAGGCAGCCCAGGACCTGCTGAGAGGCCAAGAGGGTGAGACTCTTCTAACGGCCAATGACCAGCGTTCTCTCAACATCCGAGGCCGTCTCTTTGAGCGCTTTTTCTCCTTGCTCCATGTCACTAACGTGGCCTCAAACGGAGAACACCTCAACCGGGAGTGCAGCCTTTTCACAGACGACTGCCGGTACGTCATTGTTGGGTCGGCTGTGTACGTCCCAGAGGAGCCACCACCTTACTTCTTTGAGGTAACATCATCATCACACTTAGAACAAATGTGCAAGGAATCTCATAGATAATTTAAATTACAAATTGAATACAGATTTACTTCCGTAGTTTGGCTCAGAATGCCCATTTCATCAATATGTCATCTCCCGTCAGGTTTATCGGAACAACGAATCTGTGACTCCCAACCCTCGGTCTCCTCTGGAGGACTACTCCCTCCACATTATCGACCTCCACACCGGCAGGCTGTGTGACACCAGGTCCTTTAAGTGTGACAAGATCATCCTGTCCCACAACCAGGGCCTCTACCTCTACAGGAACATCCTGGCTGTGCTGTCAGTTCAGCAGCAGACCATACATGTATTTCAGGTTGGTAGATGTACTTGCCTGGGAACCACAGAAATCTGAAAGGTCATGTTATATTTGCTCTGGCAGATGTGTCTGATCTCTTCTGCTTGGGAGCAAGATATACTGAAGCCTGAGATGTGCCAGGCCAATCATAATGTGTTTGAGATGAAGATTGAAAAGCACTCCTCAGGCATTTTTGAAAAACCCCGAGATGAATGTAGCTGATGTGCAACTTTTTGCAGAAGCCGGCATCTTGTAAGTATTGAATGAACGGGATGGTATATTTTCGCTAGAATAAGAACGATCAGCTGCATTTAAAGCTTTCTTGAGAAGAAAGATGTGTTTGTCGTGCTTTCAAAAGGATTTGACAAAAGTTCAATGTACCTCCTCATAAAATACCAGCTCATCTCTGCTAATATGTCATGATGGGCCATCGAGATCAGGCATTTGAGGCAGACCTGGTCAGTGGTCGCTCAGCACTACATCACATGTTGATAACCCGTGGACAATCCCCGTTGGAAATTAAAAATGAACCGAGAAGTTCCAGACCACACATTTGTGATTTGGTCTGGTGATGTCAGGCTACAGATTTATCATTTAATATGCAATTCACTTTGAGTGACTTTAAAGCATGCTCTTTGTGACACGCCAGTGAGTGAAGTTATCAGAGGGGTATTCCCGTCATCCAGAGACATTAATGATTTGTACATGGACAGACATTAACATACTTAAAGCTGTTAACCCTTTGATAATGAAGTAGCAGTTTTCCTGCCCTGTAAAGTCAGTTTAGTTTTACTTTTTAAGAAGCAGATTCATGATCAGATGTAAATGGTTTAAAAATTGTTCTGATTTTGATAAATGCACAGAATAGTTTTCAAACAATTTACTTAATTTTCTATTAAATTCTGTGTTGATTAGGGACCTACTGCTGCTGAAAGAACAAATAAACCCCCCAAGTATCATCTTTGTTTTTTATCTTCCTTCATCTCTGTTTTTCTCTCCCCCTCCCAGGTCACTCCGGAGGGAACATTTCTAGATGTAAGGACTATTGGGCGGTTCTGTTATGAGGACGACCTCCTGACTCTTTCAGCAGTTTACACTGAAGCTCAGGCTGAGAGTCAGCCGGGCTTCCCTCGCCTTTACACTGACAAAACCATCAACTCCCTCAAGCACAGGCTGCTGGTCTACCTCTGGAGGAGGGCCGAGCAGGACGGCAGCGCCACTGCCAAGAGGAGGTACACAACATTTCTCTCATCTCTCAGTAGATTATTTTTTAATC
Source organism: Epinephelus fuscoguttatus (assembly GCF_011397635.1). Lineage (NCBI taxonomy): Eukaryota > Metazoa > Chordata > Actinopteri > Perciformes > Serranidae > Epinephelus > Epinephelus fuscoguttatus. The sequence continues at coordinate 12,050,936 of NC_064755.1, read as the reverse complement.
CGTCACTTACTTTAATCAGTTAATTTGTCTGCCACCTACCAAGGCCCAAATCATGTCGTGTGTCTTTGTTGTTGATCTTGTTCAGTGTTCCACATTACACCACAGTGGAGGCCATGGCTGTATTATTGAGATTTCATTTAGTAATCCTAGTGTCTGTATGTCTGAACACAAGAGCAGAGCTGCAGCAGCCATGCAAAGCAACCTTTTACTTAAGCTACTTTTTAAATTACTGTATTTATTTATCCACTATTCAGTTAAACCAGGGAAAAGGCTAGAAAGTCTTTTTTTTTAATCTGTGCTCGGTTTAACCCTTTTCAACGAAAAAGTTCCAGGAACTGTTGAACCAAAGGAATTAAACCTTAAACTAGAAACTAAAAGTCCCTGTTGTGCATTGCATTTTGTGTTTCTGTTGTGTCTCAAGAACCATGAAGATCAGTCTGTGTAGTCTAATAATGAATTTAAAAATTATGACAAAAATTGAAATTTAATTTTCACACAGAAGTAAACAATAGCACAGAGTCATTGGGTTGTTGTTTGTCGTTGTTGTTGTGTGACAGATGTTTTATCACAGAGACTGATGCAATACGGTAAATAAATAAATAAATAAAAAGGATAAATGCAGAGCAGGACAAAGAGACTCAAAACTCTGTTTGATGGTTATTTGTTTCTGCATTAGAACACTAAATGCCATGAAAAAAGTAAATTAAATTCACTCCCGCTGCTGTCTCATTCCTTCTCCCTCATTTATTCACTCCCTAACTATCTAGACCACGGCTTCCTCTCTCATCAACCGTCTCTGTCAACTTGTCTTTTTCTTTTTGTCTCCATCTTTTTCATACATGTCAGGAATCCAGCAACAAATCCTTACTTTTATTTTTCGTGCAAATAAATATTAAGAAATGTCAGACCCCTAATGCTGATCTAGTACTAGAGTTCCAAAAATGTAGTTGGAGCTCTGTCTGTGTTCGATCAACCTGCAGTTTGTGTTTGTGAGAGTCTGCCTGCACAAGCACACTCACACACACACACACAGTGACAGGGCTAACTGTTAGCGTCACATGGCTGACATTACTCAATGGATATTTACAGGTTTAACAACTGAGTCAAGCTTTTTTTTTCTGTCAGAGTGAGTTTGTTGTGACGGCTCGGCACCTAAAACAGTTGTATCATTGTAAGTGACAGAAGTTGGTTGTTACAACTGAAGTGGCACTATGACAGACAGTATGTTTGTAATGCGTATTTATTTCTGGTTAATTGCTTCTCTGTCTAAAGAAAAAAAAATAATGATCTACTGCGTGTGTCTGGCCAGCAGTCCCAAATTCAAAAAATATTCAGTTTACAATGATATAAAGGTGTTTATAGCTTGGCACACTGCTGTACCATTTCCATATTGTGCTGAATACATTTGTGTCAGATACTCATTTAGCGATCTGTTCAGTTCACCCAGCTCTTGTTTTTCTCGTCAGATTCTTCCAGTTTTTTGATCAGCTGAGGAGGTTGAGGATGTGGAAGATGCAGCTGTTGGATGAGCATCACCTCTTCATTAAATACACCAGCGAAGACGTGGTCACACTCAGAGTCACTGACCCCTCACAGGTAGAAACACACACATATCTGAATTCCTGTCTGTGCTCTCTTTGTTACTCTCCCCTGCTTCTCTCATGTCTTTTGTTGTTTGTGCTGCATAACAGGGATTCCTTTCTCGGGTCTCCAAGGACACGTTTCTCTTGCAGATTCTCTGCAGTCCTGTAGATCTAATTAATATATGTTTTGTTTACATGAAATCTTAGCTCTCAGACCTCCTTGTTCTGTAGGTATATAGTCTCATGAAGAAAATATAAATGATTTCATATTCATTATGAACGTACGTAGAAGGCAGAGCTTGAAATGCCTCGTTAAAATATCTCATCATTCCTGACTGTCGTTTCACTCCTGAAGACCAGTTGATTGTGTTGTGGTTTGAAAACACATACCTACTATACAAGAAAAAAATGCTACAAAATCTTTAGCCTGCGTTTCTTTTCTCCTGATCGTCACCCCATCCCTTTCTCTGGCAGCCGTCGTTTTTCGTTGTGTACAACATGGTGTCTACGGAGGTGCTGGCTGTCTTCGAGAACACTTCCGACCAGCTGCTGGAGCTGTTTGAGAATTTCTGTGACCTGTTCAGAAACGCCACGCTGCACAGCCAGGCCGTCCAGTTCCCCTGCTCCGCTTCGTCCAACAACTACGCCCGTCAGGTCCAGAGAAGGTATTCAGGAGACAATGTCCTGTGTGCTGCAGAAAACTAAATTATTGAATTTAAATGCCGAATATATTTCTGCTAAAATTGAATGTATTTCAATTTGAACATAATTGTGCTGGCAAACAGCAGTGTCCAGGGTCTTTTCTGAATGAAAGAAAAAAAAAACTATACCTGATGGTGTGCAGCCAAATGTCAGGGAGGATTATGAAGAAGGTGGAAGAGAAGCAGATCAGCAGCAATCGCCTAGAGGAGGAGGGAGTTTTAGGACTTAATCTGGATATAGAAGATAGACATTACGACTGGCTGGAGGAGCTGTGATTGAATTTGGCGGTTTGACTCGCCAGTGTAGGTGACAAAATCCTCTGTGGAAGGCCAAGAGGGAGGACCGGATGGAGGGGGGGTTTGCGGAAGGAGGAGAAGATAAAAGATAGTTTGAGCGAGGCAAAGGGCTTAGAATTGGATTTTAGAGTGGTGAAAATTGATGTCAGGGAGAAAGAGAGGAGAAATTGAAAGCTGGCGAGCACATTCAGCAAACCCGATTTGTACGACTCACAACTGGATAGCATAAGCCCAGTTCACAGGGTTTTAGATGGTCACAAACCAAATATAGACACCTGCAAGAATGGAGCACAAAACGAGGTGAGAGGAAAGGCTGAGCATTTGGATCAAGGATTAAAAGTGACACCACAGAGTCACTGCTGAGTGGTAGTAGTGTGGAGTGAGACATGGGACTATAATTTTGCCAGGTATGTTTGAAAGATTCTTAGCAAAAACAGAAATGTTCTCGCCAAAGCAAAACAATTGTAGTGGAAACTAGACTGTTCACTCCTCTGTGAAGTTGAAACGTAAGTAAGAGGACTAACACTTAATGCCTGGTTCACACTACATGACATATCTGTCCATCAGACAGTCACTATGTCACATTACACGACTGTGGAGTCATAAAATCGTGCCGTGACTTGGCCGACAGACATGACACACTAGACGATGGTACACACCAATCATCCCTGGTCATATTTCATGATGTGTGTGATGTCATCGGGTTATTCTTGTCCTATATTAATTACTTTTACTATTATTTCAGTCACTGTATCTGTTCATGTGCCAACCGAAATGCTGTTGTAGTAACATAAAAAGTGCCACCAGATGGCAGGAGCTACATTTGAAGTACCGTACGCAAACTATGACAGTCACTGAGTCCTCCACAAGAACTTCCTGCAAATGTTTCACAATAAAACCCTGTTTAGAAAATAAAGGGTTTCTCTCAACCGAAGTTATAATGGGCTTTTAATTTCAAACAGATACAGGAAGTGTTGAGTTTGAACACACTGACACACTACACAAGATGAAACGATGGATTATTGCGTACAACGCTCATTGTCGTTCACGATCCATGCTAACACCACACGTCGTCGTGCTGTGCTAGAATTGGGCTGATATTGTGTATTGTGAACCAGGCACAAGGATCATTGAAGCACCTTTTTTGGGAAGTCGTTGAGTTTGACTTTAAGGCTACAGTGCCAAAAGAACCTGCTATTGAAGATTCTTGTCGCTGTTTAATGTTATCATGCTAATATCCTTGTTTGTCTGTGCCTCAGGTTCAAGGACACCATAGTAAACGCCAAATACGGCGGGCACACTGAGGCGGTACGTCGGCTGCTGGGCCAGCTCCCTATCAGCGCTCAGTCCTACAGCAGCAGTCCTTACCTCGACCTCTCCCTCTTCAGTTATGATGACAAGTGGGTGTCGGTAATGGAGAGGCCCAAGACCTGCGGAGATCACCCCATCAGGTACAGACTGGTGATACGATACGTATCACAATTCAGGGGTTATGGTGCAATGTATTGCAATTTATTAAGCAAGTAGATATATTGCGATTTTATATATCTAATTTTAGGTAAACTTTTATTGTGTAAAGAACACAGGGAGTCAAATGGCTGAAGACACATAACAACATTGCTATGTAGCAGCTGGGGGTTTAAACACAACAAAATGAACCACTACCACGAATCTCTGTATGTAAACTATTAACTGAAAATTGTTACAGGGTTTTAGAGAGTTGATACAGTATCACAAAACATAATATTTTAATGCTCAAGTCTATCAATATTTTCTTACACCCTTAACCATCAGGAAAAAAACTCTATGAGTAATGTCACTAACAATACGCACATCCTGAAAAAGATTCATAGCCTGAAATGATTAGTTTGCTAATCAAATAAACAATTGACTGAAAATCAGTGAACAGTAATTCTGATAATCAACTGTGTCATTTCTCAAGCAAAAATGGCAGCCATTCACTCGGTCATTTGCTTTTTTACTATGTGTTTATTGTAATTTTGGTAGAATATCTTTTGGATTTGGACTTTTAGTCTGACAAAAAAAAAATCAATTTGAGGAGCCTGGGAAAATTGTTTTTTTTACAGTTTTTGTATAACTGAATACGTGAATAATCCAAAGTACTTTACACAGTAATCTGTTATGTATGCAATAATTTGTTGCAGCCCTAATTGCAATATGTCACACTTAACGTGATCAGAGCTCAGAGGTCTGTTTGTGCTCAGTTGAGATCTGGCATCCTGCCACTGGCTGTGGGAACTGGATACTCCATTCAGTCCCAGAGGACAGACAGTGTCACCTGTGTGATTTGGACGATGGTCGGAGTGAAATGCATTTTATATTCTTCTGTCCTTTTTATCATGATCTTTGTGTCAAGCTTTTCGTGAAAATGTCTGCCAGGCATCCCAGTCTGTTTGATATGACAGAGATGACACACATTTTTAGAATAAAGACAAAAAACCAACTACAGTGTCAGGTGATACTGAGAAAACTTGTTGATTTACGTTACGGCTTGACATCGGCATTAGTCCTGCTCGTGGCCCTGATTGGCCAGTTGCTCATTGGATTTTTTTATTTATTTATTTATTTTTCCTTAAACCATAAACTACTGTTTCATGTCACATTGCCAAATGAATCAGTCCACTTGTTGGAGTGGGCGGATTCAAAGGTCTGGACCCAGACAAATCTGAGAGCATTTTATGTCTGATTTTTTAAATTTGTGTCTGACATACAGTGTTTGACACAGTATTATGTGTCGGCTTATTATTTCATTCATGTAACAGCAGACAGTTCCAACATGCACAGTTTTGTGGGAACATTTTCCTCTCCTGTTTCTGGAAGGATTATGTAGCAACATGGGTCTATATCATATTGGAGCAGAGGCTGTCAGAAGCCAAAGGACTGGACTAAAGTAATGATTTAATGGTACCACGTTGTGTCTATGTCTGCCTCTCTCACCCACCAGGTTTTATGCACGAGACTCCGGCCTGCTCAAGTTTAAAATCCAGGCAGGCCTGCTGGGACGGCCGGTGAATCACGCCGTGCGACGCCTGGTTGCCTTCACTTTCCACCCCTTCGAGCCCTTTGCCATCTCTGTCCAACGCACCAACGCAGAGTACGTGGTCAACTTCCACATGAGGCATGTCTGTGCGTGAGGAGCTTGTGCACGCGTGCATCAAACTCAACCCACACTCGGAATCAGATTGCAGGATCGTTGGGCTTTTGTTAGCAGCTCCTGGTGACAACACAACAAACACATCCGCTGTCAGGAGGCACAAAACAGCTTGTTCTGTTAGTCGCCCCTTCCCTCCTCCAGAGAAATCAGCAGTCCCCTTCCTGCATTCTCCCCCTGATGGAAACCGCTGTTCCTCGCCTCTTTTCCCCCTCCATCACACAGTGGTCACTCCACTTCCTCCACTCCTCCCCCTTCGCGAGAAGGCAGCAATTCTGCTTTTTCCTTTCGTCTGCACCGCTTTGCCTCCTCTTTCCCCCTTCCTCCACAGAACAAAGGGGGACCTGTAGGGAGGAGAGGCTGGAATAAGTGTAAATGGAGATGTAGAGGGAGTGATTGATGTGCAACAGAGGTGGGAGCTGTAGGTAGCCGGACCTCTTAGAAGGAACCAAAGGTGTTTTCTTTTTCCTACCATGCACTGAGAGGTGCACATTCATATCAGAATTGTTATCCAGCTGTCCAACAAACTTTCTTTTTTTCTCACAAGAACGGGAAAAGAGGTAATTTTATATGATATTGTTTTTACACATTTTTACATATTACCGTTTGTACATATTTTCTGTCAATAAAATTGTCTAAATTTTGCTCTTTGTTGATTTTTTTCTAAGCTTTACAAAAAAGTAGAGGGTTGCAAAGGGACAGGAAGCTATTTTGCATTTTATTTTAAGTAGTTGTATACAGTAGTTGTGGTTCAATATTATTTAAAGCTCTTATCCATATACAAAAGTACTTTAATATCAGCCAAGGAAAAGCTCAGTGTAGAAAGAAACCTGCAGCAGAATTGATATTGTTTCTGCTTCCCATTTATAAATACTGACCTGTGTATTTTCTCTCTTCATATACTGTGTGTGTGAGCTTATGCATGAGCAGGCATGGGTGTTTTTTGGGGGGTTTTTTTTACGCACCTGTGAGTGGGAAAGCAGTGGAGCAGAAAAACAATTGCAAGCATTGTTTCATCTGGGTGAAATGGCGTTTTGTCGTGCAGCAGATTGAGCGCTTCTCCCATGATACCTTGCCTGTAACCCTATCTAATAATCACTTTCTTAACTAGCTGTGCAGGCAGTAGTTCTCACAAACCTCTCACTACATATCCTAATGGAGCCTTACAATGAACCTGAAATGATGTTGGCACAAAGCTGTAACACATACAGAGGGCAGACAAGACACAGTGTCAGTGTCATCATATTTAATTTGAACACTGATCCCTGCAGTCTATTCTCCTGCACTGTAGAGGATCCTAACGTTGCCATGTTATATCAGGTCCATCTGTGTTGCAGACTAAAACGCAGGACATCTGTTAAGCTCAAATGTGTTATTAAAAACAAGCAAACACACAAATATAAACAAATATGCAAATGAGCTAACACCCCCACTCCTAACATGAATGCAAAGTTGGCAATATATGAACTGGCACACATCTCTAATAAACAGGCATAAAGGCAAAACACACACACACACCCAAGCAGCTGCAAGAGGTCACGGAAAGCAGGTGCTGAGGGATTAAGTGTTCTCGTAGCCTCTGGTTACACACTAAAGTGGACCTGGGAGGTGTGTGCGTGTGTGTCTGAGAGACAGACTAACAGGGGTTTAAGGTGGAGAGAAGAAGGGATGATGGGGAGATGAAACAATTGGAGAATTGGTGAGAGATGGAGGGGGGGTTTGACAAAACAAGATGAAGGGAGGTAGAGATGTGAGGATCGATGTGGTGCGAGTGCGGTGACTGTATTATGTGGCTGCTAAGTTTTGCATAAGCACACTAAATTCTACCTTGTATACCAAGGCTTAAGGAGGCCATGTTATGTCATGGTCATTATAGTGTGTTTGTGTAAGCTGGTGTGTGACAACATGCTGTGATAATAAACTAATTACAGGAAGTGTACACAGCAAGACACAGTGTCTGTTGTCCTCCTTTCAGCTAACACACTGCCTATAGAAAATGTGCAGGATTGTATACGTTTGAGTGCTGGTGAGGAGGTGAGTTAACATTTCTTCCTCTCATATTTCCATGGCTCTGTATTTGTTTCAAGACACATCTGAGTTTACCCAATCAAATGCTACGAGGGTTGATATCTTTATGTTTCCTGCAGTGAATGTAAGCTATGGCTTTATCCTACAGTTTCACCACAGATGATTTAAAGCCAATAAGGAAGAAGGACACTGAAGTTTCAGCTGGAGTCTTCAGTGCAAAAACAGATAATATATAGCCACATGAACCCAATGCTTCCTAGTACTTGGTACAATAACAAATATGTTGTATCTGTCTTATTCTTAAGAATCAGGTAAACCCAGAGCCTTCTCCCTGACCTTGGTTGCTACGGAAACATAACCACTCTCTGCTTGGTAACCAAGTCTTTTCTAATTGCTGTTGTCTTGGCAACAGTGCAACCAATGTAATCCAGAAAAGGCCACAATCCTAAGTGTTTCCTGTTGCAGTACTCGCCTTCTCAGAGCAGCCTCTGAATACACACAGACACATTTAATCATAAAGACAACAGACACAACCAAAAATCTAACAACTATGGCTCACTGGGAGGTTTTGGCTTTGCAGCTTTGTTTTTAGGGGACACAGATGGCAGGGTGGACACTGATATGCACACACATAGTAACAACGCTCATGGATCTCTAAAGTAAAACGCTTTTATTTTATTTTTACAAGTACATTGAATTTTTTTTAGTATGTGACATAATGAACGTGATTGTCAGTGGTCTCAAAAGGAAGATTTGATTATCTATTCTGGGGGTTTGTTAGTTAGCTCATTGTGAAGGCGATTTAAAGAGCGCTTAAAAACACGCACATATTGAAGAAGCATGACTGTACACACATTGAGATTTCTACTCTGTCGTAAAATATCACAAAATAAGACTAACTTCTATTTTAACATTAGTTCCAGTTTTATTGTCTTTTAGCAGAGTGTAATTATTCCCAACCACAGGTACACTTACTGCAGTTACCAAGAGAGGATTGTAGAGTAAAAAGGAATCAGGAATGATTCAATATATATATCCACATATTGAGTAAATTGTGACACCTGAACAATACAGGTTATCAGTGAGTGAAAACTAGTAAACAAGTGAACAGCTCAAATAGCTAAAAGTAACAGATACACTATATTATACCATACCATACCATATAACTATATTATTTTCAAAAAAAGTTTGCTAAAAGAAACATATAATAATACATAGTTAGCAAAATGTAATGGATAACAATTTCAAAAAACTTGCTAAAAGTAATGGATGATAGTTCAAATACTTTACTAATGGATAACAGTTAATAAAAAAGTTTGCTAAAAGTAGCCAAATAAATATACAAATAGTCAACTAAAAGTGACAGATATCAGTTTTTAAAAGTTTGATAAAAGTAATGGTTAAACTTCAAATAGTTGGCAAAAAGCAATGGATAACACTTTAAACACATCTGATAAAAGTAATAGATAATAGTTTAAATACTTTGCAAAAAATAAAGGATAACAGATTTTTTTTTAAAAGTTTGATAAAAGTAATCGCCAATAGTTAAAATAGTTTGCTAAAAGTGATAGATAATGCTTCAAATAGTGTGCTAAAAGTACCCTATTGTATTGAGAGAGAAAAAGAAAAGTTTGCTAAAATAATAGTTCAAATAGTTTGCTAAAAAAAAGGATAATTGTTCAAATAGTTAAATAAAAGTAGTCTATTGTATAATAATTTCTGAAAAGTTTGCTAAAATAATAGTTCAAATACTTTGCAAAAAATAAATTATAACAGTTTTAAAAAGTGTGAAAAAAGTAACCGATAATAATTAATATGGTTTGCTAAAAGTAATGGATAATAGTTTAAATACTTTGCTAGTAAGTTGCTCACTGGATAACAGTTAAAAAAATTGTTTGCTAAAATGATAGTTCAAATACACTGCTAAAAGTAATGGACAACAGTTTTTAAAAAAGAGTGTGTGAAAAGTAGCCTAATAAATGTTCAAACAGTTAGCTAAAAGTAATAGATAACAGTTTGAGTAAAGTAAAGGATAACAGTTAAGTTTGACAAAAGTAAGAGATAATAGTTCAAATACTTTGCAAAAAAATAAAGGATAACAGTTTGTTTTTTGTTTTGTTTTTTAAAGTTTGATAAAAGTAATTGCTAATAGTTAAAATAGTTTGCTAAAAGTAATGGATAACAGTTCAAATAGTTTGCTAAAAGTAGTGTATTGCATAACAGTAAAAAAAAAGTTTGCTAAAATAATAGTTAAAATAGTTTGCTAAAAAAAAGGACAATAGCTCAAATAGTTTGCTATAAAGTAGTCTATTAGATAACAGTTAAAGAAATAGTTTGCTAAAAATAATAATTCAAATAGTTTGCTAAAAGTAATGGATAACAATTTAAAAAAAGAATGCTAAAAAACAGTTAGGCTACCAGTTATTTACCAGTAGCTCTTTGTTCAAAAGTAGAGTGACAAGAACATGTCTTTAATATTGCATGTGTGCTTTGGTGATTACTGTATACTACTGTTGTACTAGAATATTTAAATTTGGGTACTTGATTAAACAAGTTGAACCAATTCATTCCTGTTGCATGTTGCAGATTTTCTTACATGAAAGGGAGGGTCCAAAGAAAAATATTAATATTGCCAGTGAAATATAAGAAATCCGGCCCCTCTCCCCATCCCAGTTCCTTTAATGCAGTCCCTGTCCAACATGCGGAATATGACATGATTGTATGATGTGAGACAGGGATGAAAGTAGACACATCAGCTAAGTTTAGTTTTGTCACAGTGTGTGCATGATCTCTTAGAGGCCCAACATCTACAGCAGAAACCCCAATCACACCAAGACAGAAACAATGAGGCAGTAATAACACAAACTCTTCTCTCAGATACTCACCAGTCCTGCCCTTACTTCAAGCAAAAATGTTTCCAAAAAGTTTCCCTCCAACAGGACTACTGTTTGACTGCAGTCACTGGATCACCAACAGTCCACTCAACTCTAATGCTTGCAAGACCTTCACTAGAGAGCATTGAGCAGTAGGGGTGGGGGGGCCACGTGGTTCAAGTTTACGACTCAAAAATACTGGCGAGATGGTGAGGGTAGAACAGATAATCATATGGATACAAGGTAGTGGCTGCAAAAAGGTCAGAAAAGATTTACCAGGGTGGGATTTCATTATCCCCCTGACATATAAAAAGCAGCCAGACAGAATATCCACTGATGACTGAAGGTCCACTGTTTTATTACTCTGAAGATGGCTGCCATATTTCTTCTCTCTGGGTTTGCTGTCTTTGTCTTTGCTCCTCTTTGTTTCAGTTGGACAGTAACTCCTGCCTCTTTTGGTGGATGGCTGCACTCTATGATTATTACACATTCCACTGAGTCATAGACACAATAGTTTGAAGAAATAGAGTTGTTGATTTCAAACCATGAAATGAAGACTAGATTAGCCTTCTAGCTTTTATTTAATCACAATCAGAAATGGGTGTGAATGTTTGACATATATATACAGAAGAAACCTGTACATGAGAGACATTCCCATAGAAAGAAAAACTCATTAAATTACAAAACATCTATTTTTTAATGACCCCAATGGTCCAAGGTAAATTAAATAATGTTTGTGCTCCTTAAAGCTCAGAAAAAAATCAAACTCAACAGCACCTAGTCTTCACCTTTTTATAAAACATAGATTTTCAGTGCTGAGAGCACTACAAATAGAACATAAGCCTGGTTTAAGTGAACCTACACATGTTCCCTAAATGAACTGCTTCTAGATATCTGTTTCCTTCTTTGCTTTAATAAAGTAAATCAGTGAGGCTTAGTGGAAGAGAGTATGTGTTTAAAATTGGTGAGCTCCTCCTACATGCATTGATGCATACACAGTGGGAACTATTTCACACATCAGAATAATACACACAGGTGTGATACACACATACACACACACACACAAGACCAAACCTCCACCTCTACCCCCTTCATATCCGTCAAGTGTTATTGTTATCGATCACACTAGTATTGTTCCTCCCTGTTACATCTAACATTGTAACAGTGTCAACATTTCATATCACGCGGATTAGCACTTCAGCCATCTATACAGCTGATTGAGACCAGTTCAGCACTTGTGGAGCCTCCTGGTGAGAACCGTCAAATCACAACACCACCACCTAATGAGTAGAGGGAGCAGGCGGGATCCCACTGAGGAGGGAAGGAGAAGGTCTAAATATTGACAGCAAATATTTGATCGAAGGGTAGGGGTGTCCCCGAACTCATAGGTGTGTGTGCTCAGACACAGAATGCACACACACTCCATAACCCCAACCAACAATTTCTCGTGTTATCAGCGTCTACAGCTGTCTTTGACTTGAAAAGAGGAGAGAGGGGGGTGGTGGATGCTTCATGTATGCACCTACTGTACACATGCAGTCCTCAGGACCTGAACCATGCTGAGACAAATACACAGTGGTAGATCATACTCTGTGTGTGTGTGTGTGTGTGTGTGTGTGTGTGTGTGTGTGTGTGTGTGTGTGTGATTTTTTTCTAACTGACTTCATATCTGTCGTAGACACACCCAGTTGGAAGCCAGCACGTGCACACGCACAAACACTAATCTCTATGCAACCCTTTAACACACAATAAAACACACACACACACACACACACACACACACACCTGACTGAGCATCACTTGGGGGGTTTCAGGTGGAAAACCACAGGGAAGGCTTCACAGCATGGCTGACCTAAAAATATAACACACTGAGATGCCCTTTGTGAATAAACACTGTTACATTAGCTACTCCTGCAGAAAGAACGAGAGAAGAGAGGTATGGAGACAAGCATTAGTGCTGCACAGAAAATATTATCACTGTCATATGTTCAGTGAAGAAGTGACCATAGCAAAGACCTCTTACGTGTGTGTTCATGTCAGTCAAGGACATGACTATGTTATCACTTGACATTTGGAAAACTAACAGAGGTCTGACTTGCATTGTCAGCATGCCTGTGTCTCTTGCAGCAGAGGCTGCAGTCAAAGAGAAACTGGGGTGAGTCTCAAACTGATTTTAAACCAGTTCTACAATTTCTGCACGCACCTATGATTATCAATTAGCAATCAGGTACACCCTGAGGAGCGCATAAGGCTTTTCCCCTCACTGCTCTGGTCCCTGAGACCAGCTCCATTTCCTTTGACAGTACAGATTAGCAGCAACAGGTGATCAGAGTTCTCCACCTGCTGGACAAAAAATAAAACTGCATCTTCTTCTTAGCCTACTTTCTTTGAACTACAACTACCATCAGCCCTGTGTGTCCATTAGCAAAAATAAAAGTAATCATGTTTGATATATTTACCCAACCTCTGGGTTTAATTTAAAGATCCTTTTCTTTGAATACATATTTTATGCTACTTCTGCTCCACCACATCTCAGATGCTACTCTCTGTAAAATACTGAATGTTTTATTCCACCACATGCAGGCCTTTCTGTACCAGAATATATATATATATATATATATATATATATATATATATAATTTTTGTGCCTGAGTGTTCTCAGTCAATTTGAGTTATTCATCAAAGGTCACTGTTGTTGTTCAGGGTTACACTTGGGATGAGGCTATTAAATTCATAGCTACCCATCGTTTTTGTGTTTCAAATTCTGAGACCTTGACACAGGGTGATCTGATTGTAGATGGGTCTTGGAGCTAGACATTGAGAATGATGCTGAATGGTTTGGAGTAATAATGAATGGTGCAGGTTAATAAAGCCATTCAGATCATTTTCTCCAGGACATTTATTTTCTAAATTTTTTTGACTTTCACTGAAATAGAACCATGAGAAACTTGAAAAAAGTCTATCTATCTATCTATCTATCTATCTATCTATCTATCTATCTATCTATCTATCTATCAAATGCAATAATCACCTCTTTTCTTACTTTTATTCTTTAAACTGTGGTGCAGAGTGTGTCCTTTTTGTCAAGGGAAACGTCATGTTCCTATCATTTAATTCTTAGCTTTATTATCTTAAATTAAATATGAGAGAGAGAGAGAGAGAGAGAGAGAGAGAGAGAGAGAGAGAGAGAGAGAGGGAGGGGGCAGATGAGAGTGAGGCGCATGACGTCAGAGGTCAGCTGACAGGTTTGTTTTGCTTGCTCTATCATTTTAATAAATGTTTGACTTAAATCCAAATATTTTCCCAATACACAACATTTTATGGAAAAGGGTTTTGAGTGAGTAGTTAATGCATTCAGATAAAATGGGATCTTTTTACCAGCATGTTTTTGGGCTAGCAGCAATGCTGTAGCGGTAGTTAATGAGGTGGGTGTACAACCAGGTAGATGGGCAGGAAGTGTACTTTCACAATATTTTTGTCTTTTAAAAAGTATTCAGAATGATGAAGTGAGTCCATTTCAGCTACAATAATACAGAATTAACTGTCATTGTTATACACATACAAGCACGCTCACATATGGAACCAAGGAAACAGGCAGCAAAAGAACAGGGAAAACATGGCAGAAAAGTTGGATAGTCATTTCCAATGAATAGCCACATGTTACATAAATGATATAATAAATGAATAAATTAATGAGCGATCTATCTATCTATCTATCTATCTATCTATCTATCTATCTATCTATCTATCTATCCATCTACCAGTTGCATACAGTAGCTTGGATGATTTTTGCATACAAACAGCTACCGTATATTTTATAGTGTTGTCACTTGATCAAATACAGACTTGATGTTGGACAGCATCACTGCAAATCTGTATATGACAAACACACACACACACACACACACACACACACAAAGAATGTATTCATTAAATGGATTTTAAAATAGTTTATGTAAAATGAACATATAACTTTGCTACAGATTTCTACTGACTATTTCACAAGGAAATAAAGAAACACTGACAGAGATGGGTTTGCCTTCTCAAGGGCATTTATAGCAGGTAACAGCATTTGTATATTAATGTGTGTTCCTTTTTGAAAAATCATATTTTTGAAGTGGCAATTTTGGATCACTCAAGGGCTCGTTCTCTGCCCTAGAGAGAGCGGGCCCTCCAACCCCTCTCTCTACATGCCCCCCACCCCATGAACCTTAGTGCACCTGCACTGCTTGCACTATATTGTATATATTTACGCCCCTGCTATCTATCTATCTATCTATCTATCTATCTATCTATCAAATGCAATTATCACCTCTTTTCTTACTTTTATTCTTTAAACTGTGGTGCAGAGTGTGTCCTTTTTGTCAAGGGAAACGTCATGTTCCTATCATTTAATTCTTAGCTTTATTATCTTAAATTAAATATGAGAGAGAGAGAGAGAGAGAGAGAGAGAGAGAGAGAGAGAGAGAGAGAGGGAGGGGGGCAGATGAGAGGGAGGCGCATGACGTCAGAGGTCAGCTGACAGGTTTGTTTTGCTTGCTCGAGCTCGTCCTGATAAAAACACAGCCAGAGGAAGGAAGCAGCGACATCAAACCATCTCTAAACGAGTGCTCCTTATTTTGTATTTTACCAATAAGCTACCAGCACCGACACCACGGATAGTTTTATACATCGTTTATAGCTTTTCTATTTTTGCTCCGACACAGCCGCTACCTCCGTTTTTATCCACTGCCAACTGGTTGACTTTGACGCAATATGCCTTCAGAAAAAACCTTCAAACAAAGAAGGACATTCGGTAGGTCTAACCACAGCCTGCTTTAACATTTAACACACAACTCTCCTGCGTTATGTCTTTTAACTAAAGTTGCATGTTTGTAGCTGTTGTCCTAATGTTTCTCTGGACTGTGTCAGAGTGAATTACATCGGTAATGGAGACAGGCCAGGTAGTTGGTAGTTATTATCCCGGTGGAGTATTAGCGTTCATCTTGTCTAGCTAGTTCAGCGTACAGTTTAAATGTATGTTCAACTCACAGGGGAGACACTAGACTTCAGTCTACAGCTAATTAGAAAAGCTAACCAGACACGGATGTCTGTGGCCGTGTCAACTTATCTAAAATAACACAGCAGACATATCCAGACAGTGATAATAATAGGCTAATGTTCTCACATGTGTGCATACAGGTGTAAATATAGCAGAGAATAGGGCTATTTGCTGCAGGCCTGTCTCACCCCTATGTGTGTGTGTGTGTGTGTGTGTGTGTGTGTGTGTGTGTGTTTGTTTGCATCAGAGCTGTAGGAGAAAAACAAAGTGGTGTCGAAACGCAGGGCAGAGAAAGAGAGCTGCAGGATTGGGGGATGGGACACTGTGGAGAGGAGGAGAGGAGTTTTAAAGGGGGAACAGAATCAAATGGGACCTAAAAGTGCGGAGTTACATTTGGTTTCTTGTTGTGTGAAGGGTAGGCCACAGCCTCGATGCGGATTTTAGTTTCTGTTATGCTTCCGCAGCCGTCAGAGCTGAAGGCAAGGCCTGCAGTGGTTTTACAGACACATTGTAACTGAGTTTATCCAACAGCCCTTCTCTGACATTATACACTTTGTGGGGCTTTTTAGTAATTTACGTGAGAGGGTATAAAAAAGTAGCTCACTTCAGTGTAATTCTATGAAACTTAATAACTTGGGTGTGGAGTTGGCCACGGTTGGGTTTTCCTAGGTGTTACATATCTTTAAAGAACAAAGATGGGAACTGTGGCCCTCAGCCCTGGAAATATAATTCCCAGCGTGACTAAAAGTAACCGACTTCCTGTCCGACGTCACGTTATTGGTCCAAATTTGCACAACCAGAGCACGTGAGGGCCAGGCAGCAAAGAGAAACATGTGTCACGTGCGTTGAACTCTGAGAACGTGCTGCTTTAAATTAATTTTCTTCTTTTACTGTAATACTGCGACAAACTTACACAGCTAATCGTTGGTCATGGCTGCTACATGACTATATATATATGTATATTTATGTAGGAGCAGACATGTGTGTGGGCTATTAATAATTAGTGTTCACGTTTTTATTTCAACCTTGAGTCACTGCCTTGTGTTTTATCTGGGCCCACGTACGTTTGAGTAAATATACTTTTAATGTGTCACATTGTTACTACAGACAACGCTGACACTCCATTTCAGAGCACGAAACAGTTCAAGTTGCATATTTGTATAATAGGTCATAAGATGACTCAGGAATCAGCAGGGAATCTTCTAGTCGGGCAGGGCCACACTGACTAACTCCCATATTATGACAGAACAGAAATACATGAAAAAAACCCAACAGGCTTTTAGACCGTCTGCTTCCCATTTTGTTTTGTTTTTTCCTCTTTTATTTGATTGGAAACTCATGAGTCAAAGGCTGTTTGTGGTGTGGTCAGGCCAAGAGAGACCAGTGACACACACACACACACACACACACACACACACACACACACACACAAGCACATACAGAGCTTCCCTGTTCCTGGGCAGTGAGCTCATCCTGATTGAAATGTAATCATGGAACAATGTCCTACATTTCCTCAAGTTTACCATGAAAGTCGCAGCCTCAGAGGGACATCAGCACTGGTCGGTTGATTGAATTAGATATCTTAACAGTGGGCGTACAAATTGTCTTCTGGGCAAACATTTATTGTGACATGTCACAAGACTGGATATCAGCAACTCAAAGCATCAACTGACTCTGGCGGCTGCCAGGGCCCAGTGTGCTGCCTTTGACAGCTTGGCACTAGAAAATCAGTGCCTAGTTTCATTTTTGCCATTTCTATCAGAGGTAGTTCAAAGTCCAGACACTGATGGAGTTGATCACAAGATGTTGAGGTATCATTCCGTTTTGATCATCATCACACTGTTGTTAATGTTGTCAGTACAAAGTGCAGTAGGCCCAAGGTGTTATCTGTGGCCTTTATTTTGGCCCAGTTACAAATCACTTAAAATGGGGTTAAACCTCAGAAAGGAGGAGCCTGCTCTGCCACAGATCATCAATGACTACATGATCCATCCAATCAGCAGCTGTGTTAGTCACCTGATCTTTTGAGTTATCCTTGTGGACGTACCACTTAGTGTTGAGAAGGTGCATCTTCAGCTGAGATTCTTATTGACCAAATGTGGGACCAGTTCATTGTTTAGCAAGTCACAAGTCTTTGCACTCAAGTCCTAAGTTACCAAAGACAAAGCAAGTCGAGTACCAAGTCCTAAACTTTGAGTTCAAAAATCACAAATGCTTTTTAAATTTGAAGTTTGATGTAAGTTTATGTGTCTACATCTGTAAGTTATGCACACTGCAGCTCCTTTTTTGTTGACCATCAAGTAGGTTTTAATTATAATTGAACAATCAGATGGTTCAAAGAAAGTGGATCTGTGGAACTAGGCGTTGACCTGCTGGAAATTAATAGCATCAGTGTTAGTTAATTCAGGAATTGAAGGGAAATAAATTGATTCGGGACACGCTTTTTAAATAACACAGTTTAATCTTTGGGCCTGGGGGAGGACATTAAGTATTTTCAAGTCAAACAGCTGAAGTCAAAGTGAAGTGAGCCTCTGGTGTTAAAGTCCAAGTCAAATTGCACATTATTTTTGATTTTTGTTGAGTCGAGTGAGTCTAAAGTCATCAAATTTGTGACTCAAGTCTGACTTGAGTCCTTGTCTTGTGACTTGAGTCCACACCTCTGTTAGAAACTAAGACAAAGAAAACATCCAGGCACACTTGAACATGATTTTAAATTCTGCAGCCTATACTGAGAGCAGTTAGTAAATATGTAATGTTAACATTGTATCAGGAGCTCAAGGAACACCCTTGATATAAATAAACCAAATCTCCATTTTGTAAATGTCACATTCTAACATCATTCTCAACACGCCTGTCTCTTTGTAAGGGATGCAAATTATACACACTTGTGAACACTCACTGGAGTATTAAAATAGGAAATGGAATCATATTTTTTGTATAATAATCTGCAAATCACTGTGGAACAATGTGGTTACAACATGAGTGGATTTTAGGAAAGCCCATTATGTTTTCACTAGAGCGTCTTAGTCCACTAAGCTGTCTGTTAAATAAATGTACCCAGATGTTTCTATGCTTGATATTAAGCTTGGAGAATGTAATCATATTATGATTTTTTTATGAGAATGTTTCAAAGTATATCTGATAAGACATAGCATGAGACCAGTTACAGCTGATATTCTTTATTTAAGATCTCAGTAGAATGATATTATGATTCATAACACATCCAAAGCGGTTGAAGAAGCCGTTATAATAACATACTGCTGCTCCTCACGTGATCATTAGATACATTAATATCCAGAGGGGGATGTTAAAGACTGTGTGCATGGGTGGGGTGGCTGTAAAGTACTGGTAAAATCTGCTTGTGTGTGTGTGTGTGTGTGTGTGTGTGTGTGTGTGTGTGTTTTTAGATCTTTTTTTCTCTCTGTTCATGAGTTAGTATCTGTGTCTGCTTAGCCTCTGACCTCGTTTGTGTTTTATCAGTATTCTCCCGACCTGCTGATCTCTTTGTCTGGTTGTACATTTCCATTAACCTGAGTCTGTTTTTCTGTCCTGCAGAGCAAAGAGTAGAAGATGTCAGACTGATCCGAGAGCAGCACCCCAACAAGATACCAGTAAGTTCATATGCACCTGCGCTAAGCACCAAAGCAGTGAAACCCACTGAGGCAACATTGTTCTCACAGCTCTTGAAGGGCAGAAATATATGAGCATGATGTGCATAGCAGCACGCAGGAAGACACAAGTAAAAATGAAACAAATGCACTGCACCGGAAAGCGTTACCACATGTTTCCTGGTTACTCTGAAATGCATGTGAAAGGGTTTTTAATGTCATTTGTTGGCATCAGACACATTTCTGTATATTGGCTTTCTGCTTGTTGGCCTCTGGTTGGAGATTTTATTGCTGCACTTCTGGTCACTATTCTAAACTTTTTAAATGTCTAATTTTTGTGATCAGGCTTTTTTCAACTTACAGTGACCACAGCGGTTGTTTCTAGTTTTTCCAATGAGAAGTGAGTGTGGCTGACTAATATGTCAGTTGCCCAGTGACTCCTAGCAACCACCTATAAACAAACACACACCTCTTGTTTCACCTGCGTGTCTTATCAATTTGAGATAGAGTATCACCACAGCTTTCCATCTGCTGCTCCATGTAAGGCCTCTTTTCATCTTAAAAGCACCCCAGTGTGTGTGTGAGTGTGTTTCCTGTATACTCTCCTGGGGTTATAAACTGCCGTGTCATGGTAAGTGTTGACACCAGAGGCAGATGCGCTGTGTCACTGTAATGCAACTCCATCCAGACGGCCACAGTGGAGCCTGCGGGGGGTGGGGGAGCAGAAGACAGTATGACAGATTGATTATAGCTTTCAGAGCAGGCCCTGCCTCACTGAACAATATACCTGCTTTCAAGCTAGAGGTCAATGCACCTCTAAATTCTTGCTCAGTTCAGATCAGCCATTTAATTTATTTTATATTCTTAATGTTATTTTTAAAAAGGAAATTCAGTTTGGGCTAAAGAAAGACAAATGTATAACACAAAACCTGTGTTACAAACATGAGGTGTAGAGTTGATAGATGTGGGCATTTACCAGGCACCGGGTGTTTAGGAAAATGTGCTATTTAGTTGTATTATGGGAAATGTAGGATCCAGTGTTTCTGGAGTTTGACCCATGCTAGGGGCTTAAATTCAGGTCTTTCTGACTCTGCTGCTACAATTTTGACTATTGTGTTTCTGCCTCTCGCAAGTTCACTAATTTCTGGAAGTGCAGCACTAACTTGCCTGAGAGCATGCTAAAGGCAATGTTAGAATGACATGACTTTTTTTTTTTTTTTTAGCTTATATGAGTGATCTAGCTCCATAGAATAAAGAGGGACTCATTCACAACATATTTATTTTGCTAATTTTCTTCAAGTTGACGCTCAAAGTTCCGACAGTAATCTCCACAAGCCATCCTCCTCTATTGATGTACATATTTAAGGTGACATGAACAAACACATTGATTGTTAAGATATTGGATGGCTCAGATAAGTTATTGAGAGTGTTTTTAATTGTATTAACTCCGGGGCAGGCAGAGGATGCTCTGTGGCAGCCAGCCTCAGCAGATTACTGTTACAGCTGATTCAAGTAATTTACACTGTCAGTGATGAAGTGGTCTGACAGTGCTGTTTTTAAAGGCTTTGGTTATAAGACATCTTAACGTGATTAAATGTCTCATAGCTAAAATAATCAGTCTGGGTTCAGTGAACATGGACTTAAGCTTCACAGTTATAATCCAGTGAGGCAGAGGGCTGTGTTCTTTTTCTTTTTCTTAATGATATCATCTGATATGTGTGACTTCATCCCCCTCTTATATCTCCCTGCTGGACTATCAGTGACTCTGGTCCCAGACCGGTTTAAACTGTCAGCGTATCAGGTCTAAAAACAGCACAAGAAATATTGCCCACATACTGTAGAACTGCATGAGAATAGAAGGAGAGACGTCATTGATTGATTATGTGTGTGTGTGTGTGTCTCCTGTAGGTGATCATTGAGAGGTATAAAGGAGAAAAACAGCTCCCCATCCTGGACAAG